>NC_142063.1:159604131-160204131 GCF_059756535.1 Pantherophis guttatus
GCAAGGTTTAGCACCAGACAAATAATCAAGTAAAAAACTTAATTAAAAAATTACCGAGGAGAAAATCACATCCCCGCCAAAATTGGCAGGGAAAGCTACCATGTATAAACAGGGAGCAAATCCCACACTCAGTCAACTGATGGCATTACCTAGTTGAATAATGAAAAGTCTGCAAGCAAATAAACAATTTCACAAAGCACCAAGGACTCCAAAATTACATTGTAGCAAATTTCAGTATAAAATGCACTGATTTGCAATTATTAGCTAATGAGCGGGCTGGAACTTAAGTTATTTTCTTAAACGTTTTCATGCAATTTTCAGCTCAACTCTCTCCCTTCAACCTCTCCCCCCTCGCACCGGCCACCCAGAATAAAATAATTGTAGAGAGATCAGTTTGGTTTCCACTTGTTTTTAGTTGGACTATTGTCAACAACCTATTTAGAAAACAAGTTCAAAGTGTCTGAAGATGATACTTTTCACAAATTGGGGAAGCTGGAGCCTGTCATTGTGGTATGTTTCAGATTTGAATTGCTGTGGGGTGATTTATAAGCTGTCATAGTTAGTCCTTTGCTATGAGCAGAGGGCAAACCAAAGACATCATCTTTCCATCGGAGATTGCCATCTCTGCTACGACTGTAACTTAGAGCTGCCCTCAGCCTTTTAAATAAGCCCTTGAACTGCAGCCAACTTAGCAAATAGAGAACAATGCCGTTATTAGCTTTGCCAGTTCTCTGGTTCTGAAGCTGTGGTGTTCAAGCTTGGTTTTGTCGTGTCAGACAGCTTGTTCATTTTATTTTGCCTTGCACTGCTTTGATGAAAGCCACCCTGTACTTTTCACCATAGCGCAGCCAAAATAGATATATCTTTATGTCTCTCTTTCTCTGGCATGCTCCAACCTTTTAGATTAGAACTCTGGGGATATATACAACCTCTCCGTGTTTTTTCTATTGTCATTTTAAATAACAAACAAGTAAATCAAAAGACAATTATTTGAAAAACCAATTGCAAATTTAGATCAATATTGAAAAGGATAAAGCTTTTTTTCTTTTTGACTATCAGTATTACAATTGTGGAATCTGCATAGCTGTTATAGAAATTCTTCAGCACCTTTGTTGTACGTGGCTCATTCAGGCACTGCTTACAGGATGTCTGCTTGTGTATTTCACAGCTAATGTCAATGCTCCTTCTCTTTTCTAGTATCATTAAACAAAGGCAACAAAATTGACATTTTCTAATGTGGGGTGATCAGTACGTTATTCAGTCCCAATTGAAGTAGCAAAGGGCAATGACTTTCTGCCCTTGCTGGAATGTTATTCAGATAGATTTAATATATCAGTATAATCACTGGCAATTTAATTATTATTGATTAATAATTAATATTATATATTAATTTACGCACAGTCACTCAGGCGCTCTCACTTCCCGCCTGGACTACCGCAATGCTCTCTACATGGGGCTCCCCTTGAGGAGCACTCGGAGGCTCCAACTGGTGCAGAATGTGGCCACGCGGGGGATTATGGGAGCAAGAGGGCGCTCCCATGTGATGCCTCTCCTGCGCGAGCTGCACGAATGCACCAATGCTGCGTGAGCTGCATTGGCTTCCAGTGGTTTTCCGGGTGTGCTTCAAGGTGTTGGTCACCATCTTTAAAGCGCTCCATGGCATCGGACCTGGGTATTTGTGAGACTGCTTTCTGCTGCTGATAGCCTCCCACCGACCAGTATGCTCCCACAGAGAGGGACTCCTCAGGGTGCCATCAGCCAGGCAATGTCGGCTGGCAACCCCCAGGGGGAGGGCCTTCTATGTGGCAGCACCTGCCCTCTGGAACGATTTGCCCCCGGAGATATGAAGGATACCAGATCTCCGGGCCTTTCGCTGTGCCCTAAAAACTTTTCTTTTCCATCAAGCAGGGCTGGCGTGAAGCCCCCCCCTTTTAGCTCTTTTTAGCTTTTTAAGTGTAAATTGGGTTTTAATTGGATTGTTTTAAATTGTGGGCCAAAGCTGTATAATTCTTTTAATTGATTTTAAATTTTGTATTGGTATGTTTTTTATCCTTGGCTGTGCACCACCCTGAGTCCAATAGGAGAAGGGCGGTATATAAATTGAATAAATAATAATAAAATAATAATAATAATAATTTAATTGTTCCAGGTAGGAAATATGGGCAGAATAGATAGGTTTAGGACAGAATTCAGGGCAGAAAACCAGCTCGGAAACCAACTCAATCTCAGAGAAGGACATAGAAAGGATCAAAGTACCTTCTGAAGTGCCATAATTCTCTTCTCCAAATATTTGGCATAGGCCGCTTCTCCATGGATGGTGGGCCAACAATAGTGCTATTCTGGGCAGCCTTGTGAAACATTTTCATTCTGCTGCACAAGAGAGCTGAGAACATCTTGTGCTCTGTCCAAGGTCCTGAAGGTCTCCTATCTTGCCCATTCCAAATCCTACAGTACCTGCTGTGACTTTGTATACTTGCTGCAATTTGACCTTACAGGATGCATTTTTAAAACCTTAGCCATCATTCTATTGTCCAATTAGAAGATGTAACTGTTCCATCCTGCTTCCTCTATGTAATAATTGTTGTTGATAAGAGAACCAACATAGAGAGGGAAAAAGCAAGAAAGAGTAAATGAATGTAAAACACAAGGTTGAGTACGAAGCCTTGGAGAAAATGGTGGACTAGATTGTTAGCAGCAGCTCCTGACTAACTTTAGATATGGGTGAGAAATTTGATTTTATGAAAACAGAGAATCTAAATCATTTTCATTGATAGCTCACAAAGTTGACTTCAGAAAAGCTTTCCTGACACCATACATCAAATATACTTCAGCAAAAGCGGCTACTGGAAAAGTAAACAAGGCAGTGTCCATTTGATTTTATAGTAGTCTCATTTTTAAAATGCTAAAGTAACTATTCAATGTTTAGTAAGAAGCTTAGGTTTAAAGGGGATGTGTTGTTCCTTAAATAAACTTCTGCTCTTTTTATATTCGCTGATGAATGAAAGCTTGTTTGAATGTCAGCGATGTGCATGCAAATTGTTTGCAATTTGTATTTGAAGAAATTTAATTCAGCTAACTTTAGAAACATATAACTACTCAGATGTCATGTTGAACACAAGTGACATAAGCACACACACACACACACACACACAAAGAATATGCTGCTTGCAGAAAAATGTATACATCCTATAGAAAGTCATATTAACAGAAACTGACACCAAGCATATGCTATAATATATTCTATTCTTGACAAAAATTCTAGATAAAAAGCTGGAATACTAATTCTCTGGCTAGTAAGTTGGAAGCTAAGCCATTTATGATTAATTGTTTGTGACAAAGAGGCACTCCCCTTTTTGCAGAGAATTGAAGAGTTTGTTCCAATAAGAATGAATTTAAATGCTGGAAGATTTAAGCTTGCCAGATGTAAAAAAAAAATGTGAAGCAGTATTGCCTTCTGGCTTTTGTGAACCTCAGAAAAGATGTTCACAAGACTTCATTCCTGTTTTTTTAAATGTTTGCTTGCCTAATCCCTCTGGGCCCAACTAACATCACTGCACAGAGGGAGAAAGCAAGGATAGTGCTAACTCCACTTTAGGAAATTGGCAGATTAACAGACAACCTTTTCCTCAAGGAAAAGACATAGGAGTCATGGGGTTCTCAGGATTGTGAATGTCTCCAGTCTAAGATATAGGCCTTGAAGATTCCTAGTTATATTCCCCTAGCAGTAGCCTATGTTTGATTCCTACTTTTACACTTATCAATATTGCTGGAGGTAAAGTTTTACTGTCACAGTATTATTGTTGTGCATGTGTAAATCTATGCTAATATTTATGCACATATAGGTAGGTATAGTGATGATGGTTTTCATATTTCCCACTTAACCAACTTACTTAATTAACCAGCTTATTAAACTAAACAGTATAATGAACCATGACTCAAACCATGTGTTTCACTACATGTTAAGACACAAGGTCTCAATCAAGATTAAAATTAGCCAAGTTTCATAGAGGGCTCTAGGTCTTTAACTGGGTGAAACATGTACTGTTTCAGTCCACTATTGTTGTAGCAGTAGGCATGGATCCTGCTAACCTTGGCAGAACCCTCTAAAAGCTAAGCAGAGTCAGGCATGGTTAGTGTTTAGATGGGCAACCACCAGGAAATTCCAGAATTATAGACCAGTAGGAAGTCAAAGTAAAAAGTTAAAAAGCATCTTTAAATTCCTGGAGGAAAGGTAAGGATACAAATCAATACATGCATACATACATTAAAACAATAAAGCATTTCAGTTCATATCTTGATTCAGTACAACATTATGTAAATTCATATTAAAATGTGACCCATAATAACTTCTCCCTCTCTCTTCTGACTACTGGTCTCTATTGATGAAAAATAGAGGGAATAAGGAAGACAACCTTGATGGAGATATGCCAAGGTGATGGGAAAGGGGGTGGGGGGCATAAACATATTTCCAGGCCACAATAGACTGTTAAAATTTAGAAGAGGCTCAGAATTAGATACCTTCCTAATTCATGGGAGTATTAGAAATGGAAGGAAGTACAGCATAACTTTGCAAAACAATTCCAATTACAGTAGTTTTAGCTTTCCTATGAAGTTGATTTCTTGGTCTGGTCTACAAATATTGATCCAAGTAAACAAGTACTGACTTACTGTCCCCATTTATCTATTTCCTTTGCTCATGTTTATAGTCATACCTATACTTGTTATCTTGTACGTGTTTGACAAACAAATAAAATAAATAAAATAAAGTAAGAGGGAAGTTTCCCCCTTTTGACTAGACACTACTTTCATTATCTGAAATCATGTCATGTTTTAATTATGGAGACTTCTAAGTAAGATAGTCTGATGGAAATATTCTTCTATCTCAGAGAATTATTTTTGCAAGTGGATTACTGCAGTTTATTAAAATGAACTAGGAAAGGAGCAGGGGTGGGTTCTACTTACCTTTACTACCGGTTCGCAATGGGATCGCGCGCACACAAATAGCTTCTGATGACATCAGGGTCAGTGGGTGGAGCCTCCTGCCAGTTTTACTACCAGTTCTATAGAACCGGTCCAAACCAGGGGCAATCCACCACTGGAAAGGAGTCATTTGAACAATGGCTGCCCCATACATGCAGGATATTTAGTGCCTTTGAGAGCCTCAATACCTTCTCAAGATGTCAGTTTGGCACTCTAGGCAAAGTCATATTCTGCTGCTCTTTATGGTTTGGCTCACCTTTTGATTTTGTTAAGAATTTCAAAAGGATGCCCTTTGTTTCTTTTTTAATTCAAGTTTTTGAGCTTAACACTTATGATTTTCAGACATTTTTTTTTCCTTTTCTTTTCTTGGACATTTTCATCCTATTTACACAGTAACTAATTTCAATGGCATCAGAACCATTATTGTCATATGGCAATAATTTCCAAAATTATAGTTAACCCTTCCTTGAAATCACCGACCCACAATGTCATTATTGGCTTTTCAGTTTTATATTGTGTTTTTCCCCCCCTCTGAGATGTTTTTTTTTTTCAATTTTGATACCCTCTAGGATTTGGCACTCCTAGGCTGGTTGTTGTGTATTTAGTCTTAGCTTATAGCCATCCTATATGCATATGGGTTTTGATAGCCATCTTATCACCAATGATACCAGATGTGTCCGAGAATGATTAATATTTTGTGGCTATCAGTTGGAATGCAATTTTACCCCAGAACACCCTGGAATATTTTTTGGAAAATTTGTGTAGTGGAAATGATATTAAAATAATTTTCAGATTCTAGTTTGAAAATTCTTAAAAAGCAATTAGGGAAAAATGTATGGATTGTTAAAGTACTTGCCTATTGCAAAAACATTTTTTTTTATGCTGAGGTTCAAACATCTTGTGCTCAAACTCTTTTCTACAATTGCCTTGGATTCTGTTGATAGTGGATGGACTGGTGGCTGGTAGTCTGGCTGGTTGGAAGTCCATTGATTAGACCAGTAGTAGGTTTCAATTTTAGTTTGCTACTGGTTCGCATGTGCGCTTACTCACTTGCGCAACGCTTCTGTGCATGTGCAGAAGCGTCCGGGTGGGTGGGTGGAATCTCCTGCCACCACCGCTACCGGTTCGCCCGATGCAGGGCAAACCAGTAGCGACCCCACCACTGGATTAGACTTGAGAGAACTGTGAGAAAGAGTGAGAACATTTGTTTACAGTTTTGGAAAAGACCTTGTGACATCAAAATGAAAAAAAAAATCTTTATATGAAAATTCATTTTCCTTAATTTCAATAATTTGTCAAAAACTAATTGGAAGTACAAAACTAAAACACAGGAAATAAGATGCCACCTGGTTTTTATTTAATATAAATTTGAATCTCTGCTAAAAATTTAATACAAGTCAACAATGTCCAAGGCTACCAAAAACTGCCATTTGATTGCTTCTTAAATTGGCTTTGGAGATCAAAGAGCATGAATGTTTTTTTTTTTAAAGTCCTCTGGGCAAAATAGTTAGCATTGCACAGGGTCTACATCAACCAACACAATATTGTTTTTCATTATACTTCATTTAAGATGAAAGATATCTGGGGCGTTATCATATTAACAGATTTCTCCTCTGAAAGTTGGTTACAGGATGTTACTGTGGAACCAATCGGCTTGGCATTGCTAATAAACTTTCCAAAAGCATTCCCTCTTCCCCGCATAGACAAGGAAAACCTTCTCCCTGCTTATATCCTATTTAATGACCTGTAAATGAATTTGTTACTGCTCATTTGCCTCCTGCCTTTGCAAGCACCATTAACTTTCCAACCTGTGTGCTGCCTTTGTCAGACATTGCTAGAGAACTCTTAAACCTTGTCAGAAAGAATTATTGATATAAATGAATTGGTATTGAGATACAAAACTAATTAAAGAGGATTTTGAGCCAAAAAGGGGTGTGTGTATGTGTGTGTGTGTGCATTGAGAAATAAAGAAAGCCCTCACTTATATTAAAAAGAACAATTTCTGAGAGAAAAAAGGGAGCGGGGTAAATGGGAAATGAATGAAGGACAGTTTTGTCATTACAACATACAGAGCTCTAAAAGCTTAAGGTAGCTGATCTTATTAGCAGTTTATAGTAGTAAGCTGAGACACACTATTGTATAGTGAAAGTTTCAAATGCAAGCAGGATTTTACATAAAATTTAAGAATCTAAAACATCAGAAGTGACTCCCGTTTTCTTGCATTGTTACTTTGGGAGCAGGGGCGGACTGCTGGGGGTTCGCAGGGGTTCGGGAGAAACTCTAGCTAAGATTCTGTGCAGTTTGGAGAACCCCCAAATCCCACTCCTGGTTGATGCCGCACCCCTCCCCTCCCCTCCCAGGAGTCCCCATGCAACCCATTTTGGATGCAGGTAAGTGCAGGGCACGTGCGGAGGCTTAGGGAGGGCGAAAAACGGGCCTACCGCAAGTTCAGGAAGGCTGGAAATGAGCCCATTTCCATCCTCCAGAAGGCCTCCAGAGTCTTGGGAGGCAGTTTTCACCTTCCCGGAGGCTCAATAAAAGCCTCTGGAGCCACGGAGAGCAAAAATGCCCGCCTGCCATGGTGCAGGAGGCCGACTAGGCCATGCCCACCATGGCCACGCCCACCCGGCAACCGGGCAGAGAACCCCTTGCTAAAATTTTTGAAGCCCACCCCTGTTTAAGAGATATTTTCTATGTTGGTGAACCATCTATAACCTATGTGATGAGGGGGCATAAGAAAGAGGTTCACAATTCTTAAACTTGATTGGAAAAAAAATGGATTCTTCCCTATCTCCCTAATTTAAGATTTTTTTCTTATGCAATAGGCTTAGAAGGGGTGAAGTATTTATATGTGTCTATTCCTCCAACATGCTTGCCAGGTTCAGATAGCTTCCTTTCCTTTCCTTTCCTTTCCTTTCCTTTCCTTTCCTTTCCTTTCCTTTCCTTTCCTTTCCTTTCCTTTCCTTTCCTTTCCTTTCCTATTTCCTATTTCCTATTTCCTTCCTTCATCACCATCACAATTAAACCTAATGCTTCCTAAAAACTCTAAATCTACTGTTGTGCAGAAAATTGTCCTGTGTTTTTCTTCTTGTCCTTATTTATCTGATTTGAGAATTATGTGTATGTGTCTTTATTTATTTGATTTACTTATATGGTTCCCCCCATCTCCTGGATGCGATTCTAGGTGGCTAACAACACATTAAAAACAGAATTAACAAAGGCTTGAAATCTACAATGGTTATCAAGGGTAAATCCATACAAAACGATCAACAGAAGCCTGCCAACTGTCTTCAAAAAGATGAAATTCATGGCTTGATTGTGCTGTTTTGCCCTTAGTGAGTTCCCAGGTGGCAAAGGAGTTCGTGTGAATGTTTTGCCTTGAATTCTACATTGACAAAAGGAAGATGGCATTAGCACCTGTTAGCACCTGAGTCTAGGTGTGACTATTGGAAGGAGATTCAGAAGGCTGCAGTTTTCTTGGTTTTCCCATAAGGGAAAATATAATGAGGAATTCTTCCTATTGTGTTTTTCCAGTTGGATAGTGTGAGTGGAGAGGCTTCAGAGCGATGGAATGATGAGTTACAGAAGACAATAGCAGCAGCCTTACCATCCTCTTCATTCATTCCAAAAATAAATTGAGCTCAAAATGACAGGAAGGGTGACTTCAGGAAAATCATAGAGACCACTGAGATGGAAAGTAATATTGTCTTCCCTTGTGTTTCCAGCAATGTGTGCATTATACAACAAAACTTAACAAATGTTCATAATTCAACACTCGCCACTAAACATATATTTTATCCTAACTCATCCCTACACAAATGTCTAAAGTACGTGTCTCTATTACTATTTGTATGTCCAGATTCTAAAGATTGTCATACCAATATCCTTGCCTGAGTGATAACAAATTCTTTAACCATCTTGAAATTAATTAGCTTCAGTTGCTGCCAACTGCTGCTGAGAACTGCTAATGGAGTGTTGGCTTTGCACAATCCATGTTGTGGGTGGGTGGGAAAAATGGCGCTTTACTCTTTGCTGGATGGCTGTAGGCTGTCAGCATCTTTGCTGGAGTGCAGTGCAGTGCAGTGTAGTGGAGTGGTCATTAGGCTTTGCTTCTTCTTTCAACAATTCTACTGTTGGCTTACTGGATTCCATGCTTCTCCTCCTCCTCCCATCACTCACTGTATGCTACACTTTCCCCCAGAAACTGCTCCACACTCTTGCCTGAATTTCTTTCCCTCTTGCTGTCCCATATAACCAGAATCTGCTCCTTACAGCCACACCTAGACTAATCAGGTGTTAACGGCATCTTCCTTTTGTCATTGGAACCTCACGTGTGATCTAATGCTCCTCAAGTTGCCTTAAAGTCCTAGAGGTGGGGAAACTGCAAAGAAAAGGAAGGGTCCATGCTCATCGCTACAAGACTGTCCTTCCACAAAAGCAAGCACACTGTAGATATTGCAAGGCAAATTCCTCTCCATAAAGTGAAAGTTTGCCACCAAATTGTAGCAGCTAAGCTTGGCGTGCTATCGAGTGACCTGGCAGATGGCGGTGGTTATGTTGCCAAATGTCATAGCAAAGAAGGATGCTCCAGTTTGATAGCAACTGTCAACAGAACTCTGTGGGCTGCTCATGACAACTGGGAGGGGGTATCCATTCAGTCCATGAATGTTTTGGAATTGCATGCTGTAAAATATATGTTGTTTTATAGCAGACAGATCTCAGGTTAAAATTGGGATTTAATTTGTGGATTAAAAATATCAAGGAGGAGTTATTTTGCTTTCTCTTACTTGGAGTGATCCCAGTAGAAGCTGATCAGTTTGCAAAGGTGGGAGAAGCTCATCAAGCAAGATATTAACTCTATGGCTACATTCAAATTAATACTCCATTTATACTGTATATGTGTGTGTGTTTACTGCATTCTAGATTTACTGCTATTTTATAATGAATGAGAAGGGAAAGGCTGATCTACATAAAACCATTTTAATAGATGTAAAATCTCAGATTTTTGAGACTTTCTGTGAGAATGGTTTTGACTGAAAATTAGCCACATTTTTTTTTCTTATAAAAACCTACCACTTTTGTTTGCAATTGCCTCTGGGAAACAGCTATCTAAATTATAAAATTACTGTACATTCAGTGTGTATGGCTTAATTTGTTTATAAAGGTAAGGCAATTAACTGCATTTGCACACTCCTTTAACTGAAATCTAGTCCAGCATAAGTTCCCAATCTGCTCATTGAAAATCTGAATAATAATGCCAGCAGCTTTCCAAAGGCTTATGAAGCTGTAAATTCTTTTAATACCTAGATTTGAACTAGTTTGAGTAGAAATTGTAAACTTTTCCTCATAAGTTGTAATGAAAGTTGCATTAGCAGGTCATAGCTAAAAGTTTAATGTGCCTTCACGTAGCAGCCTTGACATTTGCAGTCTAGATCATTTTGTGGGGGTGTGCATAGTACGCACTACAAACTTACAAACTCTGCAAAGGATTCCTGCATTGGGCGGATGATTAGATCAGTGGCTCTCAGTCTGTGATCCACAGACCCCTGAGTGTCCACAATGTCAGCACAGGGCGTCCGTGAAGCCTTGAAGAAATCATCATCCTCATCATCACTATCATCATTTTAGCCATTGTCTATCCACTGCAGGATGAAGGCCTCTTCTGCATGTTTCCAACCTATATGCTCCTGAGCTTTCTTTTGCCAATTGGGCCGGCAATACTTGCTGATGTCATCCATTGATCTTGTTTTAGATCTCTTTCATGGGGCGGGGGGGGGGAAGATCCATGGGAAAGTCCATGGTCACAAAAGGTATTTAAAGGAGGTCCATGGTGAAGAAAAGGTTGAGAACCACTGGACCGCTGGATGATTTCCAAGTCCTCTTCTAACCTTTACACTCTCTGATATGTAACTTGTAAACTTCTATACACAATCTCCTTTTTGTTATCCTTGACCAAAGAAAATTAAAAGGTTGCAACCAAAATCCTGTATAATATTTATGTATTTCTTACATTTGAATTTTACTTTTTGTTCAGGTCGTTCAAGGTACTGCACAAAGTGTTCTCTCTTCCATTCCTCCCTTCAGAAGGAAGAACCTTGTGAAATAGGTTGGGCTGAGAGCAAGTGACTGGTCCAGAATCACTCAGGCAGCTCCTCTGGCTGAGATTGGACTTGGATCTGCCAGTCCAATCCAGTCTCTTAAACACTATACCACACTGACTAATGTAAATTAATACACATACACATACACTCACAATCACACACAGAGACACTGCAAATCAAGTAGATATAAAAAAAATGGTCTCAGGGGACAAACATTTCTTCTTAGGCATTAGTCCATAAAACTGTCAGCCATCCATCAGGGATTTTTTTTTAATCCTTTTTTTTAAATTAAAGAATTCTTCTGAAGCGCCACCTGGGATTCACAAGAATAACAACTGTTTCCCAGACAAGGAATGCATATTCTTCTTTTCTCAAGTAAAATCTTCCTGAGAATATATGTTTATTTTAGTACATAGCAACAGAGAGAACCCTCCACAACGCTCCTTCTACAGGTAGAATGACATTCCCCCCGCCTCCACCTTTTGGAAAGAGAAAATCAGTTCTGGGGGTGGGTAAGGGGAGAAGCAAGAGGTTGAATATTAGGCTATGGAACAGCATTTCTGAGCTTTTGAAGAAAAAAAAAAGTTTGCCATTTACGATTTATTGGAAAAAGTCCACAGGCTTGAGGAAGGGAATTTAGTTTCAGGTGTCAGTCCATCTTAGGAAACAGGGAACAAGTTTAGGCACAAATATTTTATACAATTACATTATTTTGATTGTGTTTTTAGTTTAATTTATTGTCTCTGATGTTTCTGTGCCTGAAGGTATTTATGTAGTTTGGACCCCCTTTACAGAAAGAATGCCCTCTAAATAGAAATAGAAGCAACTGTCATCTATCCTCTATCATGGTGATGGCTAATCTTTTTGCCATCGCATGCCAGGAAGGGTGGGGTGGGGGAGGTTCACGCGCACACACGTGCCCACACCCATAATTCTATGCGCCCCACCCCCGTGCATGTACGCATGACCCCTCCTCCTGGCACGCGATGGCCCTGTAGGCCCATTTTTCTTTCTCACCTGGCTCCAGATCCTCTCTATGAGTCTAGGGAGGTCAAAAACAGCCTTCCCCAACCCCTCAGAGGCCCTCTGGAGCCTCTCTAGGAGTCTCTGGAGGCTGGGGATAGCAAAAAATTTCATTTCCTGTCCAACCGTAAGTTGGGAAACAGGCTGTTTCTGGCCTCCGGAGGACCTCTGATAGGGTGGGGAAGGCTGTTTTCACCCTCCCTAGACTTACAGACAGAATCTGGAGCCAGGTGAGAAAGAAAAACGGGCCTTCCCCACCCCCCACCCCCATTCCCTCCAGACACAGGAAACAGCCTGTTTCCCTGCTTCTGGTAGGCCTAGAAGGCCCGAAAATCAGCTGGCCAGCACGTGCATGCGTGCTGGAACTGAGCCACTGATATGGCTGCGTGTGCCACCTGTGGCATGCGTGCCATAGGTTCGCCATCCCAGCTCTATCAGATCAAAATATATTCTTTTATGGGAGATCCTTTAAAGACATTACCTAAGAATGTTTACATTCTCTTTTCCTTAAAAGAAAAGTGATTTTATTTATAACTTGAAAGTTTGATATGTTTCCCCAAAAGCGGGAGAGAATAGGGTCTGATTCTCTTAGACACACTCCAGTATTAATAAGGCTGTATAATTAATTTGATTCCCTCCCCCCCTCTTTAATTTGCCAAAAAGTGTTGGATAGAGATGCCAAGTGAGGTGTTCCTTAGAAAATAGGTAAATGATGACAAACCCTTTGGGCTTTGAATGTCAAAAATTCAAAATATGCCTACTTTGACTCCACTGGCATGTCACTCCTGTGCCTGAACTAAAGAGAAACAATTCTCTATCTCCTTCCAAATCTAGGCTACCTTGAAACAGCAGCCCTCAACTGCAGCACCAAGACTGGGCCTGAAATAGAGGCTCAGTCCTTGACTTCAGCCCTAGTGCCACAGATATACCACTCCAAAAGGCCGCCTTGTGCCATTCTCCAAGTTATGCAAGCCTTGGGGAATGGCATGATTTCCCCATGACCCAGGGCTCCCCAGAATCTTCCAACTTTAACTTCAGGCAGTGTTCTCCTTCTGTTGAAAGATCCCCATGGTTGCTCCAAACAGGCTTTGGAGAATGCTCTTCCAAAGCCTCTGCAGCCTCTGAAAACCATGCAAAAAAAGTTTACCTCATTCTTACACAACTTTTGGAGGCTCTGGAGTCTGCTTAAAAGCATGGTCCTCTTGTGTTGTGATGACTCTTCTCTAGATGTCAGCTTGGGGGAGAATGAATCAGTTGCTGGCACATTAGGAGCTGAGTTGATTGATGGCTCTGAGCAGCCATCTGTAAGGGATTTGGCTGAAGATCTAGGTGGGGAAAGCATGCAGCTGTAGCTGGTCAGGGAGGAGGAGGAGGAGGAACTGCCTTCTGCATCTGATCCAAGAACACGTAGGACAGAGAAAAGGCAGGAGCAGAGAAGGCCAGCCAGACTACTCACAAGGAGAAAGCCTCACCCTTCTTGATGGGCTGCACTAGAAGCTGGCTATTTAGCACAGCAGACAGATGGAGGCAATGCTGGGAACAATGTGTTTGTTTCCTAGCTGTATGTTTTCTGCTTGTTGCGATTCCTGCCTTGCTTTGGATTGACACTGTGTCTTCACTTGGATCGTGCCTTGGAAACACCGGACTTTTCTTGCCTCATGAACTCTCTCATGTTGTGGATTTAAATTTGCCTGGTAGATTTATTTTGATTGAGAAACTTTCAAGTGCCTTGTGGACTCTTTGGCTATTGCTCTGTGGACTAGCATTGGTCTGCTGAGGGCTGGACTTTTTGGTGATGGGAATTGCTGGGGAATATTAATAAACTCACTAAACCACAGTTGTGTGCATGTGTATGTGAGTGGACAGCACATATGTGTTCTCTGAAAATCACATAAGAGTTTTTTTGTTGGGTACTGTACTGGTGAATATTGGTATGTCACTTAAAATATTGTGTAATGTCACCTTTGACATGCAAGTCATCAGTTTGCCATCAGTGAGATAGGTGGTAGCACCAAACTTCACACCAAGGCAGGGGGCAGTACTATCTTGGTGTATAGATCCTGCGGACTTCTGGGAGAAGAGGGTGAGACTTCCAATCTGAAGGCTCAGTGCTATTACAACATCTTGAGTGGCACAAATGGTTACTTCATATTTTCCCTATTTCTGGAACATGGTCACTGCTTACAGATAATGTAAAAAAGAAACAGCTGCAAAACTCACTAAATAGAGGAATTTAAAAAAAACAGCAGGTGGGACAAAATGGCCACTTTTAAAAATTCAGTCACTTCAGATTCTAAATTTGCATGAACAAATGATAAAAAACATTCTTGGTGATAATTTACCCTTCCCACTCTCCAGTTGTCTTGGCTAGATTGTGATTGTTTTCTTCTGCTAATCTTTAAAATGTAAAAGAATGGAAGTTTCATGAAATAATGTGATGTGGCTGCACTGAGGACACCTACTCAGAATTTAGACTACATTTCTAAGACAATTTAAAGTAAATAAGGTTCCTTCTGGCAGAAGATACAAGCCACCTCTTTTTCTACAACCCTTGTCTCTGGGCAATGCCATTATCCTTTAATTCCACTACCCTGTAGCAGAACTGATAGTGGCAATGTCACCTCACTATTTAATTTACCATTAAACAAGATGGAAGGAATAGAATTCCGGTTGTGGTATTTCACTATCCAATGTGTTGGATGTTCTAGTGTGACTCTTCGGGGTAGAATCAATACTTTTGCTTTTGAAGTGCAAACAAATTGAACATTCATTGCAATGAGTTCTCAATTCAGTAATTGAGAAAGAAGCAGAGGAGAAGCTGCTTGATGTACAAAAGGTGTACATCATATACATGTAGCTTTTGTACTAGGAAGGAGAAACAGGATGGAAGAGCATGAGAAAGAATGGGATTTGTTAATTCTTATTGCACTAAACTGGTATATTATAAACAACACTTACTCAAAAAAAAAAGGTGAACAGAATATTACACTGGACTTTTCACCAAATTCATAAAAGGATAGTAGATATTCATTAGCAAAGTACTGTTTGGATAGAACAATTAGAAGAAGACATTTGGCACTTATATTAACCTCCTGTTTCTCTTCTGCTGTAGAAAATCACAAAAAGATTGATCCCCCTTTTTTTCTTTATTCTTTTTTTAACATGAATTGCCAGATAACCATTTCCTCCATTTCTCTCACATTGATTGGCATGGTTTTGGCCTTTGCATAACTATTTAGTAAATTCAAAGTTTTCTTACAATCAATTGTCTCTTAGCTCAGAGGGAATGTGAGATTCCCCACTGGCAACACTTTGAGGTAGGCCAGGTCAGGAAACATGTAACAGAATAACTGTCAGGGTTCCAAGTAACACCCCCAACGAAATAACACTCTGAGACTTGAAGTTCCTCAAAGTTCCATTTTATTAGAGATGTCTTATTGGCACATCTGGGAAAATCTGAATCTGAAAGTTTCCAGGTTTTCCCCACCCATAGGAAAGTCCAAGTCCCTGCCCAACACCCACAAGTCCATCACATGGTCCAATCAAAGCACCGTCCCAACTGGAGATGCCTCCCAGTTCCAGCCTTCCAAGTGCAGGGCAAGATGTCCTTGACTCTCTGAGAAAGGAATGTTATTATAACTATATATCACCCTGGCTCCACACAATTCCCCCCTCTCAATTTCCCATAGTAGTAAATGTGGCAGGCCTGAAGATCCAATGGAAAAGATGGCTTCCAGGCCTGAGAATAACAGAATGACAGAGGTGGAAGGGACCTTGGAGGTCTTCTAGTCCAATGCCCTGCTCAGGCAGGAAGTCCTATACCATTTCAGACAAATGGTTGCCAATCTCTTCTGAAAAATGTCCAGTGTTGGAGGACCCACAACTTCTGAAGGCAAGTTATACTGATTAATTGTTCTAATTGTCCTAAGGTCCCACTGTCAAGGCTCCGACTAATGAACCCAAGAAAATCGGAATTCTGAGACTTATCTCCTTCTCAAAGATCCTGTTTATTGAGTACATCATATCAGCACAGCTTCGATGGAAAACCAATTCTAAATTTTACCTGTGGTTTCAGTATAATTAAACTAGGAAATAATCTCATCCCCAAGTGTCATAGCCACGTTGGCCAATTGGGTTAATTGGCAGGTTCTTCAGGCACTCCTTCCCCAACCTTATCAGTTGCCAATAGAGATGACCTTGGATCTCAGGAGAAAGCTCTTTGTTGTGTCTAATAATGCATTCCAACTTCCTTTCTCCCCCTTCCCCCTCTGTGTGGCAACTGAGGAACAGAAAGATGGATGTGGCCAGGTTCGGTTAGAAGTTGACAACCGCATGATCTACAAGAATTTGATTTACAGTAGGTAACAGAATCCTGATGGTCTGACAGATTTTCACTTCCTTCCACAAGGGAATCACGGGACGGTCACCTTAAGTTTCTTTCTTACCTCTTCTGTTTTTCTGGACTAAACTCGTGTTTATATAATTGCTCTTTCATGTGCTTTCCCTACTCCTTAGGGCTAAAACGCTGATGATACTCAGCTGTACATTTCCACCCCAGACCACCCCAATGATGCCCTTGATGTGATGTTCCTGTGCCTGGAGGCCGTGCAGATCTGGATGGGGAGAAACAGCCTCAGGCTCAACCCATCCAAGACCGAGTGGCTGTGGCTTCCGGCATCCCGATATAGTCAGTTGGTACCATTGCTGACTTTTGGGGGCAAGTTGTTGGCCCCCCCACAGAGAGGTCTCGCAAATTGGGTGTCCTCCTGGATACACGGCTGTCTTGGAAGAGCATATGACGGATGTGGCCAGGGGGGCCTTTTATCAGGTTCACCTGATCCACCAGTTGTGTCCCTTTCTGGATCGGGATGCCTTATGCACGGTCATTCATGCCCTCGTCATGTCCCGCTTGGACTATTGTAATGCTCTCTACATGGGACTCTCCTTGAGGAGCACCCGGAGGCTCCAATTGGTCCAGAATGCGGCCGCGTAGGTGGTTATGGGGGCGACTCGGCGTTCCCATGTAACACCTCTCCTGCGCGAGCTGCACTGGCTCCCAGTGATCTTCCGGGTGCGCTTCAAGGTATTGGTTACCACCTTTAGAGCGGTCCATGGCTTAGGACCCGGGTATTTACGAGACTGCCTTCTGCCGCCAGTAGCCTCTCACCGACCAGTACACTCCCACAGAAGGGGCTCCTCAGGGTGCTATCGGCCAAACAATGCCGGCTGGCGGCCCCCAAGGGGAGAGCCTTCTCTGTGGGGGCACCTACCCTCTGAAACGAGCTGCCCCCGGAGATACGGCGGATCCCAGATCTGCGCACTTTCTGCCGTGCCCTAAAGACATTTCTGTTTCATCAAGCCGGGCTGACCTGACCTAACTTTTTAAAATTGTTTTAATTTAAAATTCTTAAATTATGGGTTTTAATATAGGGGTGTTTTAACTGTGGGCCAAATTAATTTAATTGGATTTTAATATTGTTTTAAATTTTGTATTTTTTGTATTTTATCTGTTGGCTGTTCATCGCCCTGAGTCCTTCGGGAGAAGGGCGGTATACAAATATAATAAACATAACAAACATAACATAAAGTGTCTCTTTTGCCATGCTCCTACTTCCTCCACTATGTTCCCAAAGCCTGCTAGACATTCCATCACACATTTGAAGCTGGGGTTCTGCCAGTTTGGTCTAATGGTTAAGGCACCAATCTAGAAACAGGGAGACCATGAGTTCTAGTCCTGCCTTCAGCATGAAAGCTGACTGAGTGACTTTGGGCCAGTCAATCTCTCTCAGCCCAACTCACCTCAAAGGATTGTTGTTATGGAGAAAATAGGAGGAGGAGCAAGTATTAGATATGTTCACCACCTTGAGTTGCGTATAAAAATAAATAATAAAGGAGGGATAGGAAATAAATAAAATATAGACCACAATGAGTGAGAATTAATATTTTTTTAAGTTTTGAAAAGAAAAAAAAAAACACCAGTATGAGATTAAAGGTGGATTCCATATTTCAGCCTGTTTCAATAATAATCAATACATAGAAAGCAATAAAGAATGAGAGAAAGAATATAGAAAGTTGTATGTATTAAAAGTAAATGGATATTAAAGATTTTGCAAGTTCCTAATGCATGTAGTTTTTTTTTACTACAGCCTAAAGCAAAGCATAGCAAAGAAAGCAATTTTCCAAAACTCAGCTAATATTTTCTTTAAAATATTTGAAAGTAAATGTGTTATTTTGCCAATTTATATGCCTTTTCAGAATGGAAGAGGGAATGGAAAAAAAATCCCATTTATTCAGCCACTTGCTCCCATGAGCTTGGTTCAACATCATTTCTGCATTAAAAATGATCCTTGGAGTGTTGATCATGTAGCGTTGCAAATTAATCATGGCATTACCAAAATATTTTTGTTTGCTACTATTTTTCACATAGCTAGACACATTGGATTAATTTTGCTGCAGGTCCACTTCATCTTCTCTTTTTCCCTCAAGCCTGCCTTGGTAACTGAAAATGATCCATAATTTCAGTGTGTTACATATTTCCTGCTGTGCAGTTTGGCACTCTAATAGTTGTCATTAGAAAGCTTGTAACTCCACAAAAATGAGAAAGGCACACTTAGAAAAATATGATACAGATTAAAATGCAACCTGAAGCATACTCAATGTAGTCTGCAATTTAGTTTTATAGCACCTGGCAGTGCAAAGCAAAACTGCTCTGGCTAGGTGAAAATATCCTCGCTGAAAATAGTGTTTGAGTACAAAATAATATCCCCCAATGGGTCAGTTTTATGTTTGATAAACATTTCACTCTTTGGAACAAATGGAGTATATGAGCATGTGCTAAGAATTTTCTCTGTGTTAATTTATCCAGTCACAGCCTTGAAAAATTATCTTTCTTGTCCCTTTCAAAAAAGTTGGTCATTTGATAGAAGCTAAACTTCTGTGAGTGTAAATTGTGGTTGTTCTGAAAGATACAGCAGAAGAGTCAGGTTAGTCAATATCAAAGAGTGCCTCAGATCACAACTTCAGATTTAGAAAGCGATTTAAAAACAGGTGCCAATTTCAGTTGCCAATCGTGATGATATCAACAGGCAGGCCTGCAGAATTTGTGAATTATCTCTGTAGTACTTTATTCAGCAGCTAAAACAAATGCCATAAACAATTCATAGGTCATAAACAAAGATAAATTCACACACAAACTTTTTTTTTTAATCACGAGTACTGGTTTATCCAGGAATGCAATGGAGCTCAGTGAGCAGAATGTCTTAAAATTCACCATGGTCTACCACAATGCAGAGAGAGAGGAGCGAGGGAGAGAGAGAGAGGGAGGGAGGGAGGGAGGGAGGGAGGGAGAGAGAGAGAGAGAGAGAGAGAGAGAGAGAGAGAGAGAGAGAGAGAGAGAGAGAGAGAGAGAGAGAGAGAGAGAGAGACTCAGTAAAATAAGCCAGGAGTTGGCAACACACTTCCCACAGATCTCAAGGTGCCCTAAAAATCTCCTTTGGAATCCCCCAGACTCTCTGAATCAGCCCTTAGCATCATGTCTGCAGCTTTCCATCTGAACCCTTCCAGTCTCCCTTTGGGAATCATTGACAGCATCCTGCTCAATGCCTGCTATGGGACAGGCCCTGATTGCCATGGCAACTATCCTGGATCGCCACACACTTTAAAAATACCAAATGGGCCCCCCAGATCGGAAAGGCTTCCTATCTTTGGAATGAGCATTAAAGGCTGTGTGTCGATCTAAACATGATCCTCAGCCTCTCCGCATTTTTAAAAAATCTCTTTGCTCTCTTCTCGAAAAGATTGGACAGCCGTTAAAGCAGGATGCAAGTGCTCCTGTCTTGGGCAGAGGGGGTTGGACTAGAAGACCTCCAAGGTCCCTTCCAGCCCTATGATTGTATGGTTCTATGAATTACTTCCATCATCTGACAGCATGCGGATTTAAAGAAATAGTATGGAAATGGCTGCAGAATGCAGTTGCATGACACAGCAAGTCCTACCTGAAGGCCTGCAGTGGAATTTCTGCCTAAATTAATGTTACCAGCAGCAGCCTGACAAATATCACTATAAGCAGAGTGGAACCACTTCCTCACAATGGCTCTCCAGTGTGTAGCTAATGTATACAGAAGCCTGTAGTTTCTTTGAAAAGGTATTACAACAGCTGTACAGGTTCTTTCAAAAGTATTGAAAAGAGAGCAGCCATGTTTTCTGCTTTAACGTTTCTGAAATTAATTGGTTTATTTAAATGAAGAAAACCATATGTAGCCTTCTAATCTTGCTTTATATTATGCATTTTTTAAAAACTAA
This sequence comes from Pantherophis guttatus, assembly GCF_059756535.1. Classification (NCBI taxonomy): domain Eukaryota; kingdom Metazoa; phylum Chordata; class Lepidosauria; order Squamata; family Colubridae; genus Pantherophis; species Pantherophis guttatus. Next base: position 159,624,537 of record NC_142063.1, read on the forward strand.
AAAGCAGGTTCCAATACTTAAAAGTACCTTAGGGGGCAACAGGTTGGCGGGTTACTTAAGATTTTGGATTAGAATTCTGAACTCCCACGTCAAATTCTCCACTTCATCACACAGCTCTCTGGGTGGCTTTGACCCAATCACTTGTTCTAAGACTGACCTAGCTCTTCCAATTATTGACTCATTTGCATATGTTCTTAAGTGAATCACTGCTCTTTGTCAACTCTACTTTAAGAACCATACTACAGTATAGCATTTTTAGGAATCAAACATCTAGATATGATGTTAGAAAAGAAACACATGCAGAGTAAATGGTTCGAGAAGAAACTCACATATGATTCCTGAGACCGTTGATGTGCATTCATTCAACCAATGACAGTGTGGCTTTTATATCTGAGGATAATTCACTTTGTATTCAGAAAACAGTATTTGCTTCAACCATTCTGCTAGTTTGGCTAGCCAAATAAACACGGGATATCTATTGCCCTCTTCACTGAATGAATTGTTTGTTTGTTTGTTTGTTTGTCAAACATGTACAAGGTAGCAAGTATAAGTATGAACATAAACATAAACAAAGGAAGTAAGTACAGATAAATGGGTACAGTAAGACAGGGATGGTAGGCACAATGGTGCGCTTATGCACGCCCCCTAGTTTCTTTACCTAGGTTTTTTTACCTAGTTTCCACAGGTAAATAAGTATGAACCCTAGTGCAGTGGCCTCTTGTCTGTGTATAGAGATAGGAAATCCAATGTTAGCTTCAGAGCCTTGGTAGTACAGTGGTCTAAGGCACCCTGTTATTAAGCTGGTTATTAAGACCAGCTGCCTGCAATTACTGCAGATTCGAATCTCGCCAAGGCTCAAGGTTGACTCAGCCTTCCATCCTTTCTAAGGTAGGTAAATTGAGGACCCAGTTTGTGGGGGCAATAAGCTGACTTTGTATAAATATACAAAAGAATGAAGGCTATTGCTTAGCGCATTGTAAGCCGCCCTGAGTCTCCAGAGAAGGGCGGCATATAAATCAAATTTAAAAAAAAAATTGTCTCTAAATATGGATTTTAGGGGCCCACAATGGCATGTCTTTGATTTTAAACATGGTTCATTCATTTTCTTTCCCCCATGTAGAAATATACATTCTGTTCATTCACTCAACTATCATAAACCACTTATACATAAACACTCTACTCTCTGTCACACTCAGTAATGTAGCCATGTGCTTCCACATAGATAAGCAGTAACAATAGAAGGGATTTTAATATTTGGAGTTGAGGCAGAAAAAGGGTTCTTGGTTGGAAGTCACTTTTTTTTTTCCTTTTTCTGAGGGTGAGGATGAGAAAAATGGGGAAAAGTTTTTAGGACTTCAAGAAAAGACTATGATAAAGGTGGCAAGTCCTCCCTGGAGTGCTTGTGGACTGGATGGGGAACATCCAGGGTTGGATTAGAGATTAGGATTAATTTACATCCCCTTTGACACAATAAAATATATGAAACTCAAAATCTGTCACAATAGTTCCTAAATTTGACTTAAAAAATTCTCAAGGTAGGACCAAGCCATAAACATCTTTTGTCACTTCAGCCGAGTTTGTAGGATCTAGTCTATTGTTCAGGCAGAGATAATTTGCTGCATCTGGATATTTGGACTCAAATTCTAAGCATCATCAGTTGCAAAGGGTTGTGGGAATAACAATTTAAAATATCTGGAAGATAGCTGATTGTCTGCTTCTGTCTCTGTATCATCATGAGTTACGAATGAAAAATAGGTTAAAGGACTCAAACTAAGGTGATTAAGCATTTCCCCATAATTGAAAGAGATACCCGGAACTGTTTCTCCAAATATCTATGGAGATTTCCAGTCATCCAGGTCATGGTTGTCTTTCTGGTTTTTCTTTGAAGATGTTTCTCTTCTCATCCAAGAAGCTATTTCAGCTTTAAATCCTTCCATTCCCCACCATCCAGTCAGAGCTGAAGAAGCTTCTTGGATGAGAAGAGAAACACCTTCAAAGAAAAACCAGAAAGTCCAGTTGCCTCTTGAAAAAGCACCTCTTGGGACCGTTTCTTCAAATATTTATTTTTTGGGATAAATGGAACTTGTTGACTGAGCCACAAATGTTTGTACTTGTTCTAGAACAGGGCAAAAAAAAAAAATCTTTTCCAGACTTAATTTGCAACCCCAATATATAATGAAAAAGTATGTGTCTTGCCTATTAAGTGACTAATGCAGAGTGTCAAGGTTGAGGCGGGCAATGGATTGATCTGACGTGCTAAAGATATTCATAGCTTCATTCCTCTCCTTCTACTTTTTCTTCCTCCTCCTTCGGTATATAATTTTCCACCCCTACCTGCTGTCCTATTAATACACCCATTCTAGTGGGAGGTTGAAGAGTTCATTCCAAGCAGCACATTTCAATCTTTGCAGCCTCATTCTTGGTGTCTATTTCTGGATCATTGTGTTCAGAATTCTGAGATACAAGTTAATTAATATGTCAGCACTATCTCATTTAAATGGGAACGGTACAACACTTAGACCTGTTCCCACTCCTTGGTATTGGGTTTGTTATCTACGGTTTGGATAGTGGAGAAGAAATTACCATATTTTTACATCGTGAAAGCTTCTCAGGACCCTGTTGCTAGTCAGTACCTGCTAAAGATCATTAAGGGAAAAAAAAAAGAATTAAAACTTGTTTTAGAAGATATTAAGTTTCTTCTAATATGTATTTTACTTCTTCCCAAATTGCAGCAGCAAGACATGGACTGTAATGACCCTATTAGATTAATCCCCACTGAACACAATGGGACTTATTTCTGGGTAAACCTGTATAGCAGTAAGTTGAAGGTCAAACTGGATGTGATGCAGGAGAGCTGTAATTAGACTCCCCGAGCTCTCATGTTCCTTCTCTTTACATTAAAGCAGTCAAAGGAAACTCTAACTGGAGCAGCAGCCCTGGAGGAAAAGATGAATAACTTTCTCTCCCCCTCCCCCATATCAGCCTGGTGCCCTCCTGGTATGTTGGACTACAACTCCCAATCCTTTGGGATGGATTTACCATGCAATCCTTGCTGTGTCTATTCAGAAAGGAGTCTTGTTTAAATCAGTGGAGTGGATTTCCAATTGCTCAGGAAAACGATCACAGGAGGAAAGATTTAGAGACATCTCAGTTGTTATCCCCACAATTTGTTTGAAGTAAATAAAAATGCCAGCAGATGTAATCACAGTCACATATCACTTTTGCCTGGGCTCTTAGAGACACATTTATTTTGTTTGCATGAGAATGAAACCATCTTCAAGCACAACTTGGTGTCCACCAACCATCTGGTGACTCTCAGCTTTTTTTTAGCTAGTGCATGACAATAGTCCTTCTGGTTGGGAATATGGAGTTTGTAATCTGAAAACACTCGGAGTATAAACATTATAGGAAATCTACCCTAGCACTTACCTTTAAATGAATTTAAAGCTGAAATCTTTGTTTTTTCCCAGATTTAGCAAAATGCATATTATCTCACAAGAGATTTATCATAGTAGAATGTCTTATTTGGTTTCTGCAGATAATCCCAAAAAAATAAAAAATAAAAAAAATCATAAATACCCGATTTAAAAGCACTACAAGAAAAATAACATTAATGTGAAACATATATTTTATTTTATTTTTTAAAAATACTTATATGACTGCCTATCTTCATATAATGACCATAGTTGGCTCAAGGTTTCCATTAACTCAAGACCTGAGTCTCCAGTATCCCTGTATTTCTACATGTAAAAAAAGATTTGCAAAACTCAGCAGCAAGGGTAATTTCCTTTCCTGTATTCAACATTTAGCATATGTTTTGAGTTTCATGCTCGAAGGGTCTTTATAAAACTCTACCCGTTGAGAAGCAAGCTCATTTCATACCACCATGCTGAATCAATATTTATGATGGCAAATTATAACTAAGTCAGTCTCAAGTGAGTTCTGCCTTTTGGTATTCTTTTCTTATTTGATGAGTTCCCCAGCCTCCATAGGAGTGGTTGTTAAGTATGATTTATCAAATGTACATTACATTGAATTATAATTAGCACAAACCATGCTTTTCCAGATTAGTTTAATATATAGGTTCTGATTCCGCTTTGTAAGGTGAAGTTAACTGAGAGATGTCACACTAAACTAATGTCTCCTTGATCATTGTAATAGTGCTGACCTGTGCTATGTGTAGTCTTGATAATAATTATATTATGGCTGCCATATAAGAGCCATATACGTACATAAATTGAATAGATTTTTATTTCCCACATCTGTCAAAATATTTGCACATCTGTAATCATTGTTCCATATATTCAAGAGTTTCAGCTGCTGCATGGGGATCTAAGTCCCATTTTCTTTACATAGGATGCTTTTACACATGGGTGCATTGAAGTCTGGTTGGAGAAATGAATGAAATGAATGAATTCACATCTGTTCATATAGTTCCAAAGACTGGAATCCAACTTGTTTCTCTGAACAACTTGCGAAAACATATTTTCATGCTGCACATAACCACCACTGTGCAATGCCTTATCAACATCAGTAGCTGTTCCATGTAAAATATTCCTAAATAAATTTTCAAAGCCGTAGCATGTGGCAGGGTAGCTTTGGAATAGAGGCAGCATTTGCTATGAACTTGTTTTCAAGAGTTGCAAGACAAAATCTTGATATATAATTTTTATTTATTTATTTTTTATTTATTAGTTTGTCAAACATGTACAAGATAGCAGGTATGAATATGAACATGGACATGAATGAGGGAAATGAATACAAATAAATGAGGACAGTAGGACAGGGATGGTAGGCATGCTGATGCGCTTATGCACAGCCCCTCACCCCTTTCTTACCTTTTATTTGCCCCCACCCCTAATCTATTGCTGCCTCCTGAGGCCCAGCTGATCAGCTAGAGGGGAAAAAACTGTTTAAACTCTTGCCGCGGGGCTTCAAAGGGCCGCCCTATAGCTGATCAGTGTTAAAAGGCAGTGTGCTGGTAGACCGGTGCCTGCAAAAATAAATGAGTAGACCGATGCCTGGAAAAATAAATGAGTAGACCAGTGCCTGCAAAAACAAATGAGTAGACCGGTACAGCTCTGCAAGCAGTTAAAAGCCTGGTAGACCAGTACCTCTGCTAAATCCTAAAGAATTGTCACATGACCAACAAGTCACGCCCACAAAATAAGCCACGCCCACAGAACCAGTAGTAAAAAATTTTAGAACCCACCCCTGCTTCAGATGTCCTGAATGCATGAAAAGTTGAAGCTGTGGTGGGGCAGGTGAAGCCATGAGATGGTTTTATGACGCTGCTTAAGTAAATGGAAGAAGAGCTAGGATTACATACAGAGTCACCCAAGGCAAGAGCTCCATTTGTCTGCAGATTAAGTATCACAACATAACATAATTAGGAAAAACTAATTAGGATAAGAAAGTTAAGCATTTCCAAAGTTATTAGAAACTAAAAAAAAAAAAAATCATTCAGTTGCTATTTCCCCCTTACATGCTCTTCTCTCTCTCTCTCTCTCTTTCTTTCCCACCCCCACTTTTCAGGGGAAAATGTTGGCATTGTGCCTGCATGCTGTAAGGCAAAAATGGGGTCTTGCCAAAGTTTGAGTCCTCTCACTTTCCCCTCCCTCAAGAGGTGACTGTCACTGGATTCTTTTCAAGCAGTCAAATTTGTATTCATTGAAGTTAAGTGCTGTAGGCAACTGCACTAAAGGGAGAGTTTACATACACACTTACAGAACTTATGCCTCTCCCATCTATTATCCTTATTTTCCATCAACTTCTGAGGACAGCCAAAGTTTTTTTTTTTTTAAAGTAAATGTGTTAGCTCCAGGAATGAGGAGGATGGAAGAAAACTAGAACCAAAACCCTCATTAAAATATGAAACCTGGGTTTGATGCAGAAAATCGGGCTTGGTGCTGTATGTTTGCTGTCTGTGACTTGTACTTACTACACTACTACAGTAGCTGAGTGAAAAATTTTGGACAGTTCTATAAAATGAGGTGAGCATCAAAAATCACAGCATCAGCCAAAAGCAGGGCCGGATTTAGATGAAAAGAGGCCCTAGGCTAAGGTGACCAGATTTTAACATTGGTAAAGAGGGACATTGTGGGCGTGGCTTATTTTGTGGGCGTGGCTAGCTGGTCATGTGACCGGGTGGCCATGGCTATGTCTATAGGGTAAGGTGAACAGATTTTAACATTGGTAAGAAGGACACCATTGTGGGCGTGGCTTATTGTGTGGGCGTGGCTTGGAGGCCATGTGACTGGGTGGGCGTGGCTACCTGGTCATGTGACCGGGTGGCCATGGCTATGTGTATAGGGACTACTCAGAGGGCTGAAAAGTCATTTCTGACAGGTCCTCACACTTTTGACTGGTCCTCACACTTATGACCATCCTCACATTTATGCCCGTGCAGCATTCTTAACAACCATGTCACTCATTTCACAACTGCTTCTCTTCAACAAGGTGACAAGATAGGGCAAAAATGTAAAATGTGAGGACAGTCGTAAGTTCGAGGACTGGTCAAAAGTGTGAGGACCAGTCAAAAATAACTTTTTCAGCCCTCTGAGTAGTCCATATGCACAAAAGGACTAACCAGAGGGCTGAAAAAATCATTTCTGACAGGTCCTCGCACTTTTGACTGGTCCTCACACTTATGACCATCCTCACATTTATGCCCGTGCAGCATTCTTAACAACCATGTCACTCATTTCACAACTGCTTCTCTTCAACATGGTGACAAGATAGGGCAAAAATGTAAAATGTGAGGACAGTCGTAAGTTCGAGGACTGGTCAAAAGTGTGAGGACCAGTCAAAAATAACTTTTTCAGCCCTCTGAGTAGTCCATATGCACAAAAGGACTAACCAGAGAGCTGAAAAAAGTCATTTCTGGCAGGTCCTTGCACTTTTGACTGGTCCTCACACTTATGACCATCCTCACATTTATGCCCATGCAGCATTCTTAACAACCATGTCACTCATTTCACAACTGCTTCTCTTCACCATGATGACAAGATAGGGCAAAAATGTAAAATGTGAGGACAGTCATAAGTTCGAGGACTGGTCAAAAGTGTGAGGACCAGTCAAAAATAACTTTTTCAGCCCTCTGAGTAGTCCATATGCATTAAAGGATTACAGCAATAGAGAGGGATGAAGGAATGGAAATTAGAGTAGGAGTGAGGGTAAGAGAGGGAGGAAGAGAGGAGGAGAAGGAGAAAGGAAGAGGAAGTAGGGAGGAGAAAAAGAGGGTGGGGGGAAGAGAAAGTAAGAAGGAAAGAAAAGAGAGAGGTGGTAGGTTTGAGGAGAAAGATTGCTGTACAATAAAAAAGATGAAAGGGAAGAAAGCCAACCCCAAGCAAATATAAAGATATTAAGATAAAGAATGAATTGTTAAACTTTAAAGAATAAAAGAGAACAAATATGAATAAATAGCAATAATTAGAAACACACATACAAACATACAATGTATTTTCTTTGAACAGAATATTTGGCTGGTTCACAAATTTAAACAGCGTTTAGTCATTTCAATTAAATTTACAATTTCTATATTTCCTTTTTGCCATATTTATTCCTCATCTATTTTTTTAAAAAAACCAATATTACCCTTCATCCTCATCTCTAATCTTAATCAAATTCAATTTTTCCCTTCTATTCTATATTATACCCCTTCCCATTGTCATCTATTTTTATATCCATCCTCACATTGTTTAATTATGTAATTATGTAATACAGTTGTTTAATACAAATTCAACATTTTAATATAAATCAATTAGTTATAAAACTATCTTTTTTGTATATTAATCAATATGAACATGAATATTCCAATTATTTCCATGCAATCCAATTTCTTACAAATCAATTAATTATATTTACCAATAATAATAAACCAAATAATTTCTCCCATATATTCCTCCGAACCACAACTTAACCATTTCTGCTTTCAACACAATATACAATTAATAGTATCTCAATTATTACAATTCCCTAGTTAAATACAGCTTTTTTTCCTTTGTGTTTTAAAATCTTGAACTCTCCTCCTAAATTTCCCATTGTTTGCAGTTTTTCACCTACCTTTTTTGGGGAGGAAAAATAAAAATAAAAATAAATCTCTCTCTGCCTCATTTTGTCACGCTGCACCAAAGACCCTGGTTTCGGTTTCGTTTCTGAAGCTTAGCTAGGGGAAAAAAAAACTGCTTTACACTGATTGCCTGTAGGGCGGCCCTTTGAAGCCCCGGGCAAGAGTTTAAACAGTTTTTTTTTCTTCTAGCCATCAGCTGGGGCTCAAGAAAAATCGGGACTTTTTTGAAACGCCGCGGGACGCGGGACAAATTGCTCAAAAGCGGGACTGTCCCGCCAAAAGCGGGACGTCTGGTCACCTTACCCTAGGCTATTTCACTTATGAGGCCCTTTCACCTATAGTGAATGTGTAATTTTAATTTTGCTAACAATTTGAATGTAGGCCCCTCTTGATCTTGAGGCCCTAGGCTGAAGCCTAGTTAGCCTATAGGAAAATCCGGCCCTGGCCAAAAGACAGGTCTGGGAAACAAGGTAAGAATCAGGGCCGAAACTGCAGGTAATGTTCTATTGTCTCAAGAAGTCCTTTATTCCCTTCTTATTCAGAAAATTCTAATAGTTCAACTAGATGAGAATTGGAAGATTTGTGTGTGTGTGTGTGTGTGTGTGTGTGTGTGTCTAAACTGCCCTTTCCTATTCAGTGTGTAGGAAGCCTCCCCTCCCCAGATTAAAATATTCTTTATTTTTAATATTAAAAAGAGGCAGGATAGAATATTTGCCCTAAAGGAAAAGAGAAAAATCTTAACAAAGGCAGAAAGCAGCTCCAGTCTTCCTGCCATAGGAAAAGAGCCTGAAGCAGAAGTGTGAAGAGGCTGGTCTTTGGGGATGGAGATTTTGTATCCATTCAGAAAGACTGGGCCAATCTATTCATAAGCAAAGAGACTCCAAATAAGCAACACAATTAGGCAAGTCAAAGCTGACAAGATTAGCTCAGACACAACACCTAGGATTTGTATTTCTCCTTTTGCTTGTAGAGTCAGACATGACCCCTACATGACCCCATGGGAATCTGGCAACAGCCATTAAAATATTGAAGGACGTATTCATGCAGAGGAACAGGCATCTTAATCACAAAGCCCCAAAGAATGTATAAAAGCCCACCTACTCTCAACCCCCTTTTGTCAGCTACCCCAGAAATATGCCGCTGTCACTGAAGTTTCTGGCTACCAACTAAACAGGGACCTTCTTTCTGGCACCCTGCCTCCATTTTATTTCCAGCATCTTTCTCCCAGCTTGGAACTGGATCAGATTTTTCTTCCAACAAGTGATTCCCAGCTTACACAATGCTTAATATTTACAAAAAGCTGTACCTGGTGCATCACGATATGGACAGTAGTCAGACATCAGTGATTTGCTTAATGACCATGGTAAAAATAGTTGTAAAATCAGGTCCAGTCATGTGATAGCTCACTTAATGACCACACGGTATAGCAACAGAAATTCCTGTCCAAATTAAACTCATAAATTCAGGACTACTTGTAGTCACAGTCACTTGGGTTAGAAATCTTTTCTACAGAAAAGAGAGGAAAGCACATTGATATGCAGTAGTTTTAAGTGCTGTGTATTGTAAGAAGAAATGAGACACTTGGAACAACAGATTATTTATAAAAAATTTATCACCTTTAGAAGTGACTGCATTAAATTCTCTGATGTCTGAACAATGGAGCCAGTCTTGCCACTTGTTAAAAAGTAATTCAGGTGCATTATAGATCAAGAAATAAGTAATCTTTTGACGTATTTTAAAATTATACCTTTCTGTCTCAAGGATCTCTTTTAAAACAATTATTCCTAGTATCCTACATTTGTATGTGTGTGAATGTGTGGGTGTGGGTGTATGCATGTACTTCATTAGGAACTTAAAAATAAAGCAGCAATGCTATTGAACACATAATATGTTCCCAGCTTGAATCCTCTAAGAATATGTGTATATGTATAGGTGTAGACAGGAGCAGCACCAGACATCCTGAATTCCTTCATGCTGTATCTCTGATGTTTGGATGTATTTACAGTGGTTAAAATGTACTTCATTTTTCTTCTGCTTCTAATAGTGCCCTGTTCTATCATGTAGTAATAGCTAGACAACCCGTGATTCATTGGGTTTCAGAGATATGTCTTTACCTAAACAAACAAACAGAATGATTGCTATTGTTTTGGTTTTTAAATTAAAGAAGAAAGATGTGTAGCAAGACAAATACAGATGCTTTTCACGTAACAAGGGACACTTTTGATGACATTTATGGTGGATCTGCCATCGTTTAAGAATACTCTTAATGTTTTCATTTCTTTTTCCTCAGCTTAAAGGGCATACAGCTGATCATGTTGGAATACCTGTTTCTCCAGATAAACCGGCATATCCTCCTAGTGCTTTGTACTTCAGCTGTATGTATAGTGAGAGCAAAGCATGACTGTATTGGGAACTGTGTTTGCTGAAGAGGGACATCTTCAGCTTCTGAAAAATTGAATGTAATTTTTGGAATCATGACAGTATCATTTTTGAATGCCAACCAATTCTTATGAGATGCTTGATGAGTCAGTGATTCACTGCAAAGCCTTAGAAGATTCAGGTTCCTCATTAAAATGATGGAAGATCCTATCATTAATTCCATTTTATGTGGTGGCAAACCAAGGAGTTCAACTGAATCAAGAAATTCTGTTGGAAAATGAGTGGCCTTAGTTCCTTCACTGTCAGCTTTGAAGGAACAATATTCTTTCATCATTCCACTGAAGTGTCTAATGCAGGTGGAATTGATTTTTCTCATACTTCATTGAGGGGCAACCAAAATGGAGTTCTTTGAGTACAGTTCTGCAGGATTGTCAAATGCTGGGTAGATGAAATTTATACATTTTTCCAAAGTTCTTGCTGGCAGAAATATATCTTTGGGTAATCGATTTACCAGGGATTTCTGATCCCTGTCTGGTACATCTTTCTTATATATCCAGCCACGTATCTCACCTTCTGATATGTAGTCCTGGGCTTTCCGACTGTGTGAAAGAGTCTGAGTTTACATTTCTTTGGGGGTAATGAGGCCACTGTAATTCTATGGAAACTTTCTGCTTCTGCTGGTGTTATGTGACTGGCACATAATACCAGCATAGAAGATAGTGCAGTAGTATAGAATCTAGTTTTGTTAAGTTGCAGACTATGTGGAATGCCTTTAATTTAATTGTGAATCGCTGTTTGGGTGTTTTATAATCACTTAGACAAGATTGTCATCTTGCATTATAAGAGTAACTTTTAGGGTGAACAGAATCACGGTTTTGGTAATTAGGCAGAAAATGAGTTCTTATAATGCTAGTGGACTATAAATAGAAGAACAAATCATATATGAGTCTCTTTACATGCAGGTATTATATCACCTCTTGGCCTCTTTAAAAATTATTCAGTATTAATCCTAATTGATGGGGAATGTCTGGGAATATTAACACTCACTTTTCAGAGGACATCACAGTTATAATTTAATGGAATAGAGCTAAAAAAAAGAGTGTGAAGCATTCAATGAAATCATAACAGATTTGCATAACTGATAAATCTCATTAAACAAATAAAATATCAAAACAGTTTATTAACTTAATTTGGATACGTCGTTGGTGATTTCTGTAAGGGATGGCAAAAAAGTCAAGACGATGGCTGTGACTGAGATCAAAGCTCAGTCTTGGACTTTCAATTCACTATTGTGAGTGCCATTTGCTCATATCTCACCAACACACTGATTCATCATGCTGATTTTGATTCATCCCATAATCCTCCCTTTCCAACTTTGTATAATCTACTCCAAAAGCACTTGTGTTTTCTCTTGCCTCTTCATTTACAGTTCATTATTACATTGCATAAAATATCCTCTCGTGATAGCTTTATTTGTGTCCCAAGCCATCCTTATATTTATGCCTTTGTTAAGATTATTTTCTAAAAAAAGATTTTAATTTCTTTTCATAGTTCTCTATTATTATTTCATTTTGTAATAACATTTCATTCAACCTCCAACTTCCTTTTAAAAACCAAACTCACTGGATCATGGACTGAAAAAGTCTTTGGAGCATCTCTACTTCACGAACATTAGTAGCTGGCTTCTTCCAAATCCAAATCATGTTTACTCTTGAAAAAGATCTGTGTCTTTCCAACAAATAACTATACACTTTTGAATTGTCATTTTTGTATCTCCATAGAGCTGTAAATTGTCCATCAATTAAAAAAAATATTTTAGTAATTTACCTTGTGTAGTCTTAATATTTTTCTCAGAAGTTCTCTTTTCTTTTGAGGAGATTTCTAATCTGATATCAGATACCAATTTTCATTGGAAAAGTTCATTACCTGATTTTTAAAGATTCTTGAGGTCATCAGTATGTGGTTTTTTAGACAGACAGACAGACAGACAGATAGATAGATAGATAGATAGATAGATAGATAGAGTTAGATTAAAAAATAGGCAACTCTCTCTTGAAGGATTTCAATATAGCAATCAGTTGACACAATGAATAAAAAAAGCAATATATTATCTGTCTGTCTGTCTGTCTTTCTCCAGTATATATTGCTTTTTTATTCATTGTGTCAACTGATTACTATGCTATACTGAAATCCTTCGAGACAGGGTTGCCTTTTTTAAAAATTAATTGAAAAAATGAATGAATGAATGAATGGCACAAAAGTTTGCCTCCAAATGGCAGCTATCCTAAATGCAGTTTTTAATAAAGGAATTTATAACAGTAGATGAATGTGCCTGCATGTTTGCCTAGGCAACTATGAATGGAATGTATGAATTAGCACACTTCTACAGCTGTCAACTAGGAAGGACCATGAAGTTAAATATTTAGAAGCATCTTTGAAAACTGAGTGCATTTTCAGCTCCTGAGTGCATTCTGAGCATTGATTTCAGGTGGGTTTTAAATCAGATGGGTTTTAAAATATCTAACTTATTGCTTCAAATTAGCTGATCCAACATTTCTTACTTTCTGATGAATGAAGTATGTTGGGTGGGATGCAACCTTTGAAGTTATGTTTGTTTTAAAACTTGTTCCTGACAAAGCTGAGTGCATTCCCCATGTGTAAGGAACGAACACAGAGGACTCAGAGTAAAATTTCTTAATGAGAAGGAGTGCAATTTCTTTAAAAAACAAAAAACAAATATCTCTCACCTTTTTCAGACAGGATCCTTAATTTAAATTGCTGGAAAAAAAAGTAAATGCTGTTTCCCTCAGCTTTGAATTTATTTCACTACAGAATAGAATAGAATAGAAGAGAAGAGAAGAGAAGAGAAGAGAAGAGAAGAGAACAGAACAGAACAGAACAGAACAGAACAGAACAGAACAGAATAGAATTCTTTATTGGCCAAGTGTGATTGGACACACAAGGAATTTGTCTTGGTGCATATGCTCTCAGTGTACATAAAAGAAAAGATACATTCGTCAAGAATCATAAGGTACAACACTTAATGATAGTCATAGGAAACAGTCAATATAAATCTTAAGGATACCAGCAACAAGGTTACAGTCATATAGTCATAAGTGGGAGGAGATGGGTGATAGGAACGATGAGAAGATTAATAGTAATGCAGATTTAGTAACTAGTTTGACAGTGTTGAGGGAATTATTTGTTTAGCAGAGTGACGGCGTTTGGGAAAAAACTGTCTTTGTGTCTAGTTGTTCTGGTGTACAGTGCTTTATAGCATCATTTTGAGGGTAGGAATTGAAAAGTTTATGTCCAGGATATGAGGGGTCTGTAAATATTTTCACAGCCCTCTTTTTGACTCATGTAGTATACAGGTCCTCAATGGAAAACAGTTTGGTAGTAATTGTTTTTTCTGCAGTTCTAATTATCCTCTGAAGTCTGGGTCTGTCTTGTTTGGGTTGCAGAACCAAACCAGACAGTTATAGAGGTGCAGATGACAGACTCCATAATTCCTCTGTAGAACTGGATCAGCAGCTTCTTGAGCAGTTTGAGCTTTCTGAGTTGGCACAGAAAGAACATTCTTTGTTGTGCTTTTTTGATGATGTTTTTGATGTTAGGTGTCCATTTTAGACCTTGAGATATGGTAGAACCTAGAAATTTGAAGGTCTCTACTGTTGATACTGTGTTGTCTAGTATTGTAAGAGATGGCAACATAGGAGGGTTTCTCCTAAAGTCCACCACCATTTCTATGGTTTTGAGTGTGTTCCGTTCCAGATTGTTCTGGTCGCACCATGAGGCTAGTTGTTCAACCTTCCATCTGTATGTGGCTTCATCATTCTCTCAAATGATCTACTACATCATTTTGAAACAGGAGAGAGAAGGCAGTTTGTAGGCTTCCTGTCGATTTGCAGTTTCAAAAGTCCTGAAATCAGATGCAAAGAAACATTTTAATTGTCCAGAAATAAATACAACTGGTTGCAGTGGAAATATATTGAATCAAGATTATTGTTAATTGGTCCCCACCTCCAGAATGCCCTGCTGTATTTGGTGGATCTAATTTATTTTAATAAGCCACCTTTTATTCCAAAAGCGAGGCATGAGATTGCCGTCTTGCAACTCTCCATGTAGCTATGTTTATTTTATAGTAATTGGATACTTTGGCAGAAGAGTTTGGCCCACTCAAATCAACCTTAAGCATATAGTTTACACTGCTGCGTACGGGCACAGGCGGCAAAATATTAAAATCAGATTCTTTCAGGCTGAAGATTTCATTAGGTCTAAATGTGAGTGTGACAGTCTTTCTGACATCCTGTCATCTTTCTTTAACACCTTTCCTTTTTTTTTAATCATTTTGGTATTTGATTTCCAGTGCAGCAAGCTGCAAGGGAAGAAGTATATGACTTTTGCTAGAGTACTGAACTCAGTACTGAAAGCTCAGTTTTGAAGAGAGGCCCATAGTTTTAGGCTTCGGGTTGCCATTTATAGTGTAGAAATGGAAATTCATGACAATATCTTTGGATAATGCAGGGAGTCCTTGCCTTGCAACAGTTCATTAAGTGACTGTTCAAAGTTGCCACGGCACTAAAAGAAAGTGACTTATGACCGTTTTTCACACTTACAACCATTGCAGCATCCCCATGGTCATGTGATCAAAATTCAGATGCTTGGCGAATGGCTCATATTTATGACGGCTGCAGTGCCCCGGGGTCATGTGATCTCCTTTTGCAACCTTCTGACAAGCAAAGCCAGATTCACTTAACAACCTTGTTACTAACTTAACAACTGCAGTGATTCACTTAATAACTGAAGCAAGCAAGGTCATACAATCAGGCAAAACCCACTTAACAAGTATCTCGCTTAACAAAAGAAAGTTGGGGCTCAATTGTGGTTGTAAATCAAAGAGTACCTGTACAATCTAAGCCAATTCTTGCAGTCTTAACAAGTATAGTGATACTTTGTATTTTATAGTTGTCTGCATTTATTGCTATGATTCATAATTCATTACTAGATCAGGGTTCCCCTAGATCTCAGCATCTAGCTTAATATTGACCTCCTGGTGGTTGATGGGACTATGCAAAGTGCTGAAGAAGGCGATTCATAGCACTATCAGTTAAATTGGTATTTATTAAATTATATTTATATAATAAATGTTTGGGAATCAATGAACAATCTGATACTTCTTGAAGGGATCGATGAGCTGAAGCATTTGTGGGGGGACCTCTGGCTAGATCCTAAAAATCCTAAAAAAAATACTAAAATCCTAAAAAATACTAAAAATCATCTGTTTGTTGGCTTTATCCAAAATAATAAGTCTTCTCCAGGGGTGGGTTCTATTTTTTTTACTATGGTTCTGTGGGCGTGGCTTATTTTGTGGGTGTGACTTGATGGTCATGTGACAGTGGGCATGTCGTGTGACTGGGTAGGCGTGGCCAACTCAATATCACTCACATCAAGCGGTGCCTCGGCTGGCCCCTCCCCTCCCAGCCATTCCTTGTCACACCCAGCCTCAACGTATACTGTATATAGTTCTGTAAAAATGTTGTTCACCTTTTTTCAACTTTATTATCTACATACTATAGATGCATTTTCATGGACCACTGAAAGGAGGAAATGGCTCACATGCTTTGCCCAAGAGTGTGATAGGCAACAGGCTTTTAAGGGGCTGCCAGAAAGAAATAGGGGGCAATGTATTTTCCAAAGCACCAGAAGGCAAAACAAGAAGCAATTACAAAACATCACATACCAGGAATAGCATATTAAGATGGAGTTATGCAGTGGTGGATTTCAAATTTTTTTACTACTGGTTCTGTGGGTGTGTCTTGGTGGGCGTGGTGTGACAGGGGAAGGTTACTGCAAAATCCCCATTCCCATCCCACTCCAGGGGAAGGTTACTTCAAAATCCTCATTCCCTCCCCACCCCTCTAACCTGCTCTGGGAAGGAATCAAACTCCCCCATCTTCATTTCCCCAAATAAAATATTACTCATAAGAAAAGCAAGGAAAAATCAAGCTGCTAAGAAGGAACCTGCGTGATAGTCATTCCACATTCCTGCCAGCTGCATAAAGGAAACTTTGTAAGAAGAAAACAGCTACTGGTTTGTTGGTCAGCTGACCCAGAAACGAAATGCTGAATGTCACTTCGCTTCTGCAAGCAAAAATTTCCTTCTAGCAGCTGCGTCTTGGCTTGTCAATTTAAAGCAACAGCATCTTTTTTTCCCCACCTTCTTCTTTGCCAAGTGATCTCCTGGCTGAGAAGCGATCAGTTGGGAGGCTTCTCAATTTAAAGGTGTCTTGTTTTTTTTCTTCTCTTCTTTGTCAAGTGAGCCCTGTTTTTTTCCTTCTAGTTGATCAGCTGGGAGTCAGGAGGCAGTGAATAGATTGGGAGCAAGGCCAGGCAGAGGTGGTATTTACCAATTCTCAAAATTTCCACTACCGGTTCTTGCGAACCGGGGAGAACCGGTAGCAACCCATCACTGGTCTTCTCTAATGGTAAGGAAAAGGGTAGAATCCTGAGGAAAAACAGAATGGACCAAAAACTGAAAGAAGCATTCTGGTAACCAGAATCATCGGACTTCATTCAATTCTTTCCAATTCCTTTCAATTAATTTATCCAAAGCTCTGATCTTCTGATTATTAAGGAAGCTTCCCTGATTTTTTTTTTTTAAAGGTGATTCTAGGAGGACTGAAATGAAAGAAGTTCATCATTCCATAATTTTCTTTCTGCTTGTGGTCCTCAGGGCCTGGTGCACTGTGTCTGAACACAGTCAAAACAACGTTTTAGGATAATTTTGAGAGCACGTTTTGTTCTTTCCACAGCTGAGAGATAACCCAAAATTTAAAACTCCTACGTTAAACAAAGTTTGGCAAATGAGTGCAACGCTGTGAAAATTAAGCCTATTTAAGTTTAACAACAACAACAACAAAAGAAATCGATTGTATGCAACGTTGCCTGGAACATGAGGATTGAGAAACATTTTTATTTGGGGGAATTATTCTCTAAATTGGATTCATTCCTGGGGAAATGTTTCCCTATTCGAAGGCTCTACCTACAGGCCATATGAAACAAATTTATTGCAGTGTTACCAATTGAAAAAGTAAATCCTAGACTCTTTGTTGTATAGCGGAGAAGTTGCTTAGGACCCACAATTATCACAGTAGGCGTCATGCATCTGGACAATTGTACTTGCTTTGCTGGTTGTCATGGAAGAGCAATTTCACATTTTAACACATCTATCCTCACTGGGCTGACTGAAGTGAAGTTGGAGCAGATAAAAATGTACAGTAAATAAAAGCCGAGTGAAAAACTGTTTCACAATTGTTTACTGCTCATTGCTAGTTCAGTTTCAAACTGAAGACTCTTTATCCTCTGGGACTATGCATGAGAATGTATAAAGCAGGAAGCCTTCTTTCTTTGAGATTGAGCTATTAGCGGCAATTAAGGACAGTGTAGAATACTTATTGAGTTATAGATACTTAATAAGCCTGGAGAAGTGTAAATAGGCAGACATTCAAACAATGCATGTTTATAGCTAGGTAAAGGTTGCTCTTAATTGAGCTGCATCTGAAAGACTGAATCTCTTCTACTGAATATCTCTTAAACAGAGAGGGAAGCCTCCAGTAATATTAAGGGCTTAATATAATACTGGTGAAAAGCAGGGAGGAAATTCAAGGGCAGAGGAATACAAAGGAAGACAAATATGGAGGTAGACTTCCTTTTCTAAACTCTAATGGGGCCATGAATAAACAGGGCATTAGACGCAGGATGAAAAGAAAAAGTGAAATGAGTAAATGAAAATTGGCTTTTCTTCTTTTTTAAAAAAAATTTTTTTTATTGAAAATTATTAAAAAAATACAAAAGAAAAATATAGCAATATGGATAGGATTGCAGAGAGTAACATAATACATATAGAGTTTAGAACATCAGCTTTCACCTGATAATAGCACAAACCTCCATTAAGACAAAATCATCAAAATAGAAGGCATATCCAGGAGAGAGAATTCCCAACTACCATACCATATTCCTATAAATATTTACCCACAATCGTATTGAGATTATTATTTTACATTCTTCTTAAGATTTCTTTCTTGCAACCAAGCATACCACTGGTCCCAACTCATATACATCCCTGATTATTGTCTATCTCGTAAGAGACTGGTAAGTTTATCTGCGTCTGCACGGTCCTTGAGGCTTTTCTTCTTAAAGCTACAGCTACAAGAATAAAATAAATGCGACCAAATTTAAACAAAACAAAACAAAACAAAAAACACTGAAATATAAAATTGCCAAAATACTTGTCAAGTCTGAGTCAAAATAGTGATCCTGTATACTCCAATTTAGCTGTTGTTAATGAGGATCAATTAAAGTATGTCATTGTAATCAGTACTCAGTGCTGTGGCCTGAGCTTTTAGAAATGAGTAGTGCAAGTTATGGGCTTTAATCTAATTAGATAGTTCTATTTAAAAAAGTGGAATGACATTTTGGCATTTTAAAGCTTGAGTTAATTTTCTGCTGTGAGTAACCATTGACTAATTGGTATGGTGGGAGTGTTTTGAAAGCAGCTGTAATTTTACACGGAACACCATGGGAGATAACACAGGGTTGCTGTCATTGTCTCAAATCCACCCTCCAAAACCTAGTAATTTTGGGTAAAATGTGGAAAGACAGTTAGGAATACCCTTTTCACTGATAAAAGTATATTTCTTTCCACTTCGTTTGCATTGGTACAAAGGGCCACGTCTCTAATCATGAGTGCCATAACAGCACGTGAATTAACAACAGAAATGCATAGATGCAATCATATAGTCCTTGCTTATTGACTGCTCGTTCAGCAACTGCACAGTTACAATGACACAGTAGAAAGTTAGCACCCACCCTTCTCCTAGAAAAATGAAATATTTTGAGAAATATTAAGAAGGCAGAATATTATATTTCTCCTAAAAGAGAAATAAAAATCTTAAAGGGAGACAGAAACTCAGAGCCACAATTCCCTGCCCCCAAACTGAGGCCAGCTTTTAAAAATGCAGATTTGGTAATCCATTCAAGACAGGATATTTTGAACAAAGGCAGAATTAGGTAGAATGGTAAATTCAGCCCTCACTCAAGATCCAAACCAGGAAAACCATCAAGACACAATAGGAATTGCCCAACACTAAGGTGACCAGATTTTAACATTGGTAAAGAGGGACATTGTGGGCGTGGCTTATTTTGTGGGCGTGGCTAGCTGGTCATGTGACTGGGTGGGCGTGGCTAGCTGGTCATGTGACCGGGTGGCCATGGCTATGTGTATAGGGTAAGGTGAACAGATTTTAACGTTGGTAAGAAGGACACCATTGTGGGCGTGGCTTATTGTGTGGGCGTGGCTTGGAGGCCATGTGACTGGGTGGGCGTGGCTAGCTGGTCATGTGACCGGGTGGCCATGGCTATGTGTATAGGGACTACTCAGAGGGCTGAAAAGTCATTTCTGACAGGTCCTCACACTTTTGACTGGTCCTCACACTTATGACCATCCTCACATTTATGCCCGTGCAGTATTCTTAACAACCATGTCACTCATTTCACAACTGCTTCTCTTTACCATGGTGACAAGATAGGGCAAAAACGTAAAATGTGAGGACAGTCGTAAGTTCGAGGACTGGTCAAAAGTGTGAGGACCAGTCAAAAATAACTTTTTCAGCCCTCTGAGTAGTCCATATGCACAAAAGGACTAACCAGAGGGCTGAAAAAATCATTTCTGACAGGTCCTCGCACTTTTGACTGGTCCTCACACTTATGACCATCCTCACATTTATGCCCGTGCAGCATTCTTAACAATCATGTCACTCATTTCACAACTGCTTCTCTTCACCATGATGACAAGATAGGGCAAAAATGTAAAATGTGAGGACAGTCGTAAGTTTGAGGACTGGACAAAAGTGCGAGGATCAATCAAAAATAACTTTTTCAGCCTTCTGAGTAGTCCATATGCACAAAAGGACTAACCAGAGGGCTGAAAAAAGTCATTTCTGACAGGTCCTCGCACTTTTGACTGGTCCTCACACTTATGACCATCCTCACATTTATGCCCATGCAGCATCCTTAACAACCATGTCACTCATTTCACAACTGCTTCTCTTCACCATGGTGATAAGATAGGGCAAAAAACATAAAATGTGAAGACAGTCGTAAGTTCGATGACTGGTCAAAAGTGCGAGGACCAGTCAAAAATAACTTTTTCAGCCCTCTGAGTAGTCCATATGCATAAAAGGATACAGCAATAGAGAGGGATGAAGGAAGGGAAATTAGAGTAGGAGTGAGGGTAAGAGGGGGAGGAAGAGAGGAGAAGGAGAAAGGAAGAGGAAGTATGGAGGAGAAGAAGAGGGGGGGAAGAGAAAGTAAGAAGGAAAGAAAAGAGAGAGGTGGTAGGTTTGAGGAGAAAGATTGCTGTACAATAAAAAAGATGAAAGGGAAGAAAGCCAACCCCAAACAAATATAAAGATATTAAGATAAAGAATGAATGGTTAAACTTTAAAGAATAAAAGATAACAAATATGAATAAATAGCAGTAATTAGAAACACACATACAAACATACAATTTATTTTCTTTGAACAGAGTATTTGGCCGGTTCACAAATTTAAACAGTGTTTAGTCACTTCAATTAAATTTACAATTTCTATATTTCCTTTTTGCCATATTTATTCCTCATCTATTTTTTTTAAAAAACCAATATTACCCTTCATCCTCATCTCTAATCTTAATCAAATTCAATTTTTCCCTTCTATTCTATATTATACCCCTTTCCATTGTCATCTATTTTTATATCCATCCTCACATTGTTTAATTATGTAATTATGTAATACAGTTGTTTAATACAAATTCAACATTTTAATATAAATCAATTAGTTATATAACTATCTTTTTTGTATATTAATCAATATGAACATGAATATTCCAATTATTTCCATGCAATCCAATTTCTTACAAATCAATTAATTATATTTACCAATAATAATAAACCAAATAATTTCTCCCATATATTCCTCCGAACCACAACTTAACCATTTCTGCTTTCAACACAATATACAATTAATAGTATCTTAATTATTACAATTCCCTAGTTAAATACAGCTTTTTTTCCTTTGTGTTTTAAAATCTTGAACTCTCCTCCTAAATTTCCCATTGTTTGCAGTTTTTCACCTACCTTTTTTGGGGAGGAAAAATAAAAATAAAAATAAATCTCTCTCTGCCTCATTTTGTCACGCTGCACCAAAGACCCTGGTTTCGGTTTCGTTTCTGAAGCTTAGCTAGGGGAAAAAAAAACTGCTTTACACTGATTGCCTGTAGGGCGGCCCTTTGAAGCCCCGGGCAAGAGTTTAAACAGTTTTTTTTTCTTCTAGCCATCAGCTGGGGCTCAAGAAAAATCGGGACTTTTTTGAAACGCCGCGGGACGCGGGACAAATTGCTCAAAAGCGGGACTGTCCCGCCAAAAGCGGGACGTCTGGTCACCTTACCCAACACCCTTTCAGGAAACAAGCCTCCTCATTACATCATCTCAGAGAGCCCAGGCTTCAACCAAACTTAACTCAGACAACCTACAAAGTTAGCTATGACCCCTACAACAGCCAATAGAATGCACAGGAACAGGAAGTTCAAGTGCAAAGCCCAAGGGAGAGTATAAATGCCTCTCTTTCTCAACTCCATGTGGTCAGCTGCCCAGGACCTCAAACCCATGTGATCCTGTTCATCAATAAACCATCTTTCCAATCAGCCTCCATGTTTCCAGTGTCTTTCTCCCTGCTTGGAACTGAACTAGATGGATATTTCTTCCAACAACACCGAAAAAGCAGGTTTATGGTCAGTTCTTGAACTTGTGAGTATCATAGCATCCCCAATGGTCACAGAATTTCCTACGATCATGATTTGAATGCTTGGCAATTCCAGTGCTTGGAAATCATTTACAATGATCACAGCATCCTGCTGTGTGGTGGATTTTTTTGGGGAACCTGGCAGGAAGTCAGGAGCCTTGATAGTACAGTGGTCTACGCACCCTGTTATTAACACAGCTGCCTGCAATTTACTGCTGGTTCGAATCTCTCCAAGGCTCAAGGTTGACTCAGCCTTCCATCCTTTCTAAGGTAGGTGAAATGAGGACCCAGTTTGTGGGGGCAATAAGCTGACTTTGTATAAATATACAAAAGTATGAAGGCTATTGCTTAACGCATTGTAAGCCGCCCTGAGTCTCCGGAGAAGGGTGGCATATAAATAAAATTAAAAAAAAAAAAGTCACACATCATGGTGTCATGATGTTAACCTCAACAACTGCAGGCAATTAGTTTAATGACCACAACTAGAATTGATGTCATACATCATTCACGGTTGCATGATGTTTCACTTTACAACCGTGTCACTTAATGACAGAGCTGCCAATCCCAATTGTGGTTGGTAAGTGAGGACTACCTAAACATACTGATTATGAAACAATATGGACAATCTTGTCCATCAACTAGCCAACCTCACTAAATCTAATATTGCAAGCCTATACAGTGTTTTGCTAGGAATACTTGCCAAACGTTTTTCAAATGATAAATGAAAGTCAAAATGTTTGACTATCACAAATCTATGACATCTTAACATAAAAAGTAGGTATTTTTTAAAAATCACATTTTCCTCTGAAAAACAATGTATGCTATTTTGAAAAATAAATAAAACCTATAGCAGATCCTAAAGTTCAGGTAAGCCACTGTTTGCTTTAGCTAGTTGCCACTGAAGATAAAAAGAAAACATTCTTACTTTGAATTTAATTTTCCCCCTTATGTGAATAAAAGAAATATTAAAAAGATGTTCTCCCAAGTTTTCTTTGATTCAAAGAGTTTGTATTGCTCACCATTTGGTGATGGGGGAGTAGCTTATATAACATCATGAGCAGACATTATTGTCTGTATTCAAATACCTTATGCTATGTATCTAATTTGGGATAAGATTTCTTGTATTAGATGAATACCTGTGGGGAGGATATGAATTCTTCATGATCATAAATTGTTGTTGCTAAGGTGACAATTTTTCTATTAGCTCCTAATTCAAAGTATTGGTCTGATTTCATACTTCAAAAAAAAAACCATAGACTAAATTCTGTTATAGGTTCAGTTCAGTTAATGTTAAAAATAAAGAGAACAATTGAAGTAATAGAAGTCGGGTTTTCAAACATAAAAAAAATTAAAGCTCATATTCATTCCCCATTTTTGTTTTCATTTACTTCTTAGAGTAAGAAAACTTAACAGGGTAGAATAAGAAAAAACACAAATATAATTTTCAGAGCTGCAATGGAAAGCTTGCATATAATTTAAAATTAAAGATAAAATGAGACCTAATTTGTCAGAATATAATGGGAACTCCTGAGAATGCAGTTAAACATGCTTACTAAATTGTTTTATATAATACATGTCATTAAGAATAAATCCAGAATAAATGTTATCACCACAAATGAGGTCGAATGCAGAAATATGATACATGTAATAAGATGTGGTTTTGTGGTTTCACATTCATTTCCATGGGTTCTTTGCAAATCTTGTGAAGGGACAGAATAGGTCTATAAAGACAATATAAAGAGCAATAGCCTATAGCACTTATAGGTCACAACATTTGGTGTCATAGAGCAATGTTGGCGAACCTTTTCAGCATCGAGTGCCGAAATGGGAGCACGCACGCACATGCGGGGGAGTGCCGGAAACTGGAAGAGCAGCTCCCCGGCATGCACATGAGCGCCAGGAAGCAGAGCTTCTGGTTTCCAGTGTGCACAATGCGCACCGGTCACGTGATCATCCAGTTTCTGGCGCACATGGGAGCTGCTCTTCCGGTTTCCGGTGCTCCCGCATGCACGAAGACCAGCTGGCCAGTGCGCATGTGTGCGCCAGAACCCAGAAGAGCAATGAGTGATGGTTGGCGTGCCTAGAGAGATGGCTCTCTGTGCTACTTCCGGCATGTATACCATAGGTTTGCCATCACTGTCATAGAAGATGTCAGGGTCTCTAGCCAATCAAGAAAGCTTTGTTGGGGTGAGGGGACTTTAAAACAAGTTTTTGCACAATGGAAGCTCTGTTGCTTTTTGCAGGTGTGCTGATGGTGCACAGTGTACAAAAAGGATGGGATTTGTTTGCGCTGTCAATTTGATAAAATCAATGGATTCTGTAGTTGCCTCTACTTGCCAGCCAATACCACCATCCCAGAATTGTGCTAAAATGAGATGGATGAGAACAACTGGAATTTTGGCTCCACCACAAAATAAAGTAAGCATATAAACTCCATGACCTGGTATGTGTCAGGTATGAGTTGGGTGGCTACACTTCAGGGTTCATTACAACTCAGGAGAGCAATTTGAGACTTTGGCCGCATTAGAACCCTAAACCCCTCCTCTCCTTCCACAATTGCTGAAAATTGTTAGCCTTGTTTTCCTTTCCATGTTGCAGTGTGAAGTTCACAAAAACTGGAGAAAAAGGAGAACAGCAGAACTGGTCAAAGTATGGGCCCAGTGCACACGTCTGTCTAGATCCTTCTGAATATTGAGTCTATCCTCCAGAGTGTTAGCAAGACAGAGGCAAAGAAGGATTTAAGATGTTCTACTTTCTCCCTACTGCTTGTCATCTTCTTGCCATCTCCCATTAGTGGACCAATCATTACCTTGACTTTCTTCTTTCTTCTTGCACACACACACACACATACATACTTTGCTAGTTTTATTTCATTCTGGGCCTTGGTCTTTATCCTTGAAGATTTGGGCTATTTAATAGTATTCTGTTCTAATTATATGTCACTATTTCCATTTTTCATACTTGTTTATTTTTTATTTATTTTTATTTTTTCAGATTTCTATACCGCCCTTCTCCTTCTGGACTCAGGGCGGTGAACAGCCAAATATAAAACATTCGTACACAAAAGTTAAAATAGATTTAAAATTATTAAATAAAATTTGGCCCATAATTTAAAACATTTCAATTAAAATCAATGTCAAATTTTAAAACCAACCATAAAATCAGGACAGCCCGGCTAACTGAAAAAAGTAGGTTTTAAGGGCCCGACGAAAAGTCCGGAGGTCTGGGATCACTCGAATCTCTGGGGGTAGATTGTTCCAAAGGGTAGGTGCCACCACAGAGAAGGCTCTCCCCCTGGGGGTCGCCAGCCGACATTGTCTGGCCGACGGCACCCTGAGGAGGCCCTCTCTGTGGGAGCGAACTGGCCGGTGGGAGGCAATTGGTGGCAGAAGGCGGTCCCGTAAGTATCCCAGCCCTATTATTTATTCTTTGTTATTCTATGTTATTCTTTGTCCCTCCATTTGTCAAGAGGCTTTTTATGCAACCATGCTGGTTCCATCTGGTGTCTCTTGTTTTCTTTCTCTGTAATATTGTTTTGTTTGGGCCTTTATTATCTCTTTTTACAGAGTTTACTAAGGGATCATCCACTAAGACTCCAAGGTCCCTCTCACAGTTACTGTTTTGGAGCCAGGTTTTGCCTATTCTGTACTTGTACCTTTGTTTTTTTTTCCTGCTCAGGTGTAAAACGTTGCTTTTCTCAACATTAAATTTCATTTTGTTGGATAGAGCCTCATGACAAAGATCCCAAGTTCAGATTCTATGCTGCCAGACCCCAACCACGATCCTGACAGCCTGCTCTGTCATTCCTACCTCAAACTCGGCAAAGATAATCAGCTTCACAAGAAAACTAGAACTACACTTTATTGAGATAGTCTATAATAACAGAATCGTGCAAGTCTGATTGTGCTGTACCATCCCTCTTTCTTACACTTCGGTGAACCAGGGTGGGGTTTGCAATTGCATGAGCTTCTTTTAAATATTATTTTGTTTCCCATGATTTAAATAGTGTTTCAGTCCACTTTGCCTAGGTAGTGGTTTTTGCATATTTCTGTCAAGGTCACCTCTTTACTTTTTATAACAATGGGACTTTGTCGGCACCAGATCATCCACCGAAGATATTAATCAATTTCAGTTTGAATGAGTTCCCACCTAGAAAATATACACTTTAAAATTCTGGTCACCAAATGTTTCAATAGCAGCAGTAGTTTTGAAACAGGCTGCTAACCCTAGCATGATTTATTATTTCCATATTCTTTTTAGTCCTTCTCTGCTTGTCTATAGAGCCAGATGAAGAGGGTGAGGATGGGAAGAAAATACTGTAGGGTGGAAGATAATAACTCTGATTGGTAAACAATGGCAAGGTATAGTGAAGTTTTTGTTCCACGAGATTGAGCTGTTTTTCAATCCAGATTGCATTGCTTGAGGTCCAATTATGAGCTGATAGCTGATACTGAATGACAAGAAATATAATATATACTTATTTGGCAATTTTAGCTGAGGTTATCATCTTGACAATCTGATTTAAACTGTGCTCTGTTTTGTTTTTAAACCAGAAAGATGAATTAGATGCATTCATGGATTTTTTTAAAAAAATGTTTGTAGTTCTTTGAATGATGTATCTTGTCTAGGTTATAAGTACATCAAAATGGTCTCCAGGATCAGACAAGAAGTCTGTCTAGCCTACCCAGACAAAGAATTCTCTGCAAGCAGAACACAAAGGCATTATCTGCGTAAGAGACAGCATTATTCGACAGGCTTTTCATCTTACACAAATATGCCTGGTAACCTTGTTACTGGCATTTCTCTATGCTGGGATAATGCCAGCAACTCTGCTCAAGAGATTAGCTTGCTCTCATGGGTTCTTTTGGGAAATAGTTGAGCCAATATCAGCCCCCACAGGTATGTATCTCCGTGATGTGTGATACCTGTGTTTGCAAACAGGTATTGGTCACATCTTAATAACTGCAAAGTGGCTGAAAAACATTAAATGCCAGACTTGGATGGGTGGGAAAAATCTAAATTTACATAGCCTAAAACCAAAAAAGGTAATCTAAATAAAACTAAGAAAGAGGAGGAGGATAGTATATAGCAGGGGTCAGCAACCTGTGGCTCTGGAACCACATGTGGCTCTTTCACCCCTCTGCTGTGGCTCCCTATCACGCAAAATATGTGTCACAACTGCCAATATGTGACACCCCCATCACGTGATTTATTGAGCTTTTCAACCCCCAGTAGGTTAACCATGGATAAATCCAAGAAAATAAAAGTTTCAGAAGAAAACAGTTTTGTGGCCACTCAAGAAATAGTCAGGCACGGGAAGAGTTTTGTGGCTCCCAGTGTTTTCTTTTCTGTGGGAAACGGGTCCAAATGGCTCTTTGAGTATATAAGATTGCAGACCCCTGGTATATAGGATATTCTTGTTGAAAAGAACAGGAAAATGCA
This sequence comes from Pantherophis guttatus, assembly GCF_059756535.1. Taxonomy (NCBI): domain Eukaryota; kingdom Metazoa; phylum Chordata; class Lepidosauria; order Squamata; family Colubridae; genus Pantherophis; species Pantherophis guttatus. Next base: position 159,652,270 of record NC_142063.1, read on the forward strand.
ATAAATAAGTAACCATACTTTCTTCTAAAATGAATTCTGGAGCCTGTGTGAAGGTGGGGATATGGTTTAAAGATTTATGATGCCCATTGAGGTTGGCAGGTTTATAGAAACTGTGTATCGCCCCCCCAAAAATTATGTTGTTATTCTCAAGCTAGGAGATAAGATGAAGATGAAAAGAAGTTAAGGAGAAAAATTGAGAGCAATTTAGATGCATAATTCGTTTACTGAAAACAAATTACTCTAGAATATACTGGAATGGCACAGTCCAAGATAATGACCAACCTCATATGTCAGAAAGTACAGAAGGAGTTATTTTAACTGATTTCAGCATTTGAAATATTTCATGATTGTTTTACAGTCATTGTTTCCTCTTTCCTTTCCCAATGAATTGTCAAAACAAACAAACAAGCAAGCAAGCAAACAAATGAAACTGGATAAGGGAGTAATATTCCAGTAGTTGCATTCTTAAAAATTTCTAGTAAGTTTCAGGGTTAACTCCGTGGGGAGCACATTACAGTAGTCCATTCTACAGATAAAGTCTCCTTGAGGTTCAGCTTGACTCAGGGTGACTTGAACTCAGGGTGAGGAAATTTTCCTGGCTACAATGTGAAAGTGGGTTTGCCACTGCCTTTTTCCAAAATGCTTTTAAAATTTCCTGGTCTTGATTACAGTCCTGATATTTCTTCTATTATACGCACACAGCGTATAGAAGAAAGTTATAGAAGAAAAGTTTCTATAAATACATCTAAAAACATTAGCAACATAATAAAATCCATGCAAGCCGCTTTTAAAGCATAACTTCTTGCAAGAAATAATTCAATGGGAGAATTAACCTTGGAGTGAGAATGTTAAGCTTTTAGACCTTGATGGCTGCATATTTAGGCTTATGCCAAATTAGCCTAAGACGTATTTTATATCTTTTGGGGGCAGGAGGGGGTTCGCCATGTGTCCATGACAATAATATTCTAATCTGCTGATAAGCATTTTGGCTCATTAATTGAGAGGAGAGAGAGAGAGAGAGAGAAAGAGAAAGGGAGGGAGGGAGGGAGGGAGGGAGGGAGAGAGAGAGAGAGAGAGAGAGAGAGAGAGAGAGAGAGAGAGAGAGTTTGGGGAAACTGTTTTCATGCTTGAAAACTACAAGTGTTTAAAAGACTGACAGCTTATATTAAAGGCAGGTGGAAGGCGGAAAGTAATTATGTAAGAAATGGCAATTAACCTTTGTCAGTATGTCTGAAAATTAAAGGAATTGCAGCTGTGAGCAAACCTAGCTTTCTCCTTGAATGTCCTCCTATTGCCGTTCTTCTCCTTTGCCTCCTTCACTGCCTGATTTGAAAGCCTATCTTGCAGCTAGCTACTGGGCAGGCCTAAAGCAAGGCACCCAATTAAGAGAGGCCCATTTCTCAGCAATTGAAAACACAAATTGCCACTACTTCACCATCTTGGCAGATGGGTGGAATGGTGACATCAAGAGGATATGAGAGTTGGGCTACCTGCTACTTCACCTTGCATGCATTTCTCCTCCAAATAAGGGTTGTTATCTCTGCTTTTGCAATGTTATCTTCAGTTTGCCATACCTTCCTAAGTCCCAAATTCTACCATTTTTTAAATCCTATGTCTTCTTGGGATTTGGGGATTCACTAAGAGCCATGGTGGCGCAGTGGTTAGAATGCAGTACTGCAAGCTATTTCTGCTGATTGTTGGCTGCCTGCTATTTGGCAGTTCAAATCTCACCAGGCTCAAGGTTGACTCAGTCTTCCATCCTTCTGAGTGGGTAAAATGAGGACAGAGATTGTTGGGGGGCAATATACTGACTCTGTAAACCTCTTAGAGAGGGCTGTAAAACACTGTGATATATAAGTAAATGCTAAATGCTATTGACTTTTTTCTTACAAACATTTTACTACCAACCTAGATAAAATGCGCTGTGCTTTCACACAAGCAAACTTCACTCCCTTATTCCTCTTTTCCCACTCACATGTACTTCTTAAAAACTCCTTTTGCATTGCACTTTTTTCCCTCTCCTGATATACTCGATCCTCACTTCTTATAACAAACTGAGCATAAACACACTCTGATACACATACCTATTTGCTTCTTTTCATAAATATTCACTGCACAAGCCATATAATCTCACAACATGGTTACTAGTATTTGCACATCTTAACCTTTCTCCATCCATTTTCCTAACTTTAATAAGCATTGTGCCATGGTATACATATTTATCTACTGGCTCAGGTTATTCGTCATTTAGTCTAGCTTGCAATAATTCACTCCATTTTTCCTGTCAAACATAACTACTTTGGTCTTTGATTTATTAATTTTCAGATCCATAGTCTGCATCGTATAATCTAATATTCATTGCAAAGCATTCAGGTCCTATGGTAAAAACACAGCATCATCTGCATACAAAAATACATATATATTCATGTTCCCTACCAACCCAATTTTAATGTCACCTTGGGTATTCCTTCTTCATTTCTTCATAAGTACTTTAAGCAATCAAGGGGGCAAGGTCATATGTCAATTTGTGATTTTGATTTGTGGATCTTTTTCATTGGGATGAGCCAACTGATGCTTCATTGAATCAGAGCATTTTGGTGATATGCTTGAAGTCTTTTTTCAGTGTATGGAGATAGTTAAGGTCTGGATGGGAGAAGCAGGGTGAAGACTCAAATAAGGTAGAACTGCTGTCTCTTCATTGAATTTTTATCAGCTCCTGTATTGTTGGTGGTGGCACTGTTCTGGAGAGAGCAGGTCTGTGACTTCAAGGTCCTCCTGAAGTCATGGCTAGTGCTTGTGAGTAGCCATGTGATTGAGGCTATGACCAACAGGATCTATACTCAGCTCTATCTGGTCTACAAGTATAGTCCTATCTGAAGACAGTAGATAATAATTCATGATCTTCTCTGGAATGTACTACCCATGGTCTGCCTTTAGGGGCACTAAGTAGTGACCAGCATGCTAACTGGCAGGAAGTCAAGATCCCTTCCAACTCTATTATTCTGTTAAATTCCAGAAACATATTACATCACCATTCAGACTCTGCACTGATTGTCAATAAGTTTCTGGATACAATTTAAAGTGTTGTTCTTAACTATAAATCCCTACGTGGTTTGGCAGGAACCTCTTCTTCAACCAAATTGACCTGTCAAATACAAACTTCTCACAGGAAACTTTTTTTTAATCATCTACCACTTCCACAAAGTAGGGAGGGGGCTAAAGCTAGGGGAAAATGCATTTTCCTCACTGTCCCTGTATTGGGGTATACTGTTCTGCAGGAAGTTGAGTTTTCCTGATTCTTCTGGCTTCCTGGAATTTGGTCAAAACAGAGCTCTTCTGGAGGCCTTTTACAATCAGTCAATCAATCAATCAACATCAAAATTGCACATTCTTATTGCTATTTTAATTTCAAGTTAATAATGTTTTATAGTTTTAGTTTGATTTGCTTTATTATTATTTTTTTTGGTAAAACTAAAAATCAAAGAAAGGAAAGAAAAAATAGGCAAACTATAAAAAATACTTTTAGCAAGTCATATTAAAATTTTGGGAGAAATAGGAGTGGTTGAAGGGACAACTCTCTGCTAACCTACATACAAACAGGCGAATTGTATATGTGTTAAGTTACTTTGACTCTGGATTCTTTTTTGCATTATTATTATTATTATTATTATTATTATTATTATTATTATTATTATTATTATTATTTATTGGTTAATCTTTAGTGAGATTCACAGCCTTTGAGGCTGGTTAATAGCTCAGCAGCTCGAGTCCTAACCAAGGACCTAGGAACTGTTAAGGTATCGTCGGAGGATGTAAGCTGTTCCGAGTAAGGTGGTTTTTTGTAGAGTCAAAATGTTCAAGTCCGGCAAATTTAGAATTTCTAAATAGCGGGGTAACCCTTTGGGTATTGCTCCGAGGGCTCCAATTACAATCGGGACAACACACGATTTCTTTTTCCACAGTCGCTCAACTTCAATTTGTAAGTCCCGGTACTTTGTGATTTTTTTCTTGCTGCTTATCTTCAATTCGTGCATCACCAGGTATTGCAATGTCAATGAACCATACTTTTTTCTTTTCAACTATTGTTATGTCAGGTGTGTTGTGGACCAAGTGCCTGTCAGTCTGAATCCTAAAGTCCCACAAGATCTTGAGTTTCTCATTCTCTAAAACTTTCTCAACCTGATGTTCCCAGTGGTTTTTGCTGTACTCAAATCCAAACTTCTGGCACAATTTCCAGTGAATGATTTTATTATTATTATTATTATTATTATTATTATTATTATTATTATTATTATTATTATTATTATCCTTTATTCAAAATGAACCTAATTTGAACTTGGAATAAGAATTAGAGACAGAAGGGTATGTCTATCACTAGCTCACATATATAATTTATATGGTTATGGTTCAGAATTTGTAAAAACTGAATTTGAAATTGTATTAGGTGCTAATGATAAATAGGTTATTGCCAAGGTTTATGAAATTATATTGAAGCTGAACCTGGAAAAACAAATATTATGAAAACTGCATGATTCAATGGGCAAAATGTTTCTTTGTTATTAATATCTGATAAAGTATAAAGATGTACAAAGATGTTTCAAATGTTTGTTGGAAATACAACTGTAGAGAAGGTACTTTTTAATCATCTGTGGTAGACTTGTGATAAAACAAAGAATTATTGGGGTCAGATTTATGCTTTAGTTCAGAAGATCCTTAGAACAAATATAGAATGGAAAGCAAAGGTTTTTCTTTTAGGGCTACGGATAAAGATTTTGAAAAAAAAAAGGAACTTTGTTATTATATATATGTTGCAGTGAGAATTCTACATCTGAAAAAATGGAAGGCTGTATAAATTCCCACAATGGAAGAATGAATGGAAAAGGTGATAGGACTGGCAGACATGGCAAAATTAACTATTAAGGAAAAGAAGGTATCCAGTTAGACTTTGTGCTTGAAACAGAAAAAAAATATGAAACTTTCATTTTGAGTTTTGATGATTGATTAGTTTGTTGCCATAAAAATACCTGGGAGTTACTAATTATATAAAAGTAGAAAGTTGAGAGGGGACGCGGTGACTTAGTGGCTAAGACCATGAGCTTGTCAATCAGAAAGGCCGGCAGTTTGGCAGTTCGAATCCCTAGCGCCGCGTAATGGGGTGAGTTCCCGTTACTTGTCCCAGCTTCTGCCAATCTAGCAGTTCGAAACCACGTAAAAATGCAAGAAGAAAAATAGGGACCACTTGAGTGGGAAGGTAACAGTGCTCTGTGTGCCTTTGGCATTTAGTCATACCAGCCACATGACCACAAAATTGTCATCAGACAGCTTCGGCATAGAAAACGGAGATGAACACCGCTCCCTAGAGTCAGGAACAACTAGCACGTATGTGCGAGGGGAACCTTTACCTTTAAAAAGTTGAGACTGTAACTTTACTTTCTAATTTACTGCACCCAAAAAAGTTGGAAGTCACTGCTTTATTTTTCTGTTTCCTTCACATCTCTTTTCCCTTTCTTTTTCCCTCCATACCTTTCTTATTGTCTTTATCTTCATTTGTATCTTACATTAAGATAACCTTCAGTAAAAATTATATATACTATATGTATGTATACACTTCCCCCACACCCACACATACTGTACATACGCATATACATATACATATATAAATATTATATTAACAAACAAAGTCTCTCTTATAATTCAGACTGTGTTGAATCGGAACAGATTTTAAATTACTTTGAGTTAAATCATGCTGACTCAATCAGACAATTACCAGAATCTTGGGGTCAATATGCACTCCTACTCTGAATCTATGGAGCTGTATATATTGAAGGTCATGGCCAACTATACTGTACAGACTTTTATTTTTGCACCTTGGGTTATGAACACAGCAGGATGCATCCTAAAATACATTTCTTTATGTTAAATTGCTCCCTATTTTTTTCTCCTTTGTATTCTTTATTTTGGTGTGTCATTATCACTGCTAGTTGGGGATAAAATGTCCACCTTACCAACTTTTAGATATCTGAAATATATTCAAATATTTATCTGTACTATTTCTACTAATTTTAAAACTGAATTATGGACAATAATATAAATTTGTTCTTTATCCCTTGTGTGTGTGAGAAAAAGGATTATATTTCAGCTTGCAAATGATCTTTCTCCATTGCTGCATTGAAGTGCTCTCACCCATCATTACGTTGGCAGAAAAAAAAAATGTACTGAAATTTGTTGCATTCATTGCTAATCCCCATCCTGACTTTATGGCCCGGGCAGTCATCTAACTTCCCTCCAAATGAGGACTTCAAACCCTTTTCGTTCAGCTTGAGGCTGCCATTGAATGGTGTCAGAATAAGAGAAAACATGGATGCAGCTAAGATGATTCTTACTTATAGGCTTTTGCAAGATGAGGACAAGATGCAGACATGGCAGAGAAAAGGTGTTGCTGGGCTTTGGATGTGCCCTGGCTTAGGGCAAGTGGGAAAAGGGTGTGGGGTCCAGTCTGAAAGGGTTGGAAATTAGCATTGTATCAATGAAGATGTAGATTATGGTGAATCCGGGGCCTCATACTATAGGTTAGATGAGCATGCAGAATTGAGTATTAGGGTCTAGATGTATAAGGTAAAAGAAGACTTCAGGTTTAATGAAAAGAAGGACTAGGGGAGACATGATAGCAGTGTTCCAATATCTCAGGGGCTGCCACAAAGAAGAGGGAGTCAAGCTATTCTCCAAAGCACCTGAGGGCAGGACAAGAAGCAATGGGTGAAAACTAATCAAGGGGAGAAGCAACTTAGAACTAAGGAGAAATTTCCCGAAAATTAGAATAATTAATCAGTGGAACAACTTGCCTCCAGGAGTTGTGAATGCGCCAACACTGGAAGTTTTTAAGAAGAGATTGGACAACAATTTGTCTGAAGTGGTGTAGGGTTTCCTGCCTAAGCAGAGGGTTGGACTAGAAGACCTCCAAGGTCCCTTCCAACTCTGTTATTCTATTCTATTCTATTCTATTCTATTCTATTCTATTCTATTCTATTCTATTCTATTCTATTCTATTCTATTCTATTCTATTCTATTCTATTCTATAGACAAAGAAGAGAATAAGGCCAGAGTATACAAGTTCAGGCAATATCCATATCTGACAGGAATTTTGTACTTTTGCTCATAATTTTCCACCTCCTTCAATCTGAATTAGCCACTGACCTCAAATCCATTGGGAATGACCCTTTCTCCCCCCAAAATGTCCCTATTGTCTCTAACACCTGTTTCTGGTCCCACATTTTATTAATCATGACCAAGGATAAGGAAAATTTAATTTTTCTTCTTCTGCACGGCATATTGGGAGAAAATGGTTGCATTTCTTTAAATGTCTGAATCAAAGATGCCCCCCCCTTCACACTTTTAGAAGCTGCTCTACTTCTCCTATATGATGCCAAGATACCCTACTAGGTTTATATTGTTTTGGCCTCAAATCAAAGAAATGGGATTGTTTTCTGTAGTGGAAATGACGCTTATTTGTGAAGGTGGGAAGAAATAAATGACTCAAATGTGGTACACTCTTGAAGAGTTTCTGGGCAACTTTAATGCTTTTAAAAGACAAAAAAACAGGTGCGGTTGGCATGGAAACTATCTTGATTACTTGGTGGGTGGATGGATGATCACATTGGGAAATCTACTCATGGAACCTCCACTGATGTCATTTTGAAGCAATACGACTTTTTAAAAAAATTATCCGTGATATCTTAGAATTTTTTGGAGAACACACACACACACACACACACACACACACACACACACACACACCCTACCTATACATACATGCACAGAGTATTACAAACATTTGCAGTTCTGAGTGTTGCATTTCTGAGTATTCACATTTTCTGTTGTGTCATGAGTACTTTAGAAATGCTCATTGAAGTGTTTCATTTTGTAAGGTTAACTTTAAATTTCAATATTCTTTGGGACCAGCTGCTGCTAGAAGTGAAGTCAACATTTATAATGACAAATGAATCCATGAATCCTCTACCTTGAGAATGAGTCACTGCTGGATGCAGGACACCTTCAATCATCACTGGTATCTTAGTTACTGAATGTGAAGTAGTGTTTGTGCTAAAGTTTTTGCTTCCTCTTTTTCTTATAAGACATATGTTTGCTAGTTGGAAACTCAATTGCATACATTTCGGCACTGACTCAATTATAGTGCCAATGGGTGCAGTGTTAGAAGATTTGAAAACCACATTGGGAACTGATCTTCATAGAGAAAATCTATCTCTGTGGTCTGTAAAAGTCAAGACTGATTTGATGGCACATAATCCATCCATCCATCCATCCATCCTTCCTTCCATCCAACTGTCCATCCATCTGTCCATCCATCCATCCATCCGTCCATCCATCCATCCAATAATCGAATCCTCCAAACTTTAGGCATGTTCCTCTATGTGGGCATTTGTGTGGCAGAATGGACATCAAAGGGGAAAATGACATAATGTGTATAATTTTCACAGTGTTGTTACTTGGCATCCTTCTCCCATATCCATGTAAATTGAATATATCTATGCAAGAGACATTGCACCAGAGAAAATTAAGGGAAATCTGGCATCCCCAAAGAACCCAGATATATTTCTGAAAAGTAGTAAAGCAAGTTCAAAAAATGTATAATGGAGAATAATAGAATAATATATTGAGATTATTAAATGAACAGGAGGTAGAGTAAGTTATACAATATAATAAAAAGGCAGTAGTGCTACTGAAAATAATGTTTGTATATGTAAGAGAATTTGAGCAGAGAGTGATATACAGTATTCACACATCTAGAAAAATATAATAGCAGATATTTCAAGACAACAAAAGTTAAAATTGCCTTGGTTAGGGAGTCCTGTAGCTATTCCAGTAAATATTCTCTGTGACTGGCTGTAATATCTTCAGATAGGACAGTATTAGAAAAACTGAAAAACAAGGGAGAACCCTCATCAAATGATTGAATATGAAATTCTATAATATAAATTTGGATCATTAGCTTGACTTCCTTGTAAATTGTTGGTGAAATATGACTCGGCCTGGGTTCTGAGGGGACGAGAGGGGAGAGGAGAGGAGAAGAGAGGAGATGACATTGAGATTGAGATGGGACGGTATGATCAGGAAGGAATACAATAATCTCTATCTTACTCCTGTTTAAAAGAAGATGGTGAAAATACTTCCAATCAGAAATCTTGACTAGACAATTGGCAAAAGATTCTCACACATTATTATAAAGAGCAGGGACTGATGATAAATATTTGTTCATGTAGCTGTGATAATTGAATGGGAAGATGAAGTCAGGGACCCTAGTAGAAGGAGGTAAAAAAAGAGAAAGGAATAAGAAAGAAATAATAAAATCTTGAAGGCTGAATTGACTGAACCCAAAGGAACTCCCACGCATAATGGGAAGGATGGAGAAATGGAACCATTCCATGAAATGGTGAGCATCCAGTGAGAGAGGTAAGACTGAAACTACTGAAATGCCATACCAGCCAAATTACAGTCATTTGTCAGTGCCTCTGGAGATTTTGATACAGAAAGATTCAGACTATGAGGAAGAAGCGCCCCAATTGCTGCAAATGATGCAGACACCTTCTGAATCGGCCTGCCAATATTTCCCTATCTTTAGGCCACTGTCACGGTTGTCCCAAGTCATGGTTGTCCCAAAGGTGCTTTTCCAAGAAGCAGCTGGAAAACTCTTTGACCCCCTCTTTCATAGGAGAACATAGAAAAACGAAATGCATCAGGACTAGATTCAGCAGTCCACCTGCATTTAAAAGATAAAGGCCAGAAAAGTCCACATTTTGGACAGAGAGGATGGCTGGTTTGAAAAAGGGGTCAAAGAGGCCATCTATGTCAAAATTGTACAGCCCTCTCTCAACAGAGGGGGAGGGATATGACATCATCTATCTACAGTCTACAACACGGTCCTTTCAGCAGTTCCAAGAAGGCTCCACATCCATTTGCACCACTCAGGTGATCCTGATGACACGGATAAACCTCCAAGTGGCTGCAATGACTTGCTAAAAGATTGCAAATGACTAGCTTTCTTGCAATAAATCCTTCCATTCCCCACCAACCAGTCAGAGCTGAAGAAGCTTCTTGGATGAGAAGTGTAATGTCTTCAAACCCCCCCCCCCAAAAAAAACAACAACCAGAAAGTCCTGTTGTCTCTTGGAAAAGCACTATTGGAGCCACCAAACTTTGTTCTCCATCTGTTGGCATAGATGTGCTATCACTTTAACACTTGCTGCGTTTCCTGCACTGTTAAATGTTTCAGTGGGTATACAATCTGAAAGTCAAAGTAAAGAAAATTTAGAAGGCCTCATTGAAAAATCTGAGCAAACGTTGTATATTAAGAAGATAATGCCAGCCTGCATGCTTAGGGTGCCTGGAATTCATTCAGTTATTTTTAAATGTATAGCACATTTCTGCTTATATAAATACTTACACATTAGAGTTGAAGGCAAAGAAGTGAAGGTGATAGATAGCTTTGTTTTCTATCAAAGTTCAAGAATAAAGATGGACAATGTGCTGGAGAAATAACGGGAGACTTGTGTGAAGTGACATAGATTCTGTTTGACAAAGCAATTTGGTGATGGAGGCAACATGATTCACTTCACTGAAGTGGAGAGGCCACCTTATTCACCTTGATAAAGCAATTTGGGTGGCCTTGGACCATTTTGAGCCAGTGCAATGGAAAAAGGCTTCTCTCAGTTAGACAAGATCATGAAAGAGAAAGACTTTCAATATACTAAATATCAGAAAGTTAAAGCAAGTATTTTCCAGCGCATTGGGATGCACTGCTACAAAAGTTCACAGAGAAACATTGCGAGAAAGAAACCAACCTCAAATTATATATTTGGAGACTATTACAAAGTGTACCATGAACTACAAGAAGAATCAGCCAATCAGTAATAGGCCCAATAGAAACTGACAGGTCCTTGACTTCATAGTCACCAAGCAGGAACACACAGCAGATGAAGAATTAGGGGAAAAAATGCTTACGATTGGCAAAGCTATTGAAACTAGAAGAAAGAGATGGTGCCAAATAAGGTGGATGGATGGGTTCAAATAAACTGCTGGAATGCCCTTGGAGTTATTACTAAATCAAAGTCAACGTGGAGAGCACTGGTCATTCAGCCAAGAGGAATAAACCTGTTTCATTGGCAACTTCTATACTCTTGTCATCAAGCAACTGTATAAGGGTTAACAGGAAGGAGTGGGAAGATGAAATTTAGACAACTGAGTCAGACCTCCTGCTTGGGACATGTCTGTTCTAGGTGTCAGTAATGCCACATTGGAATGGAGTATGTTCTTTCAATTGCAGGATATCTTTCCAAAATGTAGAATCTGTGGAAGCTTTCTAACATTGCTGGTCTGTTCATATAAATAATTAAAGATGAACAGAGCTAGGATAACCAAGCAAAGGTATAATATTTATAGGTCTTCAGGATGATGTTATTTAAACATCAGACCAACAAGACTCATTTAGTCTCCTACAAGCCACTAAGTCTAGACAATGACGATCATATGCAAGAAAGATAAAGTTATAAAAAGCACCTTAATAAACAAGGATGTAAACTGAAGGTTTTTTTTTTTTTTTTACTTGAGGAAATAAAATACAGTCTGATGTTTTGGTCTAACCAGCTGACATCTAAGTCTGCACAAAATCATTCTAAGAGTTAATTGCTGAAGTGGCTGTTTTATTTACATGCAACATAAAACTGTCTAGTGAACAATCCAGCTCTTCTAGAAGGTTAAAAAAAAAGTGTATTATCCTTTGCACACAAAAAGACTTCGGTTGAAAAGGCTGTATGTATAGCTGATTCATGGCGCCTAAATACAAGGAGGAGGAAAAGTTGTTAAAATGATAATTACATATATTGACTGACACTCTACATTTTCATTGGAGTCACATTGGTGCAATATTTGTTGAGGGCCAAAATGCAAACCTTGCAATAACAAGTGAATAAACAGAGATTGGAATTCCAAGGCCATAAACTGCTCCTGGAAAAATTAGAAATGATTTTAGCTTGAACATAGTTGGCTCATTGATACTGACAAAATATATATGTATACTGTATATCGGTGAATATGGCCAAAAGCAAAATAAAACGAAACCCTTAAAAACAACAACGAAACACCTAATAAAGATAAGGCACAACAACTTCACGGTCAAATAATGTTGTTTTCTTTGATCAGCTGCCAAGTGAGCCAGTAGGACGGGTGCTCTCACTTCTACGTAATGTGGTGTTGGCAAGATAAGTAATACTGAATTAGGTTAGGGGGAGTAGAGTGTGTATCTGCTGTCCAAATGATTTCTTAAGGTTGACTTGATATTCTCCTGCAAAAGCAGCCAGCAGCAGGCGGCATAATGATTAGATTTTTGTGGCATTGTGTGGTCAGCAGATAGAGGAATTGCAATGCTTCCCCCTGGTTCACAGGAACCAATTTCATGTCTAACAAATGTAAATGGTCAAAGAAGCTGTGCAAGATATAGCAATGTGCTATAGATAAAAGGCTTCTGGGTGGTCAAAACACCTCTGAGGCACCAGCAAGGCAATGGGAATAATGGAAGCCTAGTGGTGGGTTCTCCAGGAGGCTAAGTTGCAAAGAAAGGCACCTGAAGTCAAGCTCCGACAACCTTTTTCCAATTGCTTCTGTGCTCGTCACAAAAAAAATTTTTATGCCCTTGCAGAGAGAACTTGTACATAAACTAGTATAAAATTACATATTGCTCATTATGTGGGAAGAGCAAAAGCAATTTAATCTGTGGCCTCACCGATAACTAAAGTTGATGGAAAGAATATGCAGGGCTGAATAACCTCAGGGTTCCTCTGCCTCATTATTGTCTAATTTGCAATAATGGGTAGATCAGGCCTTATATGTCAGGAGCCCTCAAGAGAACTTTGCTCTACAGGATGAAATGGGCAGAAAGCAGCATACTGATAGAAGTAAAGTCATCCTAATTTGCTTACTACGGGTACATAGAAGTGTCTGTGAAGGTGGGGAATTAAAATACTACAGATGCAGCCTCACCTATGAGAACCAATATATTCACTGTGATTCTAATGCTGCTTGAAGGAATTTTACCTCTTATGTGTAATATATCTATTTAAATCAGATAGTAAATATACACTTAATGAATTCCTGTTTGATTTCCATGATAAAATGTATTAACTTCACATTTCAGTTTTTGAAAATGTCACAGCTCTTTCTTCACTAATAAACTACACACATAGATGCATATAGTGATTAAGGGGTCATGTCAAGACTAATGTAAAATTAGTTACAAGTGATGTCATATATTCCAGCCAGCGGTGAAATCCTACTGGTTCGCACCGGTTCGGGTGAACAGGTAGTAAAAAAAACCTACTGGTTCCTCTGAACCGATATTTCCGATGATCAGCTGTGCTGCGCGATTTAAAATCGCTAGAAAGCAGGAAATCCTACTTTCTAGTGAATCTAAATCATGCGGCACAGCTGTTCCCCTCCTCGCTGTTATACTTACCTTCCCAAGCCTTTTTTCCGGGCATTTGGTGCGTATTGCACATGCATGTGCATCATGCATTTTGTGCACACTGTGTATGCGTGCATGCACAGCATGCATTTGGCATGCACTGTGGAAGCGTGCATGCAGCACGCACTTGGCGCACATGCGCGGCCAGCGAACTGATAGTAAACCAGTTCAGATTTCACCACTGATTCCAGACCCATAAATCATGATCTAAAACACTTTCTAACCCTCTCCCTGCATCTTTTTATCCCATCAGGGCACATCATATAATCATATAATCCTGCATTATATTTTTTTCTTCTTTTGAGGAAAAAAATTAATAAATGAGGTTTATGTATTTAGACTAAAGTTTGAGAATTAATCTGTCAAAGACCTATTGAAAGCCATTAATGCAACTGTATATTTAAGCAAAAATTATAATGCTGATTTTATTACAATTTAGTCTTCACTACTAGTATTTGCAATGTTAAACAACCCATACATATAAATTTTATCCCTGTAAGAAATTAAAATACTACCATCTATGAATAGGTGATCTACATTATACTATAAGTCAAAGGTTAATTGTTTAATAATTAACCACAATTTCCTCATTTAAACAGTAAAATTATGCATCTATGAACTCTTAATACAACTGAGAAAATTAATAGTAGTATCTGAGGATTCTAATTTGGGTTATAATTTATCATATAAGACCAAATCCAGGGGTGAAATCCAGCAGGTTCTGACAGGTTCTGGAGAACCGGTAGCAGAAATTTTGAGTAGTTCGGAGAATTGGCAAATACCACCTCTGGCTGGCCCCAGAGTGGTGTGGGAATGGAGATTTTGCAATATCCTTCCCCCAGGAGTGGGGAGGGAATGGGGATTTTGCAGTATCCTTCCCCTGCCACACCCACCAAGACACACCCACAGAACTGGTAGAAAAAAAAATTGGATTTCACCACTGGACCAAATCAATTACTTCTCTTAAATATCTAAAACTTTCATAGACCTATCCAGACAATCTGTTTAAATATTTAATAGATACATAATATAGGATAATACAGTGATATAAAGTTGAGATCATTAGTCTAAAACCATCTGGACCAAAGCTAGAATCAGCCTTCTCTTTTAATATATCTCATGTTAATTGATGTAATTTAAATGATTGAATTTCTGACTGGACAAACATATTTTGGCTACATGCATCCTGAAGATCAGGTATGATTAAAGGTCTTATGAGTAGTACAGTTCTAGGAGAGAAAAAAAAACACCCCCACAAACAAACAAAAAAACTCCTCCAAAGCTATCCATTTTTTATTTTTTAAAAAAACTCTTGTTAAAATTGAGACTATTACCGGTACAAGAAGCAAAAAAGTCTGAAGTAAATTCATTTCTCCAAAGCTTTATTGATTTTTTAATATATATGGCTTTTAATTTTTTCTATCAAAGCCGGGAACTCTTATAATGTTTTCCTCGTTTAACTCACAGATGTTCTGGAAGGAAAACCTGTGTTATCAGGTTTTATCCTCTGTGCAAACCTATTTTTGTTGCGATAATGGCATCAGAAGTGACTTTCGTTTCTGATGTAATCTGATCATCCTCACAAATATACTCTTTAATTTTCAGTACAATATATCAATACACCTTAACATGCCAGCTAATATTTGGTTGAGAATAAAGTGGACAGCTTATTACATAGATATTTAAAAGTCTTTGTCATCTGACATCAAAAACGTTTAATTCACATTGGTGTTTTCCAAAGTCTAATACTATACAGTAGTTCCTGACACTATCGTGTTGGATTTTTATCTGATGAAAGTTTAAATTTTAAATGACCTGCTTAGTTCTCATGATGAATAACAGCTTGGCTCTCGAGATCTCAACCATTTAATGCTTGTTTGAAGGTCTGAAAAGTGACATGTCCCCTGTTTCTTTTGGATACCTTCCCGCCACATTGCCACCTGCATCCTTGCCTTTACTATTAACACCTATTTCCTTGTCTTCCTCATGACTTCTTTCTTGCCCCATTTTAACTGTCCACCTTCCTGGGAAATCCACCAACTGTCTCCTATGTCTTGTCTGCTGCTTATCTCCTTCTTGCCACTACTTAAGATTACCCCTTTTTATTTTCCTTATCATTGCCCCAGAACTTGGCTATCTAAAATATGGTCTATTTCCTTAAAATAAGAGTGACACGATTTTGGCTACCTTGGGAATGCACAGTCTACGCAAAGAATAGAGTGGTGATAGGTCCCCCTATTTCAATTACCACACCGGTTTTGTCCTCCTATAAGGAATGGGGCATGGCATATGTTTCAGAAGGAGCCCTCCCTAGTTTCGTAAGGTCACAACTAGCCTTGGGAAAGCAATTTGAAGTTACAGTAGTATTTGTCTGATGGAAACTCATCTAGCTATCAGTTTAATACATGAACATAGCCTGTTTAGAAAAAAGTATGGGGGGGGGGTGTCCTCCAGGAATTCACAGCTGGAAAATGTTGGAAGATCTGCAAGGCTGCAGATTAGTACTACATATTTTGGCTTTAGCAGCACCACTGCAATTTACTCTCAGCCCATAAGCATACATAAAAGATAATATTTTCTCCAGGTTGGTTTTAATTCTCATGAATGCTTCCATGTTGTTTTCTTTACAACACCATGGAAGTATGTAGCCTTCTCTTCTTCTGGCATATTTTTTTCAAATTCCCAACCCAAACCCAACTCACATCAGAATTTCCCAGTGATCTTCTAATACAAACTAGAATCAATTTGGCATAGGGTTTTCATTTTTTTGCTTGCTTTTACATTGGCTACGGGCTGTCACTTCGCTGGGAATGTGCTTATAGAGGTAGATCTTACAGAACCTAGCTGAAAAAAATAGGGGTTAAAAGGTGGGTTTCTCAAGAAATAAATATTGGGTGCTGGTTGTAGCAGTGATTGAGATGACTAGGTTGGATTAATGGTTTGAACTACCAAACAGCTGATGGCCCTGTAAAGAATTTCTAGGCTCCTATCATTACTTAAATAGGTTTAAAGGGAGATTGTATGACTCATTGGCAAGCTTATCCCTATTACTCTGACTAACAAAAAGAATAACCTAGGAAAAATTAATGGTTCTGACAGCATTATCTTTTGGAGATACCCTGTGGGGACATCCATCACTGCTTTACCAAGACCGAGTGATCAGCAGTACAAATGGAAAGAGTTATGGGGAATGTCTGCACAATCTTGTTTGGAAAGGTCATCCTTGTGTGTCAATTTAATATCATTTTTTGTTCCCTGATGCAATTTGAATTGCTTACATAAGGGGTCATGGAAGGGTTTATTGAAGGTATCTTGCTTTTTTCAGACTGGTATCCTTTTTCCAGCTAGACATGACCTTCAGCTTAGGAAGTTTGAATGCCAGTCTGCTGAGACAAAGCAGCACAATAAGACCTGTATAATTGTCCTAGGTGATAGAGGCATATTTGATCTTGAACTAGAATATTGTTACATCTCCTTCCATTGCACCGAAGATAAGCTATTGGGTGTCATGAAAAGGAAAGCTTTCTGGTGGGCAAGTACAGATCTTAGTCAAATATACTGCTCAAAAAAATAAAGGGAACACAAGCAGAAGACATCCGAGATCTGAATGAATGAAATAGCCTTATTAAATTCTTTGTTCTTTACATACAGTAGTTTATACACTCAAACACCTAATGGGAACACAAAACTACTATATGTAACGAACAAAGTATTTAATAAGGCTATTTCATTCATTCAGATCTCGGATGTCTTCTGCTTGTGTTCCCTTTATTTTTTTGAGCAGTGTAGTTATTTTGATTGAGAGTCTCTGGTACTATTGTCAGTCACAATAGGGTAGGATAAGATAGGATAGGACAGGATAGGGTAGGGTAGGGTAGAGTAGGATAGGATAGGATAGGATAGGATAGGATAGGATAGGATAGGATAGGATAGGATTATTGGCCAAGTGTGATTGGACACAGAATGAGTTTGTCTCTGGTGCATAAGCTCTCAGTGTACATACAACTACAAATATACAGTAATGGAGAGCATAAAGCTCTAAGACTAAGTCCAGGGCACATTGATTCCATTCCAGATAGTCTCTTCCACTCAATGAAATAAGTTTTGAGTTGCTACATCATGTCTTCTAAGGCTTAATTCAGCTCCTTTCTCCCATGCTGCTTGGCAGCTATCTAACAGTGTCACAGTTGGAGGCTGACATAGGGATCGTGGCAATACTTGTGTCCCTCTTGAATTCCCTTCTTGTGAAAGGACTTTTCCAGCACATCCCATATAGGGTTAAAATGTATTCTTAGTCTGTTCTCTTCCTGGCTTGATTGTGCTGCTGCTTCTAGTCCTGTTTTCAAAGCACTAATGCGATGTTCAGTAAATAGGGAAATTCATTTTCTTTCTTAGTGACACTTCTCATGGCATGTGAAGTGTACTCTTTAAAAGTACAGCCAAATAAAGTGTTTTCCCTAAATGATATTCATGCTATTAATTACAACAATCCCATCCTCTTCAACACTGGAGAGCTATTGTTATCCCATCACACTTTGTGTTTTCAAGAGAAGAGGGAGAGAGAGAAAGCATGGCTTAGCTTGGCTGATGTGAATCTCACCCAGGAGCAACAGCCATTTTCAAAATTGTGTCTTAGCCAGCTAGTGTGTGATGGGATCTGTCTTTTTTCTAATGGTTTGCTGCCTAGCCCGTACATTTCCATCAACACTGTTTTTCAGAAAGTCTGTTCACATTGTAGGGAAGTTAAAACCCACCCCTCTCCCTAGGAAAATGAGATATTTTAGGAAATATTTTAATATTTTAATATTTTAAAATATTAAATAGGGTAGAATGCCTCCCCTAAAAGGGAGGCAGAAACTCTGCCTCCCACCTTTGTTAATGGGCCATTAAAGCCTGAGCCAGTCCATTCTACATTGTTAGATCTAACTCCTTCAGGCAGACCTATTTAATTGCCCTTCATTGCATTACCCAGCAAGGCTCAACCAAGCCTGGAACTCAAAAGACAACCTACAAAATTACCCCTGCATGGCCCCATGGAAGTCTGACAACCAATCAGAATACAAGCTTAAATTCAAAGCCCAACAGAGGGTATAAATCTCTCTCTCTCTCACCCACGTGCTTTTTTGTCCAGGACCTCAAAACCATGTGATCCTGTTCACCATTAAACCATCTTTTCAAGCAGTCTCCATGTTTCCAATGTCTTTCTCCCCACTTGGAACTGAACCCAGATGGACATTTCTTCCAACAACATATTTTGGCCACCCCATACATCCCTCCAGCATCAACCCCCACCACAGCTGACTTTATTGCTAACAACAGGTTTGCATTCTGCAGCTTTGTTCAAAGTAGAAGTCTAAATTTTCCTTGAGGTCTTCCATGATAACATTCTTCCATCTCTTTGTTTTTAAACTATATGAAGTTGTCCAGACAGAAGATCTCAAAAACCACTGATGAAAAGTTTACACAACGTATCAGTGCGGAATTATAGCTGTTCATAAGAGAGTGCATCCTGCATTTTTATGAACATCACACAGAAGGATGTTCAAGTTTCGAATTAAAAGAATGGCATTGAAATGTAGAATTGTCATGTTCTCTCTGGTCTGATATTGGGATATCAGGTTATATAGATCTTCAACTTGGGAAATAAACTACATTGCCAACTACACTTTAGTTACATTTACTTTAGTTAAGTTACGTTAATAAAGTTTTATAGTGTTACACTAAACCAGGGGTGAAATGCTCCTGGTTCGGACCGGCTTGGGCAAGTAGGTAGCAATGGCGGCGGGCAGTTCGGAGAACCGGTAGCAAAAATCCCTGTCCCCGCCCCCCATGCCCAGCTGAGCCCCGCGATCATCAGAGCCTTTTTTTCCTTTTAAATGGCTCTGACCAGCCAAGCTCTGACATCCCAGCTGAGTTGCCTGCTAATCAGGCAACTCAGGTGGATCGCCAGAGCCCTGTAAAAGAAAAAAAGGTTAATTTTTTCTCCCCCGCCTCTCCCAGCCTCCAGCTTACTTACCTTAGCTGCTGATCGCATGACGATCGCAATCCATGCATCAGCAAGCAACTGAATCTCCCTGCCTGCAATCAAGGTCATCGGTGAGCAGCTCTTTCTGCCTGCCTGCCTTCCTGCCTAGACTTGTGGACTTCAACTCCCAGCAAAGCTGGCTGAGGAATTCTGGGAGTTGAAGTCCACAAGTCTTAAAGTTGCCAAGGTTGGAGACCCCTGTTCTATTGGGTAAGTTTTTTTCCCCTTTGGGAGCTTTAAAAAAGATAGTTAATTGGGGTTTTTTTAGTTGTTCTTTTTTTAGACCTAGCCATTTAAAGTTTAGGAAGTTTTAAATTTAGCTGCTTTTATATAAAAATAAAAATAAATTAAAATAAAAGAATATTTGTGCAGCTTTCTGAGATTTAGTGTGTTTCTGTAGTGTTTCACTCTAATTACACAAACACACAAAATCTCACAAAGCTGTATGTGGAATTTTTTGTGTGTGTAAAGTATGAAAGTTGGTTTTTTGGGCTTTTTGTGGCTGTGTGAGGTTCCTGCTTGTTGCAGGGGCCATTTTGGGTCTAGCACAGCTGCTTTTACATTGTGGGTGAGCCAGTTGTGTTGTGTTGTGTCGTGTGTGTGTAAAGTGTGAAAGTTGTTTTTTTGGGCTTTTTGTGGCTGTGTGAGGTTCCTGCTTGTTGCGGGGCCATTTTGAATCTAGCACAGCTGCTTTTATATTGTGGGTGAGCCAGTTGTGTTGTGTTGTGTTTTGTAGGTTAAAAAAGGGCAAAGAAGTGACATTGACTTGGCCACGCCCAACCAGTCACCTTACCACCAAGCCCCGCCCACTAATTAAGCCACGCCCATAGAACCGGTAGCAAAAATTTTTAGATTTCACCCCTGCACTAAACATTAGTTAAATTACATTCTTAAACTACGAAGAAGTGATGTTTGCATAACAAAACAACCGAAGTATATAAACTTACAGAATCTGGCAGCTTAACTTTGAGTCCTACTGTAAGCCAGAAATTTCAACTGCAGGAGATGATAGCAATTCATTTATGCAAAAGTCAAAAACAGTCTTTTTCAGCTTTCAGGCCAAATCTCCAAAGAAGTTTTATTGGTTTAGATCAGAAGTGACTTGAACCTTTGGAGAAGTTCAGCCTTTACTGCTGACCCACACCATAGCCTGTATGCTGTGTACTGTACTTCTCAAGAAACAACTCACCTTCTTTACGTAGATTAATGTCAATCAATTGCTGTAAACTAGGGAGCTCATGCTGGGACATAGGTGAAAAATGAGAAGGTGAGTTCTGTTCATGTGGTGCTTCCTAAGCAGTGGTGAAATCCAAATTTTTTTACTACCGGTTCTGTGGGCGTGGCTTGGTGGGCATGGTGCGGCTTGGTGGCCGTGACTTGGTGGGCTTGGCAGAGGAAGGATACTGCAAAATCTCCATTCCCACCCCATTCCATGGGAAGGATATTGAAAAAAACCCCATTCCCTCCCCACTCTTGGGGGGAGGATATTGCAAAATCTCCATTCCCACCTCACCCTGGGGCCAGCCAGAGGTGGTATTTGCCGGTTCTCCAAACTACTCAAAATTTCCGCTACCGGTTCTTGAAACTGCTCAAATTTTCCGCTATCAGTTCTCTAGAACCTGTCAGAAGCTGCTGGATTTCACCCCTGTTCCTAAGAGTCAGTTATTGCAGACTCTCAGGGATGGTCCAGAATAAAGATGACCTGCGTACCAGAAGTTGAAGTCATATCCTCAGTCATATCAGACCCTCCATTTGGAGCCCAGCTTGCTACTGAAATAGACTAAAAACAGATAAAAATTGTCAGAGTATGAATATTCATAGACTGGAATAGATCAGCCAATGGGGACTGTTTGGATAGATATGGTAACAGGTCAGCCAATGAGAACTGTTTGGATAGATATGGTAACAGGTCAGCCAATGGGGACTGTTTGGAAACTGAAATATAGTATTTGTTTATATGGGGCCATAAGAGACAGTTTGGAATCTGGGCGTGGCTTAGACTTGCTGAACTGTATATAAGAGCTGGTTTGGCCTCTGTAATGGTGCCTCTGTACAATATATTAGCCTCTGTGTCTCTCTGCTCTGTAATGACTTGCTTCTATGAATATTGCTTCTATGTTCCTGATATTGTATGCTGAATTCTGCTGTATGGTATTGTATATAACGAAGTTTCTTATGTATTTTGAATCCTGCTGAAGTTCATTTAATTGTGTCTGATTGTGTGTGCTGCAACAAACTCTGACAAAATTCAATAGGAACTAGGGATTTCTGTTGAACAATGGAAAATGGAAACTTTCTATATGACATAGGTGAACATTCCCTTTTCATCTGGTTGCAGAGGGCTTTGGAAATAATTTTGGAGAAGGCACAATGGTTAGAATGCAGTATTGCAGGCTAACTCTGCCGATTGCCAGGAGTTTGATCCTGATCGGCTCAAGGTTGACTCAGCCTTCCATCCTTCTGAAGTTGGTAAAATGAGGACCCAGATTGTTGGGGACAATATGCTGTCATTGTAAACTGCTCAGAGAGTGTTGTAAAGCACTGTGGAGAAGTATATAAGTCTAACAGCTAAGTTGCTGTTGCTACCAGAAGCTATTAGATCAACAGCAGGTACAGAAGAAGCATGACTTAAGCCGATGAGGGGGATGCAAGACCAAGCGAAAGAAGTACTTTCTCAGACTCTCAGACTTAATTATGAATCAGACGGGGTCCCCCTTGGATCCTGAGGTTTAGGAGGGAAGACAGGGGCAGATCTGCTTATTCAGTAAGCAGAATTTTAGCATGCTGCTGAAATCAGTTTCCTGATTGGGTTTCCTTCATAGCTGAAACTGGATCTGTTCCCCCATGTTCATTTCTGCTTTGGCTGCCAGACAGAGAGAACCATTGCCTTGGAGGAATATTGAATTTCTGGAACACTTTCCATGAGAATGCTATTTCTTCTGGTAACTTCTGCCTGCTTTTCTCCTCAACACCAAGCACTCAGGCAAAGCCGCTGCCGCTGTCCAGACAGCAGAAGGCAAAGGGGAAATAGCATCTCCTTTTTCTGTGCTTCTATTTCTCTCTCTCTCCCTACTAGACATGTGGGGGTGGTTTGTTGTTCTGCTATCCTTCACTGCCTATTCCTAGCAGGTCACTGCTATACCCAAACCAAGTATGATTTTTTTTTAAATGTATTTATTCAAAAATACTTTTATAGTCCTCTGTATTGTGGATGGTGCACAAAGGGGAACCTGAAAGTTTCAATATCATTGACAACAGCAAGGGAACTTTGCAGAAAATCGACTTCCTTCTTAACTCTGGGAGATTTTTCTCCACTCATGGAAATAAACACCTGCAATATCCTTCATGGGAGGAAATCTGGATATTTTCTCTCCCCTTCAAACTACATGTTTACAAAATTAGGAAACCCTGAAGATGAAGAGAGAGGGTGATGCAGTGACCTTCTATGCTGTCATACCTCTGCCATGACTGGTGAAACAGAGATATATTGGAAGATGCTGGAAGAATAATTGCAAAGCTTAGAATTCATGCAGTGGTTATGCTTCACAGTATTCTCTTTAAGGATAAGAGGCAATATTATGTTTCCTAATTCTATATTTTAATGTTTAATATTATATCTCTTATGTAGAAAAAGAGTACAAGTACTGAACAAAAGAAATTAAAATTAAAGGCAGGCGATAAGAGAAAATCGAATTAAAGGATCTAGTATATTTCTCTGTACTATTGTATCCTTTCAAGACCATTCACTGCTTTATTTCCTGCCTGTTGTCTTTTAAATTTCTCACCTTTCTTTCTGAGGATCTGTAGAGAACCACAAATACGACCTTGGATAAGAGAAGCTAAGTGCCAAAACATGAGTTAAAGCCAGGAAATGAAAAAGGTGTTAAAGTGATCCCACCTCAACTCTCTTTCATATCAAAAGGAGAGGAAGGAAAAGTAGGACCTTTATCAATACAGTAGAGTTCCAATATTTCTAATGCTGCCCCCTGATCTGGTCTACCTCAAGGGACTAAAAGAATTCCATCAGCTCCAATCCTTCACAACTTTTCAGTCCTCATCTCAATCCATTCTCGTGTCCTTTATTTTGCTATTTGATCCTCCTTTATTCCCTCTATAAGTCATCCCAAGGTATTGCTTTTATACTGGTTGCCCACTTGTGTATTCAGTCCATTAGCACCTCATTCATTTGCCTACCTTAAAATTTCTTCATTCATTTCCCCATCTGTAGCAAGCATTCCAGGAAAATACACCCATACTTCTACTCGCTCAATTCATCATAAACATATAACTTGCAATTGTCCTCTTCATTTTCCTCTCCAACACATTAAGTATAGAAGAACCTATTAGTGCTGTAACTTCAGGCAGGCATCTGCAACACTTATAATTTTACTTGCATTTTATGAATTAATTTTTTTTCCTTTTCTTTTCTTTTTTGAATCTGCTATATTTTAAACCTAAAAAAGCCTTTTGTGACAGGCCTAAAATACAGCAGATAAAAAGAAAAAAAAAAGAATAAAAGAAGGGGGAAAAGCCACTAAATGCAGCTAAAATTTAAATACCTTAAATGTCTGCCTGAAGTTACAGCACTAGCAAGTTCTATAAATAATATATTGCTAATCCTAAAACTAGATCTCAGGCAAAAAAGTAAAATTTCTAGTAGGTACAGATTTCTTTTTAGAAGATAGCAACATAAAACTGGCTTTTTGATAGCTAATATATTGCATCTGCCAACCAATGATTTAACTATTCAGCTTCCAAATCTATGCATTTTGACTTCCAAACCTTTTTCTTATTGTTCCTAAGGAGACATAGCATACACTTAGTCCTGATCATAGGGCAGAGCTACTTTACGTTTAGGTTACCAGATATCTGAATAGGGAAAGGATAATGTTGGAAGGAAAATCCATCTGGTGGTTCAGTTCCAATCTGGGAGAAAGGCACTGGAAATAAAATGGAGGCTGGAGGCTGATTGGAAAGAAAGGTTCCATTTATTGATAAAGCAGAACCATCAACCACATGTGATTCTGGGACAGCTGACCAAATGGTTGAATGAGTGGATGGATCTTTATAGGTTTCTGTGACTTTGAAGTTTGAATTGTTCTGGGGGTTGTGCAATGAAGGGGCTTGCATTCTGTAAGGGTGTTGGGCAATTCCTATTATGGCTAATGGCTTTCGTCCTGTGTTGGATCTTGGGTGAGGGGCTGCTTGTTCTAATCCTACCATTCTGCTTTTGTTAGCTGTCAAATTTTGGAAATATCCTGTCTTGAATGTGCTTCTGCGGGCAGTATTTGCTTTGCTTATGAATGGTGTTGGCTTCCTCTTTCAATAAGCTCTTTATCTCCTTAAGTGCTGGCATCTGTTGTGGGCTATTAAGAAAGACTGGGGTCTGCTTTCTGCCTCTAAAAACATGTTTCTCCATTTCTCCTTCAGGGAAATATAATATTCTGCCTTTTTTAATATTTCCAAAAACATTTCATTTTTCAGGGGGGGGGGCTTCCCACAATTACATAGACAGGTGGAAAGTTGACATATGGGGCCAAAGGAAGACACACTTTTTAACTTTCTTGGCATCTGTGACAAAAATTACAAGTAAAACTGCAAAAAAAAAAAAGCACTTAAGTCCCCATGTATATGAAATTACTTTTCCCAATATTTTTCTGGGAAGTCTTTAATTTCAAGAACATATGCTAGTAATAACATAGAAGTCATGACAATGTCTTTTTCTGATTTCAGCACAGAAAGGTATGATGAGTCACATGATCTGCAGATTATAGGAATTATAGAGTTGAAGGAGCTGGATTGAAGTTGATTGCTGGAATCAGGAAATATATTAAATAACAGACATAGGCTGCCTATTGAGGGATAAGGAAAAAGAAGAAGAAGCCATCAATTTACAAGGTCATAATATATGAATGTTTCAAAGACTACTCTTGTGAAAACAGCCCCTACCCCCCAAAATTGAAAATATTTGGGTAATAACAAGATATATTTGATTTTAAGACTATGCTTGCCAGAGAACATGAGCTCAAAAGGGAGGATATGTCTTTCTAGTAACCCTATATTTGTTCACGGGGACTTTATAAAAACTGGCTTCAAGATGTATCAAGGACATGATTTGTAAAGGAAGCTTTAAAAGCTCCCCCCCCTTTGATAATTCCAGAAAAGTACTGTGAAATTAATTTGTTTTTCTTAAAGTGAGGGCATCATAATGACAGCTAGAACATTTCATGCTTTGACAATGATTTGGAAGAAATACTTTGTCTATTGTATTGAGCAGAAGCACAACACTAACTTATAAAAGTGGACTTTTTTCAGGCTATAACGCACGTCTGGAAAAAATAGCAAGAGCACTAGCAATAGCACTTAGACTTATATATCACTTCCCAGTGCTTTACAGCCCTCTCTAAGCGGTTTACAGAGTCAGCATATTGCCCCCAACAAACTGGGTCCTCATTTTACCCACCTCGGAAGGATGGAAGGTTGAGTCAACCTTGAGCCTGGTGAGATTCGATCTGCCAAACTGCTGGCAGCTGGTGATCAGCAGCAGTAGCCTGCAGTATTGCACTCTAACCACTGCACCACCGCAGCTCTCTTAAAATGCTTAATAAGTTTCGCTAAGATCAATGAGTGGATCCCTTAAATCAGCAAGAACTTTTTCTAAGTACCCACGGAAGCTGGAAAAATATTAGCCACGGGTAGAGATGTGCAATGTTCACCTTGCCAGAGCTCCAAAGCTCTTCTGTAACATCATTTCCTGAGTTTGTGCAGCCAGAAGCAAAATTTTAAACCTTGCCCTAAATCAGCATCTTGGCTATTATCCAGTCAAAGAGCAAATCAATATTTTCTTTTCTTCCTGTCCCAGGATTTAAGTTCTTCCAGCAAAGGCAAAGAGGCCATTTTTGGAATGTGGGCCAGTCTGTTTGTCTTCTGGTTTGCTCACCGGCAATTCTGAGGGGGAAAAAAAATAGTATAAGTAGATGGTCTTCTGAGAAGCTGTTAAGCTTCTGAAAGCATTTTAACAGTGGCAGATGAACTTTAACAGGGATTGAGAGCAGCTTAACCTCCAGTTTCAAATGCACAGCAGGAGGTTCCCCGAGGGAGGTCAAGAATTTTCCTAAGAAAATTGTTCTGAACTATTTCTGACTGGACATTCGCATTTTTATTCCAGCCCCAATCTTCAATGCAACTACTTTGCCCTTCAAGAATTAATTGTTATTAATTGGCCCTTCTTGGGTAAAAACAGAAAGAATACCAGTGCTAGCACACACATCCCGTGCAATTTATAAAGCTGCATTAAGATGTCCTCTACTTTCCTTCATAAAAATACTAGAATGAGGCGCCCCAATATTTAGAATTTCACTCAGCATTCAATTCTTTAGTGTATGTTATTTGGTAAGAGGGATTGATTCAGAAGAGAACTTTGTGCTTTCCTACAAAATTAACTCTGAATAGTTTATTTTGTCGCTTCCGTGTTCTCAAATATCATTTAGCCATTAAAGGACATTTACAGAGGCTCCACAACAATTCAGGCACTTCTTGGCTATTCAGCGATATAAATATAGATGACTCAGACACATGAGGAGGGTTATTGCTTTTGTGACCTAGTTTTTTTTTGTGTGTGTGTGATTTGTTTTCCTTGCCATCCTCTCCTTTTCTTGCACTGGAAAGATCTAGAAAGTTCTGTTCCTTCCTGGCCAGCTAATTTTAATGAACATTTTTCCTATGTGAGACTTCTTTTATGAATATAGCTATATGATTAAAATAGAGAGAAGGAATATTTTGTAAATGTTCTAGAACAGGGGTGTCAAACTCAATTTCATTGAGGACTGCATCTGGGTGGTGTTTGATCTTGAGGGGAGGGGGATGGGGGGCATGGCCAGGGGGGGCATGGCCAGCTTGATGTCACTCATGTTGGGGGATGCCTGTGGTGGTCTGAGTGCTCTGCCAGCGAAAACGGGCTCCCGATCTCCGTTTTTAGATGGGACGGCCTCCTGCAACCCTCTACCAGCAAAAACAGAAGGCTGCACGCAGCTCTACCAGCAAAATCAGGAGGGCTGCACGCAGCTCTCTCAAACTCTGTTTTCTCTGGCAGAGGCACCGTGGGCCAGTCCTTCACTTTTTCCAGGGTGGCCCTGTGGGCCAGATCTAAGCACCCCGTGGGCCAGATTCAGCCCATGGGCCTTGAGTTTGACACCCCTGTTCTAAACCAATACAAAAGAATGTTTGTAGTTCAGGGTCAAACTATGGGGTCTTTGGTGCTCTCAGAGCGTGATCATTTTTTTTTATTTTGCAGATGTTTCTTTACCAAACTAGGTAACATTATCAGCAGTAATAGGGAATAGGGTTTGCTCTCATTTTATACTCAAATGGCTAGAAGATTTCTAGACTTCATTGTGAAACTATGGGTAGCCAAAAGGGGAAAAATAAATCCTAAATATTATTTTCCTGCTGTAACTAAGATTGCATGTGGATAATGTCTGAAAACTCATTATGTCTAAAAAAAAGAGAGGCCCTTTTCCATTTATTGACATTTTGTAATCAGCAAAGTGTTCATCTTGTAAATGCTAAACTGAATAAATATTTGAAATTTGATTGTAAGAATTGTGAGGATCTTCTTATAGTAAGCACAAAGGTATTTTACCTGAGGATAACAGACAGTCATTTGATTACTTCTTTTTTTTCTCTGTTACTATTGAATGTATTGGTATATCTATCCAATGAATGGATAGAAATACATGTACAAGTAGTCTTTGTTTAGCAATCTTCAACTCAGTTATTGAGAGAAGTGGTTGCTAAGTGAAACTATGGCTGTGCTTATGATCTTACTTCAGCTTTCCTTTGCTTTACAGACCTATATTTTTTAAAGAATCTTTTTGATTACTGTCATATATGCAGGGCCGGATTTTCCTATAGGCTAACTAGGCTTCAGCCTAGGGCCTCAAGATCAAGAGGGGCCTACATTCAAATTGTTAGCAAAATTAAAATTACACTTTCACTATAGGTGAAAGGGCCTCATAAGTGGAATAGCCTAGGGCCTCTTTTCATCTAAATCCGGCCCTGCATATATGTGAAGATTTTCACCACCATTGGAACTGTAAATGGTCACTAAGTGAAGCAGTCATATTCCCTCAGTATTCCCTCAGGTACGAAGTAAAACAGGAAATGACCTGTTTATAAATTCCAAATCAATAAATTAAGCCTTCAAACATGAAGGTTTTAGCCGTTGGTCTTCTTCACTATACATTCTTAGGAACTTAGCTTTGCAACAAGAAGACTTGGGGAGGAAGAATTATTGCCATTTCTTGCCAGGCTTTTGGCCCAGATCAAGAAGTCATTTTTTAAGCCCATAAGTATTTTCATCTGGACCTATGGAACAAGAATCTCCAACCTTGGCAACTTTAAGCCTGGAGGACTTCAACTCCCAGAATCCCCCAGCTTTGCTGGCTGGGGGATTCTGGAAGTTGAAGTCCTCCAGGCTTAAAGTTGCCAAGGTTGGAGACCCCTGCTATGAAAAGCTCATAGTCAGGAGAGATCAGGATGCCCATATAGTTCTTCCCCTCTCTAGTTTTCACTCATTCAGATGGGAAACCTGAGGGAGAGGCCTGAAGGGGAGCCCTCCTCTAGGCTTGAGAATAAAAGTTAACATTGGAATCAAACAGAACAGATCAGGAGAGGGCAGGACAGGACAGGACAGAACATAGTTCTGACAGTGAAATCATCAATGGATAAGCAGAGTTTGCCTGATTTTAGAGACAGTCTAGCAAAACACAGCTACGTTCAAAGAAACTGTATCCTATTGGTCCAATAATAGTAATTGTACATAAAAGGGATCAGATTTTCTGGGGGGTATTTTAGCACAGAAGGCATTTTATAAAATGAGTCTTATAGAGGGTGCAATGCAGCAGGACTTGAATTATAATTTCAGTGGCTCTTTGTCCACAGGGGCAGAGTGTCAGGTCGCATGAGACTTTTATATGTCATCCCTTCAGAACTGGTGTGGGCAGAGTGTTACAATGACCCTCTGAAATTGAAAGGCTATTATATGATATAAATATCTTGCTGGTTTGTGAGGGGGAGGTGGGGGCTGTTTGCTCAAGAAAACATTCTTGCGTAAAGCAGACAGGTCCTCTTAAACTTCCTGATCTGATACATTTTTTTAAATGCATAAAGTGCCTATTCATTAGGAACTCCTTGGAGAAGCTGAGATGTTGGCGCTTTAATAAAATAGTCCTAATCCATGAATAGAACCATTAGTGGCAGAATTAGGAGAAAAACAGTACTGTTCTCTAAAAAGCTACCTTCTGAACACACACAGAGGCAGGAGAAAAGCAAAGAGTTGCAGTTATCAGTAAACACTGAGGGTCTGGAGAAGATTTATTTAGGACATTGCAGAAAATAAGATGACTCAAGGTCTTTATTTTAATACTACAGGAATAGTCATATTGTGAAATGTGAAAAGAGGCAGTAAGAGGACATCTGCAGCAATTTCAATTTTGCAGAGAAAAAAATCAAGGAACTGTTGAGAACAGAATTTTTGAGATAGGTCTCTGCAGATCTTCCAAAAGAAGTTGTATCCCAGATAGTCAAGCGAATCACTTCTGAAAATGCTTTGTGAAACAACACGTCTCCTAGTCCCTTCAATTTAATAGTGAAGAAAGGTATCTAAGATATCCTCTGGCAATATCTGGAGTTGTGAAACCTGGCTTTGGAAGATAAGCAGGACCAATTGCAGCAAGTTACGATATATTTGTTAGTCTTTTTAGGGCAGAATCGTACATATCAGATTTCATGATAAATTCATTTCCATTAGCAGAGTAGTTCAACTCAGTGCCTGATCCAGGTTTTGTTGGATGAGTGTCAGTTGTTGGAGACTTTAGGATTTAAATGACTTGCAATGTTTATAACACTTACCATGGGTGCAATTCTATGCACACTTACCTGGGAATGTAATGAATTTAAGAATAATGCATAGGATTGCACCTTAGATCAATGAAAAAAGGTAATGAACATAAAGTTGAAAAAGCCAAAATTTATCCTATATGCTTTTTCAAACGCCTGTGGCAAATATATTAGAATGTATGTGAATTACTGAAAATGGCCAAATTATTCCTGATACTTTTCACAAATCGTATATCAATAGATGATCTCCACAGCTGTATCCTTTTGAACATCAGAGCTTGGCTCAATATTATTATTATTTTTTTCGCCAGGCAAGAGACAAAAATACCATTCGTAATAATAGTGATCTGGAACACAAAGAGAAAAGATTAAAACCAGAGACTGTGAAAGTTAATGTCTGCAGCACTATATTCGTTTATCAGAGAAGAAGGAATAAGACTGTTGACATAAAATATAAACAAGAGCCTCTGCAGTAGACAAAGTGAACCAGAAACATACTGTGATGTTTATATCTTTGACTTAGTTTGCAATCTGCCATCTGGTGGACTTTAGGCATAGTTGCATATAATACTCAGCAGCTGCGTCGAGAGGAATAAAAATAAAATAGAGTAGTTTTTTTAAAAAAATAATTATTAATTAGATACTTAGATTGCTCCTCCTGGAGTACAGCTGAAGAATGTTGCATCTTGGATTAATGACACTTGGAGGGGCTGTTTTTACGTAACTATATTGTATAACTACAGTGGTGTTTGTGAAACACCCCACATACATTGCTTTTACATATCAGTCAGCAGTGTATTTTGGCCGGATCTATCTGGCTCATACAAACCGATAGTGCCAGCGGTGGGAGGCTCCGCCCACCTGCTGAGATATCATTATGTCCCATTTTTGACCCTCTGCACATGCGCAGAAGAGACGTCCACGCGCTAGCACGCTCCCGTTCCCAAACCTCTAGCGAAGATAAGTGGATTTCACCGCTGATATCAGTGCTACCATTCCCTGCTTCACAACTCATTCCACATGTCTGAAAATGAAGCAAAGAATAAATAAAGCGCTGTCAATGCTGATCAAAATATGACATTTTCTTTTTTTTTTATTGCAAAAGTTTTACAATTACATTTTCACCCCTTTTTCCCCCCCACCTCCCCCCCAAACTTCCCAACCTCCCTAACCCTCCCTAACCCTCCCCTCCCCCCAGACTTCCCTATAATATACGCATACTCATAAAAAACCCTTAATATAACACTTATATGTAAACTTGAACCCCTCCCTCCCCTGTATAATTTTTCTCTTTACCTCATTACATTAAAATATTTCTAATACATTATTTTCAAATAAAAGCTATTTGATACTTTCTAGTTTGATATTTGTTCTGAACATATTCTATCCACCTTTTCCATTCCCATTCATAAGTCTCTTGTGAACAATCTTTTAAATATGCTGAAATCTTTGCCATCTCTGCAAAACTGGCCATCTTCAAAGTCCATTCCTCGATAGTGGGCAAAGCTTCATTCTTCCAGTATTTACCTATCAACAATCTTGCTGCTGTTATCATATACAATATCAATTTTGTTTCACCCAATGTAAAACCCTTAACTATACCCAATAAAAACAGTTGTGGAGAAAATTGAATTTTTTTCTTCAAAACATTCTGCATGACCCACCAAATTTTTATCCAAAAAGCCTTAACTTTCCTACAGGTCCACCAAACATGATAATACGTAGCATCCAAACATTCACATCTCCAACATTTTGGCTGAACATTAGGGTACATACATGACAACTTTTTGGGATCTAAATGCCATCTATAAAACATTTTATAGAAATTTTCCCTCAGGTTCTGCGACTGTGTAAATTTAACATTCTGAACCCAAATTTTTTCCCATGTTTCCAACATCACTGGTTCTTCAAAATTTTGTGCCCACTTAATCATACAGTCTTTAACTAATTCAGTTTCTGAGTCCCTTTCTAGCAAAACATTATAAAGCCTTTTGATATGTATTGGACCTTTCTCTCTTATATGTCTAACCAATTCTTCCTCGTGCAACATAATAACAGTTTTTTGGTCCTCTTTCCATCTCAATTGTAATTGATTATATTGTAACCAAGTTAAATTAATCCCTTCATCCAACAGTGTCTGCAATGTCTTCAGCTGCCATCTGCCCGCATCTGTAAAAAGAACCTCTTTATATAAAAAACCCCCAAGTGACATTATATTTGTATTCCACAAAGTATGACCAAGATCCAGCCATAGCGGTATTTTATAATCCCATTTGAGTCGATGCTTCTTCCAAACTCTCATCAAAGAGTCTCTAAGTATATGACTTTTAAATACTTTATCAACTTTGTCATCATAAAATAAGTAAGCATGCCATCCAAATTCAAGATCAAAACTTTCTGCATTCAATATTCCAGCCTTTTTACTTCCAAACCAATCACTTGTTAAAGTTAAAGCTGCTGCATCGTAATATAACTGTAGGTTTGGAAGTTTAAGACCCCCTCTTTCTGGAACATCTTGCATAATTTTCAATTTCACTCTCGGCTTTTTCTCGTTCCAAACAAACTTATTAAGTCCAGTTTGCCAAACTTTCAATTGTTTATCGCTTTTAAGCACCGGAATCATTTGAAACAAAAAAAGAAATCTTGGCAAAATATTCATCTTAACTGCCGCTATTCTTCCAAGTAAAGACAGCTGCAGTTTTTTCCAAGTCTCCATGTCTTTCTGCACCTCTTGCTACAACACCTCATAGTTATTTTGAAACAATTTCATGTTTGATTCTGCAACCTGAACTTCTAGATATTTTACCTTAGGTACAGTCTCAAAACCTGCCCTTCTTTCAAGCTCATGTTTACGATCTTGTGTCATGTTTTTAGCTATCATTTTAGTCTTTTTTGGATTCAGTCTAAAACCTGAAACTTTACCATAGTCTTGTATAATGTCCTTCATCAGGATTATTGATTCCATTGGTTGTGATAGGGTAACAACCAGATCATCTGCAAATGCCTTTATTCTGTAATCCTCTTGCCTAATCATTATACCTTTCAAGATATTAGAGTCCCGTATTGTGTTTAGCAAGACTTCTAGTGTTAGAATAAATAAAAGTGGGGACAACGGACATCCCTGTCTTGTTCCTTTTTCAATTTTGAACTCTGTTGTCAAACTTCCATTAATGATAATCTGTGCCTTTTGCACTTGGTAAATTGCTGAAATCGCCTGTATAAATTGATCCCCAAAATCCATCTTTTTTAAAGTCTTTAATAGAAAATTCCAATCCACTCTATCAAAGGCCTTCTCTGCATCCAGAAAGACCAGCACTGCAGGAATCTGTTTATTCTTCTCAAGATATTCCAATAAATCTATTACTTGCCTTACATTATCCTTCATGTGTCTGCCCTCGATAAATCCCGCTTGATCATCATGAATCACCTTTTGGATTACTGGCATCAACCTGTTGGCTAATACTTTCGCATAGATTTTATAATCTGTATTCAAAAGAGATATTGGTCTATAATTCTCTGGTTTTTTAGGACCGACTTGTTCTTTTGGTATCAAGGATATATAAGCAGTTGTCCATGATGGGGGTATTTTACCCCCTTGTTGAATATTACAAAATAAATCTCTGAGTTGTCCCACCATTTCAGCTTGCAAAGTTTTATAATACACTGCAGTCAAACCATCCGTGCCAGGAGCTTTGGCTATTTTTAACTGTTTAATTGCTACTATTATCTCCTCCTCTGTTATAGGATAATTCATTCTTTCCTTTTGTTGATCAGTAATTTTTGTAATTCTTTTATCATTTAAATATTTTTCTATAAGTCCATTCTGCACCTCCTCTTTGGCGTATAGTTTGGTATAATAGTCCACAAAAGCTTCTTTAATTAATTTTTGTTGAAAATTTTCTTTCCCTCCAATATCAATACTATCAATAGTCCATATACTTTGTTTTTTCCTCAATGTGTAAGCCAACCATCTGCCCGGTTTATTAGCGTTACAAAATGTGTTATGCTTCGCATATTGTAAGTTTGTTGCAACTTGTTCCGCCATAAGCATTTGAAATTGGTCTTTCAAAAGTTTTATAGCACTACGTATTCTTTCATCTGTTGGATTTTTAATAAGTAACTGTTCTTTATTCTTTATTTCTATTTCCAGTTCAGATCTTTTCTTTTGTCGGAACAGTCTATGTTTAGAGTTCATGTAGATGAGTACCCCTCTCATATAAGCTTTACTTGCGTCCCACACAATTTCAATTGGGGTACCTTTATTCAAATTTATTTCAAAAAATTCTTTCAAATGCTTTTTAAGTTCTGTTGTATTTTTTTCATATCTAAACAAATTCTCATTTAATCTCCAAGAACGTCTCTCAACCTTATCCATCTCAATTTCTATCCATACTGGGCTATGGTCAGTCAAAGTTCTTGGAAAAATCTTTGTTCTTTTTGTCTTAACAAGTAAGTCATCTGCCAACAAAATGAATCCTTCCTAGAGAAGGATCTGTGTCTGTCAGAAAAAAAAGTGTAGTCCAATTCTTTTGAATTATGTATTCTCCAAACATCTTTTAGTTCCATATCTTCTTTCATGTCAAAAAAGGTCTGTGGTAATCTGATCCTAGACTTTGCCAAACTCTTTTTATCTAATTTAGAATCAATTACTCCATTCCAGTCTCCCATAATTAAAATAGATCTGTAATCCCATTGCAGTATTTTAGTATGTAACATCTTATAGAAATGGTCCTGTTGTTGATTGGGAGCATAAATTCCAATCAGAAGAATTTGGCCATTTGCTGTAAGCAATTCAATTGCTACAAACCTACCATCTTCATCTGCTTCTATAACTTTAGCTGTTAACTTTTTATTTACATAAATAACCACACCATTCTTTTTTTGCGAAGTTGAAGATATAAAATGTGTTCCTAGTTTGGAGTTTATCAAATATTTTTGATCTTGAGTTGTGATATGCGTTTCTTGTAAACAAATTATATCATTATTAAATTGTTTCAAATATGTAAATAATTTCTTCCTTTTCTGTGCTGAATTCAACCATTAACATTCCAAGATAAACACTTAAACGTCATCTCCCTCTTTCTGGAGCAAAGAGCAGAATAATTGAAGATCATCCGAAAGCTTCGATCTCGCTCCCCCCATGGCTCCAATCTCTTGTGCAGTACTCTTAACTGCCTCCTTGTCTTGTCTTTCCTGTTGTTGTTGTTGCTTTTGTTTAAGTAACTTAGATTGAGCTCGAGTTATACGTTGATCCTTAACTTCAATCATCCGAACCGGGTCCAAGATTGGAGAAGATTCCAGCAAAGGCTCATCCAGAAAACCTCCTTCTGCACCTTGCATTTCCTCTAATTCCTGCTTAGACTGTTCTTGCAATTCTCGTTGGGGTTGCTTCTCTTCACTCTCTTTAATCTCCAAAACTGTAGATGTACGTGGCGATGGTGTTCTTTCCTTAAGAATAGTAATGTAGAAATGCTGTGCCTTCTCCACGGTATTCAAACGATATCTTTCTCCCTTATATCTGAAAATTATACCAGCTGGTGCGTCCCACCGGAAAGGTATCTGTAAATTTTGCAATTCCTTAACAAGAAAGCCAAATTCTTTTCTAGCTTTCAGCATTTTAGGAGGTAATTCTTTATAAATTCCAATTCGTGAGCCCCCCACTTGCACAGAAGTGTAAAAGGATTTTTGCAGGATATCGTTTCTTATTTCTCTATCTGTAAAATATATGACCACATCTCTAGGTAATTGTCTTTGTCTGGCCACCCAGGAATTCACTCTGTAAATTTTGTCTATTTTGTGAAAAACCACATCAGGATTAACCTGTATAATCTTGGCCAGGGCCTCAGAACAAACTTGTCTCAAGTCCTGTCTTTCCTCCTCTCAAATTCCTCGAAGCCGTATAGCAAACTCCATTGCCCTGAATTGTATCATGACAATCTCGTTTTCAACTCTTTGCATTTTATTGTCAGCATCAGCAATTTTATAATCATTGTCTTTCATCTTAACATTAACTTCTGATTTAAGTTCTTCAACTTTAAAATCAACTTTCCCAATAAATTCTGCCAGGCCAGATGCCACTTCTGATATTTTTTTGGTCACCTTGTTTTGGTTCTGTTTCACCATATCTTTAACTTCATTAATTTCCTGCATAAATTCCTGATGTGATTTTTGAAGTTTATCATCTATCTCCTGTTGAGATTTTTGAAATTTATCATCCAAAGTTTTAGAAATAAATTCTTTTAAATCTCCCACATCAAATTCTTTTTTCTGAGTCTGTAGCTGTTGAGCAGGGTGAAGCTGCGTTTCATGTTTGTGTGTGGGGGATCCCCCCCTGTTGCCTTCCCTTCCTGCTTCTTTGAAGCCATCCTGCCACGTAATCTAGTTTTTCTAAAGAGGGAAGTTCCTTTTCCTTTCCCTCCTGCACAAAGACTTCTAAAAAAGTCCCCCAGATTTGATCAGATAAAAGCTGAAGTAAAGCAAAGTCAAATTTTGAAAAAGGAGAAATTTTCCACTTGTTTCTCTTATTACAAACAAGGCAACTTTGTAGCAACTTGGAAACTTTGTAACAAAGCAAGATAACTTCACCAATCCACACTCGCTGGCTCGTTAACTCTAAGGCTGAGCGCCATGTTTTTTCAAAGCACTTTCACTCATTCGCATTTTTCTCAGATTAAAAAGTCAACAAAGCGCTAATACTTGCGTTTCCAAGTTTCAGGGTTCAGGTAGTTTCGCTGTTTATTAAGGCTGGTTCTTTTCGCTTTGAGTTTCCTGCAGCCGGCTTGTTCTGCAAAAGCAGAATCGTCCCACGTCGCCCGGACTTTCAGCAGGTTGGGAGGGAGCCGCGCCTGTTCTCTCCCCAGAAACTTCCCTGGGGGGTTACAGGGGCTCAACCTGTGCCCTGCGATCTCTGCTTCAACAATCCTGAGGATTTTGAAGTTTTCGAGCCGCTTCTGGGTCGCGAAGCGGCTCTACAGGCGGCGGGGCTGGCGGAGCTTCAAAAGGCACCGCCGTCGCCGAAGACAAGGAAACCGGAAGTCCAAAATATGACATTTTCTGAGCATGCAATATGCTGCATTAAGCATATTTGCTACTGATTTACTTGGGAAGAAAGAGCTAAATAGGCATAGAATACATATTTTCCCATCAACTGGTATAACACAGTTATGATAATGAGAAAGGAATTAAGAAAGAAATGTTAGCCAAAGTTGGTTCTAGCTCTGCCTGGCAGTTTGGCCCACTGGATTTATTTCTTAGAGCAATGAAGCTCCGGAATTGGACTCGAGAGTCTAGTTTTAGTTACTACTGTCTCCTCTTTCATTTTTACACAGTTTATACAGTTAAGGTGAATTTATAGGACCTCCTTCATTTCTAGCCACTTCATTTTGCCGGGGATTGGGGTCAAAGGACCCCTGAACAAGTAGGCACAATTTGATAGTTAGGCAAAATGAATAAAACCACTTTAACTACCTCAATCAGAAAAGCTTCTTGGGACGATACATTTACATAGTAGTCAGGGGTGGGTTCCTCTTACCTTTACTACCGGTTCGCAACGGGAGCACAAATGTGGTAAATATGAGTCAGAATGGTTATTGATGCCTCTAAACTCTTCAGCCTTTTGCTCTCTTGTCTTCCATGAAAATCAGGTCTCATGTTTAATTTCAAGTTGTATGAAGTTCTTTGAAATGCCAGCTCAGACAGTGTATGTTATATTCCTTTTTCAGTATCTCCATTAACTTCTTATGGTCACTCTGCTACAGGGGTGAAATCCAGGAGATTCAGACCGGTTCCGGAGAACCGGTAGCAGAAATTTTGAGTAGTTCGGAGAATCAGCAAATGCCACCTCTGACTGGCCCCAGAGTAGGGTGGGAATGGGGATTTTGCAGTATCCTTCCCCTGCCACGCCCACCAAGCCACACCATGCCCACAGAACCGGTAGTAAAAAAAATTGGATTTCACCACTGCTCTGCTAGAGTTGTAACACTGGGCCTCCTCTCCCTAATCTGGTGAGATTTTTGCATTCTAAAAGATAGTTCAGATCTATAAGGAGCCTCTTTTTCCCAAACGTTCCCATGTTGAACATGCAGGCAAGGTCACTCTATGTCTTTTAATTGGCCGATTCCCCCCCCCCCCCAAGAGGTTTGCACTTACTAAGACATTTAGCAACTTTTGGTAGTCAAAGTATTTAAAGACCCTGCAGATCTGGAATTCATTTTGTACTACTTGATTTCATTGATTTCATTTCCAAATTAGCATTATGTACCTTCAACATGAAAAATACAATGTATGTTTTGCTCTTTCAGCGAAAATGTAGCCAATTTGAAAGTTAGTAATCTTTCATCTTAGCACTTCGATCAGATATTTTGTCAGACAATGTTACAGATAAATAAAGGGGGAAAATCTTAGAATAGAATAACAGAGTTGGAAGGGACTTTGGAGGTCTTCTAGTCCAACCCCCTGTTCAGGCAGGAAACCCTATATCATTTCAGACAGATAGTTGTCCAATCTCTTCTTAAAAACTTCCAGTGTTGGAGCATTCACAACTTCTGGAGGCAATTTTTTCCACTGATTAATTGTTCTAACTGTCAGGAACTTTCTTCTTAGTTCTTCTTC
The DNA here is from genome assembly GCF_059756535.1 of Pantherophis guttatus. NCBI lineage: Eukaryota > Metazoa > Chordata > Lepidosauria > Squamata > Colubridae > Pantherophis > Pantherophis guttatus. The sequence goes on from NC_142063.1 coordinate 159,691,335, forward strand.
ATCAATATTTTCACATTATTCCAGTTCTATTTTGTATCCACTCAATTCCCTTGGTGGTTGATTTTTTTTTAAAAAAAATACTCTCTTATCCTTGAGTAACCTACAATCACCAGCCCTAGAATATTATGTTATGTTAGTTACGTAATATGTTATATGATGTTATTATTGTTATATTATATTATCATTATTTTATTGTAACTTGATCTAAATTTCTAATTTTGTTTATCAAACTTAATGAAGTTATAATAAAAAGACACATTTGTATGATGTTACTTATTGAAATCAAACAAATTACCTTAGGCATAATTATCACTGTGGATGTATGGATCTGAAGATTAAGCAGAATATGGGAAAGAGTACAACCCACAAATAAATAACCATTGTTAACAATCTTGATTGTTCAATTGAGGGGGGAAAAGAGATTTTTTAGATGCATTCTTCACTTCCTTGTTCTTCCTGAATTCCTTTGTCCATTTGATCATCACGAAATAATGATTAAAAAAGCACATCTCAGCCAGTGGTGAAATTCATTTTTTTTTACTACCGGTTCTGTGGGCGTGGCTTGGTGGGCATGGCAGGGGAAGGTTACTGCAAAATCTCCATTTCCACCCCACTCTAGGGAAAGGATACTGCAAAATCTCCATTCCCACCCCACTCTGGGACCAGCCAGAGGGGATATTTTCCGGTTCTCCGAACTATTCAAAATTTCCACTACCAGTTCTCTGAACTACTCAAAATTTCCATTACCAGTTCTCCAGAACTTGTGAGAACCTACTGGATTTCACCCTTAATCTCAGCCATTTCTGCATTAAGAAGTATTTCTAGCCAATTCCTGAGTCATACTTCTCTTGAAGAAGCAGAAGAAAAAACCCTGATATAACAGTTCAGTTTATAACTGGGTCTATAGCATCATTACGCATTGTAAGCTGCCCTGAGTCTCCGGAGAAGGGCGGCATATAAATCAAATTAAAAAAAAAAATCATTACAGCCACATTTTTAAAATACAAAGGAAAATTATCTTTGAAGATATATAATGAGGTAAAGGGTTTCACTCCCTTTCTCCTGTAAACCTTAACATGTCAGCCAATCGTGCTTTTTAAAAGAGTAATGTTCATGTGACCTAACAAATATTAGTGCTTATGATAATTCTGCAAATGAATCATATACCGCAACACTTTTTGTCTTCAGCATATCAGTAGAAGATGTCAGAGGCTATCAAAAAGCTAATTTTCTGGTCCCTACTTCTTTGTCACAGCAAAACCGAAGGTGAAGCAAAGGAAATTATCTAGGGTGGAGAAAGCCAATATCCATCTCCTTGAGAGCATTGTCAGCTCCAATGGGGTATTTTGCTGGAGGGATGCTGGAGGCATTCAGACTTTGCAGATTCTAATAGGAGCTGACCTGATCAATACCAACTGAGATTTTGTGGAGATGGGAATTTATACATCTATCCACAAGTATTGAAACTTTCTTAAATTTCTGAGGTTTATTCTCAATCTCTCTCTTACCCAAACATGGAGACAAGTATTTTTTTGACAAATACCCCTAAACTATGGTTAAATTGAAATGCAAATGCTCACACAGATTTGAAGCAGAAGTCCTACTACCTTTAGAAAAGGTAGTATGAAGATGAATTAGACTCCTGATTTTACAAAGGCGTTAGTGAGCTAGGGCAGATCAAATTGCTTAACGCATTGTAAGCCGCCCTGAGTCTCCGGAGAAGGGCAGCATATAAATCATTTTTTTTTAAAAAACAAAACTGTACTTCTGTCTTTTGCTTTGTAATCAGACACTTTCAGTGGCAATTAGCCTTCATAATTAAAGTTGGTAGTAAGAACTTCCAACTATGTGGTGCTTTTATGAGTGAGTGAGTGAGTGAGTGAGTGAGTGAGTGAGTCAGTCAGTCAGTCAGTCAGTCAGTCAGTCAGTTTTTATTGCAATTTTAAGCCAGTACCAAAAATATCTCCATAAGTGGTCTATAACGACCTAAAACAATTTAGCTTAAGCAATCAGTAAATAAAAATTCATTGCCAAAGTTGACTCTATAAAGTAGCCTGATGAGGACTCATAAATAAAACTAAAGAAGGTAAATGTGCTATTTCATAGAATTCATAAATGCTATGCTATATATAGTAGATATGATAATACCTAAAATTATATAAAAGATACCTACATAGCAGGTATCAACAAGCAAGCATAAGCATTTGCTTATTGATCTATGAATGCAGTCATGTTGGGTTAAAAATGCCTGACAATGTCCAGAGATTTTGATAATTTTATGGATAAATGGGAGCTTCTGTAGCTAATCTAATTCTATAAACTAGAAAAGCTGTAAAGACTAATTTTGAATATTTTTTTATTTTGATGCCGTTAAAAGCAATAAAATAGTCCAGCAGTGTCATAACTAAGTTACGTATAGTAGATTGATAATACAGATTTGCCTAATGTAACAACTGAAGTAAAAATGAAATTTCTGAATTCATAGTTCCTGAAATTTTATTTAGTCACCAGCTGTGACTATGATAAATTGCCAATAACCCTTTTATGTTGTATTATTAATCCTGTGTTCCATTTCACTTGTTAAGAATGAGCATGAAGTGATAAAATATTATGTAATCATCAAGCATTTTCTGATATTTACTGATAATCCAGTTCTATTATTGTCAGTTTTCCATTAATTCTAAATTTAAAATTGTACTTTTATTTTAAGGATTCATCATTTCCCCTTTTATCCAGTTAAGAAATGTTGAGCTGAAGAAAGAATCTCATAAATACAACTCTGTTTTGAAATTATAGATAAATTTAACCAGAGTTATTTTTTGCTATGTCCTCATGTTGCTAAGGGAATTCAGAAACAGAAGTCTTTAGCTAGCCATATCAGAAATATTAGGCTACTGTTTCATATAAAGGAATTCACTGTTCTCAAGGACAGATTAAAAAGATGATAGGAAATAAGGAAATATACAGAAACCCAGCATAGAATTGGAAGCCAGTTTGGTATATTAGTTAAGGCATCAGGCTAGAAACTGGAAGATCATGAATTCTAGTTTCATCTGAGACACAAAATCAGCTGGATGACCTTGGGAAAATTACTGTCCCAACCCCAGGAAGCAGGGAAGGGTAAACTGCTTCCAAAATCTTACCAAGAAAACTCCAGACAGTTCTCGGGAGTCAAGACTTACTCAAAAGCAACAGAACCGAAGCAAACCAGAGCGAACCAATCCAAAATACCACAGAGTAGATATATTTCTATTTTCTCAACTGGAGACAGAGGCCTTCTTCAAACACCCTTCATTACAGTCTCATGTGAACATGCTAGATAGGGGACAGGGGTGTTATGAATCAGATGAAAGGTGTTATGTCCTTATATGGGCACCCGCCGGGGATTGGCTAATCCTCCGGCGGGAAATTCAAATAACTGTCAGTGGGCGGCTGAGTCTGCCGGAGCGTATAAAAGGACCTCCGGCAGCCCAGCCGCTCGTCTTTTTCCTGTGCTTGAATAAAGTACTGAACTGGACCAGAGATGGTCGCGTCTTGCTTTCCCTGCGCCGATCTAACAAAAGGTCCATAAGAACAATGTTACTGCCACTTCTATGCCACTCTACAAAGATTTTTTTTTATTATTGTAGATAATTTATCACCAATGATTATATCCTTGATGCTTTGAACAATATTTGAGAGCTGACTTAGTTTTTTGTTAGCCATTTGAATAGGCAAGTTCAGGAATTGTACTTAATGTAAAAACATTCCAATTTTAAGCAAATATCTAGTGCGATAACTTAGGGCATTCTAACAGAATATAGAAAGCCTATTAAAGATCCTATTTACTTCATTTTATACTCAACACAACCAAGGTACAGTTGTTTGGGGTTTCTTTCTCATGCTTTCAACTTTTCCCAAGACTCAGATATCCTATCAGTATCAACAAAAAGGCAGCATTATGTTCTGTATGCTATTTTATAAGAAAAGGTCAGCCAATATGTTCATTAATCCTAGCAGCCTTGCAGTCATTTTATTCATGCGTAACAAATTACTTGCTTATTACATTTATATGCACCCAAAGTCCACAAGCTCTCCTAGTAGCTAACCTAAAGCTTAATTGCAGATATACACCATTAGGTATCACATTTCATTCATAATCATCTGTCTTTGGGAACATTGCCTGGTAGACACAAGATAAGATTCACATGTAGGAGAAGACAGACTAGTGTCTGCATAATTGAAACATCCAATTCCCATCCTAAAGAACCAGGCTTCCGTGATATGGCCTAGTTTACATTTGTATTTACATAGATATTTCAATGGACAGACCTCAATTTTATATGTATTTTTCCCTTAGGTTTGTTTTAGAAGCCTTTGTTGAGTTCTGTCTTAAAGAAGCCTGTGAATCATGAATAATGTAGCTCTTCTCTTTGTGGGGTAAAACATTTGGCAACTCTTCAGTTGTTGTGCACTAAGCCCTAATGCTTGGAAGGAGGTTGCGTCATACGTAGAGCTGCACACATTGCTTTTGACTTTGGATGTTTAGGGATGACCTTTTTATTTTGTTTGTAATTTACTATTTGTAGTGTCCGTTGTTTCTTCTCTTTCTTGGGTAAAACACCTGGCACCTCTTCAGTTGTTGTGCACTAAGCCCTAATGCTTGGAAGGAGGTTGCTTCATATGTAGAGCTGCACACATGGAGATTGTGTCATATCGCGGAGGTCTGGGATGGTGCAGGGTTGCCTGTCATTTAGAGAAAACTAAAGAGCTTCAGGTTGCCCTCAGCCATGAAAATTCACTGGGTAACTTTGGACTAGTTATTCTCTCTCAGAGTTGTTGCTCTGAGGAAAAATAGTAGAAAAGATCTTTATGTACATATCCTTGAGCTTTTAAAGGAAAGAGAGCATATAGATCTAACAAACAAACAAATCTCACTTGTAAAGACATCTTCCTTGCAGGCATTCTCCTTAATAGCGTATGTGAGAAGGAACTCTGCAGCCTCCAACTCATGTATTTCTTTAACGTAGATTTATAACCTCTGAAGCAGCTACTGTATTCCACTCACCTATAAGGAATTACCGTCGCTATAAGCAGCTACCCTGGGATCTGATTTGATAAAAATCAATAGAGAAATGTTTTAACCACCATGAAGAATACCAAACACCCAAATAAGCAAACCCAAATAGGAGTCATCCAGGACTTAGTAGCTAACTATACATGACAGTAATGATATAGCAAGAATCAATTCTCCCCAGAAACACTAAGGACTATTCTGCACTACAGTCTTAAACTGTTGGACTTCTCTGCACAAGTCAGCTAGAAATAAAGAAGGCTTAAGACATCCATTTCTGGATTTAAATCCCTTCTTCTGCTTTCACTATGGTGATGGCATGAACTTCTATCTGGATTGTACCAACTGCATCCCTGACTGACAGATTGCCCTGCAGGCATAGCAAGTGTCAATTGCTTTTCTATGTATGGGCTGATCTTTGAGGACCCCCAGTGTTGTCATCAATCTGAATGGGACTGCTGTTGATCCAATCTTGGCAGTTTCCAGCCATCAGAAGGCTTATGGATGAGCCCCTCCTTGGTGACTCCTCCCCATGCTCAACACCCTTCAACTTGTTCTTTCTATCCACTGGATTATTACACAGGTGTTTTTTGTTTCCTCTCGTGTGAGCAATGACTCTTATAAAGAGAGGTGGCAGCTGTTGTTTGTTTGTGTGATAGCAATAGCAATAGACTTAGACTTATATACTGCTTCACAGTGCTTTGCAGCCCTCTCTAAGCAGTTTACAGAGTCAGCATATTGCCCCCAACAATCTGGGTCCTCATTTTATCGACCTCGGAAGGATGGAAGGCTGAGTCAACCTTGAGCCTGGTGAGATTCAAACTGCTGAACTACTGGTAGCCGTCAGTCAGCAGAAGTAGCCTGCAGTACTGCGTTCTACCACGCAGTGTTTTCCTGATGAATATATATATATATATATATATATATATATATATATATATATATATATATATATATATATATATATATGCATACATACACTCAACAGTCCACTGATATATCAGTGCAGCAAGAAATACATACATGCATATGCATACATATATATACACACACATACATACACACATACACATATGCATACATACCATGTTTTCCTGAAAATAAAACCCTGTCTTATATTTTTTGAACCCTGAAATAAGTGCTTGGCCTTATTGCAATGCGCTCAAAAGCTTGATTGGGCTTATTATAGGGGATGTCTTATTTTGGGGGAAACAAGGTATATGGAGCTAGAAAGAAAAAGTGGTAGAACTCTTCTCTTTCCCTTAGAAAGTTAGAGATTTCCATTGTGGAACCTATGTAAAAAAAGATCCAGTACTTCACTGTTGTTTCCTTGCACTGTTTCCTCCCTCCCTGTTTACTTGTTTCCCCATGGTTTTGCCAATCCTGACCTTCATTTGTATAGCTTTACTGATGCTGGACATTCCAAATTCTCCTACCATATTTCCATCTGTTCTTAAATACATGTGTTTTGACAATTAAAACTGGTCAAACCTCTTCTAGAGAACGATGCTGATATAATGATATGTTGTTGTTGTTGTTGTTGTTGATGATGATGATGATGGAGCAGTGTATGTGATTATGGTAGCCCCGACTACCACTTGCATGTACTGTATATATATTTCAAGCTACACTGCCTATCTTCCGCTGCTGAACCTGTTGGACAAAGAAAGCTTCAGCACCATCCTTTATGATTTGTATATATTTTTGATCAACCTTGGGCTGAAGTTACTTTATCCATGAGATGTAATTATAAACAATCATGCATGTCAACAATAATCAATCAATCAATAATTAACAAGTATTACTACATAGTTGATACATGCAGTGTTAATCCATTCAACAATAAAAAAAAACAAATAACTGAAGCTAATTCAACATTAAAATCCTAAACAAAAGAAAGAACAATGCCTAAGTCTTTTTTTAAAGCATACAAAATATTGCCATTACTCAAAGGCAGTAAGGATTCCTGGCAGTTAACATGTTCTCCTTTAAAGCAGCCTTTCTCTAGCATTGACCTGGATCTCGTCTTAAAGTTTATTCCCCATCTCTCACCAAGAAAAACAAAGCTTGCCATTCTATTCTTTCCAAGAGTGATATTCCCCATCTCTTTCCATTGAACTCACTAAGATGTTCTTGAAACAAGAAACCTTACCAGTCTCTCAAGGGATGTGCTCAACAGCTGGTCAGTCCTAGTCATCTTCTGCTTTACAAGTTGGCAGTTTCACCCAAAGATGTAAGTCTTAAAAACTTCCTTTGGGGATAGTTTAGCTCTCAGATTCTGCAGAGAAAGTTAAAGCAAAAGTTTGCATTTACACAATGGCAATTCCATTTTTCCGTGGCTAGAATTATGAATAAAGCTCTGTCTTGTGCATTACAAAGCACACTTGACCTATGGGATTGAAGTCTTTGCTCTGCTGATTTTGTACTTTGGGGATTTGAACACAAATCCTTGAAGAAAATCAATGTTGCATTCCTTGGCATGTGTTATAAAACAGTGGAGTTTCTTTGCGAGATAATTTTCTTATCGCACACACTATCTGGTTATTTCAGGCTGACCAATTCATCTTTTTCTGTAAAATCATATATTCCTTGGAACTGATACCATCTTTTAAGGGAAGCAAAGAAAGAAATACATTAAATAGATGTGTGTGTGTGTGTGTGTGTGTGTGTGTACCAGTGGTGAAATCTGAACCGGTTTACTACCAGTTCGCTGGCTGCACATGCACTCTGCGTGCCAAACGCACAGTGTGCACACGCATGCCCAGTGCATACCATGTACCAAATGCGAGGTGCACGCGTGTGCATAGTGCACACCAAAAGGAGGCATGGGGTAAGTAGAACAGTGCACGGGGGGGGGGGTGTGATCAGCTGTGGCGCACGATCTCCTTTTTTACTTTTAAAAGCATTTTTTTAAAACCTATTCGGCCGAATAAGTTGTAAAAAAATGCTTTTAAAAAGTAAAAAAAAAGGCTCTGACGATCATGCAGCTCAGCTGTGATTGTCAGAGTCTTTTTTTTTTACTTTTAAAAGCAAAAAAGCAAAACCTTCTGTGCATGCGCAGAAGGTACAAAACACATTACTTCCTGGTTAAAAGCAGGAAGTAACAACAACCAGGCGGAGAGGCAGAGCCTCATGCCGCGATCGCTACCGGTTCTCCAAACCACCCGTCATGATCACTACCGGATTGGGTGATCTGGTCCGAACTGGGAGCATTTCACCCCTGTTTTATATATATATACCCACAGCTTCTAAACTGAAAGTAGGGGCCCATATACACACAGAGTAGCTCTACATGTGTGTAGCAAGTCTTACATATACATGGTAGTTGCTATTTGTTCATGCTTAGGATCTAAACTTTTGTCTATTGATCAAATTACCTTCCTATTCTCAGATTTCATTAGCAAAGCTGTCTTTCTTGCCTTTAAGAGATAATTAGAAAACAGATGTAAGGAGTTTACCTCAATTGAACACTAAAGAAAAAACACGGAAATGGGTTTAGCATTTTCTTAAATGTTTCCTTTTAATTTCCTTGCTTTAACAATGCTCGCCTTAACATGAGTTTTTCAAGTCAGTTGGAAATGATGGTAAGGTTTCAAGGAGGACTGGCTCAAAATGCATTTCATCTCATACTATTTTCTGCATACTTCACAGGTGGTTTCCAAAAAGCAGAGTCAATGGGGAAGCCAGAAATAAAATCGCAAGTTGCAATCACATTGCTTCTTGCTTAACTACCACATCGTTTAATGATGGAGTTGCCAGTCTCAATTGTGGTTATTAAATGAGGACTAGCTGTGTCTTAAACCATTTTATATAAATATTATCAAGTCTGAGTTATATGAACAAAGCAAGAAAAACCAGACACTAGTGCATCATCATCATCATCATCATCATCATCATCATCATCATCATCATCATCATCATCTAATAAGTGATAATAATAATGATAAAATGATAAAAATGATAAATGATAAAAATAAATGATAAATAAATGATAAAATGATAAAAATAATAAATGATACGCTACTCAGCTGGAATCATCAACTGGACTTTGGCTGAACTGGAAAACTTGGACTGGAAAACACGCAAACTTTTCAATATGTACCATGCTTTACATCCACAAAGTGACATCGACAGCTTGTACGTGCCAAGAAAAATAGGGGGCAGAGGAGTATTGCAAATCCATCAAAGAAGAAGAAGAAGAAAAACAAAGTTTGAATGATTATGTGAACCAAAGTACAGAAAAATTGCTGCAGGCTGTGAAAACAGAGAACGTTATAAAAACAACAGAAATAAAGGCAAAATATAAGGAAAAACAACTGGATGACAGATTAAACAGACTGAAAACCAAAGCTTTGCATGGACAGCACTTGAAAAATATTGAAGGAAAATGTGATGACAACTTTACATGGGCATGGCTTAAGATGCGAACCATCAGGAAAGAAATGGAAGGTTTAATACTGGCTGCTCAAGAACAAGCACTATAAACTAATGCAATGAAAGCAAAGATATTAAAATCCACCGACAATCCAAACTGCCGACTTTGCAACAACAAAGTCGAAACTGTCACATTTAATATGTGAATGCAGCAAAATCGCACAAACTGATTACAAAGCTAGACATGATCGAGTTGCTAAATTAGTCCACTAGTCATTATGTAAAAAATACGACTTACCTGTATCCAAAAGGTCATGGTAACATAAAGTGGAAAAAGTTATAGAAAATGAGAAGGTGAAGATCTTGTGGAACTTTCGAATACAGACAGATCGTCACTTGGAACACAACACGCCATATATCAGAGTTGTCGAAAACCAAAACATACAATTTATTGACATCGCAGTACCAGGAGATGCCAGAGTCGAAGAAAAAGAACTGGAAAAAATCATGAAATATCACGACCTGGCCATCAAAACTACATGGCTATGGATGAAACATGTAACCGTGATACCCATTGTCATCAGGGCATTTGGTACCATGTCCAAGAATTTTATAAGCTACATTAACAAATTGCAGCTTCCTGCAATAACACCAGTGGAACTGCAAAAAACTGTGCTACTTGGAACATCGTACATCTTAAGAAGGTACTTGGTTGATACCTAGGACACTGGCAGCAACCCGTATCAAACATTAGCACCAGTCAATGGTATTTGTGATACATTTTTTGAATGTTCAGTTGATTGAGTTTCATGTTTAATGAATAAAGTAAATAGTAGTAGTAGTAGTAGTAGTCACTCCTAAACATCCAAAGTCAAAAGTACCTTTGAAGAACACGGTCTTCAAAATCCTAGAATAATCATAGTCAAACATACCTACACTACATTTCAAAGCATAGGGACTATCTTTAAAAAGGCCTGTCCTCTGATCTGCATCTCATATACTGCTTAAGGGAGCAGGCCCTTCAGCAGGCCCTCTTTCCATATTTTGATTGAACAAGTATGGTGACATTTGGCAAAGCAGTTCCTTATGAATGTTGCCACTATCCCACATAAGGATATATAGGTAATCACCACTACAAGGACAAGCCTAATCAAATATCTAAGTTTCTGGCATAAATTTTATAACCTAGTCTGGAATTCAACTATTAAACCGTAATAAAATAAATCATGGCTTAATGTGTGAATCCAACACTGACCATATTCTTTTTCTCAATGTCTGAGTCTACACATCACACTAAGTCTTGACTGACCTAATCATTAACATACCCATAACCATATGGTTATAAGGGAACTACAGTAGATACCATTTAACAAATTAGGTGTTATAACACCCAGATTACATAATTGCATACCTGAATCAGTCATATGCAAAGCAGACTATGTGACCTCAGGACACTATGATCATCATAAATGCCCACTTGACCCTGCGATAGTCATAAGAGCAAGGACCAGTTGTAAAGTTACTTTTTCAATATCATTCGAGTGGTGCTAAACAGGGCACACATTAAACCACGACTACCTATATTAGAAATAAATACATACAATTAAGGGGTAGAACAATGTATAAATCAAAAGAGAAAGCTATACTATCTAGAATTGTTATAAATCATGATACTTTCTAGCATAGATTATGGCCATTTGAGGCAGCACACATTATTAGTTTAGACTTTTTTCCTCCTTCCTAACATGCTGGAGATATTGGGAATTACAGCCCCAAACATCTGGATGGTACCATGTTGGGATAGGCTGCTATAGTTGTACAGTATATAACATTAGCATTGTCTATTTTTTTATTTTCAATGTGGAATATGGGGGAAATAATTGAAGTTTCCACATCAAGAAGGAAGGAAGGAAGGAAGGAAGGAAGGAAGGAAGGAAGGAAGGAAGGAAGGAAGGAAGGAAGGAAGGAAGGAAGGAATAATGTTGTGAAGTTTCAGAAAGATGCCCTAATTAATTCATGAGCCATGAGCCAAACTTCAAAAGAAATACAGTCATTTATTAGGAGCACCATTTCAGCAATATTTGGATGCAGTTAGAACTAATCCCACATAGATTTATGTTCCCCTATGACCCTGTCTCTCCCCTTCTCCCTGTCCATGTCATAAATCACATTCTCCAATTAACCACTTTGGCTGGCTGTGAAACCCAACACTCACCTACTGATTGCGGTAAGAAAGCATTTATGGAATGCAGCTTCAGTTATGGAAATCAATCAGCTCTATCAGTTCTCTCTCGCTTCTGCTCATGGCAATTTGAAAGCTTTGCAAGTTGACAAATGTTTCTGAATTTCATTCAGGCATCAAATAGTCACTAATCAAAGTTGCAACTTATTTACAGATTTACAAAAATATACTGAAGATGGTAACAGACACCAGGCTAGAAACCAGGAGTCTGTGAGCAATAGTTCTGCCATTGGGCCTCTCGCTCAGTCCCAATGTCAGGCTTGGGCAACAAGCTGGTTGATCAGTTCCTGTCACAACCAAATGGATCAGCACTCAGTTGATTTAAAAAAATGCTTCTGAATTTGTAGGATGAAAAAAAATTGAAGATGCTACCTCAGTTGCTGAAAGAAAATATATTTGTAATTGAATGAGCAATGATACATAATAATAAAATAAGTGAGATTTGTTTCTGTATATACATATGTATGCACAGATACATATATAAACACACCCAAGCTAGTATAATAATTTCTTTAATGTGACAATGCTATTATAATTTTGAAATGCAATTGGCAAGTGGTAGATTCATTATTTGGGTAACCTTATGCATATTTCAGATTTAAGTTAGGATTATAACCAGGATGCCTAAAATTTAAAACACTCTATAAATATTAATACTTCCCTTGGAAAGAAAACTGCTATACTGTTCATATTTAAATCATTAGATGTATTTGCCTAAATTCCACGGAACTTCCAAAATACAGAGTAAAATATGTTTTGGCAGCATTCTAGTACATAATCATAAGCAACTGAAAAAGATAAATTAGTTTTGTTTCATAGAACACATGGTGACTCATGTCAGCACAATGCTGAATTGTTAAATGCCTAGACTACGGCTCCATGTTTTTTTTAAATATAACCAAAGGAAATCAAATCTAAAAGCATCTGTTCCATTCTCAGAAAAAGGAAAGTATTCTTTCAGATCATAGCTTGCCTTCAACCTATCATTCTTCTCATGCTATGAGACTACAACTCCCAGAATTCCTAGGCAGCGGGACCCTTGGAATGATAGGCAGAATAGAAGTGCTAGGTTAGGGAAAGCTCTGGCAAATAGCATTACATGTTGCCCACACTACGAGTTAAATACTGCAGTGCTGAAAAGGTCCATTTATGCCAAGAGGATCTATAAAAGTGCCAGCCAGGGAAGGTTTAAGATTGGCCAAACCTGTTATTAAATTGTTTTATATTTTGATGTGGTATAGAATCAAATAGAATAATGTGATATAGAGTGTGATGTCTATACTTAAAACCTAGGCTTACACAAGCAATGGTTTTCCCTGTGACATTCAATGGTGATAAAAGTTGGACTTGGACACAAGTTAGAAATAGCATCAATGCTTTTTGACTTGGTGTTGTGGAAGACTCTTGAAAATACCATGGACAGCGAGGGAAACAAATAAATGGATCATACAATAAATTGGTTTAAATCTCTGGCACAAGGTACAAACGACTAGGCTGGAATTATTACATTTTGCACATGTGACGACCTAGCTCCCTTGAGAAAGCCATAAACCAGGTGTTTCTGGGTAAGAAATGGCAAATTAAAGAGAGCTCCACTAAAAACTCTTTATAATTCCTCTACAGACAAGAGGAGGACTTGAGATCCCCTCAAGTGCTCCAGACAACTGTTCCTCATGAGGATACCACAAGACAGTGGTTTCCAATTCCATTTAATGCTCTTGGAGACAAGACAAAATCATCTTATCTCAAACTGCAGTCTGAACATTTATGAATATTGGACTCACATACTTCTTTTTCTAATCACTTTTGGAAATTGCTGCTAACTGCTTTTTAGCTGTTAGGAACTTTAAAATTAGGCAGGTTTTGTAGCACTGGGTGAATCGCCTTCAATCCTTAGTGAAAGAACTTTTAAATATAAGGTTTTTTTAAAACAAATCTTTTAGAATAAACACCAAAAGGGTAATTAGAATGTTGATTTTGGAAAGTTACAAATGGATTAAGGATCCAGATTGATTTGGAATTAATCATAACAATCTTTCCTGTGAGAAAATGCTTTTGTTTTAAATTTGCCTTAACAAAAAGATGATTGGATGTGACTTTGAAAGTTGGGCACTAGCAGGAACAAGAAGGAACTAAAGATTACAAATAAAGAAGAACATTTAAATATGACACAGAATGAAGCAAAACATTTTAACATTAAACATATTGAAGGCTATTCTTGAACAACGGATTCGGAATGTCTACCTCTATACTGTGTTTAAAAGACGTTATGTAAGAAAACGAACTTTACCTGACAAAAGACTGATCTGAAAGTGGATTTAAAAATGGTAGAGTACAAAAATGATGTGGAAAAAACTTGCTAGATTGGATATAAAAGGAAACCAGCTGATGCCTTAATAATCAAACCAAAAAAAGTGATCTTGATAACGTTGCTATATTGGATTTACAAAAGAGACTTGTTAGACTTTGAAGAATTTTGTGAGAAGGGACAAAGAAGTCAAGTATCAAGTCCTAGGTCATTATTTGAAGGGATTAAAAATCAAGATTGTTAAAAGTAAAAGAAAGTACCCTGTTTTCCCCAAATTAAGACATCCCCTGATAATAAGCCCAATGGGGCTTTTGAGCGCATGGCAATAAGGCCAAGCACTTATTTCAGGGTTCAAAAAAATATAAGACAGGGTCTTATTTTTGGGGAAACATGATAATATATAAAATATAAATTTGGTTTGCTTAATCAAGATTATTTATATGGTTACTAAGATAAATTCTAATTTGACAGCATCCAATCAATCAATCAATCAAGTGACAATCATTTCGCAGAAAGCAGTAGGTGATCTTCCCTCTTGCCTATTAACTGGGGTGATTTGGTAGAGGCAGAGTTTGACTAAAGACCCTTGGTCTTATTGGTCTTCTGGTGACTTGACTATATAATGATAAGCTAGCCACTTTAATTTGGTTAAAGACTTCAGGATTGTCTACTTTTAATTACTGGGTATTGATGCATGTTGCTTTCCTCCCATGCTCAAATGATGAAATTGTGACAGTGATAATTATACAAGCAATAAGACAATAGTTTTGCTCCAAAGAAGCAAACCTTTACATATGTTCAGGCAATTCTTTGATGTACATTAAATTCTTAGCCCCATTAATTAATAATGATTTTGTAGATAATGGTTAGGGAAAATCCAAAAAGTCAGTGCAACCAAGGTTGATGTCATAATGTGTTCCAGCCATATGGCAATTGCTGGGATTGCAAGGTGTCCCCAGACTGCAACCTCAGGGTAAAATAAAACTTAGGTCTGTCCTTTGCTCATATTCAAAGTCAACTAGAGTTGCTGTTTGGTTTCTAACAAGAGCAGGACATACATACAGTATATGTGCTTTCAGAGCTGTAAAAAATTTTGGCTACTTCCTTCCAATCTTGCCTCTAATAAAGAGAACTGGTTTGTAGCTAACAGTATAACAATAACTGCTGCATTCAGCTGTAGCTTCCTTGGGGAATACACTTGCACAATGCACATGCTCGTTTGTCTGCATCAAATGTCTTGTGAATATTTACCTGGAAGTAAATCCCACCAGGTATATTGAGACCTATTTCCAAGAAATTACATACAAACCACAATGTTAATGCACTGTTGAAAACTATGGAGTCTGATTTGGTCCATGCTAAGTTTAGAACTAATTCAAAGTCTCTCTCACTGTAGAGGTATCATGACATCAGCTGTTAGTTGACCTATCCTTTGCCTCTTTTATATACATACCAACATTCTGAACTCACAGGGACAATTGTTTTCTAACACACCACTTGACAGCAATCTTGTTAAAATGAAAAAAATATTACCTCCTGCCCGAGGCCAATATTGAAAGATACCTATGGTGCCAATCTTATTATTGTTTTGATGATAGGCCAAGAGATTTTTATTTCCCCCCTTTTTCGAAATGCATAGGCTTCTATTTTAGCATGCTTGTCGTCATGTATATTGTATTTAAAATATTTATAGCCCGCCTACAGTCTAGAAATCTCATTGAGTTGTGGGTTGCAATCTATAAAAGATTGAACAATAATATCATGTAAAATAAATATTTCTTTAAAAAAAATGCATAGTCGTAAATACAATAATCCTGACAATGAGACACATTTCCTTGATTTTGGAAGGAGGCATGCAGAAGCAAAGCAATCTGGTCCCTTTGTCAGGATGGTTTCCTCTAGGAAAATGGACATTTCCTATGTTTTTTCCTGGCCAATTGAATTTTATCTCCTTTCTCATGCTAAGCTGGTGGTAGGGCACAGGAACTGGAGTGACAGAGGAGGATTTGGATCTAGTGGCCATCTATGCTTACCACTAAATTTTGGAGGTGAAGAACACAAATCCAATAACCAGTAATGGGAGATGGCAGAAAAATGGGAAAAGAGACACTAATGTTGAATGTCCCTCTCTAAGTTCAGAGTTCTCCATCTGAGGGGTCATCTCATCAATTATACAATCTCCCAGAAGTGGGTTTTAGCAGGTTCTGACCGGTTCTAGGCAACCGGTAGCAGAAATTGTGAGTAGTTCGGAGAACTGGTAAATACCACCTCTGACTGGCCCTACTTCATCTATTCTCTGCCTCCCAAGTCCCAGCTGATTGGGAGGAAATGGGGATTTTGCAGTATGCTTCCCTTGCCACGCCCACCAAGCCATGCTCACCAAGCCATGCCATGCCATGCCACGCCCACCAAGCCACACCCACAGAACCAGTAGTAAAAAAAATTGAAACCCACCACTGTCCCAGATGTGCCAGGAGTATAAGAACAAGACAGAGAAATTGAAAGATGTTGAATGTTATCAATGAATATTGATACCTCTCTCAGGGAAGCTGGCAAAAATTAAACACACAATAAGTTATTGAAATGCATTTACAACAATATGATTTGTGCCTGGCTAAAAGCCATCTTTTAGAGTTCTATTCATTATATATAGCATTATCCCCACTAGTACCACAATATATAGTACCTTCAGATCTTCCTATGGAAATTTTGATTGGCAAAGATATCCCAATATCGGGGTTCTACTGGGATCATGTGAGTAATTCTGGCATGTCAGAGATGTGCTTGGATCCACTAGATCTCACTGTGTGCCCCTGCCAAAAAAGAGTCTAATTCAGCAGTTTTTAAATTGAAGGTATTTGCCCCAATAGTGTAATTTGGGCATGTCCTAAGGGATATGGAATAATTTGTAATTGATGTTTGTGAGTCCAGGATCCAGTTGGGACTGCCACTTCTTGTGTAAGAAAGCAGAGTCTATTTTATTGTTCAGGAGTATGTTAATGACATTATTTGAGACTGGGAAAAGGAATAATTGGGTCAATCAGTTTAAGAGTCCCTAGGGAGTTGGGCGGCATAGAAATGCGACTAATAAAGAATCACTGGTTTAATCTAAAAAACTCTAAGTAATAGCACTTAATGGACGGTGGCTCAGTGGCTAAGATGCTGAGCTTGTCGATCAAACGGACAGCAGTTCAGCGGTTCAAATCCCTAGTGCCTTGTAACGGGGTGAGCTCCCATTACTTGTCCCAGCTTCTGCCAACCTAGCAGTTCAAAAGCATGTAAAAAATGCATGTAGAAAAATAGGGATCACCTTTGGTGGGAAGGTAACAGTGTTCCATGCGCCTTTGGCGTTTAGTCATGCCGACCACATGACCATGGAGATGTTTCAGACAGCGCTGGCTCTTCGGCTTTGAAACGGAGATGAGCACCGCCCCCTAGAGTTGGGAACGACTAGCACATATATGAGAGGGGAACCTTTACCTTAATAGCACTTAGACCTATATACCACTTCACAGTACTTTTACAGCCCTCTCTAAGCGGTTTACAGAGTCAGCATATTGCCCCCAACAATGGGTCCTCATTTTACTCACCTCGGAAAGATGGAAGGCTGAGTCAACCTTGAGCCGGTGAGATTCGATCTGCCAAATTGCAGTCAGCTGGCAGTCAGCAGAAGTAGCGTGCAGTACTGCATTCTAACCACTGCGCCACCATGGTTCTATTAATAAATGTAATAATGTAATGTAATGTAAAATAATAATAAGGTCAAATCTGGGTTAGTTTCCTTAGGAATGAGAGAGGTGGGAGGCTTCACAGCTTCTTAATTCTTTCCAATCCCTCTTGAGATTTATTGCTTCATATGATCCTGTTATGACATATGGGTCTGACCAGCACAATATAGGAATTACCAGTCATTTAGGCCCTAACAGCCTCCCCCACTTTGTTCAGCATGCTTATTTAATAATTAATTAAGCTTTTGCAAGAAAAAGAAGAAAAAACACCTAGAGTGCCTTTGATAGGGCTCTCCAGAATCTCTGAGCTTTCGAATAATTCGGACAGAAAGCAAATTATGGAATGCCCACAAAGAGAGAGAGAGAAAAAAAGGATAATGGCTTGTTGAACCTGCCTTACTAATTTACAAAGAGCAGATGATCTTCTGTTTTGCCTTCACAAAATTCCTTGCATAGATTGCCATTGTGTATTGGCTACATAAAAGAAACATGTGGAGCGTAGGCTTGCTGTAAACATGTGAATGAATGTTTGTCGATCGTTATGCAATGGCAATATAATTATAACAATATTGCGCATCTGCTAAATGTATATGCAGCTTCTGCTGTCAGGGATTGTTATACAGAACATTTCCAGAAAGCTTTAAATACCAGGCCTGATAATATTATGATCAGGATGCTGTGGGTTTTTTTTTTCCCCCATTGCTTTTATTTATGGGAGCAGCCAGGCATGGAACAGAATGTATTTGGAAATGAGGTTATCCTTATTCCATTGAACAAATGATAGGATTTTATAGTGGGGGGTGGGAGGGAAGAAGAATTTACTTTGAAAGCTTTCTTGGTTTTACAGGAGACTTTTATTATCTACTGTAGTACCCTCCCAGATATTCTGGGCCTAGAGTATTTCAATGTTTACTTTGACTGTATTTCCAGGAATCATAGTTACAACCAATTTGAAACTCTGCACAAAGTGCTACCCTGGAAAACTCCTGAACAAAGAACAAATGCAGTGTTGGAGGTTACAGAGGTTTCCAGATTGCTTACAACTGGGAGGAAGGGGAGGATCTTCTCACTGAACTACAGTAGAATTCCCAACATCCTTGAAGGTTGATTATGTTAGGTTGCCAGAAGATAAAGGCAGAACAACTGGCGCAGTGGTGGGTTTTAAAATTTTTTACTATCGTTTCTGCGGGTGTAGCTTGGTGGGTGTGGCATGGCTTGGTGGGCATGGCTTGGTGGGTATGGCAGGGGAAGGATACTGTAAAATCTCCATTCCCTCCCCAATCCAGGGGAAGGTTACTGCAAAATCCCCATTTCCTCCCAATCAGCTGGGACTTGGGAGGCAGAGAATAGATGGGGGTGGGGCAGGGGTGAAATGCTCCTGGTTCGGACTGGATCGCCTGATCCGGTAGCGATGGCGGCAGGTGGTTCGGAGAACCAGTAGCAAAAATCCCTGCGGCCCCCCCCACCATGCCCAGCTGAGCCGCACGATCATCAGAGGCTTTTTTTTTTTTTACTTTTAAAAGCATTTTTTCTACAACCTCTTCCGAAGAAAAAATGCTTTTAAAAGTAAAAAAAGAAAGCCTCTGATGATCGCATGGCTCAGCTGGGATCATCAGAGGCTTTTCAAAGCAACCTCTTGGCCGAAGAGGTGGTAAAAAAAATGCTTTGAAAAGTCTCTGGCAACTCCCAGCTGACTTGCCTGATCAGCAGAGAGGTATTTTTTAAAATGCCTCTCTGACGATCCCAGCTGAGTTGCCTGATTGGCAAAGGCTTTTCAAAGCATTAGAAAAAATGCTTTGAAAAGTTTTTTTTTTAAAAAGTTGGCCATGCCCACCCAGTCACATTAACCCCACCACCAAGCCACGCCCACAGAACCGGTAGTAATAAATTTTACATTTCAACCCTGGGGTGGGGCCAGTCAGAATTTTTACTAGCGGTTCTCCGAACTACTGAAAATTTCTGCTACCGGTTCTCTAGAACTGGTCAGAACCTGCTGAAAGCCACCTCTGATCTGGCGGGACGTAGAGTCAATACTCTTGCTCTGCATGTTGACCCTGTAGAAGATGTCTATTGGTCAATGTTGACAATTTGTTTGTGCTGCTATGGCTTGGTTTATGAGCCATCTTGAGAAATCTGGGAATTATGTCAGAATGCTTTTTATAGACTATAGCTCGGCCTTTAATACCATCTTACCAGGCATTCTCATTGAAAAACTGACTGACCTAAATTTCCCTCTCCTCACTTGTGACTGGATCAAAGACTTCCTGACAGATCATCCACAAACAGTAAGGGTTGGTTCCTTTACATCTTCCACCCTGAAGTTCAGCACAGGCTCCCCTCAGGGCTGTGTGCTCAGCCCCTACCTGTACTTGCTGTATACACATGACTGCATATCCTCTGATCCATCCAACATCATAATAAAGATTGCAGATGACACAACGGTGCTGGGTTTCATAACTGGATGGGACGAATTAGCATACAGGGAAGAAGTCCAGAAGGTATCCGCATGGTGCTCAAAAAACATCTAAATACTAGTAAGACAAAGAAGATGGTGCTAGATTTCTGGAAGCACAGAGAGGAACCTGCCCCACTGTATATCGAGAGGGGCTGGGTGGAGAGGGTTTCCTCTTTTAAATTCTTGGGAGTGCTTATTAGTCAAGATCTCACCTGGAAAAGCAACACATCTCTGGTGATTGGCAAGGCCCAACAGAGTTCATTTCCTTAGAGTCCTGTGAAAAAATCAGGTGGAACAACAGCTGATGACCTCTTTCTATTGGTCCATGATAGAAAGTGTCCTCACATACTGCATTACAGTATGATACGCTGGTTTAACTGCTGTGGACAGGAAGGCACTACAGAGAGTGATCAATTCGGCACAAGAAACCATTGGTTGCCCTCTAACACTGGATGACGTCGCCAAGTCTCGCTGCTTTAGCAGACTAAGAAAGATACTCAGAGATGATTCACACCCTGGTCAGGGTCTCTTCGTATTTCTACCATCGGGCAGAAGACATCGAAGCATAGCCAGCCGAACAAAGAGATTTAAAAATAGTTTCTATCCTTGGGCTGTCAGACTTTTAAACACAACCACAATCACTCCACGCACACGCGAAAACGTATGACTAGTTTTTCTTTTTCTTTCTTTTTCTTTTTTTCCCCTAATTACTTGCATAGGGATTATTCTTTAAATTCTGTATGTTGTTTGTATTTTTTGCCATGGATTGCACCAGTGAAGCTAAAACCAATTTTGTTGTATACATGATGTACAATGACAATAAAGGCTATACTATACTATGAGACCTCCTTGCTATGGGCTCTACAAAGAGTCAATTTATTTGTGAATGAATGAATGAATGAATGAATGAATGAATGAATGAATGAATGAATGAATGAATGAATTTATTGATCAGTGGCCATACATCTGACTTCCTTGATAGTCCTTTGGAACCTAAATCTTGGTTGAGTCCAATTCTGCATTGGTATCAAATAATTATGCTCCAATCTTGGCATTGGGAAGATTTATGTTTATATAGTATATATTTAGAGACCGTTTTCTGAAATATTGTAGCTTGTCTCCAGGTTGAAATGTTTGACTCCTAAAGCATCTTGTAGTTATAAAACACTATAGTTATCACAAACATATGTAAAATCCTATATAAAATTAAACAATGAACTTATGTGAGATTCAGACTTCTTTTTGGTTGAGTGACTTCAGAGTAACTTTATTTTTATTCATTAGATTTGTATTCCGCCTTTTGTCCTGGAGTTTAAAATAGTAGACATAGCCGACATAGGTTTCCTTCCATATTCCCCCACAAAAATGAACATTATTGGATTGAGAGAAAGTGAGTGATCACAAGTTACTCTCGGTAAACCTCTGTAGTTGAGGGTAAATCTGAATATGGTTTCCTTGATGGCAATCGAACACCTTAACCAATATACAACATTGTTATTTTGGCTCCCTAGCATATTGTTGCTTTTTTAAACACAATGTTGTCTCTTCTCATCTTCTGAGGCATGGGTGTCAAACTCGATCGTGTCATGTGACGTATCGTGACTTATCATGACGTTTTTTGGCTTTGCAGAGCTGGGGTGGGTCTGTCTGACACCTGTCTTCGGAGTGATACATTTTGGTCAGAGGAGAGACCAAATGTACAAAACATAAAGGGTGCATTTCACACATAACTGAGAAACTAGCACATTTCTAGTTTCAGAAATGTGCTAGTTCAGGCATCAAATGTGTTAGTGCATTTCAGGCATCAAAATGTCAAGATATGACTGAGAGATGACCACAAGGTACTATAGCACTACCATGTTCAGATAAACTGGTGACATATTCCTTCTAGTCCTTTCCTTTTGACATGGGGAAGAGATAAATGAGAAGGCAGAGCCCCAGTATATGTCTTCCTCTTTCTCTTCCAAAGCTTGACATATAAAACATCAGCAAAACTAGTTGTAGAAATAAATTGTAACAAATCAAGGCTCTCCACTAATATCTCCAGACGAACCAGTCACTTTCAAGGAAACAACTACCACAAATTCAGTATATTTGGAAAGGGGCTTCAAAATGGGAAATGATAATTTAGGGTTTTTCTTTTAAAACCAATTTCTTAGGGAAGGTATATGTGCAACAATATAATGTTTTCCCATACATGGTACAAACGGAGTATACCTAATGAAATGTTATGATTTGTTGTATGAATCTATAAATACTGTAATCTTTTAAACCTTGTCATCTGTCTTGTAGGACAGATCCTGCAATAACCTAGCTAATACATTTTTCTCTTCATTAAAAAGCTTCCTCTATTCCTTTTGTGCAGAATTATTATTCCAGAACACAGTGTAGGCTATCCCATGACTTAGAAAGATTGGCTTATTAGCAGTTTGGCGGCTTATTTAGTGTTCAGTTAAGCATTACAGAAAATAATGATGTGAAGAGGCTTGATCTTCTATCTTTAACTAAATCCACCACAGAAGCAACCTCATTGGTTCAAAGTCAGATTGGAAACAAGATGAAGGCATAATACTGTTAGACATATATTTAATCTGGCTATTCTGTTTAAACCAAAGCCACTACTGGCTGTTTACCTACCATAGTAAGTCAAATGTTCACAAATGAAAAAATGTGTGTCCCCCAAGATAATGTTCAGGGATCAATCTCAGTTGGTCACTGAGACCAGAGGTTTAGTATTCTGAGCTTTCGGACTTGTGCTGGAGACCATCGTCAGGGAACTTCTTTCTATCAGAACTATACATTCTGGTAGAGAGAAGTTTCTTGAAGATGGGCTCTAGCATAAGTTTGAAAGCTCATAAGACCTCTAGTCCTGGTGACCGACCCAGATTGGATCCTCAGAATGTTCAGTCAATGAGACCATGGTACTATCTTACTCGCTTAAACAGAGCCTTGAACAAAATTCACAGGCTTACTCTGTCATGCTCATTCAGAGTGGTAAGCTTGCAGTAAGTTCCAAATTCCAGCTTCCAAAACTCCAGATGGTCACCATCCCAATTTTGCATGATATAGTAAGTTGTGTACCATGAGATGAAGTTGGCATCACACGTTTAATTAATTTAAGGCTACCAGATCTGGACTGCAAAAATCCAAATGACCAGTAGTTGGCAGCAAAGCAGTTATCTAGATTTTTGTAGCCCAGATCTGAGAGTTTTAATGTGATTTTCAGCCCCATTTTTCCATTGCAGGGTTTTCATATCATCAGCCAACCAGTTCTGAAGTGTTATAATTGTTGTTGTTCTGAAACAATGATGATTAGATGATTCTACAAAATTCTATAAGCTGCTCGTGGGGCAAAAGTAACTCTGTCATGCAAATGCCAACTCTGACTACTAATTCTAAGGGTTTATCCTAATATTGCTTTTTACAGCTTATTTGCAGCTTATTTACAGCTTATTATTTGTTATAGAGGTTGTTACATCTCCAATGTTAAAATTTGTTGTGCAACCCAGTATGTTACTTATTTTAATGCAATACTTTCTGAGGTATGTACTAGATGAAGCAGAAGTATTTCCATAATGCCTGGAGAAAAGGAGACTCTTTTACTTATTAATATTCAAATTTTCTTTAAGTATTTCACTGCTGTATCAGTTTGCCTCACTGATGAGTCAGCAAAAAGATGTAACAATTAGCTTTAATGCTCTGCAAAATATTTTCCTTCTTGTGTGTGGAAGACTGTGCTTTATCCATTCTAAATAGCTCTTTTACTCAGAAACCAGTCTACTGGTTCTTCCTCTTTTCTAATCAAATATTCAATATTCAGGACATTAGAGAAGCAACTTATTTTGCAGTATGACAGTTGTATACAAAACATATTATCTGCCTTGTGAGTGTTCCTTAATTGTCTGTTTAAACATTAAATATTAATATGCAGAGATAATGACCTCATATAGAGAATTGCTTACTCATATATGCATAAACTTATAGTATATATGCTTGCTTTCACCCTTACATGCACAATGTATGTATATACCCCTGCAACCTATAGAGAAAGCTAGGGAATAATTTTCCTTTCATGAATTCAAGGCTCTAAGTGAATTTCAACAAGGATGTAATGAGAGACATAGATTTGTATTTCACTTCTGAAATATAGGTATTTGTATGTACTTGGGCTATGCTATATCTTGTTAATTTCAGCTCATCATCTTTAAAGGAGAATGCTCATGCCATTTCCTAATTCCACTCTGTAGGGCTAGTCCTACTTATGTTTAGAAGGTGGAAAATGTGCCGCATATATTGAGTGTCATCATGAAACTATCTGCTTGGGATCATCCCTCTCCATTGAAATTCATCCATCCCTTCCTGGCTCTATCCTGTTGAGGACAATTATGCAAGAGAAAAACCAGTACACTGGAAAAACCAGTACACTGGGGGCAATTATTTTATTTATTTATTTTATTTATTTAATTGGACTTATATGCCACCCTATCTCCACAGGACTCAGGGCGGCTCACAACAATAAACAAAACAAACGAACAGTTAAAAACAAAGTCCATGATAAAATTGACAAAAAATCCAATAAAACCCCATTAAGTTCTATTAAAAACCCCATCAGTCTAGGGCGGCTAGATGAAATAGCCACGTTTTCAGCCCACGGCAGAAGGAGCAAAGGTCGGGGGCCACCCAGAGCTCCAGAGGGAGTTAATTCCAAAGGGTGGGTGCGCCTACAGAGAAAGCTCTCTCCCCGGGGGTTGCCAGCTGACACTGTCTGGCCAATGGCACCCTGAGTAGGCCCTCTCTGTGAGAGCGCACCGGGCGATGGGAAGCTGTTGCTGGCTGCAGATGGTCCACCAAGTATCCCGGGCCTAAGCCATGTAGGGCTTTATAGGTGATCACCAGCACCTTGAATCTCACCCGGAGGGCAACCGGCAACTAATGCAAGTCGCGCAGGAGAGATGTAGCATGGGAGTGTTGGGACACTCCCATCACTACCCACGTGGCTGCATTCTGCACCAGCTGAAGCCTCCAAGTGGTCTTCAAGCCCCATGTAGAGACCATTGCAGTAGTCAATACAGGAGGTGACGAGCACATGAGTGACCGTGCGTAGGGCATCTTGGTCCAAATAAGGGTGCAACTGGCACACCAGGCGAACTTGAGCAAATGCCCCCCTGGTCATGGTCATAACATGATCTTCCAAATTTAACTGTGAATCCAGGAGGACGCCCAGGTTACGTGCCCTATCTACAGGGGGTAACAGTTCACCCCCTATAACCAGAGATGAAATATCTTGTTCGAGCCAAGATGCTGGTACCCACAGCCACTCGGTCTTGGCAGGGTTGAGCCGAAGCCTGTTTCTCCCCATCCAGGTCCGTATCGCTTCTAGGCACCAGCACATCACGTTGAGGGCATCACTGGGCTGGTTCGGGGTGGATATGAAAAGCTGGGTATCATCATTATGAGGGTTGTTTTCCCCCTCTAGATCAATGGTGAAATCCAATTTTTTTTCTACCGGTTCTGTGGGCGTGGCTTGGTGGCCATGGCAGGGGAAGGATACTACAAAATCTCCATTCCCACCCCACTCCAGGGGAAGGATACTGCAAAATCCCCATTCCCACCCCATTCTGGGGCCAGCCAGAAGTGGTATTTGCTGGTTCTCCGAACTACTCAAAATTTCCGCTACCGGTTCTCCAGAACCTGTCAGAACCTGCTGGATTTCACCCCTGCTCTAGATCCATCATCAGAAAAGACACGTAATCTTCCCTCTTCACATGTTGAGAATGTGAAAGTTAAGAGTGGGCAAGTTGGAGGGATGCTAGCTTTCTTTCTTTCTTTTTTTTTTTGTAGGATTCTTTTGTAGCATTCTGTTTTTTTAATTTAAAAAAATCAAAGCACTTTACAGTTATGATAAATAAACATAATAAAATGTATCATAAAAGCAGTTGCAAATGTTTAAAGAATGATTAAACCAACCATTTCAAATGAGTAAACAATGATTAAGGCAGCTGCTAAAATAGAGAGAAGGCCAGGATGAACCAATACATGTTTCCAAAAAGAGGATCTTCCACATTTCTCCCACATAGAGACAACCTGGGGAGGAACAGTGGTCACAAGCACAGTGAGAGGGTTAACTTTCCAAGACAGCTGCTCTCTGGCTTTTCATAATGTTGAATTGCCAGGGGAAGAGAAAAGAGAAAGGAGATGAATGGACAAACTTCATAGGTGGCAAATAGCCCTTCATCTGAAGGTTCCCTGTCCTTCTCACTATACTGAATCAAGCTATTTCAAGTGCTTTATAAGCAAAGGCCAGGGTTAAGGTTATTGCCAATGGTGCTGAAGTTAGCCATATGTCTCCCCTTGCTTTACAGTTTAAGGATATCGGTGTACAGTGTGTGATACAAGTTGGTGCACATCTATCCCTAGTCTTATGGCCTGGCATAAATCAACTGCCAGTTGAGAATGTCCTTCCACCTTAGAGTACAGCGATGATTCTGAACTTCAGTGAACTTTGTTTCCAATAGAAAAAAAAATAAAAATCTGAAGTTTAATGTTCTCAGAGAGGTAAAATCAAAGCAGCACAGCAGCTGATGCCTGTTGCTCTCCCATCTTTCATTTTCATGCCTGGATTAATATTTGTTTGCACAGT
Source organism: Pantherophis guttatus (assembly GCF_059756535.1). Lineage (NCBI taxonomy): Eukaryota > Metazoa > Chordata > Lepidosauria > Squamata > Colubridae > Pantherophis > Pantherophis guttatus. The sequence continues at coordinate 159,718,135 of NC_142063.1, forward strand.
GCTCATGGCAATAGTGGGGATAACAACAGAAACTGAACCTAGCCATGAAAATGGCTTGTGTTGTAATGCTCAGGAAACTGACACCTTGTCACCGTAGCAACATGCATGCCACATTGTTTTTATAACCCTCACCTCCCAATATTCATGCTTTCAGATGGCTCCCACACCCCTCCCCATTTGGAGAGCCGTCTGAAAAAAAAGGGGGAATGAATTAAGGCCTAGACTAATTTAATTCTGAATGCAACTTTCTGCTGTATTCATGGTGAGAAACTTGAATGCTTAAATTAGCTGCCTCTTGCAACCTAGCTGTCTATTGGAAATACAAGCACATAAAAGGGAAATGTATCATTGATTGAAGATTTGTTATTTCATAGGCTTGGTTTGACTTTTTTTTTTTTTTTGCTTTCTTACACTCTAAGCAATATTATCAATGAGCATATCTCAGAGGAAATATACTATAGGTATTTATTTATAATAATATATGGCAGTATTCCCCAAACAGGGTGTCTTCCATACTATGGACTTTAACACCCAGCATTCTGAGCAATAGCCATCTTGGCTGGACAATTCTGGGACCTGTGCTCTATACTGTAGATCTGAAGCATGTCCAGATTGGGGAAAGCTGGAATATGGAATACTGGTACAAGAGAGATTTTCCAGGTCTCTAAGACACGGGTGCTATTCAGCAGGTTCTGACAGTTCTGGAGAACCCGTAGCAGAAATTTTGAGTAGTTTGGATGACCGGCAAATATTTTGCAATATCCTTCCCCCAGGAATGGGGAGGGAATGGGGATTTTGCAGTATCTTTCCCCTGGAATGGGGTGGGAATGAAGATTTTGCAGTATCCTTCCCCTGCCACACCCACCAAGCCGCACCACGTCCACCAAGCCATGCCCACAGAACTGTAGTAAAAAAAATTGAATTCCACCATTGCTCTAAGACCACAGTTGTATCCAAAGTATGCTGTTGGCTAGAGTGAGTTAGAAATGACTGATCTACCACCTATCTGTAATGTTGGATGGAAACACTGTTGATTTGAGAGACCAATTGTGGGAAGGCTCCTTTTGTATCCTGATGGCCAAATGATTCTTGCAGTAACAAGCAGAAATTTGAAAACGAGCTGTTTCACAGGCAGGACATTAGAGGAATCAGTTCTGCAGCTGCTGTATCCATACAATTCTCCAAAAACAGCCTTGAGGAGGGATTAAAATTTCAGCACAAATAAATGTTAATTTCCAAGGTTCCAAAATTATATTCAGCACTGAAGTTATACATAATCCTATATATTTTCTCTTCTAGAAGAGAGAATGTCCAGAAAATGTCCCTTTACAGTGATGGACATGCTTATGTCATATAGTATGTTCACCAGTTAAACCTTGACCATGAATTAATGATTATATTAGCCAACCAGAATATTTTTTACACTTTGATTCAGGAACACATCCAGGGAATATTTGTTAACAAGGAGCCATCAATTTGATGCCTAGTGGTTCTTTTATTATTGTCCTATAATGTCCTAGGAATATCCTTAAACACCATGAAACTGTCATTTCATTCTTCCTCAGGATTAATATCTTCTTTACTACTCTAGAAGATTTTCACTTTGAGCCAAACAAAACAAAATGATCTACCTACCTAATATTGTCACCATCATAAATTCACAAAACATACTGGTTAGCAGTATCCTTTGCTTTCTTTATATTTAACATTATACTAGATTTGTCACTTTCCATGTTTATTCTGATAATGACCCAAGTCATCTTTACTTTTGGCTAATAACGTACTGTTGTCTGCATATCTCACATTGTCACTGTTTGGGCTCCTATTTTGATTCCAGCTGCCATCTCTTCCAGTCCAGCTATTCTGACAATATATTTGGTAATCATGCATGCAGCAAACTTCAACAATGCCAAAATGGTGCCATCAAATATTGTCATTATGTATTTGCCTCCTGCTGTAAGAAGACAAGTTTTGGCATCTGTGCGAGGAAGTCATCACTTGTCTTCATCAGGCCCCTGTTGCTTCTCCCTGCAGGCAGCCATGATATTCAGAATGTTATTTGCGCTGATATGGTGACAAAATGCATCTTTGACTCTTTCTTGTATTCTAAATCTTTCAAATTCTCCAAACTCAGTTCTTATAACCACTTCTTGTTCATTGTAAGGTTCCTCAGAGGAATATTCAGGAATTAGCTATCTCACCTCCTGTTCCTCTACCTTTTCTGAAAACTGCCAATTCCCTCGGCATTTCTTTTTCCATCCATGACTATCCTTCCCAAGACCACCTTAAATAAAACATTGCTTACCTGAAGAATCAGTACAATAGTCTGGTAATTTGCACATTCTCTTCCATCTCTTTCTCTAGTATAGGTATATACACCTATTTTTTCCCCCAATCTGTGAGCCACACAGTCTTGTTTGATATTTGTTAAGTAGAGATGTTAGCACTTTAAGTGCCTCTTCTCCTGCAGCTTCAAACAATTTAGCCTGTATTTCATCTGCACCTGGTGCCTTCTTATTTGTCAGATGGTCTATTGCCTGCTGTGCCTCAATTTCTGCTGGAAAAGATTCATGAATGTATTCACTCTATGCAAATGTTTCTGTAATGCTATAATTCTGTTTATACAGGATTTCAGCAGGGTTTTTTTGCCATTTTCATTTGCCTCTATTAGATCCCTTGTATGATTATTCTTGAGTACTTCTACTTTAGCTATAAATTTCCCAATGACTTTTTTTGTTGTTCTTCTTAATCTTTCTTTCATGTTATTTTCCTTTATGTGTTGATTTTCTCGACTTGCAATATTTTTTTTTTCTTATCCTTTCTTGTTAGAGGCTAGAAGTCGGCATTCTGTCATTGTATTTCTTTTTTGTTACCTAAGAATTTAATTTTCAATTTTCTTTTGGCTACCGTGATAGCTTGTTCTGAAAACCACTTGTTTGAAATTTCAGGAATATGCATTTTTGCTGCTTGGTGTCCACAATATATCTTACCTATGCTCGTAGCTCTTCAAGTTGCTTAATGGCCATTAATATTCATGAACATTGAATATTCATGAATGAAAAAATGAAAAGTTGAGAGCTGCTCAGAATTCAACATAGATGGACAGCTATATGTTTTAAATGAATAAATAAAATTAATATTTTGTGTACATTTTTATGTCTGATTGTATGTCCTCCATGTCAAATCTGACATATCTACATTCAATTCACATTTTTGATACAAATAATTCATTGTCTGCTTTACAGGCAGCACATGAAATAACAACATGGGGTTTTTTGGACTGTATAACTTTATTTTTTTTACAATACATCTGACTTGTCTCTGAAGTTGTACAACTGGTGATATTTAGATGGAGAGTCTCTACATTTATGTTGATCAAAGTAGGGAATGGCAACAAAATAATTCCCTTCAGAAAATTCACTTAAGCTATCCTCTGCATTGTTGCAAATCCAAATCTGCCTGTAATCCTAGATTCTTCCATTTCTCCAAGTGTTTTTTTTTTAATTCAAAAGGTCAATTAATATATTGTGTCTCTTCCTGTTGCATTTAGTGTTTGTGTGTGTGTATACACACAGAGTACATAATCAATTTCCCATAAAAAGCATGATGGCTATGCCCTCCTTTTCAAATGCTCTAAATCCCCAAAGACTGCTCTGTCATGAATTCCTCATGAGATGCACCTATTTGGAGCATTTATGGGCAATCTCAAGTCTTCTCCTTATCCAGAGAGTTATTACAAAGAGCTGGTCCATTCACCAGATCTCCATTCGGCTATAGTTGTTGGCTCTGCTTTTAGTAGAACCATCGTCAATTTGCCATATTTTCCCCAAAGTCCATTGAATCTTTCTACATGTCTGTTAAAGTGAAGTGTTCACTTCCCTTTTCTCCTTCTGAGGGAATCACCTAACCCTGGGAGAGTTTAGTGGAAAAAGACATGCAAAGAAACCAATTGATATCTTTATAATTAAAAGGGATATAGTGATAACAAACCAAGTCAGTGACCTGGACAATTTTCCTATACTGTATTGACAAAAGAGGCTTGTTACAGATTTGAAGAATCTTGTGAAAATGTAGAAAGGAAAGTGAAAAGAAATCAAGTTCTATGACATTATTTGAAGGGATTAAAGATCAAAATTGTTAAAAATAAAAGGAAGGAATATTAAATTGGTTTATTTGTTCAAGGTTTTCTTTTTATCTTTTTTCTTTTCTGCAGCTATTACAGTAATTGTAGCCTTTAATAAAAGATACTATTAAAAACATATATTCACATCCCAGTTTAAGGAAAAGAATAGCATTCAATTTTTTACAGCTGCCTTTGTAACTGAAAGAGTATTTAGTATTAAACACACAGAAATGACACTGGAAATGATCAAGTTCTTGTATTTGGATGTTCACACCCAGCTTTTCAGGCAGATGAACAGACAGAATGGCAATCATTGTAATGAAAATATAAATTCATTCTCTTTCTGGACAGCAATATCTTTAATAATCCATTTCAGATTCCCCCCCCACCTCTTTTATTAAAATGATGGTGCAAAATGGATTATCAATCTTTATCACTGCTTTTTTAATCTAGCATTATTCAGGAGAATATGGGATCAGTCATATATAATCTTAGAAGATGGTTAGGTACCTGGGAGACTGGAAGTTATATATTGAGTTTATTTATAATGTTTGCTGTGGGAAAAATCTATATTGCAGTATAACAGATATTCATTATATCTGCTTTTACATCTGGTAGGATCCATAATGCATACACAGCACATTGTATTCATGTTCTTCCTATTTATGTGGCAGCATTATAGCTTTTATATTAGAAAATCAGAGATCCAAGTTTCATTATATTTCATCTTCCAACTATCTTATTAATGTATGTTAGCCTAGGTAATTTACTGCAGGGCTCAGATTAGCTGTATTGTACCTGCATTATTGGAATGACCAAATGTGGGTGTTGCTCAGGGACTATAACCAAGTGTTTTTGGAGGAGCCTGTTGCCTACTACAAATAGGAAAGTTACTAAACACATAATAGTTCTTCTGTTGTCATTTGTCTCTCAGTTCAGTTGTTGTAAAAAGCCTGGTTGTTAACTTGATCTGATGTTTCTTTATGTTCTAAGCAGCTCAGGGTTACACGATGGTGAGATCAGTGGCATATAAATTTAATGAAAGATACTAGATGACTATTGTAACAAATTATTCATTTCAAATGGCAAAGGAAGTAACCGGGAGATTTTCAGAGTCCAATTCCAAACCAAAATAAGCTCATTGGATGACTGGGCCAATCATTCTCTCTTAACCTTATTTCACAGGATTGTTATTGTGGAGAAGAAAAAGCAGAAGGAGCACTATCAGGGGTGACATTCAAATTTTTTCCCTACCGGTTCTGTGGACGTGGCTTGGTGGTGGTGGGGTCATGTGACTGATTGGGCGTGGCCAACTTGACATCACTCATGTCAAGGTGGGGTGGCACCACCCCACCAAGCCACGCCCATCAAGCCACACCCACAGAACCGACAGAAAAGTTCGGCCAAGTCTTCTAGCATTCAACCTGGCTGCTTCTCATTGCCTTCTCGTGTTTGCTCTGTGTGTATGAGGGAGTGGGAGGGGCCAACCAGGAGTGGGTTTTACTGATTCAGCAAACCACTTCAAATCGGACGCCGTATGCACAATCGGGTCCAAACTGGTTGAATTCCACCCCTGAGCACCCTATATTGCCTTGAAGATCTTGAAGGAAATGCGGAATATAAAATAGTTTATTTATTTAATTTTATTTAGTTGTTAAATAAACTCTTCCCTAGGATGGCCAGGTGGAGCTGTGAGTCACCTGACTGCTACTCCCCTTCCTCTTTTTCCCATCCTGTTATTTTATGAAGAAATAGAAATAATGTTTGCATTTTTTTGCAGACACATTACCTGCCTTTCTATACAGCACTCCAAAGTGCTGAATCACTTGGAAATTTTCTCTGCTTACTGGAGTCTCCATCATTTCATTCTGATAAACAGATCGTTTCCCCTCATATACTGGGGTCAACTGAATCTGGTGAAGAAGGGGAAGGCAATCAATGACATTTGCAACCCTACAATGCCCTGAGACTGCACTGCTGGAATTTGGCAGCAAAATCAGGAGAGATTGACAGTGCCATATTCCACTCAGCTTTTTGTTCTTCAAACTTAATGATGGGAATTGGACTGGGATGTCTCCCAATCCCATCTCTACTCAATAGCACCAGAAATAAAAATGGCATTTCATTGCTGCTTTTCTTGCCAAGTTTGATAACATTCTTCAGTAGTTGAGCTATTTAATGTAATGGGTCAAAAATTGAATAAAAAATAGATTTCAGATTTATTTTTGCATCTGGGCAGTTTATTGTTGGGATACAATCAATTGACTTGCCATTGGCTTCATGCTCTTATTCCTGACCATAAAGTTACAAAAAAGTGAAGGGTAGAATTTCAATTCCACCCCTTACATCACAGTTAGATGCATTCTGCAGAATCCAAGAATGTCAGGAACTTGGCCTCTGACACTTAAATATCCTACCCTTCCCCTAAGACTAATTTACTTTAACTCTGAATCTTAACTGCCAAGAAGGCATTCAGTGAAATTACATGCGGTAACTTTGGTCTGATCAATTTGTCCAGCAGAAAAAAACTAATTTATGTATATTTGGGAATATCAGTACCAATGGCTATTTGCCCACTTCTGTATCATTGGCAGGCTATTCTGAATGCCAACAGCTTGAGTCTGACAATGAGAAAGGGTATTCTAGTTCATCATTGCCCAACCTTGGCAACTTTGAGAAGCATGAAATTCTTAACAACCACCATGATGACTAAAGAATTCTGGGAGATAAAGTCCACTTATGTTAAAGTTGCCTAGGTTGAGAAACACTGCTCTAATCCATTCTTGGGGCTTCTCAATTGCACCTGATTGGCCAATGGTAGCTGAAAATGCTCAATTTGAGGAGCCTATGGCTTCTTCTAAAAGAGATCTTTCTCTAATGCAGTGGTGGGTTTCTACTGGTTCGCCCCGGTTCCGTGAACCAGTAGTGGTGGTGGTGGGAGGCTCCGCCCACCTGCTCAGACATCATCATGGACACTCTGCGCATGTGCAGAAGCGCTGCGCATGAGTGCTCCTGGTTCTGAACCGGTAGTGAAGGTAAGAGGAACCCTCTATTGCTCTAATGTTTAAAGGTACATGCATAGTGAAGCAGGGAAAAGCCAAGAAATATGTCAACAATGAATAGCAGTCAATAGCATAGGAAGAAGAACACCACTGTTAGAAGAGGATTTTGAGAGTGTGCAGTGTTTCCAGAAAAACACATCCTTGCACAATTAATTTCTACAATTTTTGCTTTAAAGAATGATCATGTAGCAAAATGAACCACTCCATCTTTACAAAAATAAAAACTATGATTCTATGACTTGAATGTTTACAGAGGACAAATTCATATAAAAAGGATTATATTTACAAGAACAAAATTAATTAAATGTGAACAGTTATAGTTAGGAAAGCCTAGAGTTTGAAAAATTAAAGGAAATTTTACTGAAAAGCCAGTTACTAAAAAGGGAGAATTAGATTAGGATTTCAAGGGTGGCCCTCAAAAAATTGTTAGCAGTGTGACACATTCATGTTCAAGAATGGTTGGGAGAGAAGGAGATTTTTCTTTAAAAAAAAATACTGTGGTGTTTGAGAAGTTAATTGTGCAAGTTTGTACATTCAAATTTATACAAAATATACAACTAAAGGGAATCAAAAAAAAATCTGAAAATATGTATATAGCTGCTTTTTTCAGTGTTCGAATCTACCAAGTATGTCACCCACATATCTCTTTCCAACAGGTCAATGGGTAGAATCATCAACATTCTCAGAGGAGCAGAATTTTTAGAGATACATGAAAAACAAGTGGAAGGAGACACAAAATGGAGTATCCTGAAAAAGGATATGGCTTGGCCAAAACAGGAGTATTCTTCCTGACTGTGCTTTACAGGTAGTCCTTGACTTATGATCACAATTGGAACAGGAATCTTGATAGTTGATTGAAGCTGTCATTAGGCAAGACATCATGTGACCCGGCCCTCTCAATTGCAGTTGTGAAACCATCTCACGAGTTCTTAAGCAGAGTCCCAGGTAAGGAGCATAAGATGCCTCAAGGGGATGAAGAAACCCTGGCATAGGCTGTGCATGAGATGGGGACTGCTGCAGTACAAAGCCATTGTGGCTTGGGAGGCCTTGGCCTGCTCCCTGGTCCACCAGTCCATGCAAAGCATTCTACTTACCTTTGCCGTTTTTCTCCAGCTACTGACAGACACACCCAGCCTATGCACGGCTGCAGTCTTATAACTGAGACTGTCTCATGCCTTTCTCCAAACCTTTGGAAACCTCCTTCCCCAAATTGTGCAATTTGGCAGCCCAGGGAGCCTCCTGAGGTTTTCCAAGCCACAGCAACTTGGCATGTGCTGAGTGTGTAACTGATATGAAAAGAGAGATAAGTGGGTGAGGAGAGTTGTAGCATTCCTATGGTCTTAAGTGCGGGTGGATTGCAAAGCACCTGAATCTTCATCTTGTGACCACTGGGGCTCTGCAATTTGGGGTCTAGGTCATAAATCAGTTCGTTCAGCACCATCATAATTTCACATGGCTATTGAATGAATGGTTATGAATTGTAGATTATTTGCATATGAACAATTAAAATATTGACTTGGCCTGAATGTTTCTAAGTAGTGTATAGTTAAAGCAAAGATATGCAAAAATATTATTTAAAACAGTACATTAAATGCAATGGTTTTATATAAAAACCATCACAATCATTGCTAACACCAGTCAAGTTCTATTTTGTGACTGTCTACTTGGCTTCTCCGGTCCAGGCACTCACCAGGCATGCCTAGCTCCTCCTGATATGATCTGTTATTTCATATGGCAAATACAAAAGGTGCCTTAGGATCTTTGCCTCATTTCCGATATTTTTGTACCACAGTAGAGATGGCAAGGGTGATATTTAAGATATTTAGAGTTAAATCTATCTGTGTGAGGGGATTAGCTCTTATTAAAATGATGAATCCACACAGTGTGATTCCTTTGTTTCCCTTTGGGGAACCTTGCAAATTTCTGCTTAGCAATGGCTAATTGCATTTATCTTTTACCTACCTTGACAAATCCCGCAGTGAATATTTTATCACATTGTTTCTATAAGGCAAACTGGATTGACATGGGCTAGAGTGATAAATTGAGTCTCTCTCCCTCTCTCTCTCTCTCTCTCTCTCTCACACACACACACACACACACACGGGGAGAAACGGGGAGGGAGGGAGGGAGGGAGAGAGAGAGAGAGAGAGAACTCTGACTCTGAATGAATTCTCTGTGTGTGAAAATTCTATTTTGGATCTAGGCTTATTCTGATGTGTTCTTTTTTGATGCTCAGATGTTGGTGAATCTGCAACCCAGCTGGCTGGAAATGTTTCAACACCCTGTATAGTGTGTATTTTCTTGAAGCAATTCCTGTAAAGGAGGATGGTGTTGGGAGACAAAATATTTTATCGAAGTATTTCACATCTTGTCTCTTTTTCAATCTCGTATATGTGGAGTCACTTTTAACTTTCCATGGCAACTTTGTAACCTGCACCCATAAACACTATCAGATTCCCCATGTGCTCTAAAAACTCAATAGTTTATTTTGATATATCTTAATCCAGGATCAGTGCATCGAGATGTCACTAAACAATCTAGTTCAGCATCTTCTCCAATAGCAAAGGAAATAACTCCAACAGAGTTTATAATGTATAAAACACCGTAGCCACGGTAAGTCTTGCTATCTTCCATACCCATTCGCGTTTACTGCAAATATTTGTACTGCCTGTTTTCCCAGACACTTTTCTGCAATTGCCCTTCAAAAGGTGTGAAACATTGTTCCTGGTGCTGTCTCTATATTTCAGATCTGTAGGAAGCCTTTGGCTGATGCTGTATATGAATGGAAGGTGAGGGAGATAGCAAATATCTTAGTAACACCTTTAAAAAAAAACAGTGCTGTTACTGCTACTAATTGCAGATTGTTGTTCAGTCATTCCATCACTTCCAACTGCTTGCAACCTAATGGACATAATATCACCCAGTTGTCTGCCAGTAACTGCTTCTTTGAGTTGTTGCAAGCTCATTCCTCAGTGGAAACGTTTAACCATCTTGCATTTGATTGTCTTTGTAAGCATCAGAGTCTTCCCCAGTGGTTCTTATCTTTTATTACATGTCCCAAATGTCTTGGCTTTAGCTTTGTTATTGGCATATCTAGTGAGTAATTTGGTTTTATTTCAGTAATAGTGAATGATTTGTTTTTCTTGTGTTCCACGCTATTCTCAACAATCTTCTTCAGTAACACAACTCAAAGTCATCCATTTTTCATTGTTCATCCTTTCTGATGGTCCAGCTTCCACAGCGATATGTTACAACTGGGAAAACCATAATGTTGAGAAATATAAATCTATTGTCAGCGTAGTGTCTCTGCAGTTCAATATTTTGTCTAAATTTGTCACAGCCTTTCCCCTCAAGTAGCAGATGTATCATTATTTCATGGATACAGTCATTTGAACATTTGAGCCCAGAAAGATAAAATCTGTTTTTACTTCATCTTCTCCATCTAGTTCAGTGATAGTGAACTTACGACATGTGGGTGACCCTCCACAACATTTTGGGCGATATGCCAATGTTCACCAACATGCTATGCTGGTCCTAAATGGGGGATGAGAAATTTTGTTGTTTCTCTTTTGTGTGTGTGTGTGTGTGTGTGTGTGAGAATGAGAGAGAGAAGGAGGGGAGAGTGGAAGGGTTAGGCATTTTCTGAATTTTTGACATGCTGAGCCCAAAAGGTTCACTATCACTAAACTAGTTGCATTGGGTTGGCATTGTCTGTTAACGTATCTTAGAGTTTTTAAAATATTCATCAGCAGGTTATATTTTGTACTCTCTTTCATTTTCAGCAAGATACTCCTTAAGTCTTTCAGACATCCAGGCAATGAAATAATACTGTCAGCATTTCTGAGTTTGTTTACATTATATGAGTCAATTTTAATTTTGATTTCTATTTTCTCTAGTCCAGCATTTTTCATGATATATTCTGCATATAACATAAATAAATAAAGTGCCAGTATTCAGCCTTGAAACACTGCCAGTTCTGGTCCATTTATTTGCTCTACATTTCATCTGAATTTGCATCTTGATCATTGCCTAACTTCTTCAAAAGGCAGGTATGGTAGTCTGGTATACTTTAAAAAGCTATCCATAATGTGTTGTAATTTACACAGCCAAGAGCCTTACATGATCAATAAAGCAAATTCTATTGCATTTTTGAAATTTTTTCCCTTTCCCAATTATCCATTGGAATAAACAAAATGAATGCCTCTGTCTCTTCTGGATTCTACTCATACACCTAGCAATCCTTGTTCCATCTATTGTTGAAATGTGAGTTGCAAAATCTTGAGTATTATTCTTTTGCATGGGAGATAAGCATAACTATTGTTTAGAATTGCCCTTTTTGATATTAGAATATACCTTGACTGTGTTTTTCACAAGTGCCAACAAGGTGCAAACACTACTTTAACTACAACCTTTTGCAAGCTTTTAACAATTATTGTGACTGCATGACTGTAACTTTGTTGCTTGTATCCTTGCGATTTATATTGATATTGATTGTTTCCTAGTATGATTTGATTGCTTATTGTACCATATGACTGTCACTGGGTGTTGTGCCTTGTCATTCTTGACGAATGTATCTTTTATTTTTATGTACACTGAGAGCGTATGCACCAAAGACAAATTCCTTGTGTGTTCAATCACACTTGGCCAATAATGAATTCTATTCTATTATGCTGGTATTCCACATACTCTTGCAATTTTGCTAGACCACTATTTCCTAAGGCTTATTTAACTTCACTTTCTAAAATGTCTGGATCACCATCTATTTTGGGATCATTGTTGTCCATTTCCTCCATTTAAGCATGACTCAGTTTCTTTATATTGCCTTTCTCTAGTACAATTTGTCTTTTCTGATATTGATTGTGCACATATTTGCATTTAAAAAAAAATCCCTTGATTTTTGTAATGTTCTTAAAGAAAACTCATGCCTTTTCCATTCAATTGTTGTCCTCAGTTTCTTTGCACTGAAATTCAACTATTCAGGTTCAACTAGAATGGCTAATGCTGGATCCTCAATAGAAGTACACACTTCAGCACATGTTTTGAAAATCCCTAAAGTTTTGTCAGCCATTTCCCATCTTTTTTTTTCAGCTTGAGGTTTCAGAGAATATGATTCTGGGTTTGCAGTAAAAGTCGGTATAAAATGCGGATATTACTTTCTCCAAAGCTTGCATGTTCTGCTGTGAAGGAAGACTGTTCTTCGATACAGGGCCCTTTAGCAACTGAGTCTGCTATCCCATAACTCTTCACTGACTCGAAACCTCAGTGAACCCAAACTACTGACTTCCGAAGGAAGTGGCTTGAATTATTCTTTAAGACTACAACAGAGGCTGCCTTCCTATATCACCGGGAAAGACCCGTCTGCTTCTATATTTTTAAGCCTTTTGATTCTAGCAGAGATCACCCACTTACCCAGGAAGAATTGCCTCGGGGAGGACTCAGAACACTGTTTCTATATATGTATAATAATCTCCAGCATCAGGATTGCTACGTAGGAGGAAAGTGTTAAAAAAAAATAAATACATTCAAGTTATTAATCTGCAGTCTTGAAAAGAAAAGCAACCCGCTTTGGTACCTTAAGGGAGGAGGCCAATAGCACAACAGTTAATTAAAACTCAGGCAAATGGAAGCTTTTTATAGCTACCTCCTTCCATAAATCACCTGCTTCCTGTATTTGGGAGGCTGCCAGTTTCAAATCCAAGAAATTGTTGGCATTGTGGAAATCAGAAAAGGCATATTTTATAACTACCTGGAACTTTACTGGCAATACCATTTTAATTACTATGCCAATGCAGTTGAATGGCTGGGGGTGGGAGTGGAGAAGCATTATTGTAGCATATAACAATTTCAAAACATTATAGTGGCAATTCCTGAATTTTGAGTCTATACAAGAACACTTCTATGACTCATTCTATTGTTTAGAAAAGAACAAAGCAATCTTTTTACTTGTCTATTTTGAGGGGAAAAATGGAAGATTGTATCTTTACGTATGGAAATTGCTGCTTGATTTGTTGATTGATTCATTTCTATATTTTTTTCTGAATTTGTACATCACCAATTCTTTCCAGATTCATTGTGGCTTACAGAAATAACTGTAAAGACAGCCATAGTACAACAAACAATACGAAACTATAAAATCTTAAGGTAAGATTTATAAACAATAAAACACAGTAAACAATGTAACACTAACAAGTCCACAATAACCAGCAATAATGAATCCATGGAAACAGCCTAATTGTATACATTAGATTAATAAATATGCCCCAACTATAAACAGCACCATGATAAAATTACACAACCACAACAGCAATCTTCCAATTATCTACAAGACAGCCCTGTCCTATCAAAGGATCCATTTTCACTGCTTTCCAGCAAGCCATTGCGATGACCTGACATCCAAAGGGAGGCTGGGCCATTGGGTCAGGGTCATGATGGAGAACATCATTTTCTGGTTTTTCCATCTCTTTATGTCACAGAAATGGCTGATCTGAAACCTCTATAGATTATATTCACTAGTTATCTCCTATCCTGGGTAGACTCACCACTCATTAAGCTGGAGAAAGAGATGAAGAAAAAAAACATGGTTGAGGTGGGGAGGAAAGCAAATAGGGCTACCCAAAATAATGTAATGATCTGGACACTAATCATAGATTTAGTTTTGAATATTTACAGAGCAGTCCAGTTTTATTTTGTTGTTAAAGAAGTAGCAAGCAGATTAGTCATAGCTGTTTTTTCCTGCTCAAATACTGTTGGGAAGCACCCATCCTTACAATGAGGAAGGATTAAGCATGGAGACAGCCTGAAGTCATTGTGCAGCCTCAAAAGGGCTAGGACCAACCTTCCCTCCCAAGTTCATTTTAGCTTTATCTAATTGTTCCCAAGAGCAAACTGTCAGACTGGGGACATTCCTGTATTATAAGCAGAACATAATGAAGTAGTTAGCTTGAATTCTGTATGTGTGGGTCTGGTTGTTTGTGCCTGACAAGTACTACCGGTACAGTCTCCAAGTCTCTACAGTTCCTGATACCACATGAAGTAAGAGAGGACAGACTTAAAAACAACAACAAAACCCATAAAACCAGGCCTATTTTTTATTTTATTTTAGATAGTGGTTAGGGAATGGTTGGGGTGTAATGTAAAATGGGGATCATCATTATTCAATTATCATGCAATGTGTGCCCAAAATACTCAACCCTGGAGAAGGACTTTGGCCAGCACCGAGGATTCAGCATCATAGTCCAAAGTGGTTTGTCTCTGAATCATATCTGTAGCTCTGATATCCTCACTGAAGTAATTGTAGGTCCATTTATACAGGCCAGCTGAGGAACCTGTTCAATTTTAGTAATGAAATATTGTCTTGGTTGCTAGGGATTGCATTGAAATAGGTTCTGTACAACAGAAATATTTTAGGTTTTCAGGTATTTTATGTTTCATGGTCAAATTCAAAACAATAATAGAATGGAAAACTTGTACACATGTATGCATGTAGCACATTATATGGAGGGATATAGGATTATAAAACAGGTAGAGGATGGCTGGATGGATATGTAGGTAGGTAGGCAGATAGATGATAGATAGATATACAGTATTAGTATTGTGTTTTCTAGTTGAAAAACCCTAATAAAATTTATGAACATCATAATGATGATTAATGGGAGGCATTTACTCCTTCATAATTTTTACCATTTCTATTCTCTATACAGGTGAATGCATGTCACAAATCTTTCCTTCCATTTTCCTCTCTATTGACACCAGAGCTTCAACTTCAGGGAAGTTTGGATTAGAATCCTTTAACAAAAGAGGAAGGGCAACAAAATTGACTTTCCTTGTGTTATAAAGTGCCAAGCTATGCATGACTTCATAGCTCTGGCACACTCTTAATAATTTTGCACAACCAGTACACGGGTAGTAAAGCCTAGTTATCCACTTCTTTAATAAACCAGAACAGATGAGATGCATGACAAAAAAGTGCAGTGTGGAATGCTCTTTTTCTCCCTCCTGATTGACTCTGTTTCTTGCTGACACAGCTGGTGCAGTTATTTAATTATCAGAAGAGCCAAATACTATATTTATATCTCTTCTGTGTTGTTGCTTTTTTAGTGCTGTTCAATGATATTCTCTAATTATCAAACTATGTGAACAGCTTTCCAAGGTCTCAAGGACCTTCTGATTAACAAGATGGCACTTTCCTCCTTGCCTCAGCAAAATTCATTTTGATTCTCTTTCAGCAAAATGTCATAATGTCACACTTACAGGAAGAATTCCCAGAAATCATCTGTTTTGGCCAACATCCTCAAAAAGGCTGCTTCATGCTCAGGTTAAAATGGGAGTGAAACTGAGTGAATAAAAGCATTGATTTATTCTGTTGAAGGGCAAAAAAAAAAAAAAAACAACCACCCACATGTCAATTACTTTTGTTCACATAGTTATCAATGTGAGCTTGATGACTATAATGACAAGCAATGACTTTGCATGTGTGAAGGTGGTAATTATTAACCATATTGAATTTATTGGTCACATTTTATCCCCAGGGAACTGATCAGTTTCCTGAAATCAGAGATACTGTAGTTTAGACATTTTTTCCCCCTTCTACAAAATATTATATGGATAAGAGAGATATGGCAGATGATTCTGCATTATTAGTGTCACTGGTAGGACATGGGTCAGTAATATCCTTGTTATATATTATATGGTTAGGGAATGACACTTACCTTCATTTTGATTATATTCACTGATTCACTACTATACAGAAAACCATAAATTAATTCTTCGTTAAACTCTTTGACCTGTATAGGAAGAACTCAAAGCCATAAAATAGCCTTTAGGAACCAACTCCTATAGTTTCTGACACTTGACCATGGCCATGCCAGCTGGAGAAGATAAGGCCCAAAGGCTGGGAAAGGTTGGAATTTAGTCATGTTTGTGTGTTACTTTGGCTGCTTAATTTATCAAAGCCAGTTACTGCACATCTGAGAAAGTAAAGAAGGGCCTTCTCAAAACAAAGCAAATTGCGTACATCATTCCATTAGATTTAACCATCACATCTTCTTTCCAGGAAACAGCTACTCGGACATATTTAAGATACGGACAGAATATCTCAAATTACAGATACCTCTCAGATTCTTTGAGAGCTGGTTGGACTTTCAAAACAATGTGCCAGGGTGGGTTCTACTTATCTTTACTACTGGTTCGCAACGGGAGCGCGCTTGCTTGCTTCTGCGCATGGGCAGATTGTCCATTATGACATCCGTGTGGATGGGCGGAGCCTCCTGCCGCTTTTACTACCGCAAGAACCGGACAGAACCAGAAGCAACCCACCACTGCAGGGGTGGGTTCTACTTCCCTTTATTACCGGTTCACAAGGGAGCGTGTGCGTGCGCTCACCTTGCTCGTGCATGTGCATGCACATGTGCTTCTGCATGTGCACAGATCATCCATCATGACATCTGGGCGGGTGGGTGGAGCCTCCCATCGCTTTTACTGCTGGTTCGGAAGAACTGGACAGAACTGGGAGCAACCCACCACTGCAATGTGCCCTTTATATTGTAGGAAGGACTTACTGATTGTTCTGAGGCTTGGCATTTTCCATTTTAGAAATTAACCTTAATTGTCTTAGACAATACTTATTTTTCATTGTCAGCAGCAACATCACAAAGGGTTTCCATGAAGTTCCATGTAGGTTTTTTTTTTTCCTGTTTCCCCTAAGCTAAATGTTTAAGTTAGATAGCAAACTTCTTTCTTGGAAGAGAAAACCACTAAAATCAAATTTTAGATCAGTTACATGCTTAAAGACTACCATCTGAAATCAATTCATATGTTTCATGCTGGGAGCTTGGTGTTTGCTTGGTGTTACTAAGCAAGATACCATCGGCAGCACTTTGACAGAAGAGAGTGGGGTTTGTTGTGATAATGTTACCTTCTTTGTTATTAAACATTACTAAGAAAACCAAGTATAGCAAATTCCTAACATTCCAAACTTGAATTCATGTATTCTCCACTATTGCTATCATCTCATTCAGTTCAGGCAATAGATAGGTCAGTTCATGTGGCTTACAAGGCTTGGTTTTTTTCATTTTTATTTATTTATTTACATCCCATGTTTATTATTTTTCTAAATAATAGCACTCAAAGCACTGAGACTACCTAATATTCCTTCTTCCTCCTATTATCCCCACAACAACAACCCTGTGAGGTGGGCTGGGCTGGGTGAGAGTGATTGGCCCAAAGTTTTCATGCCTAAGGCAGAACTAGAACTCACCAGTTCCTGGTTTCTAATCTGGTGCCTTAACCATTAGACCAAACTGACTCTTTCTTATATCTGGAAAACTAGTAAAATGAAAGATAATTTATTCTAATTCTGGATGCTTGTTTTCTTCATTATTAAACCAAGTGGTTTGTATTTTTAAAAAGGATTGCATTTTAGTCCTTTGACAAGTGATAAAGTGAAAAAAATGACCAACAATTTAAATTAGCAGTAAAACCAATTTTAAAAAATGTTAATTTTTGCACTTCATAACTATCCATTGATTCTTATTCAGGTCATTTTGATTCTCTAAATATATTCTCTATTAGTTATTATTGTTTCTCTGCTGGCTTCTGAAACCATAATACTTTCAATCCAATAGCAGCAGAGTTTCTATTTACACAGAGTTAAATCTTAATTATTTAGCATAGTATTAATATCCCCTCTCAGCCCACTAACCCCAGAAGCTGATATTATCACAGATGGAACTGAAATGATGAATCTGTATGAATAGCTACAGGACAATTTTACAATTAAAAGTTTTGAAGAATGAGGGAAGGATATACTCTTTCCATAGCATCTATTTTTCGAGGTGTCAATTTATTTTATTTTCAGTAACAAAAGCAAATAGGAATTGTAGAAATGTAGAACTGAACATTCCCACAAACTCAGCAACAGGATGAAAGCATAAATCTGTTTTCTGAGCCAAAATACATCCTTCCATTCTTAGATACCCATTCTACTATTTTCTTTTAGGAAAATCAAACTTATGTAAAATGTAGAAAAGGCAAAATAAATAGTCAGCCAAAGAAATTAAGGACATGAATTGGGAAAGGGAAACGATGCTTACTTCCATTACTTTTACTATATACAGTTCTTTCATTCATTGCCTTTTAAAACTTCTCATGTTCCTCTTTTTGAGAATTCACATGAGCTTCATCCCACCTGTGTTTCCCCAAAAATAAGACTTGATCTTATATTAATATTAATACGCTTCAAAAGGTGCATTAGGGCTTATTTTCTGGTTGGGTCTTATTTTCAGGGAAATACGACTGGCTGACGATCTCTTAACTGGGGCTTATTTTGGGGGTAGGTCTTACATTACGAGCTTCCTGAAAAATCATGCTAGGGTATGTTTTTCTAGTTGGGTCTTATTTTGGGGAAAACATGGTACTAGGAATCTCTTTCCCTTCCATTCAACCCATTCACACTTATGTTTTGTGACTTGATCCACGTTCCTTGACCAAACCACTTCAAAGTACTTTCATAATGATCATTCATTTTTGTATTCAAGCCACTTCATGAAACCTTATTCACCTTTGACTTGACCTTTTCTTGCTTTCTCACACATCTGTTTTAAGTATAGGTAGTCCTTGACTTACAACAGTTCATTTAGTGACCACCACTGGAGATAATGAACACATTTTCTCTCACAGCTTGGGTAAATATATTTTATTTGGAATTATTTGGGTCGTATGATTTGGTGTGGCAGGTCACATCCGACTGCAGGCCACAGGTGGCTGACTCCTGCTTTAATTGAACAAATATAAATGAACTTTCTTTCTCACATTTATACATGCTTAATGATCCTCAGTTTCTCTAGATGTCCCGAACTAAAAGATTGTGAAGCAAATAATTTCACCACTTTTATTTTTAATTATGTTCATTTTGCTGGAGGCTCCTTGCTTAGCCTTCTTTACTCGCTTCCTAATCAATATTTTCTTTACCAATAAATTAATATTTTATTCTTTATCAAAATTGTTCTGCATTTTCACTGCATCTTTTGACCTTAACCCTTCTTTGTTCCCTTAGAAAAATATACATGCAAAGAACGTAGTTTATAAACACTGTACATTTTTCTCACCTTCATTTATTTTCTTAACACTTAATTATTTTCCTCTACCCATTTGTCTTTATTTACAACCTGCTCCACTTCATAACTCCAATTATCCTTTTTCATCCTTATAATAACTTTTTCCCACTCTGTTTCAAGCATATTCCACATCTTCTCTCCTTATATCCATTTTCCCTTCATTCCGGTGGGAGATTAATATCTTTTCTTAGACTTTCTCTACCCTACTTTGATTCTATTTTTTCCCCAGTTGTTTTCATTTTCTCTCCAAATACTACACTTGATATAACAAGAAAAAAAAATATCTTTCACATATAGCACCTTTCATCATCTTAGATTACTTCCCTCATTCTGCTAAACCAGAAGTCAGCAACCTGCGGCTCTGGAGCCGCATGCAGCTCTTTACGCCCTCTGCTGTGACTCCCTGTCAGGTGATCCTACCACTGGCTGGCCCTGCCCCTTGTCCTCCTCTCTCCTCACCTTGCCTGAGAAGGTAAAGGCAACGGCGGGGGATGGAGAAGCGGCCAGGGCAGAAACAGAGAGATACAGAGAGAGGGGGAGAGGGGGGGAGAGAGGAAGGGAGGGGAGAGAGAGATATGTCAAAAGGATTTTGTGGTTCCCAGTGTTTTTTAACAACTAGTTCTCTGCCCTAATGACTGGCTGGGTAGGCATGGCTAGGGGGCACTGGTGGGTTGCTCCTGGTTCGCACCGGTTCGCAAGAACAGGTAGTAGAAATTTGTAGTAGTTCAGAGAACCGGTAATAACATTGGCTGGCCATGCCCCCAAAGTGGTCCCCAGCATGGTCGCCGCTCGCTTACCACCTCATCAGAGGCTCTTTTTTTTTACTTTTGAAAGCATTTTTTCTACAACCTCTTCAGCTGAAAAAAAGCTTTTAAAAGTAAAAAAAAAAGCCTCTGATGATCGTGTGGCTCAGCTGGGATCGTCAGAGGCTTTTAAAAGCATTTTTTTCTGCAACCTCTTAAGGTTGTAGAAAAAATGCTTTTAAAAGTAAAAAAAAAGTTGGCCACGCCCACCCAGTCATATTAACCCCCACCAAGCCACGCCCACAAAATAAGCCACGCCCACAGAACAGGTAATAAAAATTTTTAGAACCCACCGCTGCTAGGGGGTCATGTGACTGGTGGAAGTGAGTGACATTGAGTTGGCCACACCCACCCAGGTTTTGTGGCTCCCAGTGTTTTCTTTTTTGTGGGAAATGGGTCCAAATGGCTCTTTGAGTATTTAAAGTTGCAGACCCCTGTGCTAAACTTTCATCATAAACACTCAAATCAGTTATGCTTTTAGGATTATATTAATTTGCCTGTCATGTATACATATGAACAGATTTATGCTTAAACCATGGCTTTGAAAACAGCAGTCCTTTTTCTAAGTAGATAAGTTTTTCTCACCAAGGCTTTACCATTGTCATTCATTCTTGTATCTCTGAAAAGCCCAAGTTTATTTGGTCAGGTTCATGAAAATTCCTCCCTCACTTTGGGTGTATTTACGTATGACTATGGTTCAAAAGGACTTTGGGCACAAAACTATATTATACCAATCCAGTTCTAAGAAGATACGTGGTCAATGAATTTAGGATTGTAACAGATGCCTTTTACCTAGGAATGCCTTTAAGACTATTTTGATTGTTTTAACATGGAACATATTGCCTTGAATTGTGAGATAGGCGGCATATAAATTTAATATAGTATATTTACATTGCTTCACATGTTACAGCTAAGCTGCAAATTTATGTTTTTCTTACTCTGGAACAACTAGGCAGAGAAGGAAAGCAGAGAGATTTCTTCCAGGGATCAGACTTCCAATCGCCAAGCAAAGCCAGATCCCAGAGAAGCAGAACGAGGACAATGAGAGTTCCTGTTTTGGCTCAAATTCTACTGAAGATTTTGGAATTTGAACACTTAATGAAGAATTTAAATTCTATGGATTCCTTTTTAAATAAAACTTGACGTACATAAGATAAATAAACATTCATGCCACATTTTTTTGTGTGTAACTATGACTATGGTTCAGTAGGACTTTGCGCACAACACTGTATTACACCAATTCACTTCTAAGAAGATAAGTGGTCAATGAATTTAGGATTGTAATAGATGCCTTTTTACTGAAAATAGTTTAACATGGAACATATTGCCTTGAGTTGTGAGATGGGCAGCATATGAATTTAATAAATAATATACATGTATATCAGTCATATTAAATATGGAAAAAATACTCTCCATCTACACCCAAATGTAGTATCCAGCTATTTCTCTTTATCACTTCAGTTCTCTGAGTAAAGCAACAAGGACCCAATTTTCTAACCCTTCATTTTCAAGAAATGTTGTCCAGCTCAAAGTGAATTCTATATATAATATGTCAGTTTTACATTCCCAAATGACTGCATTTCTCAAGTTAATCTGAGAATTAATCTAAAGAAAAATTGCATTATAAAAACAGGTTTCTGAATTTGTGGTATCAAGAGAATGAGAACGGCCAAACCTATTGGAAATGTTAGTGGTTTATAGTGCCACAAATTTTAAACCCCCTGTTTTATTGGCATTGTCGTGAGACTCTATCCCTTTTATTTTTCTTGAAACAGCTTTTTACAAACAATGTGTTGGTATTTTCTAGTTTGACCATTCACATTTTGAAGGGCTAAAGTTATGAATTATTGTTGGAACTGATTAGAAACCAAAGTCCAATCACTTTTATTTCAGTCTCATCTTGTTTCCTTCCATCCATCCATCCATCCATCCATCCATACACACACACACATACACACACATATACACATACACATACACACACACACCTATACATATACATATATAAACATACATACATACATAAAAAACACTTATGAAGTTCAATATATACAGTATGTGTGTACGCACACATACATTGTATATATTGAACTCCATAAATTCAAGCAACATTTATTTAAATCTCTTACAACCTTCCATGTTCTTAGTTTCACAGACACAGAACATTTTTCTTCCTTCCTTCCCTACCGTTCCCTTCCCCTCCCTTCTTAATTATACATAAATTGACATAATTATGCACAAGGTGGAGAATATACTGCTTCCTTCTCCTGTTTTCCCCACAACAATCACCCTATGAGGTGGGTTGGGTTGAGAGAAACTGACTGGCCCAAAGTCTTCCAGCTGCCTTTCATGTCTAAGACAGGACTAGAACTCAGAGTCTCCTGGTTTTGTAGGCCAGCACTTTAATTTAATTTAATTTAATTTAATATTTAAATTTATATACCACCCTTCTCCCGAAGGACTCAGGGTGGTGAACAGCCTGAAGTAAAAAACATCAAATACAAAATATAAAAACAATTTAAAAATGAATTAAACAATTTGGCCCCACAGTTAAAATCCCCCATTAAAAATCCAAATTAAAATACACAATTGGAGAGATTAGGCCAGCCCGACTTGATGAAATAAAAAGGTTTTGAGGGCCCGACAGAAAGTACGTAAGTACTTCAACACTATACCCAACTGGCTTTTTACCATTTATTCTGCTTATATTCTAAGTTGCAATTTTGCAAATTTCATGATTGTCCCCAGATTGACCCATAGATATTATGCACCACTGCTCATCTTGGTTTTAGACAGTTAAGCCTTTTTTATCTAAACATCATTTTAAAAATGTTTTTTTTAAAATAAGACACATAAGACATTATCCTAACCTTGGTATACAGCAGGATCCTGTTAGCCTTAGTCTCATCTGTGCCATATACTGTATTCTCTGGAAATTGTAAGGACAATACCTGTCACAATTTGGCCATTTAGACCTAAGAGCAGTCAACATTTGCTTTTACATCAAACATACTCACATTCTGCTATGCAACTTGAAGCTCTCATCTAAAGACTTGCTTGCTATTGCTTGTATCCCCGTAACTCAGAGGTTTATGATGTGTGCTGACATTCTCAGGATACAGGAGTCAATGCCAACTTTAAATAGAATTTAAAATAAATCCAATATTATTATAGAAAGATGAATGAAATATTAGATAATGAAGGTAAAGGTTCCTGCCTATTTACTTCCAAAGTGAATAAATTTAACAACGACAACAAAAATTTAGATATTATCGAGAACTAACAAACATGGAAGGAATAGACATAAACGTATAGTATAAGACAGCAAGCACTGGGTGAAGACAACAGCCAATCACAACAGCCAATCACAAAATAGTAATAGAGAATGTCAGCAACTCAGCACAATGCAATACCTATTTCTCTAGCATTATTAGAGAAGGAATAAAAATGGATAATTATCCAAACTTAAAAAGGAGGAAATCAGAAGTGGTATTCAGCCAGTTTGTACCAGTTCAGGCGAACTGGTAGCGGTGACTGCGGGTGGGCCTGCCCACCCAACCCGATGTAATGCCACCCTATTTAGCCACATTTTTGAGACTGGACGCATGCTTGGAAGGCGTGTGTGCGAGGAAAGAGCATGCACGGAAGGCCGGGCGCATGCGTGGAAGGTGCGCACAGACGTGAAGCAAGCGTGGTGAACCAGTGGTAAGAATATGTGGAACCCACTGCTGGAGGAAAGATTATCAACTGACCTCCACTTGGAGGTTAGCCATTGCCTAGATATTCATCACCTTGAACACCATCTGATTATAAGTTGTGATATTTCTTGGCAAGTTGTGCTTGAGATCAGTTCTGGGAAAATAAGTAACATGGCTGGCACAACCTCAGCGCATATTCATTATCTCAAACTGCATTACCTGAAAGTCATTTCATCCATCAAGAGCAGCTGTGAAAGCCTACACTTTATGATTAGTTGATATTGTTCAGACCTTATTTTACCATTGGCTTTAATAACCTCAGGTGATGGGTTTACAAAAATGATCATTTGATCAACTTGGGGGGAGTTGCAATATGTTTATGAGCTTTACAACTTTCTAGAGTAAGGGCTAGAAAAAGATGAACGGAAAAGGGAGGGAGGAAGCAGCCCATGAGATCAGCCAATCTAACTTGATGAATGGTGAGAACATACATGGGTGGGAAAAGAGCAAGAAATGAAAATACAAATAGAGAATACATACCGGTAGGTATTGCAAAGGGACAGTTTGAGCATTAATGTGTGGTTATACCCAGGGGTGGGTTCTACTTACCTTTACTACCAGTTTGCAACGGGGCCGTGCGTTCTTCTGCACATGCACAGAAGAGTTTTGATGACATCAGGGTTGGATGGGCAGAGCCTCCCGCCGGTTTTACTACCGGTTCTATAGAACAGGTGCGAACCGGGGGCAACCCACCACTGGTTATACCTCTGCAGTATTTTACATGTGATTGTGTATATGAAGGCCAATTGCTACTGAGAATATTTTTGAATCAAAGATGGAGAAAGGCAGTGTTAGTTAAATTAATGATCTAGGCATTATTATTATTTTCTATTCCTGATAAGTGAAAACATAGATTCATTTTAAGTTTATTTAAGAACGTTGGTTTTCAACATCCAGCCAAAACAATTCACACATGCCTGTTCATGCCATCACCCACATAACAGTTTACTAATGTGAAAAAGGTTGCATTAAAAATAAATAAAAACGGCTAAAAATGCATAGTTTTATGCAGAGCCAAACGGAATCTGATTTGCCATCCCAGTGAAAGGGAAATTGTTCTGCTTATAAAACAGATGCAACAACTGGATGAAAATGAAAATGTGAGCCAGCTTTCAGAACCAGAAACAGACAAAAGATATTTGGAATTCTACAAGTATAGAAAATTTAACAGCAATCTGCAAAGTTTTGCATAGTAAAATCATATTCATCTTTCTCTGTTTCGTTAAAGTAGTGCTCCATATATTTTAAAAAACAACAAGGTAAAGGTATCATGCCAAATTAAATATTGGAGTTTTGCAAAATGTTGAAGGAGTGTTTTGATTCAACAAAGCTAAAAATGAATTATAGCAATGAAGCAAATTTGTGAATCTTGAAGCAACCAGCTGAATCGGGTGATCCCAAAGTATTTCATATCTCTGACGATCTGATGGCTTTTTTTGTTTCTTTTTGGCAATTTCTGGGGTGATGGCATCTGAAATGCAATGTTGCATTTTCTCTCCCATATATGAAGAATGCTGACTGCAGAGGTGAATGATGTGAATGTTACACTGACAGGAGTAATTGGCCAATGATTTTTATCCCCTCTTTAGACTGTCTGCCTGTCTGAACTTCTCAAGGGTGGTAAGGATGCCATTGATGTGGGCTTCATTTACCTTCTCTGCTTTCACTTCTTTCTCTAATAATAGTTTCTTAACTGTGGATAGCCATAAGCTTTAACTTTAAGAGTTGTGATGGGGAGGCTTTGACTCAACCCTGGCATGAACTGTCCAGGACCAATGACCCTTTAACTTTGATTTTGGACAGGGTGACTATTCCCTGGATTGAGCTGGTGTGCAATTTGGGGGTTCTCCTGGACTCACAGCTTCTGCTCAAGAAGCAGGTGACAGCAATGACTGGGGGTGGGTGGGGTGGAAACGACTTTGCACAGATTCACCAAGTGAGCCAGTTGTGCCCTTTCTTGGACTGGGAGGCCTTGCTCACAGTCACTCATACCTTGGTCACCTCCTTTCTGGATTACTTCAATGTGGTCTACATGGGGCTGCCCGTGAAGACCACTTGGAAACTTCAACTGGTTCAGAATGCAGCAGCATGCACAGTAATGGGTCCCCCTAAGGTTTGTCCCTGTAACACTTCTGCTGTCATGGAGGCTTTGGATTCTGAATCTTATGATGATGGGGAACCAACTCCTGAGACGTCTTTGGAAGATGAGCAGTTGGCGCCAGTTGAACAGCCAATTGAATAGGCAAAGGAGGTAGGGGTGGCCAGTAAGGAGAGGAAAAGATGGCCACCATTACACAATGAGGAAGATGACCTGCCATTCTCTCCCTGTGCAAGGGCACAGAGCAGAGCATAGAGAAAACCAGCATAGGTCAGCAAGGCTTCTCGTGAGGAGGCAGCCCCACCTTCCCAAATGAGACACACCAGGCTGTTCTTTCTTAAGAGGAGCTTGGAGTTAGGACTGATGTCAGAAATAGCCATCAGTTACTCTGACTCTTTATGCCTTGCCCTACTTGCCTTGCCTCATTTCGCTTTGCCTTGTCTCACCTCATCTCACCTTGTCTGTTTGCCTCATGCTTTTGGAAACTGAACGGTCAACAACCTCATGCCTTGGACTCCAGAACTGTTTGGCCTCTCATGTGTCTGACTCTGTGGACTTGGAATTCTTTATGCAAAATGCTAGACTGTGGGAGTTTGTTACTTTACGTGCATTGGCATATGGCTTTTTGTTACCTGTTACATGTAAAAGTTTGCAGCTGCCTTTTGGATGTGCATAAGTGCTTGGCCTGAAACAGGACAGACACACTGGCTTCCAGTTTCTTCCATTGCCATTTTAAAAGTCCTATATGCGGGACTGCTTTCCCTAAGGACATCTACCTGTTCTACCAGGTCAGATAGGCTGGATACACTCCCTTTTTTTAATTTTCAAAAAACCTTTATTAAAATTAAAAATATTAAAATACTAATACAAATACATCTGTAACAAAAATATGTCCATGATAGTTGTACAATTCAACGTCATTCCAACAGTACACAAATCTTAACTCTATTCATATATTCTCAGATATTTCTTCTTGATCAAATATATGTAAACACAATTTATGTCTTATTTTGATCTATATATTTCCTATTTTTATTTTCTATCCATTGATACCAGCCTCAACTGTTTCTTCTGGGGATCATTAAGGGAAAATATCCTAAAAAGATTAAATATTTGATCATTCATATTATTACAGCAGTGAGAATTATACTCGCACAAGCTTGGAAAATGTCCACTACACCGACAGATTGTGTAATAATCCAGAAAATTTTTGAGTGTGCGGAAATGGACAAACTTACTATAGAATTAAATAACAAGGAAGACTCGGAATATTACTCAACCTGGGAAAACTGGTATCAAAGGCTGGATACACTCCTAATCCCTTCCCCTAAATGTTGCCATTTGATGGGAGCTAGGAAATGTGCATTTTCTGTGGCAAACCCTGCCCTATGAACATTCTTCCTTATGAAATTTGACAGGCCTCCATTGTTTCAGCCTTCTGCAAGGCTTTGAAGACCTGGTTTTTTCCCCCAAATGCTGTTGGAAAGAGACTTGCCAAGGCAGGGGAAGGAGTCAGGTAGGGAATTAGTCTGGAATCATTACATTACAAGAGGGCAAGGTCTGATCCTTAAATGCTGTTAAGCCTTATCTAGTGTGGCCCAGATAAAAACTGCAAGTCTGGGAAGATTCCTGTGAAATAGGCATGAGCAATAAAGTATCTAATTGAACTGTTCACATGTAGATCTGGTTCATTGTGCCTGGTAAGTTCTGGGAGAACACTGGATAACTGCATTTTAAAAGTTTGATTTGGGGCCATATATATATAATTTTATAAGTCTTTTGGGAGCCATCCAGAGTTGATTAAAAGATGGGTGGCTATATAAATTTTATTTATTTATTTATTTATTTTATTAAATTTCTATACTGCCCTTCTCCCGAAGGACTCAGGGCGGTGAACAGCCAGAAGATAAAACACAGAGATACAAAAATTTAAAATGTTTTAAATAAATGAATAAACAAACAAACAAGCTTGATTCTCTCTTTTGCTAATGGACAATTAAACTTCTGGACTGGTCAGTTCCAAATTCAACTGAGAGTTCAGTTGAGGTCTCAGTGTTGGGAATATACTGTGACGATACAATATGTGAAGCACATTTATCCCTCCACTCACTGTGTACTGCATCCAGCTATTCTGCCGAAGGTTACTTATTTCTTCTCTCTATCTGCATTTTGTATAGAAGCTATTATTGAATCGTTTTTGAATGGTTCCCTCCTCCCTCCAGAACACCTGGCCTCCCAAGATATAGAGTGCCCTTAACTTCTTGGCATTTAATATCTTATTTTGCCAGGCTTTGGGCACTGATGTTGAAAGAGCTTTAGTTAATTAGTATTTGGGAGGGGAGGTAGGTTGTTGGGTTTTTTCCTTGTTGTAGTTGTAAATCCAGGAAGCAGGCAGTATATAGAATAATGTATACATGTATAAATGTCCTGCCAGAAGAGATCAGAATTTGCCAATGTACTCTGTTTATCCTGGCATCCTATTGATACAGGGAGGGAGGGGTCCTTTGCAGGAGGGATAAAACTTGCCATACAACTTTCTCAACTCTCCTAGCATTTGGGAGGTCTTCTGATGTGAGACAGCAAAGCCCATCTTCCCACAAAAGTTATCTATTGTTATTGCCTTGCCAAGATGGCACCCCCCCCAAATAGAAAAGTCTGATAGTTTTTGAATTATGTTTGAAAATTGTTATTTTAAAATATGGGATGGACAATTCCTTCATTAATTTTGAACAACACAACTCTTCTTGGGACAGTTTAAAGGCTGCCATGCTGTGTTTTCCATGCTATCTCTGCTTTAAAAGAGTTGTGGGGGGCGGAGGGGGCATTTAAAAATGCATTGCACTGAAGCTTTTGAGGGTATTTAACCGAAACTTGCCAGAATTAATGTCCTCTAAAGAGCCTACTATTCTGCTGTTCTCATCAGGGCTGTCAAAAACTGAGACTGCTGCAGGCGTTTTGACATTTCCTCATTATAGCTGATGGACTTTTATTTAACTGACTCTTGAAGCTTGAAGCAGCTTGGATCAAACTGGTTTGCCCTTAAATCTCAAATCATAAACTTGAATCAACGTATGTATTCTTTAAATTTCAGAATTTGAATTCAAGTTGAAAAAAAGGTCTTTAAGTCATGAAAGATTTTCATTAGCTTTGGTCCAGCAACATGAAACGAATCCATTTTATAGTTGTATAATATGACTTTTCTTGCAAAGTTCTAGTTACATCAACACCCCTCTGCACCCTGCGGGAATAATGCTATGAAGAAGAAGAAGAAGAAGAGAAGAGGAAGAGGAGGAGGAAGAGGAAGAAGAAGAAGAGGAGGAGGAGGAGGAAGAAGAAGAAGAAGAAAAAGAAAAAAGAAAGAAAAGAAAGAAAAGAAAAGAAAAGAAAAGAAAAGAAAAGAAAAGAAAAGAAAAGAAAAGAAAAGAAAAGAAAGTCTTTTATTCTAGGCCTCTTCCTGGCTGCTTTTGCCCAAGTGGGAATGCTTGAACATCATCTGCCAAACTGTAAGTAGAATTTACAGCAAGTATATATATACAATACACACACACACACACACACACACACACACACACACACACATACACACACTCTTAAGGTCAAAGGAATTCTCAGACAGGTTATAATGCATAAAAATATTCCATCAAATAATCAATTAAGAAATCATCATTATCTTTAGTGGGGCACTACCTTCATGTGGTTTGTGGGGCTCCAAGGAGGATGAGAGCTATGCCAGAGGTTCACATATATTGGGCAGGTCTCATCAAATGAGCCAGAAAGAGTGTCTCTCCCATAAACAATATGGTAGGATATAACTTACAG
The DNA here is from genome assembly GCF_059756535.1 of Pantherophis guttatus. Taxonomy (NCBI): domain Eukaryota; kingdom Metazoa; phylum Chordata; class Lepidosauria; order Squamata; family Colubridae; genus Pantherophis; species Pantherophis guttatus. The sequence goes on from NC_142063.1 coordinate 159,747,911, forward strand.
AAATCCATACCAGTTTTTTTTTTTATTTGATTTATATGCCGCCCTTCTCCAGAGACTCAGGGCGGCTTACAATGTGCTAAGCAATAGCCTTCATCCTTTTGTATACATATTTATACAAAGTCAGCTTATTGACCCCACAACTGGGTCCTCAATTTACTTACCTTAGAAAGGATGGAAGGCTGAGTCAACCTTGAACCTGGCGAGATTCGAACCTGCAGTAATTGCAGGCAGCTGATCTTAATAACAGGGTGCTTTAAACCACTGTACTACCAAGGCTTCACCCGAGGTTTGGTCTTCACCCGAGTCAACAAGGACCATGCTAGATGTTAGAATTTATGGACATCTGATGCAGTGGTGGGTTGCTCCCGGTTTAGTTTGGTTCTATAGAACCGGTAGTAAAACTGGTGGGAGGCTCCGCCCACCCGCCACGATGTCATCATGGGTGATCTGCGCATGCTGATCAGGATTGCTAATTCAGCAACCACGGCCAGCAGCTGCAAGACTACGGGGATAAAAGTTGCTTATCTGCCACAAATATACAAAGTTTGAAAACAAAGAAATAATGATCCCTTATTAAGCAAGGAAAGATAAAATCAATAGTAATAGATGCCTTGGGTTCAATCCCAAAACAACAGTTACACTTAAACACCACCCACATTGACAGAAACACCATCACTCAATTTCAAAAGGCAGCTTTACTTGGAACAGTTTACATCCTGCAATATACCTTTAGCACCATCAAACAACATTTGCCTATCCCTTGAGAAGGTGGATATAAATGCCAAATCCAATATAAACATCTGTCTCACCGTGCAACCAACCACAATAATAATCAGAAACAATAGTGAAAAACCTGCCCAAACACTACTAAAATGTACATTAAAACCAAACTTATGTTTAAATTATGGCAGGATGAGAATGTAGAGAAACACAACACCACTATGATCATCATCAATATGTTGCAATGGTCAACATATAATTCAGTGGTGAGTTTCAAATTTTTTTACTACCAGTTCTGTGGGCATGGTTTGGTGGGTGTGGCATGGTTTGGTGGGTGTGGCTTGGTGGGTGTGGCTTGGTGGGCATGGCAGGGGAAGGATACTGCAAAATCTCCATTCCCACCCCAATCCAGGGGAAGGTTACTGCAAAATTCCCATTTTCTTCTGATCAGCTGGGACTCGGGAGGCAGAGAATAGATGTGGGTGGGGCCAGTCAGAGGTGGTATTTACCGTTCTCCAAACTACTCAAAATTTCTGCTACCAGTTCTCCAGAACTAGTCAGAACCTGCTGAATACCACCTCTGATATAATTGGAATTGCTATGTATGGATCCAAAATCTGAGTATTTTTCTTTCTTTCCTTACTACTTCCCTGTTCACTGGGCTGTAACTCGGCAGATACAAGAAGATAAAGAAATCAACACTGCTGCATGCCTTCGTCTGCCCAACTATAACAGTCCCAAATGTAGAAGCCTTGGAGGCAGCTATAGAAAGGTGTGCCATTTGTGTATTGAAGCATTTTCTTTAATCTCTTAGCAGGATACATACTAAATCAAATTCCCAGACTCTTACCAGTCAAAGGCTGAGAATCAGGAAGAAAATATCCTGACATCACATGACACGACCTGGAAGGATTTACAATACATAAAATATTTTGACTCGGAAACTTTTTATTCTAGAAAAGGCCTTTCTGGGCAATTGTGAAACAAAACTCTTGAATGGTACTGTTTTGAGTATTTTGGCTGTAGAGTTCTGCTGGGTGTTTCCATTCGTCTCTTTCTCTTTCTCCTCCTCCTCCTCCTCCTCCTCCTCCTCCTCCTCCTCCTCCTCCTCCTCCTCCTCCTCCTCCTCCTCTTTGTCCTTGTCCTCCTCCTCCTCTTTCTCCTCCTCCTCCTCCTCCTCCTCCTCCTCCTCCTCCTCCTCCTCCTCCTCCTCCTCCTCCTCCTCCTCCTTCTCCTCCTCCTCCTCCTCCTCCTCCTCCTTCTCCTCCTCCTCCTTCTCCTTGTCCTTGTCCTTGTCCTCCTCCTCCTCTCTCCTCCTCCTCCTCCTCCTCCTCCTCCTCCTCCTCCTCCTCCTCCTCCTCCTCCTCCTCCTCCTCCTCCATCATCATCATCCCAGAGAACATTTCATTAGGGGCTCCTAAACGCAGTGCTTTGAGGGAGCAAACATTCATGGGCCGTCACTTCCCAGCAGCCCTGTGGCAGATCACCCCCTTTTTACTTTTCCTAACCATGTTTGACCTACAGTCACCCTGATATGTGTCTCTGCTTGCATTTTCCATTTCCTCATTCCCTCCCTTCTCCCCCAACCTGCTTCACTTCAGACAGCATGAAAGGCGACTTAAAAAAAAATCATTTTAAAGATGATTTATAGAAAAATAGCAGCTGCTATTACAGGAATTGCCCCCAAAGTCCTGCTGCTGCATTGCACGAAGCTCTGTTCTCTGCTCTAGTCAGCACTGCTGTCAGTCAACAAGAGAAAGTGCCATGTGTGGCAGAGGGCCAGGTCCGCACAGCCATTTAGCCAGAAATCTGACATCAGCAAGAGCTGCTTACTGAGGAATAGTCTGTTCTTTTCAGCCAGCTCTATCCAGGGAGTAGGAATAAAATTGATCTCTCAGTCAAGCTTCTGCTATTTTAAAGAACATGGAGAGAAAGACAGCATTAGCCCAGAGCTCCTACTGAGGACTGCAGCACATTTTCTGCAAGTTCTTCTTCACTTTCGAAACTGGTACATTTGGTCATTGTTGTTCAAGAATGTCTGTCCCACATGGGAAAAAGCTAGCCGCCTGACTCAGTAAAATATTGCATTGTTCAGTGCTGTGACTGAGATGTGTGACTGAGATTTAAAGAACAATGTCCATCTCACTACCTTTAGGACAAGGAAGACACCATTCTTCAGCCAAAGAGAAGAAAAGGATGAACCCATTTTGGGAATTAACTATGGGTGTAGGTAGAAGGTCTCATCCCGAATGCCTATTCAAGAAACTTTGGAGATTCACTGTCAACCAGTGAGTCAAAAGGTGGGCTAGATCAGAGGTCCTCAAACTCTGGTTTGTGGACCCACAGCATGTCATCGCATGACAGAAACCTGGGTGTGCAAACAAGCAAATCCCCATCTGTGGGATGCAGGCAGCACATGAAACCCACATCCCCTCCGGTCTGCGGAAAAACCTCTTTCCATGGAACTGGTCTCTGGTGCCCAAAAGGGTGGGTGCCGCTGGGCTAGATGGATGCACAGCTTTGGGCAAGAGACATCGTTGCCTGAAGCATGTACCAAATGATCTTCTTCCTGTACCATTCAAAATCTTGTTGAATTATTTCATCTCCCTCATGATGGTACCGTATTGACAAATTGCTCCCTCTTGCTGCATCACATGGATTGCTCTGAAGCTATACTAAAAATACCCAATGATCCACATAGAATAAAACAGAAACATGCATAATATTATCCATATAATTCAGCATGTGAAGCAATCCTAGAGATGGTAATGGGGAAGTACTCATTGGGGCATATTACTAAGGGAAATCTTGCTGGATCAAACTAAAGGGCAGTCTAGTCTTGCACAACAGACTAGAGATCAGGCATATCAAACATGTGGCCTTCACAGGCCATGCCCACCTGGCCCCGCAAGGGCAAAAACAATCACGATACATCACGATACGGCCTGCTATGCAATTGGGTTTGACACCCCTGAACTAGATCATTAAAGGAAGCCAACAAGCAGACTATGATTACAAAATACTCAACATGTGAAATTGCAGGCCCCCCAAAATGTCTCAGATATTCAAGGTAGGCCAGATTAAGAAACCAAAATCATGAATGTTAATACTAGATTTATGATAAGATTATAGCAACTCTCTCAATACTCAATGTGCTTTCCTTTATCTTTGTGATAATTAGGGAGCATCTTGTTTGACATGCTTACTTGGATTACAGTTGTACCTCAGATTCAAATTTCTTTTACCTCGCCATTGTCTTGGTAACAATTCTTCCTCCTATTCCCAATTTCTCCCCATTGCAGAACACTACTACAGACTAGTTTAATGAAAAGAAGGACTAGGGGAGACATGATAGCAGTGTTCCAATATCTCAAGGGCTGCCACAAAGAAGAGGGAGTCAAGCTATTCTCCAAAGCACCTGGGGGTAGAACAAGAAGCAATGGGTAGAAACTAATCAAGGACAGAAGCAACCTAGAACTAAGGAGAAATTTCCTGACAGTTAGAACAATTAATCAGTGGAACAACTTGCCTCCAGAAGTTGTGAATGCTCCAACACTGGAAGTTTTTAAGAAGATGTTGGATAACCATTTGTTTGAAGTGGTGTAGGGTTTCCTGCCTAAGCAGGAGATTGGACTAGAAGACCTCCAAGGTCCATTCCAACTTTGTTATTCTATATATTCTGACTTCATTGCTGCTGATGCTGAGCAAATCAGGAGCCAGCTGAATTTATAGGTTTTGCTGTTGAGTCAGTATCTAGATTTCATGTTAATTGAGCCCTAAATTTTCGGGTATGCTTCTCTAAAGCTGCTGCCTTCCTGATAGGCCTGGGATTGAAATTTCCCTGAATCCTCAACCACAGATGAAGCAACCCCTTAGCAAAGACAATCCCACTCCACTTATGGACTGCCTTAGTTCAAATCTTTTCTTTGAAAAAACTCAATCTTTTCATATTTTAAGAAATGCTTGCCATTGAGGAAGGAATGAAAGTAATTGAACCTTTTACATCTCAAAGCATAGGTTTATTTGCCTTTCGCATGGAAAATGTGGTTTTTCTCCTGTGCACATGTGTATCGCTAATTGCTTTTTTCCTCTTTAATGAGAACTAGCCATATGTTTCTTGGTAGAGGTAGAAATGCCATCTGCTGCATCTTGGGACAGGTAGTTTTAATTAAATTCCATTTCTGATCATGGCTGAGGTAGAGAGATATTGTTCATGGTTAGTTTTCAAAGAGAAAACTTCCACATCCATTTCTATTTTCAAGCACGTATTGTTGACAATGCATATGTATACATTCAGTTATTTAAGTAGTTTATTAAATTGTAACAACAATTTTGCCTGGAAAAAGGTAATTCAATTTTATTTACAGCCAAAAGACTCAAAAACAAGTTAGAAGCATAATCTAAACTTGGCATTAGATAAAACAGTTTAACAAGTAAAATAGTTAATAAATATTACACAATAGACTTAAAATCCCAATTCATTGATTTGTTACTAAAAGCCTTGCTTTTATAACCATAGTTAAAAATCTGGCTGTTACCACTTTAAACTTTTTTGGATTTTATCCTCAAGTAAAATTTATTTTCTCCCAGATCTCTTCCAAAAGAGGGTAGGGAGATTCTCTACCATAGGATTATTTAGTTTATCTATTATGTCATTTGGCAGTACTGGATCTATGTATATTTTTCTGGGCATTTATCCTCTCTGTCATATGTGACTTTCTTGCTTTCATATGTTTTTCTATTAGAACATCTAACAGTGACAGCTTTTCAAGTAAGTTTTAGTAGGCTTGCAAAATAAAACTGGCAGTACTTATAGTCCAATCCTTTATGAAGAAATTTACCTGCACAGGAAAGAAAAAAGAAGAGGAAATCAAAGGAATGGAGGAAATAACCTCACTAGTTTGCCATCAGGTAAATACTTGATTGTCAGCTCAGAAACCGTTTTTTTTTTTTTGAGTAGGCAAGATCCTTCTTGCCTGCCAGTTTGTAGATGGCCTGTCACCTATTCTAAAAATTCTCCTCAGAGTTACCTGTCTAAATGCAATCAAATAAAGGCTTTTCATTTGTAAACAGACATGCCTTTAGCTATTTATTCACAAACAAACGTTAGGGCTTACTCGGATGTTAGGAGTATCTGACAGAGTTTCTAAAATGTAATAAAATGAGTCTTAAAAGTGAAATGGGATTATATGAATACAAGCCTTTTTCTGGTATCCTGGGTTCTTTAGACTTTTACCACACTGTCCTTAGATTGTGAAATTCATTGAATGCTGATCAATTTTTTGGTTATTGTTGTTTCTCATAGTTTTTAAGATTTTCACTGTTTTAATGTTTGATAGTTGTAATTTTAGTTATACTGAGCTACATAACACATATCTAAAGTAAAAGAATAACTTTACTGGAAATCAGCTTGACAAGTTATAGCCTTGATCAATACATTTTTCTTAAGACATTTAATAATCATGATTTTTCTCTGCATTCTATATTTGAATCAATATGATTTGAAAGACTTTTCAATCTAATATTTTATCCAATTTAATAGTTGATGCATATCTAAAAGTCTATCAATGTCTACTAAATTGTCCATTGAGGCTATATAAATTAATAAAAGATGTCTCTTTGTTTGTATTTTCCATTCAAGAGTGAGTACCCTTTACATCAAAAGTAGTATTGAAATAATAGCTAATGATAACTTTTTGTTCACAGGCATTTTACAGTTCTTTATCAAAAGGATAAGAACTTATGCAAGGCACACTGCACGTTATTTAATCAATCACTGTGGTTTGAACTACAGTACAATTCCTATTAGAACCAGCCAAGAGTGATGACCTAAGGTCCTATATAAGAAAAGTGACACTGAAGTCAACATATTCTTCCACGCTTGCAAAATTTTGCACAATCTCTTAGGCATATGCAGCATCTCTATAAATTCTTGGACCAATTATTTCATGAGTATCTTCTGTCATATGTTGGGTTCCTCAACTTTAAATGATGCAATGGACCCTACGACCCTGGTATAATATTTCTATTCAGTTGGGTTTCATTTGCTCTTTGTTCCAATGTGGTGTTGGGTATTATAGTTCATGCTTTTGTTTTTATCTCAAGTTTGATCATCTAGAGATTACAACATTCAAAAAGTGATGTGCCTATATCCTTAACCCTAATCCTAACCCTAACCATAAGTCTAACATTTCATATTCCTGAGAGTGGCAGCATATCAATGTTTTCTTCATCAGAGCAAAATGTGAACTAATGGTAATACAACAGTTCTCAAACTACCGGTAAATCACCATAGGAAGCAACCTGAGGTCTCCTTTGAAAAAAAGACAATTGAATGTCATGCAGTGGGGTCAGCTCACAGAACAGAGCTTTCATGTGTTGTCCTCCCCTATCCAATTTTCTGTAGAGAAGTTCTTGACTCTCCAAAATATTCTGTGAGACCTCAAAGAGATCTAGGGAAAGGGGCGATCTTTTTCCTAACACTTCTATTGATTTTGTGTACTGAAGAAAATTAATTAGCTTCTACCTTATGCTTCTTGGATCTGCATGATGGCAACATACTGTTCTGCATCATTTATTCTTATGTAGTCATACTTACATGATTGGAGAAACATTGGCTTTGCATTTCTCTTTTTAATTTTTTGCATGAGAGATAGTGCCCTTTGGTGTTAGGTATTTTATCTTGTAAAAATGACAAGAAGCACTGACACTTACTGTTAACTGAAGAAGTAGGAAAATTATAATAAAGCCGTTGCAGAATCAATAGTGATTTCTCTCTCTCTCTATGTGTGTGTGTGTGTTTGTGTATATTGTTCATTTTTTCTACTTCATGTCTGAATAAGAAAGAGCTATTGTTATGCCTACAAAAGTCTGTTTTTAAGACTATGATAGGTGTAATATTTCAATATATAAAGAGCAATCCTTTTAGGAAACTTTTTCAAGGTTGAAAAATACTCTTTCAAGTACTTGTAAAATAACCACTCACAGCAAGCTTGATTTTGGTGACTATTCATCTTGAGAGATGGTAAGGAGAAGAAAGGTTTATTAAGATAGTTTAATGGGTAAAATGTTTTGTTAAAATGCTTACTTATGTATATCCAGTATAATCACAAATAGACAACATAGAGCAGAATAATACATAACAGTACAAAATAATATTGACTATGCAGAAATAGACTATGCAGAAATAGAAAGGGCCAAAGAAACACCATTGGAATATGTGAAATTACATTTATAATTCAAGTGCTTAAATTCTGTAAGCCAACATGGACATCTAGAAACTGGAGATTATTAATAATATAATTAGTAGAACAAGTAAGTTCCTGTATTCTCTGTATTTAAACCCTAACAGAAAATAGAGAATTTAACAACAATATTACTCCAGAACCAAGTATCTAATCTTGGTTTTGTTAGAATCCAAACCAAGAAGCCGCGGTGGTGCAGTGGTTGGAATGCAGTATTGCATTCCATCCCACAGCCAGGAGTTCAATCCTGACCATCTCAAGGTTAACTCAAACTTCCACCCTTCCAAGGCTGGTAAAATGAAGACTCAGATTGTTAGGGGCAATATGCTGACTCTAAACTGCTTAGAGACTGCTGTAAAACATTATGGGGTGATAAATAAGTAAGTGCTATTGCTATTGCTTGACATAAAAGAGAAAGATCTTTCACAGAACAGTTATAGGATACCATGTTGGGTCCTAATAATAATTTAATATGCCCTAAAGAAATGTTTTAGGGAGGTACACAACAAATTCAAGTAACATTCTTAAAGTTCAATAATCTATATATGAAAAAACCCAATACCTAAGTAATAAAAGATAGCTATATTTCTCCTCTATTATACTCCATGTCATTGGAAGACTGTTTAAAAATGAAAGATTTTAGAAGATTTCTAAAGACCAGGAAGAAAGAGGAAGCATTTTAGGTTTTTTTTTTCCTGATTTATCCACTTCCTCCTCCCTCCCCTGCCTCATGTGAGGGCACAAACCTGAGCAGCAGCTCTTTTGATGGCCTGTGTTAGGCTTGAAAGACCAGGCCCACACATGAATATATATAAATATATTACATGTCCATATATTTAGTTCTGTACCCATTTATTAGAAAGGCAATCCTGACTTTTCAAAGAGATCCAAAAATTATAGGCTGGTTAGTCTCATATATGTTCTGATCAATGGTGAAATCCTGCTGGTTCTGTCCAGCTCACGCGAGCCGTTAGCACCGGTGGCGTGTGGTTTGGCGAACTGGTAGTGGCGGCAGTCCGGATGTTGTTACTTCCTGGTTGTAACTCTCTGCGCATACTCAGAGCCTTCTGCGTATGCGCAGAGGGTCAAAAATAGGACATGACGATGGCACACGCACTTCTGAACAGGTAGAGAAGGTAAGTAGATTTCACCCCTGGTTCTGATTAATTTATTAGAACAGCATTAAATATATTGAAATGCTGAATATATATTGAAATATATTGAAATGCAAGATTGGCTGAAGAAGAGACAGAGTGGCTTCTGTAAAAACAACTTCTGTCTTTTTTTTTTAATTAAATAATTTTTTATTTATTTAAAAGTACAAACAAAACTTCTGTCTTATTAACCTTTTATTGTTTTTCCAAGGATCAACCAGCATTTAGAGGGCAGAGGAAGCCAACAGACCCAATAGTTGCCATCCTACAATTCAGAAAGCAGAGCATGAGCAAAATTAGCCAGAAATGCCTAAAGTAGAGGAAAATCACAGCAACATATTTAGAAGCAAAGGATTGTAAAGGGAATAGTGGTGGAAATAGATGGTACAAGGAAAGGAAAGGTGAAAGAGTCTCCCCCCCCCGCCCACAGTCAGAGGATGCCAAACAAAAAGCCAATGCAGGCCACAAGCACATCATATATGAGTTATTTTCTCCTTTCAATAACTACTAACCCCAGATGCTTTTCCAGCATATGTGTGCATGCATGCATCTCAGAACCTTTTATTAACCTGCTGGAAGAGAAAGCTGTTCCATAATATCTTTGTTAATCCTCTTGTAATTGAGGTACAGGTTTTCTAACTGTTTCCATGGATAAGAATGATATAATTTGTTCTTTTCAACTCTCCTCTTCCATCCCATTTTCCCCATCTATTTCTGTCTGATCCACTGTTTCACATTTGTGATCTTCTGGTGTGAATACATTTCAAGTGTTTATATCAGAGAAACTGGATATACTGTAGTTGGAACAACGTCTTGATGGCAAAAAAATAAGTTCATATACATTTGTAAAAAATGTATATGATACTATATAGTACTCCCCCTTGTAACTTGATAACATACCAATAATTTTTCTTAGTTCATCCATGTAAAAGTGTTTCCGGTTTCCAGGAACTTAGTGGTGAAAGTCATTGGAGAATCACCAAATGTAGATACAGTGGTACCTTTATGCCAAGTCATGGGAATATATAGCTTATCATCTCCTGAAACATAATCTAAACACTAAAGATGCATATTTGATTTAGATGAACACCAGATAATGAACTGATCAGTATGATTCATACATCTGAAGCAAAGAAGGACTTCTCACCACCATTTGGTGAAAATGTTGTAAAGCTCAACGATTTGGGGAAATGATTTATAACAGAGTGAAACAAATCCTAACAGTTGAATTCTCACTATAACCAGCAAAATTATCTTACTAAACTTTACCGAACTATATATTCCCTCAAGGTGTACCAAATTAGCTTTTTACATGCTAACTGCTGCAAGGATCATGTAGATCTTTTATTGAGAAGGATGTTTTGCCCCAGGTTAATCAAGTTAGGAGAACATGCTTCAATGTCTAGAACAGGGGTCCCCAACCCCTGATCCCTACCCCACTACCAGGCTGTGGCCTTTTCGGAATTGGGCCGCGTGAGTGGCAGGCCGGCGGGCACTCTCACACTTGCACGCCAACCACCCACTCATGGAAGATGAACTGCACGCATGCACACTGGCCTGCCACTTGTGCAAGGGCTGCATGTGCATGACTGCGCATGCCAGCCTGCATCTTGTGCGGCCCAGTTTTCCTCTCCGCAATGGTTGGGGACCGCTGGTCTAGAATAACTTTGTATTTCAAAAATAAATCTGACTCAGACTTGAATTCAGACTGAAAACCATACATAGATCTGTACCACATGCAATATTTGGGTCTCTTTCTACCTAAAGTCTATATTTTAATTTTATAAGACTTCTAAATTAGAATGGACTTTTAGTACAGACAGAATTGATTGCAGTTCACAATTTCATGTTGTGATTTATACTGTTCTGACCCTGGTTCCTGTTATTTATGTTTGGTTAGAGCTTAGTGGTTTTAAAGCTTTTAAACAATGTAATATATTCAGTTATTCACAATCAATTAATTATATACTGGAAAACTATGATCTCTAAGGCATCTGTAAACCTATTGTTTGCTTATTTCTATCATACTGTTTATCTATTTCCTTATTTTTGTCATTAACTGAAAACCTAGAAGGATAGGGATTTGAAAAAGATTTGTGGTTTTTTTTTCTTTTCTTCCTAAGCTCTACACTTAAGAAAACTCTTTTCCAGACATGGAAAAGAAAGAGATGGAAACGAATTCTTTTGTTTGACATTTTTAGATTCTAATCATAGTGAATGGTTTTCCAATGCTCTGCAATTCTCCTATGGAGGAATGTTGATGTAATTAATCAAAGTACTATTTTGGTATCCAATGAGCTTTGCTAATTCATTTTCCTAGGAGCAGGAAACCTCCTTAGGATTGGGGAAGCTAGTGAACTTTGGAGGATGTAAATTTACATAATTGCTTGGACAGCCTGGATGATCATATCCTTCTGCTTCTGTCATTATTTGCTCTGTATCTATCATATTCAATCCTACTGCTGTCCTGTCACATTTTGCTGGCTTTAATTAAACATAGCAGGTCTTAAACTGACTCTGCTTCATTATAAATTACTGACTTCTGTAGCTCTCTTTCTGTCATTTGGCAGGAGCTTTGCCTATGAATATAACAAAAGATAGCAAAGAAAATGCACTTTTATGAATTAGTATTTAATGATTAGAGATGTGGGGATCACGTCGAAATGGGCAACTTCAGCTTGCAGAGGTACACCATTTTGATGTAATAAAGCTATAGCCTGACAAAGAAGTGAACTGGGGATTTGGTATTTTGCTCAGCAATTCCAGCTTGTATAGTGTTGAGCGAAGTGAAGCAAAGCAAAGCAAAAGCAAAAGCAAAAGCAAAAGCAAAGCAAAGCAAAGCAAAGCAAAGCAAAGCAAAGCAAAGCAAAGCAAAGCAAAGCAAAGCAAAGCAAAGCAAAGCAAAGCAAAGCAAAGCAAAGGTTTAAATTTAGAAGCTGGTGCAATGGGGTTGTGCAAGGAGCCAGAACACATAGTTATAGCTGATTGGTTGAATAATGCTAGCTCCTGCGTGAAGCAATCTGTGCTCTGATTGATTGCTGTGGGTGTGGAAGGGGAGTTTCCCTCCCCCCGCCTTTTTCTTTTGTGTCCTCCGTGTGTTCTATGATTTACCTGGGGACTCAGGGCGGTGTACAGCCGAGATAAAACATTGCATATAAAATTTAAAAACAGTTTAAAAAACAATTAAATAATTTCGGCCCAAGATTTAAAACAACCCAATTAAAACTGAATTCAATTAAAACTGAGAGGATGGGATCAAGCCAGCCCGGCTAGATGGAATAAGTGTGTTTTCAGGGCCTGACGAAAAGTCTGGAGGTCTGATATCGTGCGTATCTCAGGGGGTAGGTCATTCCAGAGGGCAGGTGCTGCCACAGAGAAGGCTATCCTCCTGGGGGTCGCCAGCCGGCACTGTCTGGCCAACGGCACCCTGAGGAGGCCTTCTCTGTGTGAGCGAACCGGTCGGTGGGAGGCTATTGGCGGCAGAAGGCGGTCTCGCAGATACCCCGGCCCTAAGCCATGGAGCGCTTTAAAGGTGGTCACTAACACCTTGAAGCGCACCCGGAAGACCACAGGAAGCCAGTGCAGCTCGCGCAGGAGAGGTGTTATATGTGAGTACCCCGTTGCTCCCATAATCCCTCGCGTAGCCGCATACTGGACTAACTGCAGCCTCCGGGTGCACCCCAAGGGGAGCCCCATGTAGAGAGCATTGCAGTAGTCCAGGCGGGAAGTGACAAGTGCTTGAGTGACCGTGCGTAGGGAGTCCCAATCCAGAAAGGGGCGCAACTGGCGTATCAGGCGAACCTGATAAAAAGCCCCCCTGGCCACAGCCGTCATGTGCTCTTCTAAAGACAGCCGTGCATCCAGGAGGACGCCTAAGTTGCGAGCCCTCTCCATGGGGTATATATATATAGTTGTAAAATATATTTATTTATATAAAACTACAAGTTCATGTCATCGTTTCTGACTTCATTTGGACACCAACTACACGATTCCCTGACAAAAGCAAAGCAAAGCAAAGCAAAAGCAAAACCACAAGCACTTGCATACTGAATAGAAACTGCTTTGCTGTGTGGAATCACTCTGAAGAGACACTTTGCTCAGATATCCAGTGACTATCTGCAATAGCTCTCCTGGCCATACCTACACTTGCAACCAATTTGTGAATAGTTCAGGCCCATTTTGTGAAAATAAACACATAACCTTAAAATTCCCTATGTGCCCATTGGTTTCTAAAATACCCTGCTTTTGCTTCAATTTACTAAGAGCTGGAGCGATTTATAGAAATCTTGTAAGTTATACCTTATGATAGACATTTATGACTTTGAAAACTGTATATTAAAAATGCTGCATATTTGTATTTTATAATATCTTTAAGATGTGTTTGCTAATGAATAGGAAGCAAAAGAAATGTTGAACAGTTGCCATAAAAATAGATTTTTCTTGGTTTTAGTCATTGTTGTGAGCTGCAAGAGGCATTAAAGTTGGCAGTATATATGTTTAATAAATTGTTGTTGGTATGGTGGAATTGTATTCCATATTATCTACAATAAGAGAATTGAAAGGAACACAGAAGGCATATAGAGCAATTCACAGCTCATTGAGCCTTTCAGAGTTCCAATTTGTAGAGTTCATTTTATGTGGTTTTATTCCTAAATGTTAGATATCCTGTTTAGCCAAGTATGGCATTTTAGCTGACAGACACGGGAAATGGTTCACAAATTAATATTTTGTAGATAAAAAGTCAGTCTGTATATTCTTCTAGATTATCACAGTCATTAAAATTATATTCACTATTCCATCAGGGAATATGTGCTCTGTTGAAAAAGTGCTTGGTGTTCTTTTTTTTCCTCTTGGTATCAATTATAATTAAAAATGTACTTGTTATATTTTATATAACTACTCATTATTGTTATAATGTGTGTTGTTCTTACATTTTTAAACCGTGTAGGTGGCCAGCAATTTATAAAAGCTGAATTACAAAATGGAACAATTATTACTATTTCTCCATAGTAATAATCAATTATGGAGAGGAAATGGGGTAAATTAGTGCACGATGGGTAAATAGCACTGTATTATCCAAATATTGCACATATATTAAAAGCAGCTGTTTTATTTCATCTCTTCATTTTCATGAAATTTAGCCGCTGTTGAGATCTGTGCTGTTATTCACATGCTTTCTTACCCTGTTTAGACAAATGCATTATATAATTGGGATCACATGCTGTATTTATTAAAGTTGACTAATGTGTTTTAAAATCTTATATTTCTTTCTCTTTTTTTTTGGAACACTGCATTTTATATATTGTTGCAGACGGTCAAATTTAGGAAGCAAGTATCAACAATAGAATCAATTAAAAAGGGATGGGGTTGGCAGTCCTTCAATGGATGTGCTGAAGAAGAAACTAACAACATCTGTTGAGACTTAATTTGGAATTTAATTTGCATAATTTGTGTATTCAGTGAGCATGGGCTGGACTGGCTTAAGTGTCCTGTTCCAATTTAGATTTTACAGTCTTATTATTTCCTTCCTTCCTTCCTTCCTTCCTTCCTTCCTTCCTTCCTTCCTTCCTTCTTTCCTTCTTTCCTTCCTTCCTTCCTTCCTCCCTCCCTCCCTCCCTCTTGCATAAGATATTCTACAAGGTTGATATTCCTAGTGGTGATCTCTGCTGCTACACCTTATCAGTAATTCTCCAGCAAGCATAGGATTTTTCAACTTGCTGCTACTTTCCCTTTGCTATACTTGCCCTTAAGAATGAAGGTAAATATACATGTCCCAGGATAATGTTGCAGAATCCAATCTGGGACCAGAGGTTTAGTCTTCCGAGCTTCTGGATTCATGCTGGAACCCCTCCTCAGAGAACTTCTCTCTCATCAGAATATACCTCTTCCCTGAGGATGTGCTCCAGCATGAGTCCAAAAGCTCAGAAGACTACACCTCTGATTCCGGTGACCCACCCAGGTTGGAGCCTGAATACTTGCCCTTACTTCTCAACTTTTCATGAGAACTGCTGCCTTTGGCATTGACAGAAGAAATCGCTAGCTCCACCTTCTTTGGGTCAAGGAAACAATTGCTTCTTCTTGTTCAGAGGCAAAGAACCAGAGGTGGTATTCAGTTGGTTCATACCAGTTTGGGCGAACCGGTAGCGGAGATCGCAAGTGGGCTGACTCACCTGCCCCTAAATGCTGTCCTATTTAGGCACAGGTGCATGCCGGGTGCATGCCCGGAAGGTGTGTGAGTGAGCAAAGCACATGCGTGGAAGGCTGGGCAAATGTGCGGAAGGCCCGCACGCGAAGCAAGCGTGCGCCTGTGCAGTGAACCAGTGGTAAGAAGATTGGAAACTCACTGCTGCAAAGAACCATACTGTGGGGGCAGTGGTTTTGAGGTGGCATGCTTTCTTGCAATCTCAAAGATAGGAGGACAGCATTTCACTCGGAGTATGGGAAAAAGTTCTTGGAAATGCCACACACATACACACACACACACACACACACACACACACACACACACACACACATTTACGGACTGGGATTCTGCCTTACACAGAGTGTAATTACTTTGCATGAATTAATTTCCCCCTTTTCTCATATGAAAAATTCCAACTGTGACCACGTAGGGAAATCTCTGGGGTTTGCAGGAAGCCTTTCAGGGCTGCATGCAACCTTGGGGTTTCAGACCTGTGTCTTTCTGTGCTTGACAAACAACCTGACTGGATAGGATATAGCACAGATCTTTACATCTTGCAATATTGATTCCACAAAGCCTGAAGAATTGCAATACAAATCCTAGCTTCTTCTGAAGACAAGGATGTGTGGTCCATGTGATCATGTACATTCTTGTTCCAATAACAGGTAGTGTCAAGTATGTGAAAAACGTGGTATTCTAAATTCTTGGACAAGCCCCTGCAGTTTGGTACATGAAGCCATTGTATTATTCGAATGACATCTGCTACTCAGCAAGTCATCACAAAATTGTCATGCTGTAGCCTGCATGACAGAGACAAGGGATGCTGAATGAGAACTAGTGTTGTTATCAATGGCATCTGCCTCTCTTATTTATCATGGTGACTCACTCTTTTCACACCTTCTGTTTTTCACAATGTTAGATAGTGCTGCAACTTCAACTCCTCTTCTTTCTTTGCCCACCTTGAAGCTGCTGTCTTCAAACATCTGACCCAGGTTCTGCCTTCCACATTTTATTTTCCCCTATTAAAAGCAGAAGTAAATAGTAGAAGGGAATCTTTTTGGCCCACTAAAAGCTGCTTCTTCCCATTATTTCTCAATCTATTGGCGGAGGGAAAGAATCATGTGAAGTGTTAATACTTTATAATGCTTTGGTAAGACCACACTTGGAATATTGCTTCCAGTTTGGTTGCCACAATATAAAAAAGATGTTGAGACTCTAGAAAGAATGCAGAGAAGAACAACAAAGATGATTAGGGGACTGGAGGCTAAAACATATGAAGAACAGTTGCAGGAATTGAGTATAATGAAGTTTAATTAAAAGAAGGACTAGAGGTGACATGATAGTAGTGTTCCAATATCTAAGGGGCTGCCATAGAGAAGAGGGAGTCAAGCTATTCTCCAAAGCACCAGAAGGCAGGATATGAAACAATGGATGGAAACTAATCAAGGAGAGAAGCAACTTAGAACCAAGAAGAAATTTCCTGACAGTTAGAACAATTAATCAGTGGAACAACTTGCCTGCAGAAGTTGTGGGTGCTCCAAAACTGGAGGTTTTTAAGAAGAGATTGGATAACCATTTCTCTGAAATAGTATAGGACCGTGATGGCGAACCTATGGCACACGTGTCACAGGTGGCACGCGGAGCCATATCTGTGGGCACACGAGCGTTGCCCTAGCTCCACTCCAGCATGCATGTGTGTGCTGGCCAGCTGATTTTGAGCCTTTTAGGCCCACCGGAAGTTGGAAAATGGGTCATTTCCGGCCTCCAGAGGGCCACCAGTGGGGGGAGGCTGTTTTCACTCTTCCCAGGCTCCTAGAAAGCCTCTAGAGCCAGGGAAGGGCAAAAAGCAGGCCTACCGGGCCCACCGGGCCATCACATGCCAAAAGCAGGGGGAGCGTGGGGTGGTCATGCATGCATGCACGGGGATTTGGGGCACATTGAATTATGCGTGTAGGCACGCACTCGACCCTCCCACGGTCTCCCCCACTTTTGGCACGCAACGGCAAAAAGGTTAGCCATCACTGGTATAGGATTTCCTGTCTGAGTAGGAGGTTGCACTAGAAGACCTCCAAACTCCCTTCCAACTGTTATTCTGTTCTGTTATTCTGTTATATTGACCAAGGCTTCTGGGAAATGTAGTTCAACAGTATCTATTTCCCGCTCATCTCTCAACCTTGATTTAGCATTTAAATTATTTTAGGTGATTGGATAGGTAGGAATTTATATCTTATCCCTTACAAAAATTGGCTACTCCTCAGAAGTGGTATTCAGCCGGTTTGTACCAGTTCGGGCGAATTGATAGTGGAGATTGCAGGTGGGCCTGCCCATCCATCCTGGCTCTATGCCGTCCTATTTAGGCACATTTTTGAGGCCGGGTTCATGCATGGAAGGCCAGGTGTATGCGCAGAAAGCACGCACGCGTGGCGAACCGGTGGTAAGAATATTGGAAACCCACCGCTGCTACTCTTGCCTTTACCAAAATATGACAAAACATATTTGAGACAAATGTTTCAAAAGTAATATCCCTGTTTTAGTGAGAAAGGGCCAAATAAGATCAGAACAAGTGTAATGACTGAAATATAGTAATTCTGAAGTTTCATGATAATTTCTACCAGAAAAAAAAAAAAAATCTACACAGCCCATTGAATGATTCTTAACGTAATGTTGTTATTTCTAAAATGCACTCTGGGGGATACAAATGAGTGTGGTGAAGCTGTGAGATGGTGAACTGCTTCAAGGAACTCCGCCTGCTCTCTTCACACCTCGCAGTTGTCTTGAGTACATTTTGAAATCAGTGCTCTAAGAAAATAAAGAAACACAGCATACTTCCTACTCCCCTGGACTGAGCTACTGTTAAAATGTCCTGAACGTTGCCAGATTTCAGAAATGTCATTGCTATTTTATGGCACTTTCTTGGCTGAGGGCTGTGATGTAGCAATCATATAAATGCTATTAATCTGCCAATTGTCAGAAAGATGCATGCTGCAAACAAATCCTCTCCCACCCAGCTTTTAATGTTGCCTTGTTCTTTTTTTTTTTTTGCTAATAGTACAATGATATTCCTAAAATTGAAGGGACACAATGGCTCAGTGGCTAAGACGCTGAGCTTGTTGATTCGAAAGGTTGGCAGTTTAGTGGTTCGAATCTCTAACACTGCATAAGGGAGTGAGCTCCCGTTACTTGTCCCAGCTTCTGCCAACCTACCAGTTCAAAAGCACGTAAAAAATGCAAGTAGAAAAATAGGGACCACTTTGGTGAGATGTTAACAACGCTCCATGCACCTTCAGCATTTAGTCATGCTGGCCACATGACCACGGAGACATCTTTGGACAGCGCTGTCTCTTTGGCTTTGAAACCGCCCTCTAGAGTTGGGAATGACTAGCACGTATGTGTGAGGGGAACCTTTACCTTTACTTTATTCCTAAAATGTATTCTTCTTCTATTAGTCAGTTCAAATAAGTCTTCCTTTAGCCATGTTCTTCCATCTTCGTGGATGAACTAAATTGCCTTTGGGGATGATTGACTCTGACAATGTAATGATGTGTTAATTGCTTAATCCTGGCAGTATAGCTATCTCACAGCCCAGAATACAACCAACCCCCTAATAACTACCCATGGCATCTGTATTAGTAGTGTCATCCAGTGACACTTCTACATCTATTAAGGGTCAAAATTGTTTTCTTCTTCTTTCAAAATGTGTAATAATTGGAAGAGAGCAGCTGGGCTAAAATAGGAGATCCCATTTAGTGTAGCGGTTAAGGCAGGGCTGTCAAACTCCCGGGCTGTGGGCCAGATGTGTCACGCGCTGACCACGCCCACACAGGTTTAGCGAAGGGGGAAAAAAATCCCAATATGTCATCTGATGCCTCTGTGATGACCCCTGGGTTAAGGCATCAGACTAGAAACTAGGAGACTATGAGTTCTAATCTCATTTTGGGCATGAAACCAGCTGGGTGACCTTGGGTCAGTCAATTCTTTCTCAGTCCTAGGAAAAAGGCAATAGGAAACCACTTCCAAAAAGCCTTGTCATGAAACTGCAAGGATTTGTCATTAGGAGTCGATACTGACTTGAAGGGACAATCAGACAAAGCCATGTTAAACAGTATAGACTTTTCTACTTCCTATCTTCTTTCTTATCTTAAATAGATGCATGCAACGGCAATAGAAAAGAAGGATTTTCTGTTGTCATACTACATATTGAGTTTAAATATAATTTATTATTAAGTGAAATTAAACATTTAATAATGTGGATAGTGCATTTCGGTTTACGGCAAGCTCTACTGTATCCTGGTTTCATGAAAGTGAGGGTTCCAGCCTTACTATGATAGCACAGAAGCAGATTATCTGTTTTTCTGCTCCCATAGTCTTTGGTAATGCGTACAAATATGGGAGAGTTATATATGAAACCAGAGTCTTTCCCATGAAAATTTCAGTTACAAGGAATACAAGAAAAGATGTAGGTTCTTGTCACAAGTGAATTGATCTCAAAAGAGTCAAAGCCAACATTTGCGGCAGCATGTGTGAAGCCCTACCACCTTTCTACATGTGTCTGCTTCATTTCTATAGTAGCACATCTGGGTGAAATGCTACCAGTTCGCTCCGGTTTGGGCAAACCAGTAGTGATAAAAACTACCGGTTCAGTAGAACTGGTAGTTAAAAAAAGTTATCAGTTCATTCGAACCAGTATTTCCGATGATCAGCTGTGCCGCGCGGTTTAGCTTCGCTAGAAAGCAGAAAATCCTGCTTTCTAGCATGCATGCTTATGGCGTGTGTTATGCATGCGTGTGTGTGGCGTGCTTTTGATGCGCACAGCACATGCATACATGCAGCACATGTTTGGCGTGCACTGTGCATGTGCAGGCAGCAAACTGGTGGTGATCCAAGGAAGATTTCACCACTGAGCACAGCCTAATGACAGGAGACTCCTAAATATGCTGTAAGTGGAACGCATAGAATTCCTAGCTATGCTGGAAATCTCAGAACTATCAATTCCTGAGCATCTAAAAGATGTCAATTTTTGTCTGAGTAGCTAGACTGAGAAGATATCAGAAGGTGTTCCACTATCCACAATCTATTTGATATTCCTTCCATATCCTCTGCTAAGTTATTCTTACAAGATTATATAACACATACTTCCAGATAAGGTCAAGACACATAGCAGCAGCTGCCAATGTTCATTAGCTGCTTTTTCATGTTTAATCTGCTTTATATAATACTTATAATCAATGTACAAGAGATCTCTGGAAGCAAAAGATTTTTCAAACCTGGGTCCCTTGTGATTTGTCTGAAGTAGACCTGACTGATTTCTTTGAAGCTGAACCCAAACAATGTGCTAGGTTGGCAAAACACTGACAGATTGTGTTGGAACTAAAAATTGAATATATTTAAATGTTTAAATATATTTTTATTTCATATTCAGTAACAATGATAAATAGTGGCTTTTAGTAGCTTGCTGACTTCTTAATAAATTTAATCAATGTAACATGTCTTAGCTGCAAAAACTGCAATATAGGTAGTCCATGAGTCAATGACCCCAAAAATTATGTTGCTAAGTGAAACATTTAAGTGAGTTTTTCCCATTTTACGACTTTTCTTGCCACAGTTGTTAAGTGAACCGTTGCATTTGTTAAGTTAGTAACATGGTTGTTAATTGAATCTGGATTCTCCATTGACTTTGCTTGTCAGAAGGTCGCAAAAGCTGATCACATGACCTTGGGACACAGCAATGGTCATAAGTATGGACCACTTGTCAAGTGTCTGAATCTTGATCATGTGACCAGGGCAACGCTGTAATGGTTGTAAGTATGAGAAACGACCATTTTTTTCCACTGGTATTATAACTAAATGAACTGTTGTAAATTGAGGACTACCTATACAGAAAACCCTAACTCTTCACATCCATCTAGTGGCCATCTGGATTCTTGCATTCAATTTTGTGCTTTCTATCAAATAAGCATTCCTCTGGCAAGTTTACAAGGGCAGCCAACATCACAATGTCAATCACCAATAAGGCATTTCCTGTGTTCTTTTATAGATCCTATTATTTCTCTAATATTAATCAAAAACAAAAATAAAAATGACTAAAATAATTAAAATTGAGGCTACAACTGAATCAAAGACTAAATTTTAAAGTAATTGTGAAACTAAGCCAAAAATTAAACCTGATCATATTCACAAGACAGAAATGAGTTGCCATTTAGTCGTGCAATTTACGCAAGTTTTAGTAGATCGCTTTTACTTTAAGAGCCAAATACAACAGCTAAGGAAATGGCAGGAAACCATTCTGGACTAAATGTAGAGGTGAGATCCTTTTGCTTGTTTGATGCCCACCCTCCCTCTCGCTGCCCATGTTTTTTAGGTTTTGGTATGATAAAAATGCATTTTGTATTAGTAGTAGTAAGTAGTAGTACCGGTGGAATACGTGGGATGGCATTTACTGGAAGCTTTTATTTTTCAATTCTTATTTATTACAATGCTATTATGGCAGCCTTTTTTCAAAAGCATTTACAGAGCATATTTATGATTGTTAAGATTTGTATTTTCTTCTAATTATGTCAGTTGCTCTGGGAATACTTAATAAGGATGGTATAGAAATGTCTGCTATAAATAATTGCGGTATTTGCATATATACGAATAAATACATCAGAATATTTGTGTTGTTGAGATTAACAGGATCTAATCCATTGTATGTTAATACTTATAGCAGCAGCCCTCAATCTTTGGGGCACCAGGGACAGGTATGTGGAGAGAGGTTTTTCCATAGGCCAGAGTGGGCGTGGTTTCATGTGCTGCTTGTATCCCTCATGTGGGGATTTGCTTGTTTGCGTCACCTGGTTGCTGGCCTGCCATGGCCCAGTGCTGATTCACAGCCCCGAGGTTGGGGACCCCTCTCCTGGATAGGATTCCAGTCTCAGACTAAAAACCTATACTTCATGGCTGGGGAACCAACACAATTGTCCAGTTTAGGAACTCTTCTGAATCTCGTTTCTTCCACAGCAATTAGGGGGTTTTCCTTTCAAGACTGCTAATGGCTAACAGAAGAAACTTTTTGTATAAAAATGAAACACAAAATTTGAAAAAATGGATGCTTTCCCAAATAGAGTTAAATGGAAACAGATCTTTGAAAAAAATTCTTATTTGATCAAGAGGGGAGATAAACAAAGGATAGACTGGTTAATATAAGGGCTTTGTATTTTGAAGGTCAGCTTGTCCTTCCTGCCTAAAGAGCTGTGAGGCTGGAAGAACAGATCAGGGCCTGTTCTTCCTCACAGAACACGACCTCACAGAAAACTGGCAGGACCAATTTTAACCTCAAATCTTCAGAACGTGTCATGTCAGGCCACTTCACCCATGCACATTAATGTTCCTGCACTGGTAGTATACAATGTCTGGAGGTAGGATAAGAAAGAAAACGGCACTTTCAGAGTAGAGCACCTACAACTATCTTCAGGCTGCTCAGGTGAGGATGGATAATGAGATGTCAATAAAAGTACGCAGCCATACCTTGTAGAAATTGTTACTGAGAGATCTTCAACAGTGGTGGGATTCAATTTTTTTTGCTACCGGTTCTGTGGGCATGGCTTGGTGGGCGTGGTGTGGCTTGGTGGGCATGGCTTGGTGGGCATGGCAGGGGAAGGATATTGCAAAATCTCCATTCCCACCCCACTGCAGGGGAAGGATACTGCCAAATCTTCAATCCCACCCCACTCCAGGGAAAGGTTACTGAAAAATCCCCATTTCCTCCTGATCAACTGGGACTTGGGAGGCAGAGAATAGATGGGAGCGGGGCCAGTCAGAGGTGGTATTTATCGATTCTCCGAACTATTCAAAATTTCTGCTACTGGTTCACCAGAACTGGTCAGAACCTGCTGAAACCCACCTCTGATCTTCAAGTAGGGCAATTATCCTTGGTTTGTCTCCTTTCTGTGTGTGGATGCACTTTATTTCTTTTGTTGTTAGCAGACTAATTGTCAAACGTTGGGCCTGTTGCAACTACAGAACAAGGGTAATTTTATGTACAGTGCGATGCAGTGGTCAAGACGAGATATAACCAAGGAACAAACATAGCCACTGACTCTTTGCTATCTGATTCACCAGATGGAATTGTGGAAACATACTTCTTGCCATAGCAACTGAGAACCTGAAGTTCAAACCTTTCCCTGCTGCTCATAGCAGGAGTAGCTGTGTTTTGTGAAAGCTTGATTGGTTTACTTTGTCAGCAATTCTATAAAGATGTCTGTTATGTATATGCACATTCATGCTTGGAAGACTGGAAAAGAACCTCCAAGGTTTTGAAAGAGACTTCAATCATGATACTCTATGCCAGGGGTCTGCAACCTTAAATGCTCAAAGAGCCATTTGGACCCGTTTCCCACAGAAAAGAAAACACCGGGAGCCACAAAACCCTTCCCGTGCCTGACTATTTCTTGAGTGGCCACAAAACTAGCATATGTAGTTGAATGAAACATTCTGTTTTCTTCTGAAACTTTTATTGTCTTGGATTTATTCATGGTTGGCCTACCGGGGATTGAAAAGCTCAATAAATCACGTACTGGGGGGTGTTGCACATTGGCTGTTGTGACACATATTTTGAGTGACAGGGAGCTGCAGCAGAGGAGTGAAAGAGCCACATGTGGTTCCAGAGCCACGAGTTGCTGACTCCTGCTCTATGCAGATCAGGGGTGGGTTCTAAATTTTTTTATTACCGGTTCTGTGGGCGTGGCTTATTTTGTGGGTGTGGCTTGATGGTCATGTGACAATTCTTTAGGATTTAGCAGAGGTACTGGTCTACCAGGCTTTTAACTGCTTGCAGAGCTGTACTGATCTACCATTTATTTTTGCAAACACTGGTCTACCCATTTATTTTTGCAGGCACTGGTCTACCCATTTATTTTTGCAGGCACCGGTCTACTCATTTGTTTTCTTTTAACACTGATCAGCTGTAGGGCGGCCCTTTGAAGCCCCGCAGCAAGAGTTTAAACAGGTTTTTTCCCTCTAGCCATCAGCTGGGACTCAGGAGGCAGCAACAGATTGGGGCTGGGGTCAAATAAAAGGTAAGAATAACACGGATGGGGGGGGGCAGGGGGCGGGGGGCAGAACCGGTTCGGTGACATCATATTGTCACCACTACCAGCTCAGCAGAACCGGGCCGAACCGGGAGGAACCCACCACTGATGCAGATAGTTCAGAGAGATGCTTCATAAAGCACTCCTCCTAATGGTTTCCAGACCAGCCCTTCCTAACTATCCATAGCATAATTACAACAGTTACAAAGGAAGGCCATCAACCTCCCCAGGAGACATTCCTACCAATGGAACACTTTTTTAAAAAAAATGCTTTGTCTGCATTCTCAATGACAAAATAGGCTCCTTTGGGGTAATCTAGGCAAAGTCTGTGCTAGCCTTAAAAAGTAATCTGGTCCTCACTTCCCATGGGGGCAGGCTTGTTTAACCTTTATTCAGGTGAGTGGCTGAACAGAACTTCTACTTTCACTTCCTCCTGCTGCCCACAGAAGTCCTGACTCCTACTTATTAACTGCCAGAACAACACAGCTATAATAAAACCATATATTGAGTGACAGTTGGGAAATTTGTATGACCCTCTTAACCCATACAACTGGGTGAATTAAATGCTGCTCTAGAGAAAATCCTGTCCAAACATTCAGAATTGTTATTGAATTCCTAGATTTTTGGAGAGATACAAAACTTGGATTGAAATGTTTGACTTCTTCACCAGCTGTCTTGGTAATAAGCGTTCTTCCTGTTTAAGCTATTGCTGACATTTCTCTCAAGTGCTAAACTACTCTTGTTAAGATATTTTCTACCTGAGATGATAGTAATAGCTATATTATATTTGACCTTGTTTGGCAGGAAACTTCCAGTCTCACACCGTGTACTTGATTGCTATTTTACGGGAAAGTGCCAGAAAAGACTAATCCTTTTTAAAAGTTATTTTAGAAAAAGAAACATTCTCTGCTTTAAACAATAATAGTAGATTGATAATGTTGATGAGGTTTATAATATTAATAATACCATGGGATAATAAAATATGAGACAATATTTTTTGGGGGGGGAAACTACAAAGAATCAACATCTGAAAATCAAAATTGAAAGATTACAGCATAAGTAGGCCTTGGTGGTCACACTAGATGTCATATATATATATATCCCTGATAAACCTTGATAAAATTTCCATCTTTCCAATTACAAGAGGCTATATTGCTGGGATCTGCATATATACTAGGAGCCATGGTGGCGCAGTGGTTAGACTGCAATATTACAGGCTGACTTTATCCACAGCTGATCCTGACTCAAGGTTGATTCAGTCTTCATCCTTCCAAGGTCGATAAAGTGAGGACACAGATTGTTGAAGGCAATATGCTAACATTGTAAACCACCCAGAGAGTGCTGTAAAGCGCTCTTGCTATTATGCTGACATAGTATGACAATCTAGGTTCTTCATGCATACAAAATTTAATACTAATACTAGTAATAAAGTTTCAGTGACTGATATTTATTTCAATGGTTGGCTTATTGTTTCTGGGATACCCCAGTTCATAATAAACCATCACCTCATTACTTATAACGCCTTATTAACACTTCCTAATGTCTGCCCCAGTTTCAACAGTAATCATTGTATATGTTCATTATGTTTTGCTCTTGTCTGCATTTTCCCTGTAATTGCCTTGGATTTAACATTGCTGTTTCATTTCCCAGCTGATTTGTTCCAGGACATCTTACATAAAACGTCTTTTCAATGGTAAGGCTCTCCTTGAATGACTACATGGACCTTCCCAGACCTGAATATTGTTGGGAGATGCCCAGTGCTAATCCAATCGTACATTGGAAGGACGGAAAGGCAGGGTCTTTTGAGTGGTTGTGCCAAGGGAAGACACACTTGGCTAGGTCAGCACCTATTGTCATTCCTGCCCATAGAAAATATGCCCTTAATTAGATAGGTTTTTCATTCTGAGCAGTTTTTGGTAAAAAAAAAATAAAGTAAAAAAATAAACCAGGCTTAATCATAATGGTTTATTGGAGTGGAGGTGTTTTAATCTGCTCTGTTTTGTTTTGTTTTGTTTTAGTTCTGCACTGACTGCATTTGTTATACAGATAAAGTGGGTTTCTATTGAATTGTCTTCTTTACTGAATCTAAAAAAACCCCCTGATTTTTAAAATTAAAAATCAGCAGGGAATTTTATCAGATGGGATCAAATGAGTATATAGGAATTTATATGGTAGTTCTTTTCTTCCTAATGTTTTAAACCCCAACATGCTTTCAGCTGCTGCTTGGCCTCTTTGGAGAACAGAAGTTTCTTTCTTAATACTTCCTGGAATGGCCTTGTCACCATGTAATGTTGGATCTTCTTTTTGTTCTCAGAACAGTTTGTTCCCAATGATGGATGAGCATTAGCAACATTTTGTTTCAGCTAGTGTTGTTCCACCATGAGTCAGTTTGGACCACAACAGTAGAATTCTTTTTAATCCCTTCCATTAAGGGATTATTTTTAATGATGTAATGGGATATGAGCTTTACAAATAAATACAACTATAAATAAACTCTGGAGTTATGATTAGCAATTCGGTGGAGGAAAGAAAGAAGAGCAAAACTTTTAAAAAGTGGTATGAATTTCATGCTCGGTCAATTTTTAAAAAATCTGGTAAGTGTTAAAAGTTATTTAAGTTTTGACATGGGCAGGCATATCCCATACACTTTCAACAATAAAAATTATTTGTCTATATGAATTTGCGGATAATCAACTGGCAATTTGAGGATGGCATTCAGTGGCTTGATCATGGTTTCATTAGATTATGCAAGGACTTTTACCTGCAGTTTTATTTTGGAAACGGAAATAATTTTCCAAAGATGCCTGCATGAGGTATACCAAAACAAACATGATTTCTATGTTTCTTTGTTTGTTTAATCTCTCAATTCCTCATCTAAGCAAAATCTAGGCAAATGAGTCAGGAACATGATAAGATATGGAAGAGAGGCAGAAGAAAGTGAATATGGAGTGGGTGGCGCACTACAGGGCCATGGTGGCACAGGGGTGAGAATGCAGGATTGCAGGCTAATTCTGCCAACTGCTAGAAGTTTGATCTTGACTGGCTCAAGGTTGACTCAGCCTTCCATCCTTCTAAGATCAGTAAAATGAGGACCCAGATTGTTGGGGACAACATGCTGACTCTGTAAACCACTTAGGGCTGTAAAGCACTGTAAAGTGGTATATAAGTCTAAGTACTATTGCTATAGGGATGCGGTGGCTCAGTGGCTAAGACACTGAGCTTGTTGATAGAAAGGTCAGCAGTTCAGCGGTTCGAATCCCTAATGTCACATAACAGGATGAGTTCCTGTTACTTGTCCCAGCTTCTGCCAACCTATCAGTTTGAAAGCACGTAAAAAATTCAAGTAGAAAAATAGGGACCACCTTTGGTGGGAAGGTAACAGCGTTCTGTGCATCTTTGGCATTTAGTCATGCTGGCCACATGACCATGGAGACGTCTTTGGACAGCACTAGCTCTTCGGCTTTGAAATGGAGATGAGCACCACCCCCAAGAGTCAGGAACGATTAGCACATAAAGGGAACACTTTACCTTTACCTTTTACTATTGCTATGCCCCTTGCTGAAGTGAATCCTTTCAATTTTGTGACACATCAGGTTATGCCTTCACTGATCCATCTTTCATGGTGCTTCTTGAATCTCAGTTATTTCATTATATGAATGTCAAATTCATATAAAGGGCAATAAATGCTCCATTACTTTTACATAACCATATTTTCCCTGATTTTAGGTAATCAGAGAATCAGTACATGGCTAAATATCATGCAACAGTATGTATATAAGGAGGAGGAAAGCATGTCTTCTAGCATTGTCTATTTAAAAAAAACACTGAAGTTGACTAGACTAGGTTTTCTAAGAGGTATGAAATTGATAAAGTGCCAGGAAGAAAAGAATACACACTGCTGGTCTTGCTTCCCCAAGAAGCAAAACTTTGAGTTCTTTTCTGTGTTTTTTTAGTTTAAATTTATTTTTTGTAACAAAACAATCTTTAATCTTAGGAAAAAAAGCTGAAAAAAATTAGAAATACAAAAAGAATTTTTTTTATTTATCAGTCTCTTGGTTTACCAATCAATCCACCACTATAATATAAACAATGCAAGATATTATTATAAGATACCATAAAATCTCTACCATAATAATGCATGTTGCGGCACCCTTTGATTGGTAGAAAATACTACCGTTTCCAAAACGTATTGATCACATATTTTCAAAAACCATTCCTTGACATCTGGAATAATGCCACTTCTACAGTTTTTTCAATTAATAATTAATAATTATAATTCCTTTTGTCACTTGCATGCTCAATATAGCCACGATTTCTGATAAATAGTCAAATTCCAAAACTTTGATATATAATTGTACACTGTTCAGAATCACTCTATGAATGACATGGATGATCTCTAAATTTGATCAATATAAACAAACAAACAAACAAATAAATAAATACATCAGGATTACATTTAAGATCTTTAACATTTATTTTTCCCCATAAGTTGACTATTATATGTTTACACAAACCCCAAAACATGCTAAAATATCATATGCCCATGTCATATGTGACAATGAGCCCTCATTTTTTTACATTTCTAGGTACTGTCCATATGTCTGTATGTATGTCTATGTTTACATTTATTTCTGAATTGTAGCAGAATAACAGTATAGCAGAGTTAGAAGGGACTTTGGAGGTCTTCTAGTCCAACCCCCTGTTCAAGCAAGAGACCCTATATTATTTCAGATATGCTGCAAATATACCGGCAAAGATATACCAGTAAATGGACATGTATAAACAAATAAGTTATCATTTTTCTGTAAATTCATATGAATGATCCTGGACAGAAATATGGCATCAGAAATTTAAAACTGTACATGTTTAAAACTACTTTCCTTAAAAAAAAAACCCACACACCAATGTAATTATGGAGTACTTCATGATAAAACCCCAAAATTAACCTCTGCCACTTTGTACAATTGAATATTTTGCTAGTTACAAACATCATCAAACTCATTTTCTTTTAACCAAGTAGGTAACAAAATAATAATAAAAAAACCTATCCAGGTACCCAAGACTTTAAAAGGAATAAATGTTCCTCCACCTCCTTCCTGACCTTTAAAGGACCGCAAATTTTAAGCTATTAAACAATGAACGTTGTAGAGCACTGCTAAAGGCATCTGGTACTCACTCAAAACACAGCCATTGCTGTCGAAACCTTGTAGGTTTCCTCCATTCCATGCTCCACAGAAGAAAGGTTAAATGTAACTTTTATACGAAACATACATCAAACTGTGACAAATAGGAGAGTTTATTAAATGCAGATGTACAGAGAAAAGTGTGTGAAAGATTTAAGACATTTACTCAAATGGCTTGGGAAAAAGGGATGGGGGGATTTCACTGTGCGATTCCTCCACGGATCACATAGCTGCAACTCCATTGTCAAAAACAGAGCCATCTTCAGCATAGAGGAATGAGATTGCAAACTGCTTTTTCTTGTCATTTTTTTTATGTCCCCAAAGCAATTTGAGTGGAACCACATTTATTATGTCACTTGACATCTCCATGATTCCAGTATCTGCCATCTGTTTTCAGGTGCTTTTCTATACAACTGAAGTAAAATAGAAAGTGTATGAAAAGCAGGAATTATTTTGGACTCATTGATTTCACTGGGAGAGATATGTTTTCCCCATTGTGAAATCAATGAACTTTGAAACCACTTATCTTTGACTAAATTGCAGTCAGAGATTGCAACCTTCTAGATTTTGTTATAATTCATGCTTCTAAAGGTTTCCTCTCGGAATATAGCTAAACAAAATAGCATTATTCCCATCAATTTCAGTGGGACGGAATGAAATGGGTGAATACAATGAGACTTTATTTTCCTTACATAGTTAGGAACCAGATGTTCTCCATGAACGCTAACTTTTCTTAGTTATACTGCCTCACTACCAAAGGCGTTTTGTCCTCTTGCGTATAAGCTTAAAATCTGCTCTGATCCTGGATAAATTTTTAGGACAAGGGTTTACTTTATTAAAATCTTAACAGTGTTCTGGGGGTGAGATTACTCCATTGCTGCTAATAATCAGAATGGCTGCAAAGGATTAGTATTAGTCTTCAGGTTGGAAACCTATTAAATTGTACAAAATTGGAGACAGGAAATCACTAAGCCTATTTCTCAGCTTTAGGCTGAAACAGGAAGGTGGCATGTCATCGCCGAAGGTTGTACAGATTTACATGTTAGACCTCATATGGGAATCTTTCAGTGCCCCGTGTCTCCAGTGTCCCCCCCGCCCCCAGATGAACAAGACAGAAAATCTGACTGGATGAGTTAATTTTAATGTAAGGCTACATTAACAAACTCTTGCGAGTTTGAAGGTACAAACTCCCTGCTGCTACTTTTAATTATCTGAACAATTCTGTGTGTGTGTGTGTGAAAGAGAGAGAGAGAAAAGAATCCCTCTTAATTTTTTTCCTTTGACCATTAATCTATTGGGGGTTTTCCCCTCTTTTGTCTGATTGTTTCCTAGGCAACAACTCATCCCTGGTCCCTCAAGGTCATCCATTCCATTCCATTTTACTTCTACTCATATGCAAACATAATACAAACTTTTATCAAATAATAATAGTTTTTGTTATGATTTCGGGAATTATTCTCTGACCTTTACTGAAGCTTCTTTGCCATTTGAGTAACCATGGATGACCAGCATTAACCAGCCTTCTTCAGGATTATGCAGACAGAAGAGCACAATAAACATTTTTGCCTCAGTATATTTTGGTCAATATGATTCAAGCTATCCTGTCCCTGATTTGTTTCTCCTTTTGCTATTGTTTAAATGAGTCTGTGGAACTGTATTTTTAATATATTATTTTCATTTTTTTTCTATTAATATTATGTTACAAACTTGTGCCATTGGACTGCTACCAAGAAATAGGCAACATTAACCTGGAAACTATGAATAATATTTATTTTTTTCATAAGCATCTGAAATTTGGATGTAAGATTTTTTTTTTTCAGAAAGAACGTTTACACCAGTGGTGGGTTGCTACCAGTTCGCCCCGGATTGGGTGACCCGGTAGCGGCGGCAGCGGGAGGCTCTGGCTGCTACCGTTTGCTCCACATGCACTCATGAGCAAACTGGTAGCGATGGGTTTTGAAACCCGCCCCTGGTTTACACCCTCTGTGGAATGACTGTTGTAATGTTTTGCTTCGTGCCCTGATTATTTTAAGATAATCATGTGTTCCATGTAGTCAACAAAATAAATACCTTTTTTTAAAAATAGTGTCAAAGCTCCCATTTGAGAAAACTGTGAATGAAAACCAAAGCAGATTTCCTAACACTTTTTTTTTTAATTTTCTATTTTCTTTTTCAGAACAAAAGTAGCGATTTGCAAAAGATTTGATGGAATGGAATAAAACATCAAATTGCACTGCTGATGCAGACTGGATTTACACTGATCTGAACATCCCTATGCTGAGATCTCACACAGCGCATAGAATAACTTCCCATTTCACACGTTTACTTCAGCCATCAAAACAGCAGAGGTATATTTTGAACTGTTGAGAGCATGTTGTGGAACAATTTGTGTTTTTCTAGGATATCTTTACCTGAGATATGTCAGGGACATAGACAGGCAATTGCAGGATAAACACTACAGAATACCAAAGACAGTCTAGGGCTTCCAACAAGGGATAACACTAGGCAAAATAGGAGATTGAGGAAGGGGGTGGGTCTTGATATCAGTGCTTCCAGGTTATCAATGATGGAGCATGTTCTTATTTTCATCTCTAAAATGTTAGGTGGGATGATATCGTACTGTGATAAGTGCAGCACCTTGCTGAGAAGACTGGTGATACCCTCTTGTACACTTCAGTTGTTTCCAATCTGCTCCTTTTTGTGTTTATTCACTGCTTAAACCATCTAACACTGGCAGCATTACATCTGTTTTAGCCAGGCAGCACATTTTATTAATGCTTAAGACAATTTCATGGGGGAAATTTGTATCATTCCAGGGGCGAAGCAGATTTGAGCCATTCACATCTGACCCAATGAAACTGTGTCATTCATCTGGGATTTCATATGTTTTTGAAGTTTACGTGGCTTCATACATAATTGAATATGTGTGCAATGCATTACTAAAAAGAAAGAAAGAAAGAAAGAAAGAAAGAAAGAAAGAAAGAAAGAAAGAAAGAAAGAAAAGGAAAAGAAACCCTTAAAATTATAGATCCCTATGGACAAAAAAAGCAACCCTCTTCTGTTAATATGTCTTGCCAGAATTCATTCAAAGAAAATATGGCCATGCAAAGTGCAAATATGGCTAGTGTTAATTATTTAATTTAAAGAATATCTTTATTCATTCCTGAACTTCTAGCATGCAATTGGTGTATCTTTGTCAGCCCCTCCATCCTGCTGTCCTCTGCCTCTTAAGCTTTGCAGATTGAACTCATAGTGCTTGATGAGCAAACACAGTTGATTTACAGTTTAATTTCCAACCATTTGTGTAGGGAATTTTCTGCTGAGATTGTCTGTGCTGAAAATGGGCTTTCAGTTACATGCTTCACAGTGGTCATTTTGCTCCACATGAACACTGCACCATTTCAGCCTCATTCTACCCAAACTCTCCAAGGTTACAAGGACTCAGCAAGCTGTACAAGCCACAAAGCAATATGTTCACAGAGCTCGGGGGAAAAAAAAACCTTATGACCTCAGCATCTGTAGTGATGTTGGCCACCTTATTTCGAGACTATTTTAATTATTGGGATATGATGTGCTTTAAATGAGAAACAGTTGAGCTGGATCATACGTGCTGTATGAGAGCCAAGTTCTCAATTATCTCTGCTTTCAATTATCTCCATTTTAAATGATCTTGATCTGAAGATTTGCTGGGCCAACACTGAAGCATTTAGCATGGAATCTGATTGCTAATTCACAAAAAAGTTTTGAACATTTCATGGAACCGCAGTCAGAAGGTGTTTTCTTGTGTTCCGTTATCTTGCATTTACAATCATTTATAATAAAATCAGCTGTGTTCTCTTTATTGGCGATGCAACAAAAGCAGCCAATTAAAAAGAAACGCAAAATTCGTCTTCATTAGGTACAGTTGGAAATGAGAGAAATCAGAGAAACTGGGAAGCAAAGAATAGCATAGAACATAGAATAGTGGGAGGCTGGCTGAAATCATTTCACAAAGGGGCACTCTATACTGCTCATGGCAGAAATAAAACACACATTCCCTCCCAAATTACGGAGTAAAGATGCCCAAGGTCTCACATGTCCCACTGCACATCTCTTCCTCCTTTGCCTACTGATACATTCAGGGTCTCACTGAATCTGAGGGATGGGGCTGTGGAATTTCCCTTTGGTGAAACAAAGAGCCGATTTCCCCTTTGACTTTCTTCCAGACTCTTCAGAAGGGAATAGAGGGGGCCAGTAAAGAGTCCTCTGGGGTTCTTATGATAAGGACAAGATGTTGCCATGTGTACCTTCTGGCATCAGATATGCCAAAGACAAAGACTTTTAGCAAAGCCCACACTACATTGCTGCCAACATTTTTTTTTAGTCCCTTTGTCAGCAATCCGATGCATGGGTATCCCAGGGAGCTTAGTAGAATCTTCTTGTTGGAAAATTGCTGTAGGTCAGGGGTGTCAAACTTGCGTCGTCACATCATCATCACATGACATATAGTGACTTTTTCTCCCTTTGCTAAACTGGGGGTGGCAGGGGTGAAATTCAAAATTTTTCTCTATCGGTTCTGTGGAGGTGGCTTGGTGGGTGTGGCAGGGAAGGATACTGCAAAATCTCCATTCCCATCCCATTCTGGGGCCAGCCAGAAGTGGCATTTGCCGTTTCTCCAAACTACTCAAAATTTCCACTACCGGTTCTCCAGAACTTGTCAGAACCTGCTGAATTTCACCCCTAGGGGAATGGGCGTGTCCAGCTCATGATACACTTGGCCTGCAGGCCATGAGTTTGACACCCCTGCTGTAGGTAATTTTCAGTTTAGCTTGCACCCTCCCACTCAGTCATTACATCCAGGAGACAGTAAGCACATGGGTAACTCAGTTTGGCTAGGAAAAATATAATTTATATATAAAAATATAATTTATTAAAACACCAGCAAATGTTAAAAATAATTTACTGGCAAATAGGATAAAAGACAGGCAAACAGCAGGGAGAAAGAGAGAAACGATCAACAGGCATGAGGTAAACATTATCTACACCTATATATCAGAAGGCATAGAACTTTCTAGAGCGACTAGAAACAACACTGTGGACTGTTAGCACAGACGGTCCCAAAGGGAATGAGTGGCCTTTGGTTATTTTAGCCTGAACCCTTTTATGTGCCTAAAAGCAGTAGATAAGAGATAGAAAGTAGAATACCCTCCTCTATTCTGTACCACAGAAGAAACAATTTGGTGAACAGAGATAATGTAGTTTTGGCTGATAATTGAACGATAGTTTTCACAACTGAATGCTTACTAAATTAACTCACTCTCTGGTTTGCTCTATATAACAAACCATAACTAATCTTATTTATTTCTTTGGTGTATTTATATGGGCATAAGGCACTATGGGCAGCAAAATGGATTAAAACTAACATTAAAAATCAGACTTCATCAAAATCAAGGGGGGAATGAAATTTTGACTTTGGTGTTTGAGGACTACATCTGATTTGACTAGAGAAATATTGCGGATTTTTTACCATTTATTATGGGTTTGATTAAAAATAAAAGAATAAAATATAGTGAATATTGAATACTGAAGAAGCTTCTTGGATGAGAAGCAAAACATCTTCAAGTAAGAATCCCAAAGGAATTACAAAACAGAGAGGAATATGACTACTATCTAGTATGGGAAAAGTGGTACACATGGTTGGAAGATAGAAAAGGGAAAAAAGATTAGGAAATAAGTGGAATGACCTAATATAAAAATAGGAACATACACTACTAATGTAGGTTAACAGTGAATTATAAAGATAGATATAAGAGAAAGACCAACAAGGAGGAGTCAAAAGCACAAATAAGAACAGACAGTACAGTTGCGACAAATTGGATAAGATATATATTTGAATTCTTGTTTACATGTTTACACGTTTTGTATGTTTTGCTGTTATTTGTTTTGTTTTGTCTGTATTTTTAAATAAATAAAAATTTAATAATAATAAAAAAGTAAGAATGAAGATATTTAAATGATGATGTTATCCATTCAGTCATGAGAGGGGGCATGGCCAGCACCACAGCGATACAACAAACTTCAGAGCTCCAAAGAAGAGTCGACATTCCAGCCAATTTGGGGGTCCAAAGAGGATCGTAACCATCTTGTAGAGACGGTGAAGAACAGGGGCACGGGCTGGTGTGAACAGGGAAGTTGCAAATTCTCTGTAGTGCCAGTGAAGAGCCTCCAACTCAGCGACTGGAAAGAGTGGCCGCGTGCAAAGAGAGAAGAAAGAAGAAAGCAAGGTAGATCATCTGGGTGAGATTGAATCTATTGTCTTGAAAACAAAACTCCTATTTTTACTATACTCTCCTGCCCAAGCAGGAGACCCTACACCATTCCTGACAGATGGCAGTCCAGTCTCTTCTTGAAAGCTTCCAGTGTTGAAGCTCCCACAACTTCTGAAGGCAAGCTGTTCCATTGGTTGATTGTTCTCACGGTCAGAAAACTTCTCCTTATTTTCAGGTTGAATCTCTCCTTGTTCAGTTTCTATTCATTATTCCTTGTCTGGTCTTCAGGTGCTTTGCAAAATAGTTTGACCACCTCCTCTCTGTGGTGGCCCCTCAAATATTGGAACACTGCTATCATGTCTCTCCTGGTCCTTCTCTTCATTAGACTAGCCTTGCCTCCTGCAACCTCCTGCAACCGTTCATCATATATTTTAGCCTCCAGTCCCCTAATCACCTCGATTGCTCTTCTCTGCACTCTTTCTAGAGTCTCAACATCTTTTTTATAGTGTGGTACCCAAAACTGGATGCAGTATTCTAGATCGATGCCCTTTGACCCACATTTTTAAGTATTTTCCCATTTCAGGTACATTCTGTTCATTATGTCTATTGTAATCCAGAATGGGGGCTGGTGAAGTCCAGATGGAAGATGTTGTGAATCCAGAGACTCTGTAGCTACATTTGGCTCATGGTCCAACTTGTGATGTGATTGATCATCTTAAAATAACTGACTGTCAATATTTTGGAAGTGACTGCCCTGCATGAAAAATGAATAATGATAAGGAAGACCTCCAATAAACTTCAGTGCTCACAATCTTCTCATCTTGTCAGATTTATTTTGCTACTTTATTATGCATGCATTACTATTATTTATAACTTGCCCTTTGGACTGCAAATCTTGTCAATGCAGCTAGCATGTAACATTCACAACAGTGAATATAATAGTAATAAATATTAAAAAAAAAAAAAAAACAGCTGGAGCCCTCTTGCTTCAAGGATTGTTCCAGTAATTGGTTATAATGGCCCAGTGCAAATAGATGGAGAAGAGTCATTGCCTTATACCTCCCCCCTCTCTTTTTATCCTTCACAAATACAAGGAAAATATTAAAATCAGAATTGCCATGAAATGCATTGTTCAAGCATTTAATATTGCTGGCAGTTTGTGAGAATGCAAGGTTCCCATTGTTTCCTTACCATAATATTACAACCATAGCCTCACTCAGTGGATGAACTATGGAACCATATATAGACATTCTCAATCCAATCCTGTTTGCCCAACAGTTCATCGGCAAAGATCCCAGCTTGATCTACCATCTGCTTCATGAATTTATTTTATGACATTATAAGTCTGCAGTACTTTAACCCAACTTTTATCCACCTTCTACAAGTTTGAGGAGAAGGTTTCTGCTAGGCCTGTATGAGGTGACTAGGTTTGCTTCAGTGAAGTATTTTATGGCAAGGAGGCAAAGTGAATTTCTTCATGGAGATGAGACAGCAACCTAATTCCCCCCAGGTGCTTTGCATTGCCTTAGAAACTGACTCCTTACTAGAAGAAACTTTTCTCACAATCAACACAATATGCAGAAGCCTCAAAATGCTTTGCATTGCCTTAGAAACTGACTCCTTACTAGAAGAAACTTTTCTCACAATCAACACAATATGCAGAAGCCACAAAATGTTGATGAGGGACTTAAGCAAGGTAAAATTAAGAAACATGACTGCTTCACTTCTTAAAAGTGTGTGTGTGTGTGTGTTTGTGTGTAGCTTCACACAGCTTCAAAGGGATGCTTTGCATGAACTTTCATCAAAGCAAAGCAGCCTTTGAAGTTTTATGCAGTCTTAGTATCTGCTCCTTCTTCTACAATGTATCACACGGTGAGAGTGAACATGAGGATGGGCACTCACAATTTGATTTACGCAACCTTGTTGTCAGCAAAGACTTAAATGGATTGAGGATGTAGTCAGAGTTTGCAGCCATCTAAGGCAACAAAAATAAAGCAAGATTCTCTATCATTTAGCACAGGACATGTGGAAGAACAAATGAATGCCCTCAAGTGGTTAAAAAAAAAAGTCCATTACAATATAACATCATGTCAGAATAAGGAGACATGGTTCAAGACATTGTCATGCAAATGATGGGTTTATGTGCTTACATCATGACATCTCATACAAGTATATAAGTTGCATCATTTGCATAAATCATGAATTATTACTCCTTATTTGGCCCCTCCCTCCAATACCCAAGGCCTAAGATGCACAATATGTGTAATCTTGCCAGGAGAATGACATATCTGATTACTATGATGCCAACATCTATGTCTGAAGAATGAAAAAGAGGTTTCCTTGTTTACTGCATTCTCTCTTTGTGTAAACAGAGGATCTTGATTGACACAAAGCCCTCTTATTTTATGAGCTCTATTTTTTAAAAAATAGAAAAAATGTGTGGCACCTGGTAACCCCTTTTCCTTTTCAATTATGCTCGTCAATAACTCTATAGATGGTTGGTTCACGATTACAAGGAGAGTAAGCAGATTACTTTTTTGACTGATGACTTTCCAAACATTCCATCAACTACTTCTATTTGAATTACTTCTCACTTTCATATAAGAATAATGTCTATGAACTGTCTGCATTCTGATCTGATCTTTTTAATGTCACTATCAGAGTCTTTGAACATAAATAGTATTAATGCATAAATACTTCAGGTGGCACACATTTTTAAAAACAATTATGTTGAACAGTAATAAACCCTTGTTTTAAAGTTTTGGTAATGGAAAGTTTAGATGGGAAGCTCTTGAAGCGAGTTGCTTATCTAGATTTATTTATGAGGTGTTTTTTTTTTTAATAGCCCTACCATCGCTATTCAGATAAAATTTAAAGATGAAACTGGCAAAGCAAGTCCAAGGACTGAACTTTTCCATTCTAATTTATGATTTGTTCTTGAATTAAGAGCTAATTTTGTTCCAGGTCTTTGGGCAAAGATCTCACATTTGTTTTGGGCTTGCTCTGATTAATTTGTCTTATGTCTGCTTGTTTTTGTTACTTTAAAAACATTCCAACAACAAAATGGAATACTTTTAACTATTGAGCTCACAACACACATTTCTGTTAAGGATGATCAATCTCTATATAATTTATTGTTCCTGGGTTATATTTCCCACAAAGGTGGACCTCTATACACCTCTTTATATAATGGAAAAGGGTACAAGGCCAGCATGACTGGTCTCACCATCATCTATAGGTGGTGAGCTTTTGCAGTATGCTGTTGCGTAGTTGCCAAAGAAAGCAGCAGAACTGAATAATGACTGTGATCTCCAATATCATTAGTGGCTGTCTCATGCTGCCATTATTAGTGTCTTCATCTTAAAATGATGCATCCATTGGGCAAAGGGATATCATTATTAAGATGGTAACATGGGCTAGACCAACTGCAGAGAGGTAGTTTTCCAAATAACTCCAGCTGAGGTTACCAGTCAGTCAGCTCTCTTGTAACTAATAATACTCCAATATTAAATGGCCATCATAAGATTTTTCCCCTGTTGATGTTTAATCATTGTTATTCTATAATTTTAAATTTCTTAACCCTAATTTAATTTTTAATGTTAAGTTTTATACATTTTTGTTTATCTGTTATATTATATTGTACACTGTCCAGATATCTTCTTTGAGGCAGATGGACGGTTTAGAAATATGAAATATGAACAAATATATAACTGTGTCCAGAATATTAGGCCACCATTCCAGAATGAATAGACTCTACCAGACCTCTTCTGTAACATGCTGAAAGATTTGAGAATGTGACCCTGTCAGAGGACTCAATCATCTGGGCCATCTTGATAATAATTTCAATGATATTTCACCTGCCCTAGGCTATGCCTGTGGCAGTGACTAGCTTGAGGTTTCAATGTATTGATGTATCTAACTATCTTTAGAGCATTGCCTATCTTTATGCATAGGGCTATTTAACATGTCATGATAAAAATATTGATTTCTGAACCCAGCATGAGAAGTGCATGGCTCTTCTTTACACTGGGGTGGGTGGTTTAGAATAGAGAGCTTGGTTATGTTAGTTTATGATTGAACCTCAATTGATTTCAGGGGGTTTTCTCTGAGTCTGATTAAAATCGTTACAACACATTGCATGCACACCTGGTTTGTTTTAGGGTGCGCATCTCAAAAATATCAAATGAATAAAACACATACTTGCAAATGTATGTATCCTATAGGCATACTTAGAAGAGATCAGGAGAAAGATTTGGGGTTTTTCTCTGCCTCCTAATCAACCTGCCTGTCAGCAGCAGTTTCCAGCTGCATGCAGAATGGAAGAGGGAGTATAGATCCAAGCAGTAATTTTGCATTTCCTGGTGCTGAATAAAAGACCCCATGCTTCTATACTATGTCTGCTTTTTGTTCCTATTGATGGTGGGGGGGGGATCTGTCTTCTTTTGATCAGTCTGTACATGTGGCCAGCAGTTCCTATCAGCAAACCAATTTGCCTCTTGTTGCTGCTTCTGTGTGACATGCTCCATTCTTTCTAGCCAAAGATAAGGATTTTGGACAATTTCATTTAAGGTGTCCTGTTAATGCACATTTTCTAAGTATATCCCCCCCCCAAAAAAAAACCCCACACCAAAATGTATTTAGAGAGGAAAGGCATACACAATTGCATGCCATGGGAGAAAATGAATGGAAAACATAGGTATTTGGGGGAAAATAGGAGACAATTTAAATGCAAAATATCTTGCATTTTTACGAAATTCACATAAAATGAGAGAGAAAAATTCAATACTCGCCAATCGGGAGCACATCTAGAAATAGACTGATGTGATCATTACACTATAATGGAATAGCAGTCCATAAATAATTATTTATCTATCTGCAGTGCCAGCTTCTTTAAACTCATTATCTGTTCTGTTTTGTCAGTCAAGCCCTGTAGTGGCGTTTTACTCACAGTTCAGGATATGGTGAATAAGATGCCTTCTTCCATGCTAAGCCTGGAACTTGGGCCATTTCAGAACACATTCCTCAGTCTGCAATTGACAGCTTACCAGACTATGCTCAAGTATAGCAAGTTGCATTATGGGTATGCTGGCAAAGGACTCCCAGGGTGGTTGCACCATGTGCTGTCCAGACAGAATAAATAAACGACAACCTAGCCACCTCTCCAAATATCTAGGATTTCTTAGAGTATGTGTGAAGAGCTGCTTTACTTATTGATTTACAGTCAAACTGGAGCTATTTTGCTCTTCAAAAATGGAAAGAAAGAAAAATACAGTAGGTACAGAAGTAATTAATGAAAAACACAATAGTATTTCACCTACTGCAGCCTTTCCACTTTCTTTTAGGACAGCAGCCCTCAACCTTTTGGGCACCAGGGACCGGTTCTGTGGAGAAAGGTTTTTCTGCGGACCAGATGGGGTGTGGTTTTGTGTGTTGCCTGCATTCTTCGAATAGGGCTTCCCTTGTTTGCGCAGCCTGGTTGCTGGCATGCCGTGGACCGGTGTCAGTCCACAGATCAGGGGTTAGGGATCCCTGTTGTAGGATAAAACATTTACGCTGAACAATTCAAGTGAAAGCTAAGAAGCTACTTAATATTTTAATCACAATCAGTGGGAAGATTTTAAAAAGGACAACTTACTGTTTTGCACATGTTTCCTTTCCTGCATAGGACCCTTACGTGAGCAGTACCAAAAGATTTTAGCCACAGGAAAAGACATTATTGGATATTATGAAACACTGTCTGGTATCTTAGTTTTGATACCACTTCTTGCTAATTACAGAAAACCAATGCCTCCAGAGTGCTAAAAGGCTCTAGTATGGAAGCAAACAATGACTGATGACTTAATAAATGCATGTAGTAATGTAGTAGAATGTAATATAGTTAATGAAACAACTAGATCATTTGCTTTATCTATAAATTAATATTGGCTATTGTAGTGAAACCTGCTTCAGACAGCAATATATGTTGTTTCATTAGAGCCAAACCAATGATAAACTTACAAATCTGCAGGATCTAATTGCCTTAAATATAGCAAAGCCAAGCCTGTTAGCATTTTAATTGCTATTTGCCACTTTAAAAGCTGTTATTATTCAACCACATTATCTGAGAATGTGCACAATACTATGTGCAGTTGCATGAGTTTTACTATAGAAGCGGCAGAAAAGCTGCAGTGTCTCGAGCATGATCCGTTTCAGAAAAGTCAACAATAGGGTGCTTTGTTATAGGTGAAGTTTGATTTCATGGAACCAGGTAGGAGAAAGAGCTCCCGTGGCTCAACTAAAGCAAACATACCACAATTGCATTGATTCATGCTCTCTTCCTCCTCAACAGAAGGGGATGAAAGCAAGGGAATGATATGGGTTGAGACAAGGGAATGTGGAGTGGAGAAGACAATATTCTTGCTTTCCTGCAATCTCTTGGATGAGATGCATTATTGAGTTTGGATTGTAGAATTTGAAATGACCATCTGATTGGTACTTATCAGCAAGTTTAGGATGTGTGGACTTCAACTTCCAGAATTTGCTTGCTGGGGAATCACAGGCGTTGAAGTCCACGTATCTTAAATTTGCCAAAGTTGAGAAACACCGATCAAGATAATGCTTGTGGAACATTTAGGCTGAGACAAAGGATCTCCTAATATCTATTTTTTCTTAAATGCAAACAAAAATCTACTTGAGGCCAGGATACAGTTGAAAGACTGAATCATAAGTTGATCTTATCCTAGGGCTCATATGTAACACATCTATTGCAATTATCAATAGACAAAGCAAAAAATCATCATGTATTTTGTGATACATGTATACATGTACATGTATTTTGTGATACAGGTGAATATCTGTAGCTCAGTGTAGGATAAGGGTGAGGGTTTGTTCTCTGAGCTTGTGGGTTGGTTTCTGGATGTTTTGTTACCAGGCTAGGTAACATCTTTAGCAGAATTTAAGAGATGTCACTATTGGTGTTCTGTTTCATGTGGTCAGTAGGTCTTATGATGGGGAGGTCACATCAGGTGAGGATCCTTCCTAATTCCTGGTGGAGTTATTGCAGATAAAGATGTCAAGTAGCAGAAGAGAAATAGCTGTTTGATGTCTTTCTCCCCAATAGCAATCCGAAAAACTTTGTATTCCAACACACAGCACCCAAAACCACAACAAACACCACAGCCAACCACCATGCAAAACCTAACCCTTCCATAGTACCATACACAAAAGAGGATCAGAAATGACAGCCAGAATTCTCTGACCTCTAGTAATAGCAATAGCTCACAAACCCACAGCTATGTAATTTACAAAATCAACTGTAACAATTGCAACCAATTCTACATGGGACAAACATCGCGTCAATTGAAAACCGGAATCCATGAACACCAGCTGGCAGTCAAATGCCACAATCCCAAATCCCTAATTTCTACCCACATTGACACAGAACAGCACTAATTTGATTGGAGCAATACAAGAATTATCGGCCATGCTACCACCCACCATGCCTGCGAGTTTATCAAAGCCTGGCATTCCACAAGCAATTCCATTAACAGACACATCGACCTACAACCAATCTACGAACCCCTCAGAATTCAAATCAACCGCACAGCGAACCAGTGATGGCATTGACCCTCAACCAACCCATACAACCCACACAATTAGCACTTCACCTCCCAATGTCCTCACCTGACATGACCTCTCCAACACAAGATCTATCACAAGACCTTCACCTGACATGACCCACACATGACCCCTCACAAGACCCTGACCATGACATGACCTTCACCTGACATGAAGTTCTCATCACAAGACCTACTGACCACACGAAGCCCTTATAAGCAGAAGAACACTGACACTGACATTCCCTAAATTCTGCTAAAGATGTTACCTAGCCTGGTAACGAAACATTTGGAAACCAACCCACAAAACTTGGAGAACAAATCTCCACCGTCATTGTGTATTTTTAAGCACAGTTTATTCCGGATTATACTCATGGGAGTGAACAACAAAATTTGAGATGATTTTCATTGGGAAAAATAATTAACTGTTACCAGATAATGTTTGTGAAACAGAAGGATGGCTGTAAGTGAAGACATCAGGGTTATGCATATTATTACATGCATTTTGTCTCTTACTATAATGAATTATGGAATCAACAGGGCATGGTTGCTGTGCTATAATCATAGTATGAGCCCAATTTATTATAATTTCATATTTAGATTTTGGGAGAGAGAAGAGAATCAATGTAATCTTCCTGAAATATTGGAAATTAAATGCAACTATCAATCACTCAGTGGATCAGTTTTGTTATGTGAAATGAAATATTATAGAATTATTCTTC
Organism: Pantherophis guttatus; assembly: GCF_059756535.1. Classification (NCBI taxonomy): domain Eukaryota; kingdom Metazoa; phylum Chordata; class Lepidosauria; order Squamata; family Colubridae; genus Pantherophis; species Pantherophis guttatus. The sequence continues at coordinate 159,792,026 of NC_142063.1, forward strand.
ATAACCTATGTATTGTGTTACAAGCTGTGTATAAATGCCAGGCAATTTCCTTTATGTTAGGTTCATAGTTTTCATGGAGGTTTTATTTATTATTATATGCATTCCAAGTATGTGTAGGTAAATAAATAGCTAAAACTGTAATATGGTTTAATTATCATACTAAAAGCCTTATGTGAAAGTCTTCATTGATTAAAGTCATCATGTTAAAGGTTAATATTTATGGATACCCTGGTGATTACCATGGTGTATGGAATTTTGTGACTTATAATGTAAGAAAAATAAATTGTTAGTTAGCATCAGTAAGCAAGTGAAATGAATAAAAAATAGATATGTGTTGTGATATGAAAATAACAAAAATGGCAAATATGTAATAGAATTGAATGAAAGTAGTCTCATTTTGTGGGGTGGAATTGATAAATTCACGGAGGTGAAGCTTTCAGTTTAATTCTAAATGAAAGCATACATGTCAAAAGGTGTAAATTGATATTCACTGAGAAATGAATGGGTGTGATAAAAATCATCGTATCTTTGTATCGATTTTGAGAAAGCATATGATAAAGTAATTCAAGCTGAATTATCAAATGTACTATGTAAGTGCGGAGTTGAAATTTGGTTTCAGCTCCACCCTTTCAAGATAAGAGGAGGTCTAAGAAGGAAGAAGAGAATACACGAAAATAAATGTAATGCTTAGTGAGTGATTAGACTTTCAGAAGACAGTAATAAGGGATGCATGATACCCACAAAAGTACTATGTTTGATAGGAATAGACAAAAAGTAGAGTAGATACTATGAGTTCACACACCTTCTTAGAATATCCACCAGAAATGAAAAAAATGGCTAGAGAAATTTTAAAATGTGCATTTGTTGATAGAAAGATACTAAGAAGTATGTGGTCTGTTATAGGGAATAAGCATTTGTGAAATGCATAACAAAGGGTTGTATAAAAGCATACTTTTCCTTCTTTGCAACAGAGAAGGAAGAATTTACGAGACCGCCTTCTGCCACCAGTAGCCTCTCACCGACCAGTACGCTCCTATAGAGAGGGGCTTTTTAGGGTGCCGTCGGTCAAACAGTGTCAACTGGCGGCCCACAGGGGGAGAGCCGTCTCTGTGGGGGCACCCGCCATCTGGAACGAGCTCCCACCGGAGATAAGGAGGATCCCGGATCTGCGTGCTTTCCGCCGTGCCCTCAAAACATTCCTATTCCAGCCGGCCGGCCTGGCCTAATCTCTCTTTTAAACTGTTTTTACATTTTTTAAATTTTAAATTTGTCTTATAAATTTGGGGTGTTTTAAATTTTGCTCTCTGGGCCAATTTATTTAATTGTATTTTAATGGTTTTTTAACATTTGTATTATATGTATTTTATCTTTTGGCTGTTCACCGCCCTGAGTCCTTCGGGAGTAGGGTGGTATAGAAATTCTAATAATAATAATAATAATAATAATAATAATAATAATAATAATAATAATAATAATAATAATAATAATAATTGCACATGGTGGAAAAAATATAAAAGTTACTTGGATCTATTGAGAAGTGTGAGTTACAGAATAAAACCCTGTTGGCTACTGATAAAGCTTTAAAAACTTAGCTATGTACCCAAACCTGGGTTCAGAATGTGTTGTGTCCCATTTCTTGGCTTTAGTATTAGTTGTTTAATCATCATGGCTGCTATTTGTACTTATTTGTTTTGTGGATGTCTTTATTGTTTTAATGTTTTTTTTTATTGCTTTATAATTTTGGAATTGTAAGCTACCCACAGTCACTTAGTTGAGTTGGGCAACTATAAAAAGTGAATTAAGTAAGTAAATAAATATCTGAATGCCAAATAATTCTGATTTGAATACAAATCTGGGTGATCTGTACAAAAGAGAGAGCTGCTTAAATTGTACAAGTGTCACCGAATACAACTTTGATAGGAAGTTACAAAATACACTGAATTATTTTGTAATTTGAAAAATGTTTTGATTTTTCAAATTACTACTAAAATCTCCACTGTATTGATTATTAAAGTATTTATGAATACTAAAAGAAAATAAGGGAAAAGAGAACTTCTTGGGAAATGTAGACAAATATTTAGTCTTCTTCAACTGATTTGCCATGTTTCTAAACATTTAAAAACGACACTGTAAATGTTTGCATTTGCCTTGCTGTGTGACATGTTATATGTATGGAAGCCATTTTTTTCTTGAATTTGGTTAAGCTTTTCCTGTGGATGCTTTGCTGTTAGTTTAGCTATTCTCTAATATGGGATATGCTCTCCATATTTCAAGTTCCTAATCAGATATTGTTGGTATTGTATCTCTCTATCAAGGATGGGCAAAGTTTGTTGCAGTCATGAGCATGTGAGACAATGACTGTGGTTGAGCTGGTGTAGGTCAGAAGGAGAGAGAAAAATGGAGAGGGGGAATTCATTTTTTTACCTTGAACTGCAAGTATACTGTCATGAAGGCTGATGAGCTAATTGGGCTGTTTTGTTTCATATTTCTTCCCATTGATGTGTTGGGCTGTTTCTGTAGAGGTTTGCATCCATTTTATTATGCAATGTTTTATTTGTTCTGTCTGCATCTCTTATCTAAATAGACATGTCCCTAAATAAGGTATCTATCTATCTATCTATCTATCTATCTATCTATCTATCTATCTATCTATCTATCTATCTTTACACACACACACACACACACACACACCTTGACAGATAGTGTTGGTTTTGCATAAGTGGTTACAATTCTGTCTTTTTAAAAAAAATATCTGTTGTTCTTAAGAACAGATTTTATCATTCACATTCTGAGACTTAGCAAAAAATATTCTTTGCTCTCACCCAAAAAAAGCACAGTAAAGGGAAAGCTCTGGTTATAAAACACGTTTAATGACTCACCCTCATGGTTGAGAGGGAGATCTCTTTCCTCAGGCGATGCAAACCTCTGAAGGAGTATTTGGCCTCAATCAAGCTTCAAATGAAGCGGTGTCTTGAAATCCCTTTGCAAAGCAAAAAAGGTCCTTTCTCTTCATACTGAAGTGAAGTAGCTTGGTCTTGAACTAAAAAGACAATGTTATCACCATCATAACTGCTTTCCAGCCTGCCCTAGATTGCAGAGCATTAGCTGCACCAGAGAAGAAGTATAACCACCTTGTTATACTGAAGTAGGGTAAAGCAGAGACACCCCATGTCAGCGGGGAGCAAAAGCAGAATGTCATTATGGGACTTCACAACCAATGCCTGACCCATTTTATAGCCACATTTTTAGCTAGAAATGTGCTCGTTCCAGGTGTAACTTATTCAGGTTCCTTCCTGCTTCATGAGAGGAAATCCAGAGCACTAGGGGGAAAAATGAATAAATGGCACACCTCTTCATGAAGAACCAGGGGTGATTGTTAGAGGCAAAGGGTGTAAAGAAATATACAGGTAGTCCTTGACCTAGGACTGTTCATTAACAAAGTTATGATGGCAAAAATGTCCATTAGGGATGCTGGATTCATTTAATGACCATGTGATTCACTTAATGACTGCCATAAAGTTGGGTATGTGACTCAATTTGCAACCAAAACAAGGTATGATGGAAATTCCAGGCCCAAATGAGGTTGTAAGTTGAGGACTACTTATACACATCTTTTCTATAAGACAGGGTTGGGCAACTATGGCCCCTTTATGACATGTGGACTTCAATTCCCAGAATTCCTGAGCCAGTTGAAGTCCACAGGTCGTAAAGGGGCCATAGTTGCCCATTCCTGCTATAAAACAACATATAGTCCATAAGCCAATCAAGTGGATATGACAGTTGTGTATTTCTTCTTGCACTCTAAGGATAAGTGGCAATATTAAAGAGATGAATGATTAGTTAAAATAAGGATACTAAGCGCTCTTCACATTCAACCCAAAAGCTCTTGTGTTTGGAACAATTAATACTATTCTGTGTAAAATTCTGATTTGAAGACAGACAAACCAGTCACTGAATCTGGAATTATCCCTTTTTTCCATTCTCACTGCAGTTCTGACAAGCTTCAAAAGAAGCATTTTAAAAAGTTGGGCCCTGTTGCTAACATTCTCATCCAACATGCTGAACTCTAAAAGGAGAAACTCCATGGAGCATCTGAATTGGGAACAGGGTGACTTACTGTATTTCTATTCTGCCTTGAACAAGTTAAAAATGACCCTGTCATTCTGCTTTTACCATAAGCACGGCCAGATAAGCATTCTTTGATGCAAACTGGAGACACTATTCCCATAACATCTTTGTCATTACGACTAATCCAATCCTGATACTACCCTGAAATATATGTGATAGTGCAAGAGATCTATATTTTCTTTTTGCCGGTAGAGGTAAAAATACCCTGGGGGCAGGAGGAATTGATCCCAACCATTTCCAATTCTTTCAGAATAGAGGAGAAATATACATCCCTTTTCAATCATTATCTGATCAAATTCCACTACATACCCATACCCATACCTGATCATCAGACTCATTTTTCTGTATTCTTGAAATATATAACAGATGGGTCTAGTCAAAATCAATGAGCGTAAAACATGAAATCCAAGCAGAATGGCAAGGAGAAATGCTTCCACAGTAAGATTATCTTGATTATTTGTGCTATTTTATATCAGTCAAAAACAATCTAAAATGACAAGCTTCGCACTGGGTTTTAAGATATAATTATTACCAAAATTTAAAGTTGATAAAATCTGGTACAAAATGGGTTTTGTTTTTTGCTAATGCAAGTAATTCAAAAATATAATACAGAAATCAGGCACAACATATGGCTTGCTTGGTGGAATAAATATAAGAATAGAATTCTGCCATTTTTACCTAATGAAGAAGTAATCTGTAAAGCCATTGCCCACATTTATTTTAAAGCGACATGGATGTGCCCTTGCTGTTCTCTGGATACGCTCCATTACCTTGCCAGAAATGTCATTTAGAAAGTATAATTCTCAGTAATGAAAAATAATGCACAAAATGACATTTCTGGAGATACATGTCAATAAGTTTTAATACTTTTGAATAATTTCTCTGGATTTTGGGAAGCCTAAAGACATGAGTCTCAACCACGGGGTTGTGGCACCCTTAGGATAATCACACACACACACACACACGCACATACATATCAGTGGTGGGTTGCCCCTGGTTCAGAACAGTTCTATAGAACCGGTATTAAAACTGGCAGGAAGCTCCGCCCACTGACCCTGACATCATCAGAAGTGATCTGTGCATGCGCAGAAGCTTCCGTGCATGTGCGAGCGAAGTAAGCGCATGTACAAGATCCCGTTGCGAACCGGTAGTAAAGGTAAGTAGAACCCATCCCCCCCCCCACACAAAATTACCATTGCAGTAGGAATGTGGCTTTGTTTGTGGATAACAATTCATTATGTGTAAATGATGCAAGGATAATGGACTTTAAAGGCTTAATGTGATTTTAAGAGTTCTGAGGTGAATTAACTGAGAAGTTAAAATGTGAGAATGTTTGAAAACGTATACCTCATTCATGAGGTCAAGTTGTCTAGGGCAGGGATGTTATCACTTAGGAAAATGAGAGTATGTTTTTTGGCCAATAAGGAATAGCAATGTGCTATTGAATACTAGAGAAGACATCTAGAACTGTGACTTACCTTAAAAATTATGATGGAGAATTTGTCAGTAAGGAAAGAAAACATGAAGAAAACAATGCTAAAGATGAAGATGAAAAATATTATTTTTAAAAAAGTTTCATAATAATCAAGGATGATATAATAATCATAAAATAAGGCTGAGGTGGCTTGAAAAATGAAGAAAAGAATGTTTCTATTAGAACAACAATTTAGCATTGGGATTCGCTTGGTGTGGTGATGAACTTCATCCTACTCCAGAACGTGGCATTTGTGGTGATAAATTAGCCAGTGAAGCAATGGCATCCAGCAAGCTGAAGAGCTTGAAAAAACTCCCTGACAAATCTTGGTCATGCTTTGAGAGTTTTTTTAAATTCTAGAAAAGAACAGCGCTTGAATTCTGCTAAAGCAGAGTGTCAGATAAAACTCAAGAAGCCAGTTATTTTGTAGCAAAACTGATAGCTAAAACTATGAAATCTCATACAATTGCAGAAGCACTGATTTTTCTTGCCCGTGGTGCTATAATAAAGACAATATTTGGGAGTGAAGCAGAACAAGACGTAAATAAAGTTACTCTCTCACACAATGCTATAGCAGACAGATTCATGATATGCCCACTGACATGAAGAAAATATTTGTACTTTAGTAAAGAAGAAAAAGTGAAATGTAAGCAATTCAAGCAGAAAAGAGAAGTGATACTAGAACAAAAGAATAGCTGCTGATATTAATTTATGAGGCTGATTGTTATAAAATAGAATTGTTTTTATGCAGTAAAGAACAAGGGAGTATAACAATAGACCAAGATTATCTTGGAAAATTCCTTGGAATCTGTGGTCTCCTCTTTGAAATACAGTATAGGAATTTGCACTGATGCCACAAAAAAATATGAAAATTGTGAATTATACTGTGGTAAGTCACTTAGCTGTGCCTTTCTTACCTACATTTTTTAAGAAAGAGAAATAGTTCATGTGAATCTCCTCTTCCATACCCAATACCAGTAGTTATCAAGAGGAAGAGACTTTTTCAACACATGTATTAACCAAAGAATGGATTACATATTTCTCTAATCCGTGAATGGAAAGAAGAATGTTTGAACTACTGGCAGATGTATTTGAACTTAACGTTCTTCAAATATTATCACCAAATAATTAAACAAGGTAAACTCCAGCATGTAAAACAACACTGAAAATATATCTTTTAAGTAGAAATACTTTTCTAAAAGAAAAATGTTGATTTTGGACTTATTTTGCCATGGTCATTAACTGACTGTAATGGTTGTACAGCAACTGTTGCAGTTGGTAAGTGAATATTGCGGTTGTTAAGCGAACAAATGGTTCACTATAGATCAGTTTTGTCAAAAACTGGAAATAGCAATAGCAAATAGCACTTAGACTTATATACCACTTCACAGTACTTTACAGCCCTCTCTAAGCAGTTTACAGAGTTAGCATATTGTCCCCAACAATCTGGGTTCCCATTTTACCGACCTCAGAAGGATGGAAGGCTGAGTCAACCTTGAGCTGATGAGATTTGAACTGCCAAACTTATTTTATTTGTCAAACATATGTAAGATAACAGGTAAAAGTATAAACATAATTTGAATACATGAAAAGAGTAAGAGTAAAAAGGAATATTAGAAGGTGGTAGGCATGCTGGTGCACTTATGCACACCCCTTACAGACTTCTTAGGAAGGGGGTGAGGTCAACAGTAGACAGTTTAAGGTTAAAGTTTTGGGGGTTTGGGGAAGAAACCACAGTCAGGAGTACATTCCAGGTATTGACCACTCTGTTACTGAAGTCATATTTTCTGCAATCGAGTTTGGAGCGGTTTACCTTGAGTTTGTATTTATTATTTGCTTGTGTATTGTTGTGGTTGAAGCTGAAGTAGTTATTGACATGTAGGACATTGTGGCAGATAATTTTATATACTACACTTAGGTCAGACTGAAGTCGGTGTAGTTCTAAGTTGTCTAAGCCCAAAATTTGAAGTCTGGTGGCATAAGGTATTTTATTGTGGGTAGAGGAATGGAGGACTCTTCTTGTAAAATATCTCTGGAATCTCTCAATTGTATTTATGTCCGATATGCAGTGCGGGTTCCAGACAGATGAGCTGTATTCAAGAATTGGTCTAGCAAATGTTTTGTATGCTCTAGTTAGTAGTACAATATTACCAGAGAAGAAGCTACACAAGATTAGGTTAACAACTCTTAATGCCTTTTTGGCAATGTTGTTACAGTGGGCTTTGGCACTTAGATCTTTAGAAATGAGTACTCCAAGGTCCTTGACAGTGTGAGGGGTCATCTACAAGATCATGTCCATCTAATTTGTATTTTATGTTTTGAATTTTTTTTGCCAATGTGAAAGAACTTCTGCAGTTCAAATAAATGCCAGTTTTCATCAAAAACCATGGGAAAAATATGATCATAAGACCGCAAATAGCTTGCAAGTGGTTGATTGCCAAATACCCAACGTACAGTCATGTGACTGGGGGAGACATGGTCAGAACTTTGGAATCAGGTAGCAAGTACCCCTGGGGAGGTCCAACATAACTTTGAACAAATGCTAAGCAATTGGTCGCAAGTTGATAACTACCTATAATCTGTGTATAATCAGACGGTGTTAATTGATCATTTAATGCTCAAGCATCTGTTTTTTTTGGTTGCTTCTATTGTTTACATCATCCACATCTACCAACTTGTTTTCTTCATAATGAAGAATAGAGATCACCAGCTGTCCCACTTTCCATTTCTAATCTGCTGCTGCTATATTCATAAAATGGTTAAAAACTGGAATAACTGAAGGTGCTCACTCCCTGTCTATGCTAATGGACCACTGTGTTGTTTCTAATGGCACTCTAAAGTTCTGTGCCTTTTTATCTTTCATCTCTATCTATATTCTATATCTATCTATCTGCCTGCCTGCCCATCTGTCTGTCTGCCTATCATCTATCTATTAAATTCTCTGGACTTTTATTATTCCTCTCCCTGATTTTTGTGCCCTTTATTCCATTTTTTGGTTATTTATTTTGTTTATATTTAATAAATAAACATCAAGCTATATTTTTGCTGGTTGAACTGAGAGTTGGGTGCGCTTGCTCTAATTTAGATATACAGTAGGGATTGATTGGGAGAGTGCTAAGTGCAAGCTAAAGTGGAAATTTTCTTTAGTAATTTTTCAAAATGTTTATCGCAATTTAAAAATTGAAATGTATCAGAAATGCAAACATATATAATAATTAAGCAACATTGATTTATTTGCTATGAGTTTCATTCAAACTGTAAATCTAACTTATGGTCATTGCTAGTTCCATTTTATCCTTTAATTCAATACAAGGCGGCAGTCTGCACTCCGGAGATAATTCTAATGGAAAATGCAAAGAGTGCTACAGAATATTATAGGTGTTTACTAATTTATCAGTGAAACAAGTTGGAGACACATTGTTACAATGATTTCAGCTAGTTTTGTATTGTGAATTGGTCACTGAGAGTAATTCCAGATATTGTTCAATAGAGAAAAAGTGTATAGCAGAGAGATCAGAATAGATTGGAAAGGCCTATTTAGATATCAGATTTAATGATGTATTAAAAGAAGGGTTTTCCCTATTTATTAAAAAAATGAAATCTTTGTTAAATTATGATTTAACTCAGTTCATGGACTTGAATCAGCAGACTCTGATACTATTCTAGTCGAGTAATCCTGAATGATTCATAGTAGCTTTTTTTTTTTTTTTTGTAAATCATTCCCTGAAATGTCAAAAATGCTGCTAAAAAGAAATACATATTCTACTTTAGAAAAAGACTTTGGAAGAAAAGGATTAAGAGGATAATTTTTATTATATTCTGTTGCTGCCACACAAGTTCATTAAATTCCATTTTGTTTCATTTGCCTTCTGGTTTGTCTGAGAGACTTTCCTAAAATTAATTTTACTATTTACTACTAAGTTCTACTATCTTCCCAGCTGTAATGCATTTCACTGTCTTTCTGCACACATTAAATTACAGTGCAAAAAGGAATTGTGATCACTTTAGATATTATTTATTTATCAAATGTAGGTACTACCTTCTTACTCTCAAAATGATTCTCTTAATATATTGATCAAAATCTGATGGAGAGTTAAATAGTTAAAAGTCCATTTATTTAGATTCACTCCAAATGAACTTATTTGTGTAGTGCATTGTAGCCACTCGGTTCAGATTTATTGCAGTGATTTACTGCCACAATATTCAGCAAATATAAACAGTTTTTTTCATGATGTGAGGCAGATACGATAAAGATTACAATGAAATAATCATTTACTATATATGGTTTCTTTTAAAGCAGTTAGTGTTTGAACATGTCTATTTCATATTTGAATTTTTTTCATGTCTGTGTCTGAGAATTCTATAAATTGAAGGATACAGGACTGAGAAAATTTGTCCTTTCTTAAAATTACCATATCGCCTATTTGGAAAATTGCTTTGCTTTCAAATTCTTTTGTTTCTTAGAGTTGTGGCCTCCTTTCCATCTGAGGAGTGTTCATGGCAACTTAAAACAATGGAAAAGTCAATATAAAAACACAATTTGTAGTGACATAGTTGTTTTGTGTTTGTTCTACATTGGTGTAGGTCCACTTGCTAAGTTCTTTAGACTGAAGGCATCAATTTTTGTGGTCATTCGTTGTTCAGTCACTAAGTCGTGTCTGACTCTTCATGACCCCATGGACCACAGCACGCAATAAGCCTGTTGTACACTGTCTCCCAGAATTCACTTAAATCTATGCTCATTGCATCTATGATACTAACTAGCCATCTGATCCTCTGCCATCCTCTTCTTCTTTTGCCTTCAGTCTTCCCCAATATCAGGGTCTTTTCTAAGGCGTTATTTATCAGCCAGTTTATTGCAGAACCTGACACTCATTAAACTAAAAGGGAGTGACTGGCCCAAAGTCACCCAGCTGGCTTTCATGTCTTAGGACATGGGTGTCAAACTTGCGGGCCAGATGTGTCACATGCTGGCTCCGCCCCTGCCCGGTTTAGCGAAGGAGGGAAAAGTTTCGATACATCACGTGATGCTGCTGTGATGCTAGTTTGACACCGCTGTCTTAGGACCAGAACCTCAGATTTCCTATTCCTAGTCCAGCAATTTAGCATAATATGCTAGCTCTCTCTACACAATGTAATATAGTTAATTACATTAACATGTTAAACTTTAATAATGGTAAATTTTGATAATGGTAAATTTTAATAATAATAATAATAAAACATTCTACAATGTATTTTTATTATACTCCTTAATAAAGACATATATTATCCATCATCCATCCATCCATCCATCCACCCACCCACCCACCCACCCACCCACCCACCCACCCACCCACCCACCCATCCATCCATCCATCCATCTATCTATCTATCTATCTATCTATCTATCTATCTATCTATCTATCTTCTTTATTTATTAAATTTATATGGTACCCATCTTGTGGTTCAAAGTGACCCTGAGCAGGATATTCAGTTTGCATGTAAAATTTTGAAATGAAATCCTGAGAAATCCCAAGGAAGAATTTTTTTCCCATCTGAGCCATTTTCTCTCTTTTTACTCATTAGATAAAGTAGGGTAAATTCAGTGGTGGGATTCAGCCAGTTCGCACCACTTCGGAAGAACCGGTTGTTAACTTTCTGAGCAGTTTGGTGAATTGGTTGTTGGAAGAAATCATTAGGGCAGAGAACCAGTTGTTAAATTATTTGAATCCCACCACTGGGTAAATTTATCCATCTATACTACCGTGAAGTCTCTAGATAAATAGTAAGATACAAATCTTACAGGGCTATGCTCTGGATTTGGATTAAAGTTGAAATCTAAGATGTTTTGAGATTATGTAGACTAAACTGTCAGTCTTTAGGACAGAATAAATGGTTCTAGGTTTCCCATCACAATTTTGTGTGTGTGTATGTGTGTGAACAAAAACACTTCCAGGACTTCCTGTCTGGTTTCCGGTGCCGCCAGACGGTCCTCTGCGACCGCCGCCCCCGTTGCCTGTAAAAGAGCCGCCTTTACATCTGAAAGGCGGCTCGAAAAACTCCATTTCCTGATGGAAATGTGAGTCTGAGCGGGTGGGGGTGGGTAGAGCCCTCTGCGAAGTCCCCAGAGTCTTTTTAAACTCTTGGGGACGAGCAGGTTGGCGCTCCCCCTTTTCCCCTCACCGCCGCTCCAGGCATCGGGTGCACTATGCACTTTTGCATAGCCAGGCGCTGGAACCGGACTAATCAATGAACTTAACAGATGGATCTACTAAAAAAAAAAATATGAGATTTGGATTTGGATTTGGGACCCTAAACCGCAAGTATTCTTAATGAATTTACAAGCATTTTAAAGTGAAGAGAAGGAAAAAAAAAGTTTTAAAATGGCCGCGGAGGCTTGGGAAGTAGAAGAAAGAAGAGTCTTTTTATAACAGATACAAAGTTGCGGAATATACAGCGCTGGCTACAATTTGAAACAACAATAGTTATTTTAGGTTCCTCTCTTCCTGGTGATTACTTGATCTTGTTTGGGGGGTAAAAGAGAAAAGTCTGCTGGAAGGATGGCGTTAATAAAAGCTGACAGACAAGAAAGGGGGGGGTGCTCCCCCACTCTCTGAGCCTACAGACTCTGCAGAATGGTTGTAATTTAAAAGAATTTATTCAGGAGGAAATGGCAAAATATTATGAAACTGTGAATCAGAAATTTGAAAATTTAAGGCAGGAAATTAAAGAAATGATACAACTAAAGTATGATAATTTGCAACAAAAGATTGTAACAGTGACTAATGGTTTTTCAGAAATTGCGATAAAGTTGGATACAAATATTAAATTGCTAGAGTCTAAAATGGAGAAAATTGATAACTTGGACAATAAAATATTAAGAATTGAAAAGGACTTAGCAAATATTCGAGATAATAGCTTAGAAATAAAGTCTAAAGAAGAAGCTGGTCACGAGACTTATAATCTAGAAGATATAAAGCAAGGAATTGAAAGAGAGGCTGTAATGTTGCAATACAGGATCACAGAATTTGCGATCAGAATTAGAGGCTTACAGGAAAATAATAGTGATGACTTAAGAAAAACATCTGCTCAAGTTTTGGCTGGGATCTTAAAGGTTCATCACGGGGACGTAATCAGTAAAATTGATAAGGCTTACAGAGTGGATTCCTGGATTGCCAAGCAAAGGCAATTGCCTAGAGATGTGGTAATTTACTTTACAGAAAAAGAGATAAGAAATGATATTCTGCAAAAATCCTTTAACTCTACTTTACAACTGAATGGGAGAAAAATTTGGATATATAAGGAATTGCCGCCTAAGATCTTAAGAGATAGAAAGAAATTTGGGCCCTTGGTGACTGAGTTAAGAAGACAGAATATCTTATACAGGTGGGATGTCCCAGTGGGTATAATATTGAGATATCAAGGAGTAAGATATCAGTTAAATACTCTTGAAAAAGCGGAAGAATTCTATTATAAGGTACTTAAAAAGCAAAATCAACAAGAGATAGAAACCCAAGAAAAGCAGAAGGAGATGGAAATAACGAAGAAACAACAAATTAAAGAGGTCTCCATAGATGAGCCGCTTTTGGATCCTCTTTCAGAGGCCTCAGCTGGATTATCTAATATAAGAGAGGCGGTTCCGGATCCTAATGCAATGATTTGTCAAGCCACAAACGAGCATGTAAGTCAATCAGCTGATATACAATTTACAGAACCAGAAAGATCTCAGCCACAGATGCAAACCCAACAGGATCAAGCTACTCTTCAGCAAAACCAAATAGTTGATACACAATCTACAGAAAGGAGTTTAGGATGGAGATCCAACCCACAAGAAGTTAAGAAAAGAAGAAGTAGGTCTCACAAACATAAAAATTTTTTAAATTAAACAACAGTGTAATGCCAGTTACTTATGAGAGGACTGAATATATAAAAAGATAATGGGCAAAATATTGGCTTATTTTATCCTGAGGAGAGTGGCAGATCTCTGCAGTGCTGAATTATTGGGTGTGAAAAAGGCCTTAAACCAAATGGTTGGAAATATCTTGTTTGTTTTTTGGAGTTCCGGATAAATACGTGTATGCTGAGCTATATGGCAAGAGACTTATTGGATTGGGGCACGCAGAAGATCTGGTTGTTACCCTATTATGATGGTTGGAACCAATTATCTGGATCAAAGACACCTCCATAAACATTATATGGAATATAATTATAAAGTCACTCGGGTGGTTGTCGGGGTTTTTTCTTTTCCAATATGAAGATATTTGTTGCTGATGGGGGCAGATGGTAACTGAAGATATCGAAAATACTGTTGGAATAAGGATGCGATGTTACCCTAACATGGGTGGAGTTCATCATCCAGTTGAAAGATATTCCAGAAGATGCTATATGGATCATAAGTTTAAAGTTTTTTTTTTTTTTTTTTTAGGATCTTATTTACATAAGGGAATATTTTTCTAGGGGCTGGGGTAGAAGAATAAAGATATTAAGAATAATTATGGTAATTCTGTAGGAAAGTGGGTGGAGAAAGGTTAGGTTATGGATTGTTTATTTTAAAGAAATGTTTAGATGTGAATATTTGTAATGAAGGGGGGAAACGAAATGGCTACTGGAACTGAATAAGTGTTAAATTAGGACTTTTTGAATACTTAGAATAGAAGTATGTTTTGAAATGTTATATTGTCTGAGGGGTAGTAAAAGGGTAGACTACGAGTAGAAACTGTTAAATTGGGAGATATAATAATATTATTACTTTAAATCAGGAGTTATTAGATAATGTTATAATAGAATGTCACTTTGAAATGCTTATTATAGCATAGTATACGGGGGGTATGATAATCCTATTAAAATGAAAGGGTCAGTATATGGAGATTGAGTATGTGGATAGTAAAGTATGATATAATCTGTTATGAACTTGGGTTTTACTATGAGGAAGTCAAGGGGAGGGGGGGTGGGGGGGAGGGGGGGAAAAAGGGGGAAAAATCTGTATTTGAAAAACTTTTTCAATAAAAAAAAAAAACACTTCCTAAAGCTTTAGCAATGCTACTGTAGCAGCTGTACCTAAAAGCTGAGGGTTGCTTGTGCCTAAAACTCTATTGGGGAAATGAATGAGGAGGATTGAATTCAATTGTTGATAGGCCCATCTGCAAATCAAAGTCCTTACCTGCAATCAGGTCACTGTTAGTCTAGCCAATCAGAAACTGCAGCATGACATGTCCCATTAGATTTAGATAAATGATTGTGTTCTAGCTTGGAAAAAACCAAGTCTGCTATTACCTGAAAATATGTCTAGTAGGTCAAGCTAATATTTTGAGAGATGAAATTGAACTCTCCCTCTCAGCTTATCCACCAACATTGTTCAATTGTTCTATACTGTCTGCAGAATGCATGCTATCTTGCGTGCAAAGCATTTGTCATTCTGTATACGTAGCTCTTATGGAGGAGCTGTGTTCAGAGGATTGAGAAAGAGAGAAAGTATTAAAAATGGCCCTAGCTATATTGCTTCAGCTAGACACCAAGTATTTGCTCATCTAAAAGAAACAAAGAAAAAAGGAAAGAAAAAAAGAAGAAACTTTTAAAGGGGATAGGGTTTTTAAAACTTCATAAGAAGAACCTTTGAAGTGAGAATAGAGTTCTATTTTCCTGAATTACATTGAATGGACTATCCCAAATTCCAAAATTGACCTGGAGGGAGTAGGCTATTTCTATTCTTTATGTCTGTCCCTTGAAGTAGATTGGATTGTCTTTCTGTAATAATTCCTGAACTGCATACGTATGAGTCATAAATCAGAATGAACAATTAACAAAAGTTTCTAATTTAAAAATTCTACATGCATTTAGCAATTGAAACAAAAGCAACTATTAAATGCTTACGTCATTGGAGAAACCTAAACCATCTATGATACAAGGAATTCTAATCCATAAATGGTTTCCAAGTCGAATTTAATTTTGAATCAGACTTGTTATTGAAAGATGAAATTGTTTTTTTGACATTGATGTATAGTCCCACATTTTAATTTGCCATTCTTCTAAAGAGGGAATTATATATGATTTCCAATGAAGGACATAAAATGCCTTGGCAGTTATTACCATATACAAAGTCAACTTTGTATACTTTGTACCGTGTTTCCCCAAAAATATGACCTACCCCCAAAATAAGCTGCAGAACAGAGGGGCCCTCGGCTGCAAGGTTGCCTGGCGCTGTGGGCAAGGCTGGGGCTAGCAAAAGTATGCTGGAAACATCTCCAGGCTCCCAGAGAGACAGAATTCCCGGCCCTTGCTGGATCAGCTGATCCACGGTCCACGGTTAAGGGGCCCAGCAGCCTCCTGCACCTAAAAAAACCAAAACAAAACAAAACAAAACAAAAAAAAAACAAATCCTCCCCGAAAATGAGCCTAAATGCTTGTTTTCAAGCATAAAATATAATAAGACCCTATCTTATTTTCGGGAAGACATGGTAGAAATAAAGGGGTTGTTGGTATTTAACAGAAAAAAACAGGTGGCAGGAATGAATTTTTCCTTTAAATTTATTTAATTCTATAATAAATCATCTTCTAGAAGTGCTGAATTTTACAATGTCACCACCAGATCTGAAGGAATGATCTGGCCTTATTGCATTTCCAATTTTTTAAAGAAAATGTCTTATTTATTTGGGCAATCAACACTGAAGTAATTTACCAAGTATAATGTATTTCTCTAAATAAAATATATTTTATTTCTCTAAATAAATTTTCACAATAAATGTACTATATATCTTGCACTGATATTTCCAACATTGTAATTGTTTGTCCTATTTGAATTATGCATCCATTTAAGTATATTTAATTTCTGAGTTGTATTTCATAATACCTTGTAAATAATCCCCATGTTCTGAATTCTGTATTATAAAATTTTCAAACTTGGTCAAGTTTCTAAGAATTCGGTCTCATTTTTAAAAAATCTTTTTCAACTATACAATCTATTTGGAGATATTGATATCAATAAAGTAATTTTGACCATTCTGAAAAAAAGGACCAAGTATTTCATTTTTGTTTTGTTCAGAATTAGCTTTTTGTTGTGTATACATCTTATCTCTCTACTGCTCAACTTTTTGTACATTCAATTTCATATAAATAAATATTTAATATTGAAGGAAAGGTTGATGTCTGTGCTGATTCTTTTTTATGTGTTTACTTTTAATGCACGACTTATGATTGAATAATTTCTTACTGGTTGTGTATTTCTGTTTCTATAATACCAAAGATATTTATGCAAACTATCTGAGAGTCCTTCACTTTTATTGGAAGTAACTCAGTGGTAATGTGACAATCTAGTCTATAATCCAAGTTAGATAGCTGGTTTTCAAATTGCAGTTTGAAATTTAATAATGCCTATCCACATCATTTTTTAGGTCGTATAAAATGTTAAGCTAGATCCTCTGACTTTTATTTATCCATATAAAGTTAGTTAGTTGTCTCTGCCACTTGTTTAATATTTCATTTTCTATTTTTATTGAAATAATTTAAAATGGGAAATTGAGCCTTGATAAAATATTCATTTTTACTGCTGTTATCTTTCCTAATCGTGACAGCTTTAACTTTCTTCATTGTAAAATATCCACCAATGTGTATTTCCAAATCTTTGAATAATTATTCTTAAATAAGTCTTTATTCCTTTTTTATTAAGTATATTCCCTAATGAGCAGTAGTAAATCCTTTTAATTGCTGGAGAGATTGCTCTTCTTCTTCAGGTAAATTCCATGTAACCATCTGGCTCTTATTCTTATTGGTCTGATATTCTGATACTGAAAGACTTAAATCTTTAGCCAGGTCATACAATTCTTGGGGATGGATGAATTGTATTCAATTAATCATAGCTATTGGGCAGAACAATTTAATGGAGAAGAGTTTTAAGAGTTTAAGAAGAGTTTTAAGAGTTTAAGAAGAGTTTTATTCATGTCAGAAGCATCACAATTAAAATAAGGCATACCATATAATATAAATTTAAAAATAAAATACAAGATTAAAATATGTGCCAATTAAAGAGATCTTGGCCAGAAACTAGCAACATTAATTGCATTCTCTTGCGCTGCCATGAAGTCCTCAAATGTACACTGATTGGGACAGAAAGAGCAGGTATACATATGTGTTGTCTGCATGTCACCACAATTGCAAAGAGCAGAAACCATCAAATAGCCCAATTTGTTCAGAGTGTCTCTGGAACTTGTTGTATCTGTGTGCAGTCTATTCAATGATTTCCATACTTCCCAGCTTTCATCTAGATAGTGATGCTTTGAGTCTCTCTCTGTACTCTGCTGCTTCTCTGCGAACGGCAGGCAGGGCAATGCTGGCTAGGTGGTAGATCTTATCTAGAGGCATCCTGTATTTAAGGCATCCTGTATTAATTCAGAGCAACATCTACTTTCCCAGCATGTGCTGATTTATACAGACTTAGCAGGTGTATTCACCTGCCGAGTAGCAAAGAGCTGGAGCTGTTGCCTTAAGGGCTTTTGGTTTGGCACCCCAGGTAGAACTCATTAATTTCCTGAGGATATTATTTTGTCCACTGACCTTCAGTTTAGAGTTGGTACAATTCTGCCTATATGTTAGGGTCCTATCTAGAGTGACTCTTAAATATTTAGGCCTGTGGCAGTGTTCCAATAAGGTCCCTTTCCATATAATATGCAGCTTCCTAAAAGCCTGCTTATTGCAAAGATGGAAGAAACATACCTGAGTTTTTGCTGGATTTGGTCTTAAATGGTTATCATGATAGCATCAATCCAGCTCTACCAGGGCTTCAGTTAAATATTGTTCAACCTCCTCAGATGTTTTTCCCTGTACAGCCATTGTTCAATTGTCAGCATACATATAGTTGTTAGAACCTTCAGGGAGCAGCTAATCATTGGTGTAAATATTAAAAAGAGTTGGATTCAATACATTACCTTGTGGTAAGCTGTTCCTTTGGTTCTTCCATCTACTTTGCCTTCCCTAAAATTCCACAAAAAACGTATGGTTTTGAAGCAGATTCCTGATGATATTTTTAAGTTTAAAATCTTTAGTCATATCATAAACTTTCTGCTTTAGTCTTCTAAGGTTGATGGTATAATATGCAGCCATTAGATCTATTAATACAGTTCCTGTGACATTGTTCAATGTACATCTTCTGTCTGTACATCAAAGACAGATTCCTTTTAGATTCTGTCTTCGATGGATATAGGCTGTTTATGTCCCAAAGATGCTTTTTCAAGAGCCAACTGAACTTTCTGGTTTTTCTTTAAAGACGTTTTGCTTCTCACCCAAGAAGGTTCTTCAGATCTGACTGGATGGTGGGGAAATGGAAGGATTTAAAGCTGAAGAAGCTTCTTGGGTGAGAAGCAAAATATCATTAAAGAAAAATCCGAAAGTTTTCTTTGTGGTTGCCTCTTGAAAAAACATCCTTGGGACAACTATGAACTGCATGACTGAGAATCTCCATAGACACATAGCCCGTTTATGTAATCTGGTTTGAGGTATAAGTAGAAAAAGCTTTTAAAAAGGCAAATTGAGGTGAAAGGAACAAAGAAAGAAATATATAGGGTCATGACAAAGATTTGAATGCTGATAGTTGCTGTCTCAATTAAGAAGCAGACATAAATGTTGTAACAGGGCATCCTTTTGGAGTGAGGGATAGTTTATTTTACAACATTTCTTAGAAGTCTTACTCTCTCAAGGTCTCTGTTTTTTCATTCATCCTGCTTAGTTACTTCATTGAGTGAAGAGGCAGAATCCATCAAAAAGTCCCTCTCTTCAGGAGCATTTCTGACCCAGTCTCAGCTTGTTCTAGAAATAGTGCCCTTCTTGAGGTTTCTTGCTTCAGCTCCTATAGTTGTTTAACTTCTCCTCATCCAGAGATTCATCAGTACTCAGGGTGCCAAGAACAAAAGGTTGTATTTTTGGAAAGTATTAAATATTAATATTAATAAAAATAATAAGCTGAACCCATTCCGATGTTACTCCCTTACAAAGACAAATTCTGAATTCCACCTCTCTGGTGTTGTAAGGCATAGCAACATAACAGCTGCAGCAAAAACAACATCCACACTCTTCATTGTTAAAGAAACAATGGGGTGGTGGCAGGGAGTATTAGTTTTATTAATCAGGAGGTCTACCCTCAACTCAGAATGACCATTGTAATGAAAGTGCTGTTGACCATGGAAATCAAACCCTTATTTTATAATTTGCTGTACAAAATGTGACCCAGCTTCTCATCCTGACCATTTACGTAATTATCTTAATCAGCTAGTAAGAGTTCATTCTTCATGCTCATCAAATTTCCACCTCATTCTTTATTATTGTAATATCCTACAATATTACAGTTATGTTGTAACAGCAACTCCCCAAATTCCTGGCCAGACAATCTGCTTTTAACATTCTACTCATTGAAGAGAAAACCTACTCATTGCTTTGAACTGAAGATAAATTTGCTCTCTAGTCTCACACTGTACTTTACCACATCAAAGACTTTATATTTGCTTACAAAAACTAGTTTTCTGTGATAAACGAATGGGTGTGATTCTAATTAAGTATTTATTGCCTATTTCTCTTTTGTCATTTCTGTGTTCCCAAATCAAGCAAAACTACATTTTAAAAACGAAGTAGTAAGTTATATTATGATTATATATCAGGGAAATGAATGTTTGATGGATTGTACTAATGGGAGCTAAAAATAAAACCCCATCTGTTCACCTTTCAAACTGCATCAAAGCACTGCATATTGGTTGCAGCATAACTTAATGAAAGGCAAACAGAAATATGTTTATTTTCATCCTGCTGCAACAACTGAAAGGGGAACTTGTTAATAATAATGTTTCAATAATAGAAGAACTGTGAGCTTATGGCAGCTTTAGAAAACAGACATACTGCATTCATTGAAACAATAACAAAATGTAAATGGAAGCTGATCTACCCAACTGAGGTGGAATAAGAAATGCTGTTATGTCAGGGATGTAAATTAGTCTTTAAAAATGGTATTAAAGGTACACATGTTCCATGGAATTGCATTCTCAAGAGATAAGTTCAAAGCATTAATAAGAATCCTCTTGTTCCTGTTTGATATCCATTTGGATGAATCATTTATTTATGGTATTACTATTGGCCACCCAATGTATTAGTTCTCTCAGAGGCTTAGAAGGATTATATAATTTCAATGCAGTATAAAAATGCCCAAATTAAGCTGTGTTTTGTTCAAATTATTCATAATACAGTACTGAACCTAGCTGACATCTGTATAGCTGAAGGACATGAACTGTTCTAAAAAGAGGCCTAATTTTTGTATGCTCATGTTCTGATAGATTGATGATATGTTTTAATAAATGTTGTCCTTTTTTCGGGGCACCTTGAAATATATTAAAATCACATTTTAAATATTCTGAATAATAATTAAGTAGCAAAATAAATGCAAAACAAATAGTAAAAGCACTGATTGATCGATATCTATCTATCTATCTATCTATCTATCTATCTATCTATCTATCTATCTATCTAACATCTATCTATCATCTCTGTACTTTATTTTATTTACATTTGTTATAGGCATCCACTCCAGTAGTCTCTGGATATGTACATTTAAAGTTTATTTATTAATTACATTTATACACCATGCATCTTGCCATAAAAAGTGACTCTAAAGTTAGAATGAATATATTAAAAGCCATTAGTGAATAAAAAATATATTTACCTGACACTGAAAAGGCAATGAAATAACATTACATACAGTCTTTTAATTTTTTAAAGGACCGCACTTTTAGCATCATACCCAAGTTTGAGAAGGCGAGTGGAGAAGAAGCTATGAAGTTAAGGTAGATACATTTATTTATTTATTTATTTATTTTATTATATTTCTATACCGCCTTTCTCCCGTAGGACTCAAGGCGGTGTACAATCAAGAAAAATATAGACACACAAACATCATAAAATTGCTAATTAAAATTATTACTTAGTTTGGTCAATTAAATAAAACCCAGAATTAGATAACATTTAAAAAATCATTCACATGTTCGTATGTTTAGCCCCGCCTGTTGGAACATCAGGGTCTTGAGGGCACGGCGGAAAGCACGGAGATCAGGGATATTACGTATCTCTGGGGGCAATTCATTCCAAAGGGTTGGAGCCCCCACAGAGAAGGCCAGTCGACATAATTTGACTGATGGTACCCTGAGTAGTCCCTCCCTGTGAGAACGAACTGGTCGGTGGGAGGCTATTGGTGGCAAAAGACGGTCTCATAGGTACCCAGGTCCTAAGCCATGGAGCGCTTTAAAGGTGATAACTAACACATACAGGGAAAGGCTTTCAGTTTCTATAATCATAGTCATGAGAAGTTTTATAGGTTAATTAAAATGATTAAAAATGAACTAGGAGCCACTGGCATAACATTTTCATAATGTCCAGTTCTACGTCGATATTCTTGCTGCAACATTTTGCAGTAACCAATCTTTCTGAACCATCTTCAAGGCTACCTCTGTCTAGCAGAGGTGTAGCTAGTAGAACTATGTTAAGCCATTAATAATTATTCTTCTCCTCTTCTCTTCCTCCTCCTCCTTTTCCTCCTTCTCTTTCTCCTTCTACCATCTCCTCCTCCTCCTTTGCTACAGAAGACCTTTATGCTTCTAATGACAGAGGAAGATCAACTAGCACCTCCAACCTATGATTTCTTCTTTTTGGAGATATGAAAACTCTTACTGAACAGTAAAGTAAACCATTCACTCATGGCATCTCTGTTCTGTCATGACTGAACTTTTCTCACTTTGCTCTCCTTCAATCCACAAATGCAGCAAAGCAGTGATTCATCATTTTAACTGCCTTACCTAGATCTGATGATAAGAAGATATAATGCTATGTGTTATTGGTACTTTATCTAATTTGCCAGATCCCATTCAGTGATTTCACGTAACGGTTCAACACTATAGCAACAAAATACAACACTGTGGCACTTTGCAGTATATATCTCACAAGATTGAAAAGAAATCCTCTAGAATCACTTTTTGAAGATTCTAGTTTAAGCAGAACCACCACGAAAGGATTTCATCAATCCTTAACACAGCCAATCTCTCCTTACCAAGGTCGATGGATTTGAAAACCACTTTAATGCAACAAGTCTGCCACAAAATCACATTCCCATCAAACTCAAAATGTATTCAAGTAAAAATTGGACTTAATTCCTATATCAAAACTGATCCAAAAAGTATATTATCCAAGAAGGTTTGGATTTAGTCAGCCAAATCCAGTTATTTGAATACCTCATTCAGAAAGATAAACTTAGCATTGGCCTATAATTGGTCTGGGTAAAATTTTTGGCTTTTGCAATCTCTCTTCCCAACAACTGAGAAACTAGCTAAAATTTCCCCTATAGTATTAAATCCTTATATTAAATACCAGTGTTTAGCTAGCAGTAAGAACTGGAAAGAATAGTATTGAGTCATCCATAGTTAATGCCATAGTCTATTTCATTGTGGGGTCAGGTTTCAATAAATCAGGCTTTCAGGAAGCGATCATGCAGATGGCAATTATTGGGTCGGGAAGGCTATAGTTCATATCTGGATGAAAGATAACTCTGTTGTCATCAATTACTAATTCAGCACTGCAGTACCTGATCTAACAGCTATATAATATCTAAGCTTATTATATTTGCCCACAAATTAATGTTAATCATGACAATTTGCAGCTACTCCTCTCCAATCTCCCTCATCCTAATCTTTAACTGATGCTTTAGGAATTCACCTCCTAGAATTTTCTGCTGCTCCAGCCAATGGGAATTACTTTCTTATAAACTTACAGCGTTTTACTTTGTTGTACCTGTTGTGAATAATTGTCTTTGGGAAGAAAATAAGTAATATAGCTGATTTTTCAGCCTGATTTGTTTTGCTTTGCTTCCATTTTTAAAAACCCATGGCATGCTAAGGAGAGAAAGGGAGAAGGGATGTGAGAAAGGCCAGAATGCAACAACTCACCAAAGCCGACTTGCCAACGCCATCCCACCAGGGCCAACTAGTTACGGACAACTCGCTGTGGGACAATTCTACATGGGATAATTCAACATGATAAATGTTATCTGCCACTGTTTCTTCAACATTATTTCTATTGACAAAAATGGAAATAATGTAGAAGAAACAGTGGAGGATAACATTTATTGCACTGAGTTATCCCACATAGAATTGGTCAAAGCGAGTTGTCCCATGATGAGTTGGCTGTGGTGAGATGACTATGACAGGTTGTTCGAGGTGAGATAACCATGGTAAGATGGCTGCAGAAAGGTGGCCATGGTGAATTGTCCCAGATCGTATGAGAACAGGATCCTCATCTCCCACCTCACTCTAAATTTGTTCTTGAGGAAACAAGGACCTCAACAGGTAAATGATCAGCAATATTTCCCTACCACTGTCACCATCACCATCACCATCTCAAGTCTTCTAAGGAACTTCATGTCATATATTCTGAATAGAATCCATGGTATACTTAAGCTCAGGATAACATTAGTCTCCTTTCTGTCTCCACACTCTCTTTGTGCACAAAAGACTGATACATATTGATTTGAGAACCTGAAAAGACCATCTGTTTCAGCTTTGCAGCTACAATTTGGTCTCTGATGAATCTTTGTCTCTGCTGCCTTCCTACTTCACATACCCCAAGTGACTATGTCTCAGACTGTGACAGTTATAACTATCTTTTTAAAGCCCTATCTTTGAGTTCTTTAATGACTTTTGATACTAAAGGTTTGACATACTGTCAAAGAACATCAAAGTAGAGGTTCAAATTTGGACATTTTCATGCTGCCATAGGTATCAAGGGAGAAAAGTTTCAATTCTTGAAAATCAGCCCATGTGGGGCATACCAAATGTGCTTGTTTCACATTTGTGTTGTGTTGTTTCAGCTTGTTAAACTTCTTGCAGTCCTTCTCCACAAGCTAGTCTCTTCTCTATAATGTTTCCCAGTCATCAGAAGAAAAATAATGCTTCAAATCTGACCTGGAAAAATGCACATAATCACTAGATGTTAGCAGGAAGATGCAGAAAACTAAATCTCTGCTGCGCCCCTATTGTTTTATGGATTTTTGCAGTTCATGTTTGATAACTTCAGTTTCTACCCAATGTTTGAAGTATGAGAATTAACCTATTGGACATATTTCTTCTACAAGGGATTTTATTTTTAAGTAAATTGAAATTACAAACAGAAAGAAAGACATAATTGTCTGATATCATGTAGAGCTGGGGGGGCGGGCTCTCAGAAATACTAGAGTGTACCTGGATTAGGGAGGTTCAGGCTCATCCCAATTCAAATATAGAGCTCTCACATTGTCTCTAAGCCAGTCATTCTCTCTTACTCTAACTATCTGCCTGGATCATTGTAGGGATAGTTTTAGGAAAAGTCCTTTGTATACTGCTTTGTGTTTTAGAGAATGGACTTGATTAATAAACAAGAGTTGGATTAAATCAAGAGTAAAAAAACTTGGTGCTCTCCCTATTTTAGCCTATAATTTTCGCCATCCCTTGTCATTAACAATGAAGGGTTATGGGACGTGAAACTGAGAACTGCCTTTCTCACAGCTAAATGGATAGTTGGTTTGCTTCAGCAAGGTTTTTTATTTGTTTTAAATAAGATAATTGAAGAAGAAGTACATCGATTATATCTTTGATGATGCTTACTTGGTTACTTAGACTGGAATTTACGAAAGCTAAAGCTCAGAATAAAATGAGAGCATGCTAGGTTTTCATTGTGTGCTTGTAAGTAACTTTATCCTTCTAGAAACACTGTGCTTAAAAAGCAATGGTTAAGATCAGTGATGATACATTCTCATTCCATGGCTTATTTCTTCTAAGCCAATTGTATTTTTAATTGGAAATGAAATGCTTCTTGTTCCAGAAGACTGTATATGAATCAGGTTTCTGATAGATTATTACTCTAGTACATATTTTGTTAAGGACAATATTTTCCCATTATTCTTATCCTTAGAAATTCATCTTAAATTTACATGTTACTATGACCCATTGTGGCATATGTCAGGGTGTCCCTTTAGAACAGAGAACTCATCCTTCCACGCTTTTCATACTTTCAGCATCCATGTCCTTAGCTGAAGTCAAAGGAAGTTGTTGGTGTTAAATATCACTCAGGATTAGTCTTTAATGCTAAAATAACTTAGCTTCTGCTCTGGCTGTGCTTCCCAGAAAACTCTAATCTCATTTGTGCAGCATATTATAATTTTAGTCCTTGATGCCTCAGCAAGAGCTTTAGGCTGATAAGCATTTCTTCAGAGTATAGAAGAAAAACATATAAATGGTAGTTGTGATCTGAAATGTTTTGTATGAGGCAGTTCTTCTTGCTGATTGCTTAAGGGGCCATAACTACTGGTTTAACCATGCATTGATGAATTCACACAAACCACATTTGGCTAGATTCACATTTTATGTCAAACCATAAACATTGGTTTACAAACTACAAGAGTTGCCCTAAGTCAAAATATAGAAAAGTCATGTTAGCTTGATGTGATGAATCAATCCAGCCATCTCATTTCACCTGAGTTGGCAAAGGGGACAGGAGAAGCACAATGGTGAAAAGTAAGTAAGCAAGTAAGTAAATAAATAAATGTTTAAATAATTATAATAAAATTGGCAAATATATCTCTGGCGGATTGTCCCAAAGGTGCTGTCCAAAAGGCAACTGGACTTGCTTGATTTTTTTTCCCCTTGAAAACATTTTGCTTCTCATTCAAGAAGCTGAAGAAGTTGTCTTTTGGACCTTTGGAACAACCATGATCTGGATGATTAAGAATCTATGTACACTCAGGTGGTTTGACATATGTGAAATGGAAAAAACAACTACAACTCCAAAAACCAATCACCACTGATTCAGACCAAATGTCCCTCTTGTTTTTCATAAAGGCCAGCTAGAATTTTCAGGGCCTCCAAGAAGCTCATAATACTGTAATACCTTTGAGCCTGAAAAGTCTACCTAGCCTTAATACTTAGTAGACTACTAAAATATACATTCCAGATTTTAACTTGTCCCTCATGGTTTTCCATGCTTACTATTGTGAAGAATAGGCTTGGGCAATCTATTACACTTCAGGTGATGCTGACATCACACCATTTCCTACAATGATCTTCAGCAGTATGGTTGGTGGCAGGTGTGATAAGACTTATAGACTTTTGTGCATTTGGAAGTTGCCTGTTTTTGCTTTAGAGATTAGCTGTTTTTGGATAAAAGGACACTGAATATTATAGCACCATGACAAAACAGGGCATCCTGACATATAATCTCCTAAACAGACAAAGCTGTGCCTGGAAATGATTATTTGAACCTGAAAAAATCTGGGAATGAACTTGATTAACAACTTCAAACAGAAAGTGTTTACCACAAGGAGAAGACAGACTATAGACTAATGAATTGGTGCAAAGAGATGGATGGGGTTGGAATTTTGAAGAGGAAGAAGTTGGCTACTGAACAAAAATGGTTTTAGATAATTTAGCTGTTGAGGTTTTAATAGTTCCAGGAGTGATCGAGATCACCTACTAGTTCAGGAATGAAGGGAAAATCATGGGAGAAGACTGAACTTTGCAGGATTCTCCTAACCTAATCAGAGAGAGAAGAGGATGGGAAGAAAGCAGAATAAATATTGGAAGCAAGCAATGACAGGCTGCCAGCTAAACACAAATGAATCTGTTGATTAATGTTAAGGTGGGGAAGTCTTAGAGATAGCTACATATATACCCAGAGGCTTAAATTAAACACTGCATTATTCGAATAATAATTAGAACATTTAAAGGGAAAAAGTTAACCTGAGAGTGTTAAAACAAGCAATAAACCAATTGACTGTTTTTCTCCTGCATAACAATCTCAAAAGCTATAAAAGGGAGTAAGGAAAGAAATATCTGTTTATGTATTAACTCAAGTTAAAACATTGCTAACATGATTACCCTTGCAGGGCTGAAAGAGAAACCAATGTTTTCTATATTATAAAGCAGAGGGGGGAAAGGCTCACAAAATTTTTATCTGCTGACATTTCTCTGGTTAATCCCAAAAACATAGAATGATTATAGATATCTCTTTATTACAGGAGCACGATAGCTCATGTGATTAAGATGCTGGGTTGGAGGCTAGCAAACCCACATTCAAGACCCGAGTACTGCTGTGGGATGGGGTGAGTTCCATCCTTTGCTCCAACTCCTGCAGGGGACAAGAAAGGAGCCCCCAGCGGGGCATCCCCTGGGCAATGGTGAAGTCACCAGCTAATCCTTTCAACCCGGAAGCGCCATGGTGCTTCTGACATGGGTGTGATGCGATCTCTTTATTTTCAGCTTTGCAGTTTGAATAAGCATTATTTGTAATTTCTGACGGCATTATTTAAAAATACATTTAATTACATAGTTAAATAATATAACTAATGAGTCAGTGGTTTGGCAGTGTTGTAAAAACATTGAAATTTCAGAAGGTAAAAAACTGGTACTTCAGTAAATGTTAATTCTCTCACTGCAATCATTGACATATGAACATGATCCGGACAATGTTTAGCATTTCTAAATAGCATTTTCAACTAGAGTTTTAATACTGGTTCTATCTATGTCCATACATCTATGCAGTCACCTTAACAAAACAATGTGTACTCCCTTTTCTGATAAGAAACTAGAACTAGGAGTCATTTTAGATTTTCATTAGACAGTTCTCCAAAGAAAGCTGGGCTACAGATGGAAAGTTAAAAATATCAGCTGGCATATTGATAGATGCCACATCACAGAAGAACTTCAGGGACAGAAGCAATGACTGCAACTAAGATGGATTAATCATTAGCTGTGGTTGCTAATGATAGTTGCTGGCTTCAATAAATAATTAAGTGGGCTGGCAAACTAGAATTGGGTTGGGTAGAGTTTGCACTGCTGAAGACAATTAGTTGAAACTATTCAAAGAAGTCTGCTGAAGAATAGAAAATTAAGATTGCTAATAGACAATAAGTAACCAACACAGAAAGCACAGTTTGGGTGCCAGAAGATAATGGAAGCTGAAAAGATCAAAGGTTTATTTGCCAGAGCAAAACCAGGAGACAATGAGTTTTACCCAGAATTGAGAAGACGGAAAACTGCCAAAAATCTCTGGAAGTCCTCCCTTAACTCTAGAATTAGGACTAAGAAAAGGTTAAGAAAACTGTAATACATGACCATGTTCAACTTGTATCACAATCAGTAAACACATACACATATATACAGTATATACACATACATAGAGGGTACACATGTACATTGTCAATTGTCCAATTGTTTTGCATTAAAGAGCAAAAGAAACTCCTGGGACATTTTTTCTCCAAGAGTATAACTTTATTGAAAAGCCATATGGGTACAGAAATAGAAAAGCCAGTTGTGACGTTTTCATGTGCAAACAGTATAGAATTTTTTTTTCTTTCCCTGCCCTGGACCTCCTACTATCCATTGTCCACGAATCAGTTCCACTTGCTTTATTTTGGAAATGGCCTATCTGCCTCAGATGTTCCCAGTCGATGACCTTGGGGTTTGGGTATGATGGATTCCTCCCATTTTACTACCGGTTCGCTGATCGTGCGCTTCGTGCACGTGCTTCACACGCGCGTGCTTTGCAAAACCCTTCCACTTCTGCATTTCTACTGGGGAGAGCACAGCTGTTTCATGCGGCAATCCACTCTGCCGGGCTCAGCAGATAAAGATAAAGGTAAAAAAGGAGCCCAGGCGGCAGGGGGGCCAATCTGAACATTGGGGGCAACTGTTCGCTACCAAGTGATCGTCGCTGCTACCAGTTCACCTGATCCAGGGAGAACCGGTAGCAACCCACCACTGGGTTTGGGTCTGTCTTGTGCTTCCAGGTGACACACTTGCATTCCAGAATTCCCCCCAAACATTCCAATGCCTTCCCTCTCCTCTCGCCTCGCATTACTGTTATCTGGTTGTGAGCAGGGCTATGTAGCAAGTCAACCACATATACACTGCAGCTGAAAGTTGGCTAGGAAAAATGGTTAAAGTGGTAGACACAGCAGGGACTCTTATTAATAAAGCAGAAGAAGGGGAATGGAGAGGGCAAAATGCTTGACAGTGAAATGTAGCTGGCTGTAAACTACTCGTGCCAAGCATAGCTGGGAACAAAACTACTTCTGCTGTCTTGAAACACTGTAAAATGAAATGAAACAAAACAAAGTGAATCTTGAAATGTTTCTTGTAGTGTCTCTTTCAATCCAGGTGCTTGAGCAAGGACACATGTATGGTGAGACCTATGTCATCCTTTACATCTACATTCAGAAGTGTCACTGGATTCAAGTCTTATAAAAGAATATGCTAACATTGCACCCCAGTTTTTAAACCTTGAGTTAGTGTTTCCCTGTTGATGTTTACAATTCTATGATTGGGAATTATATTTAAAAATGAGACAAAGTTAGACGCCTCAGAATATATTAAACAAACATTTAATGCTTTTCATATCTTAACAATGAAGAAATGCTCTTTCTGTTGATAATCTTCTTTTTAATTGCTCTTATTAAAGCTTGTGGGAAAAATCCTTTATCAATGCTGCTCTGATTTTATAGGATTGTGGGAGCTCTTTTCAGTTTTCTTCTATATTGTCAACATTAGTTAGTGCTGCAGCAATAAAATCTTTACAAACAGCTTACATGCAGAGCATGGAAAGTCTTGAAGATAAAATTAAGCCTTGAAAAAGCTGCAGGAACTATCCAAACCAAACATTTTTAAATGGCATTCTGAAATCTCCTTTGGGGATTCTTATCCCATGCTTGGCATATTGAGCACAGAAAGCTATTTTAATGCAGGGTCAAATGTGGTAAGTTAGTAGAATTACTTTGGTTCCTTTTGATTCGTGTTTTTACTTCTCCTTGGCAGCTTTGCCTCAAAAGATGGCTGCCATTTGTTGCTTTTTCCAAGTATCTCACCTGGTTAAAGAATTGAATCCTGTGTATCGTATGCTACTGGAAATGATTCAGCATGGCAGTATTTCATTCATAGTAAACATTATGAAATATTATAGCACACCATATGTTCTTGTGTGATAATAGAAATGTGCACTGTTGATGTGTTTATCTTGTAATATTACTTTATTACATTACTAAGATTCATGAGTCACTTTTAAAAACTGCACTGAACTGATTTTCCACATTTGTTTCCTCCCTTCTTTTCAGAGACTCAAATTGATTATCCCGAAATATAGATTATACTGACATGCAATCTTTTTCAAGGCCATTTGGTGAATGCTGTGGTGTTATTGTCCCTGTCCATAACAAGCCTTTCAGCTGTTTTGCCATATTGGCTTCCCTTGGGCAGCTTTTTCCTATAATATTTCTGACTGTTTTTCAAAATGAAAGTCCAATTCTTTTCTACAGTCTGTACAGACAAGATTAAGACAGGTGAGACAAGTTGTAAGATAAGGGAGCTTGACGTTATCAAATTTATTCATATTGTCCAAAATATATTCAATATAATCCCACAGCCTTTTGATTAGTAGGGAAGAAATTATCAGCACTGTCACAGTGATATTATGACATCAAGTAAGTACAAATATTCTTTCTAATACATATCTGATATGGTCTGATTTTGCCCTTGATCTGAATAGCTGATGCTCATATTTAGTAAAAAGAAAAAGCAGGATAAAAGAAATAATTTTAACTCCAATCAAACAATTTATGAAACATTTTCACATTTTTGAAGTTCTCAGATTCATCAACTTTATAAATTTGATTATAATAAAAATGTAAAATGTACTATTTTACTAACTTGTATTGAATTTTCCCTAGCTTTTGTGCAGATAGGTGTGACTTTATGAAAATTCTAAAATTATTTGCCCTTCAGTTCCTCTAATCTGAAAGATCCTGTAGGGCAAGAACACAGAAATTTATAATTTAAAATAGCATAAAAAGATAAGCAAATAAATAATATCCCTGCCTCAAAGGAACTAAAGGAATAGTTACAATAATGAAAACATGTGATTGGTAAATTAAAATCCAAGCAATAAAATCATTGATCCCTAAAGACCATACTAAAAATAAGTGAGTTTTTAATATATTTTATAAAGACAGAATGGTAGCCAAATGCAGCTGCTTAACGAGTGTCTTTCAAACTCTGGGAATGATGCAGGAAAAGGCCATGTTCCATCTGCCTAGTACATCAGCCTCAAAAATCAACACAGCTTCTGGGTTTCTCCTGCAGATTTCAACATCTGTTGAAAAATATTCCCTTAGATCAGGGATGAGGAACCATGGCCCTTTTATGAATGGATGGCTCAGGAATTCTGAGAGTTGAAGTCCACAAGTCATATAAGGGCCATAGTTCCCCACCTGTCTTAGATAGTCAGGGCTTAAAAAGATAAATTTGCGTCCTCTAATAACCAAGGGAGACACAGTCCAAGCTTTCTGGAAAGCACCAGACTTCTTGCCCCTATCAAGGAGTTTTTAACTTTTTTTCTTTTTACGAAATATTTGGTATTTGTTTCCTAGTTGATAGGATCCTAGGAGTCCCAATTTTTTTAATATCCTATAAGTGATGGGAAATTTTTATTATGAAAGCAGTTGGGTGAGCCAAATTTACCACCTAAGAGATATTCTTGTTCCCTATGAGATTTCCACCAATTAAATAGTCTTTATAACCTATATTTTCCATTGTGACAAAAGTGCATCTGAACCTGAATTCCACTTCACTATTTTTGTTTGTTTAACTTACATGCCACCTATCTCACCTAGAGGCTTACAATCAATAAAAAAATAAAACATTAACATATTAAGCAATAAATATTAACCCGATTTTTTTTAAAAAAATGTAAATCCAACTAAGTAGGGGATATACAACAATAGATCTCTTGAACTCTGTATAATAACCTATATAAACATTCCCTGTGAAAAAAATCTTTCAATCTATAGAACTTTTCCCTTTCATATCACAATAGACACAAATAATTCAAAGTAATTTCTAGAGGTAAAGTTTTGGATGCAGTGTGTGGGAAACATTCTCACTTTGTTCTCAAATGCCAAACTGCAATAGTAGCCCAACCAGTTGCTTTCTCACAGTTGAGGCAGTACCTTGTTTGTGAAGTCGTATGAGATCACAACTGTATTAATAAAATTTGCAAACATGATGAGTGGCTTCAATATCAAACTCAAGTATTGATAGACGCATTGTAAGCCGCCCTGAGTCTCTGGAGAAGGGCGGCATATAAATCAAATTAAAAAAAATATAAATAGACCCAGATTTTCTCCCAAAGTTTTATAGAACAAAGGTCTTCTTAATATTCTACATTTATCCTACAATTCATCTGTTTTAAGATAGCGATTTGACAACCAGAGTTTTACAGACATCCACCAAGATTTGGATACCAAAAATAAGTACTGAAAACAAAAATGTAATATAAACCTGGTGAGCTGCAAAGCTAGAATGCCAGTCTCTTGTCACCTTTGTTTCCATGAATGCTTCGATGGCCTACAAGAGTAGAATACAGGGTGGGTGATGACATCTCAGTGCTTTATCTAGAAGTAAGATTCCTGCTGCCCTCCTTCTTTCCCACAAAGAAGGAAAAGAACCAATAGTATAGAAGAAGACATTCTGAGCAAATAAAAATAGACTTGGATCTCTGCTATTGTTAATCTTAATTTTAAATGTCTAGGAGACAATCTGTGGCCTGCTGGGTCATCTTTTCAAAGCTATTCCCTTACCAGGATCTTCAGCACCTTCAAGAAGGACGAGGTCCCTGATGTGATGCCTTCACTTGAAAAGCTGGGCCTACACTCAGAGATAGCCCCTGGTGAGTATATACCATATACAGTCAAATGACAACACAGGAAATGATTTATGACATTTTGTATTATGTCATAATCTATTATCTATCTGTGGATAGATGCTAGGTGTGCATCCCCGTATACCCTAGAGAAATTGTGTAGCTTTGAATTTGAAGGGTTGTGAGACAAAAAAAAGAGACCCTGAGATGTCTCAGGTATTGTTCTGTCCCCATACCACACCCACACACCCACAGACGGCCCGGAGTTAATAAACCACACTACAAAACTCTTTGATGATAAAGCTGGCAGCAACCCAGTGGCTAGCTGCCAATTCAGACTTTACTCACTCAAAACAAAGATTAATCCAAATGCAGTCCAATAAAGCAGGCAAAGTCCAAAAACGCAGAAATTATGGATTAGTTTTAGTTTTTGCTCGTCACAAACTGAACCGGCCACCACACCCACATTTATACCCTGTGGGGTGTGGTCCAGTGACTCAGTTAATCTCTGCCATGCCTTCCCCTCTGCTGTGCACGCTTCTCCCTGCGCCTCTGGTGAAGGTCCAGCCAGCACTTATCTTCCTTGTCGCTGTCCACCTGTGGCTGCGGGGACGTGCTTGGCTCTGAGCCTCTCGTTTGGTCTTCGGTATCCTCCGGTGGTATTGCCAGAGAGGAGAGTCCTGGAGAGGAATGCCTTGCCAACTCTTCCCCCTCACTCTCAGAGTCTGCATCTGTCGATAACCCAGGCTCAGGCAATGGAGCCGCAACACGTATTTCAGACAAAGTCTGTTGAATAAAGAAGAAAAAAATGGGAGGTGAAAGATTCAGGGAAAGCTTCAAATCTTCCAGTGAATACTGAGAATACAGAATGCCCAGAAGAGCCCTGGTGGCACTGTGGTTAGAATGCAGTATTGCAGGCAAACTCTGCCCATAGCCAGGAGTTCGATCCTAATTGATTCAAGGTTGACTCAGCCTTCCATCCTTCTGAGGTCAGTAAAATGAAGATCCAGATTGTTGGGGGCAATGTGCTGACTCTGTAAACTGCTTAGAGAGGGATGTAAAACACTATGAAATAATATATGTCCTTAAACTGCTAATTGACTTGGGGAGGAAGATGGGGGGGAGGTTGAGAGAAGAGAATGGAAGGGATGCTTAACTGACTTCCTATCCCTTTAATGAGGAACCAGGATAGAGAATAGAGGGAGGAAAGATAGTGAATTGAGAGGCAGTTCAGTGATCTACCTTTTTTTGAATTTTTTTTGAATTTATTTTAAACATAAAACATAAAACTTATCTTTTTAGAGCAAAAGTTTGATCTGATATAAAATAAGTATAGATTCCAAATTTCATCCATTACCATCTTAAAGAAGAAAAAAAAGAAGAAAAAAGAAAAAAGTTCTAAATCCATTTTTTCCATTCAATCTAACATCTTGTTCTAACATTTAACATTCTATTAAGTATCACCCTAAATCTTAAATTCCAAATCTAAACAGCTTTTTATAATATTCATTTATCATTATAACAATCAGTATTTCATATATTTCCCTTACTTCAAAGACCCAAATTCAATCAGTATTTCTTCAAAATTGCATCTAAAAACCAACACAAAGTATTTTATTCCTCTCTTACAAACATTTCAAAATCAATTCACTTTAAAATTTACTTCTAAGATATCTCCTTCACTCCTCCTAGGTTTATTTTTAACTGGATTACAGCTTGGTTAGCTGATTTCCAGGGATGCTTCCTTCCACTCCTTACCTTATTTAATGGCTGGATCACAGTTTGGTTTTAACTGTTCTCCAACATTTTCTCCTCCACTTCTCCTAGTTTTAGCTGGATAACGGCTTAGTCAGCTGTTTTCCAGGGATGCTTACCTCCACTCCTTACCTTATATTTAACTGGTTCACAGTTTGGCTCTAACTGCTTCCCAGCATTGTCTCCCCCACTCCTCCTAAGTTTATTTTTGGCTGGTTCACAGCTTAATCAGCTGTTTTCCAGGGATGCTCACCTCCACTCCTTACCTTATACTTAACTGGTTCACAGTTTGGCTCTAACTGCTCTCCAGTATTATCTCCTCCACTCCTCCTAAGTTTATTTTTGGCTGGTTCACAGCTTAATTAGCTGTTTTCCAGGAATGCTTACCTCCACTCCTTACCTTATATTTAACTAGTTCACAGTTTAGCTCTAACTGCTCTCCAGTATTATCTCCTCTACTCCTCCTAGATTTATTTTTAGCTGGTTCACAGCTTAATCAGCTGTTCTCCAGAAATGCTTTCCTCCATTCCTTATCTTATACTTGACTAATTCACAATTTAGTTTTAATCATCTAATCACCCAAATTATACTTGTTTTCACTCCTAATTTTCATTTAATTAACTGATTCATAGCATTTTATTTTAACTTACCAATTAAAAATAATGATACATTTTAATTTCTGTCTTCTCTCCTATTCTCTCCTAAACTATTAATTTTCTTTAAATTTATTCAAAAATTCATTCCCATTCTCTTATTTACTATAAAAAACAGTATTTTAATCCATTTTAAAATCAATTTTCTGTAACCATTAAGACCCTTGTTAATATATTTTTTTTAAAAAAAATTCATAGTCTTCACATTTCTTATGGTTTTTCTATGGCAACATTTCTCGCTTTAAAAAATAATCATAAACTCTATAAACAATTCTTGTTAATATTCAAAGCTTCGTTCACAAACCCTTTAAAAAAACAATTTTCTGTTGTTATTAAATCTATCAGCAATTCTTATTAACAATCGAAAATTTGTTCATCGTCTCCATATTTATTATAATTCTTCTATAATCACATTTTCCCCACTTTAAAAATCACTTCTCTCAATGATAATAATGAAAAGTAAAAAAGGAAAGAAAAAGGGAGAAGAAAGGGATAAAAGTATGGCAAGAAAAAATTAAGAAGAAAGATTCAAAAAAAAAAGAAAAGAAAAAAGAGAGGAATAAGATAAAAGAATAATGGGGAAAAAGAAAGAAAAAAATAGAAAAGAGAGAGAAAGAAGAAAGAGGATATCTCCTGCTTACATTATTTAAACATCAATTACATAGAAAGCATTTACATCCATCTTAATCAGACTGTAGCGCTTTTCTCATCTTGCTACCCAATATATTCCAGTTTTTCCCTTTCTCTAATCTGAAGCTCTTTTTTTCCTTTTCAGTTCCAATATCAGTAAGCTTGTAAAGACTAAAAGATTTAGTTCTTTTGTGTTCCATGTATGGTATCATCTTGTCTTCTTCCTCTGCTACATCCTTTCCTTTTATTGGCACATCATTAATCAGCAGTTTTAATTGTTCCAGATAATTCTTTCTTTCCAACCATCCATAAGTAATCCAGGGTCAGTTAGGTGCATCTAAAGTCAAACCTCTTTAGTTTTTCTTCAAAGTAATCCAATTTAGGAAGCAAAAGTCAAAGTTTCTCCTTTAAGTAGCAAGCAGTCCACAATTTACACTTTCATTTCTTCTTAGTAGGCAACCATTTTAGCTTCCTCCGCTTACATCTGCTTAATCAGTTTAAATTGTTCCTTCTCATTTCTTCTTTCTTCTTTCTTTCCTTAATACCACCAAAGAACAAATTAAAAATCCCCAAAGTTGAACCTCCTTAGTTGTTTTCATAATAAACCAGCTTAGGTACAAGATACATTGTGTCTGAATCAAACCGAAAGTAGTCCACAAGTTTAAACTTTCACTTCTCCACGACATGACTCCATTTTAGCCAATATGCAATTCTCCGCTTGGCTTTTCCGATTGTTTCAAAAGGTTTCTGCTCAACGCCTCCTCCCTCCTTGTCTCTCCAAAAGCAATCCATATTCATAACGAAAAGTTTTAAAGTTTTATAGTTGCCAACTAACAGTCATTTCACAAAAATCCACATTAAAGATAGTTCTCAAATGGGTCTCTTCCTCCAACACATAGCTTATCTAAATTTTCTTGCCCCCACAGTCTGTAGCCGCTATTTAAGGCTAGGGGCTCTCTTGTCAAAATCTATTTTTCAACGCTGTTCCTGCCAGAGTAAAACTCACTCACCCGGCTTCCAAACAGGTTGCTCTGTTTCCTTGCTTCTCCTCCTGCACATTGCTTTCCCGGTTGTCACAGCCTTGAGGCAGCCATCATGGCTGCCACTCAGCCGACGTCAAGGGTAATCCTCCGGCCCCGAGGAACCTACCCATTCCTCTCGGCCGACCGAGGGGTCCCTCTCTTACCCCCTGTCCCTCCAGGACAGGGTAGGTCCGTAGACTTGCCGGCGGGGCTTAACAGATGGGGTTTTCGTGGAGCTTCTTAGAGCCCCACTATTTCCCCCATCAGGATCGCCGCAATGCCAACCAGAAGTCTTCAGTGATCTACTTGATCTCTCTAAGTTTATCAGAAATGGCATGGGATGGTTCATGTCATAGAAACTGGTTATGTCCAAACATGTTGGGAAAAAGACCAAGATCCTTCACACCGCATGCTAAGTTTGGTTAGGGACTTTTAAGGAAGGGGGTTGATTAGGCTGCACATCAGATGTTGACATCATCTGATCTGGGTGTTCATTCAAGAATTGCCTTTTTGCGTTTGAGGCTTAGTAGCTCAGATATGCCATTCTATCTCCCTATCCATACTCTTATGATTAGAATTGTGTCTTGTATGTAGAGGCAGACCTTGGCTTACGATCACAATTGAAACTAGAATTTCCGTTGCTAAGCAAGGCAACTGTTAAATAAATTGCATCCAATTTTACAGCCTTACATAATTCTACAATTCCTTTACCTACAACAAATGCCAGTTTTGAAGGTATACTATAATATATGAATATTGTGATTGGATGTGGCAGGCTGAAGGATGGAAAAGTTCCTCCTCTCAAATAGTGTGTCTCAACCACAATAGTGTGTTTCAACTCTTGGATTGGGGGATTCTTGCTAAGGAACATGCTGGCTGTGGAATTCTGGGAGTCAAAATCCACATATCTTAAAGATGGTAAGATTGACCAAGACTGCTCAATATAACCTTATTCTCCTCAATCAGTTCCTTTGGCTCTTGATTGAGGCCCTTTGAGCCTACCTCCAAAATGTAGAGGGACAAGGAAGAGGAAATAGTCAGGACAAAGCTTACCACTGTGTTCATCCAATTATGTCATGATTATCCCTCACAGTTCACAATTTTCTGCTTCTGTGTCAATAAAATGTACAATTTTCAAACAGGGATGAAAATGAGAATTGGAATAGGGAGAAGGTTCTTCCTTCTCTCACAATATTTGAACTTGGGGGCCTGATTATTACTAATTTGGGAAGATCTGTGCTTGAACTAATTTTTTACATAGTTGAGCAATGGAATTGGTTGCCTTAAATGAGATTATGGCCACTGTTTTGAAAGGTGATAGGACAACTTAATGGAGCATTGCTGTATCAGTAGCCATTAATCTTGATGGCTGTTCATTACCAATGAAATCACAGAGAGCATTGTCCCAATTCCAGCTTAGATCTATCCAACTACCAATATATAAATAGATATATTTTCTAGAGTAGTATAAATGTTAGTTGCGCTTACCATTCAATTCAATTCATTTTGGCTCTGATAGTAACTCAGCCCAGCAAGAATTGCAAGAGGAAGCATAAAGGCCTCTCCATTCTTCTGCCTGTGTTAATGCTTTCAGTTTTAGGCAGGTTTTTGCCATACTTTCCAGGCTTGGAAAGTATATAGAGCTGATTTTGAAACAATAACCTCTTACAATAATAGAATCATAGGGCTGGAAGGGACCTTGGAGGTCTTCTAGTCACCCCCCCCACCTAAGTCAGGAAACTTTATTGCATCCGAGACAAATGGATTTCCAATCTTTTCTTGAAGGCTTCCAGTGATGAGCACCTAAAACTCCAGGAAGCAAGCTATTCCATTGATTAATTGTTCTTACTATCTGAAGATTCCTCCTTAATTCCAGGTTCAAACTCTCTTTAATGAGTTTCCATCCATTGCTTCTTGTCCTGCTCTCTGATGCTTTAGAGAATAGGTTATCCCCCTCTTCCTTGTGACAGCCTCTTAAATATTGGAGACTGCTATCTTGTCACCTCTAGTTCTTCTCTTCATTAAACTAGACATACCTAGTTCTCGCAACTATTCATCATGTGTTTTAGATTCCAGTCCCTTAATCATTGTGTTTGTTCTTCTCCGTACTCTTTCTAGAGCAGGGGTGTCAAGCTCAAGGCCCGTGGGCCAGATCCAGCCCATCGGATGCTTATATCTGGCATCTAAGATGGGGCCGACCTGGAAACAGTGAAGGACTGGCCTGTGGTGCCTCTGCCAGCAAAAACGGCCCTCAGGAGGGCTGCGGGTGGCCCTCCCAAGCTCTGTTTTCACTGGCAGAGGGTTGCAGGAGGCCATTGCAGCCAGAAACAGAGCTCAGGAGCCTGTTTTTACTGGCAGAGTGCTCGGGCCACCACAGGCACCCCTGACATCACCACAGGTGGCTACAGCACCCTCCCACCTCTCTGCCCCATCCCACCCTTCCAAAACACTGCAGTGCTTGGACCTCCTCCCCACATGTCCATCATATTCCACACTTACCTCTTGAAGCTCTCCCAATCTCATGTTATGGAAGGAGGGCAGGCTATGTGTCCCTGGGCCATGTGGTGATGATCCAAAATACAGCTGCCATTTTGGCCCATCCATTTGTGTGTGGGGACAAAATGCCGGTTGCCAGACAAACTGTTTTGTTTTGTTGCCTTAGGTCACCACAGTGCTGCAGAAGCTTCTGAATGCCGCAGAAAACTTATGTAGCACTGTGGAGACATCTCTAAGGTAGCAAAATGAAACAGTCGGTCCCTAGGCCATGTTGTGGCAACCTGAATGCGGCCGCCATTTTGTGGACAGGACAAAATGGTGGCTACTTTTAGAATCATGCCATATGGCTGCACAAAGAAAGAAGTCCTTTCAGCTTTGGAGGTATTCAAAAGGAAAGTGAGGAGAAAGGGGTTTTCCTGGTGGAGTGAAAATCAGGCCTAAGGCCTGGGAGGAACTGGTGAAAGTGAGAAAAGACCTGATAGTACCCAAGTTTGGGAAGTAGAGCATGAGGCTTCTCTGAGGTCGTAGACACCTTGGGATTGAGAGCCACACAGGATGGACATTGTAATACTTGCAATATGGTTTTTGTAGTACTGTTGCACTCACTAACTAACATGAGTTTTCTTGTATTTTAAATTTGC
Source organism: Pantherophis guttatus (assembly GCF_059756535.1). Classification (NCBI taxonomy): domain Eukaryota; kingdom Metazoa; phylum Chordata; class Lepidosauria; order Squamata; family Colubridae; genus Pantherophis; species Pantherophis guttatus. Next base: position 159,832,536 of record NC_142063.1, read on the forward strand.
TTTTTCAAATGTATTGCTAATAATTTACTATAAGCCTTAGCCTTCAAGAAAAGGTTTCCTTTTAAGAACCAGGACTGATAGGAGAACATTCAATATGCTGTAGATAACAATTTCATTTTCAGCTGTTCTCAAGCCTCCATGAACAAAGCAAATATTCAAACCCAACTTTGGAAAGCACTAAGAATATATCTTACCCATACCTATTCTGATGTTTTTCCTTTGCAATTTTTTCTTTTACTTTTATCCAGAATACAATACTCTTTTCTATGGTTATGCATGCATATTATTGCATGCTTTAATTCTTGTGATGTAACTGAACAGATGACTATTTTTAAACCAGTCAGTTTTTATATTGAAGTTCTTTGTTCTACTAACTATAAAAGTAAATATAAGCCATTTTTCCAGGTTCTGCCTTTTCACAGGGATCCATTTTATCAGAATGCTCTAATAAATTACTTTTAAATGATCTGTCTCAATTGTTTATTGGAAAAAGTAAGTCAAGGCAGAACCTAGAGCCAGATTTGGCCATCAGGACGGCCAGGGCAGGCAGGCCAGTATTAGGCCTCCAATGGCCACTTCCACCCAGAATGCACCCCGTGCTCCACTTAATGACTCACACAATAGTTTTACATTTCATTGGGGACAGCAGGGATGGGAGGGTTGTTAAGTGACATGTTTCACCTAGTGACTGTCACAACATGTGACTGTATTGGGCCAGCTCCATTACAGTCATATCTCAAGGAGTACCTCTATAGAGAGCTGCTATTGTGGTTTTGATGCAATCCCTCTTGGCCATTAGAAAATTTCACTGTTTTGGGGAAAACAAGCTTTCCCCTAAAAATTAAGCTTTCTGAGCCTCTGGGGAACTTTCCTTGTGCAAAGTTTAATTTAATACTGAGAGAAACCCTGGTGCCATAAGATATATTGGCATTTCAATTTTCATGTTGGCTTATGCTCATATATCTGGGTGGCACATAGTTGAGGATTCATTTCTTCAAACATATTCTTCACTTCTTATAGAATACATAATTCAATCGAAATTCCCAAGAAATATCAGAACAATCAAAACTATATATTTTTTTTTTGCAAAGAAGGCTGATGGAGTTTTTTTTTTTTTTTAGAGGCAGACCAGTCATCTGCATACAAGTATTGGAAAGCATTTGGGGTGTGAAAGTTATATTTCACATGAAATATGTGTGTCACTGTTTGGGACTTTCCAGCCTTCTGTTCAGACAATCTGCTGAATGCTGTAACTTTTCTTTCTTCTTTTTACTTCAGGATGGGGAGGAAAAGACAAAAGCCGATTGTCACTTCTGTTTCCACTCTGTTTTTCCCAAAACTTGAATATATTGATGCTTATTTTCAAACTTTCTCTTATGTCTCTTCTGTCATGACTATTTTTTATAGAATTCTTGTTTGTTCTTGCTCTGTGTAGCTTTTACTGAAAAATGATAACGGAAAACTATTTGACATGCCACACATGCAGTTATGAAAGTAAATGATTTTATAATAGAGAGAAAATGAGTTATTTTGCTCAAATCTCTTTTGTTCATTCTGGTCAAACACTGCATTAGCAGTGGACAACCATAGGATAAATCCTACCAAAAAGATAGAGAAGAAAATTACTTTCGAATTTATTGTATAAACCTATTTTAATGGTTAAGCTTTAGTTTCTGCCTAGACTGAGAGTTCAGAATGTGAGAGCAAGATAAAAATCCATGCATATTAGAAATGTTGAATTATTATTATGTTAGAGAAATAATTATCATTCTGCTTGGTTGTATCATGAACCTGATCTAATCGAGTTAGGTGAATTGATGGAGTCCAGGCAGCTGAACATTTTTTAATCAAATCTAATTAACATGAAGTGAAGTACACAATTAAATATATATATATATTTTGATCCTTTCTTAGGAGCCTGGAGATGACTGACAAAAATGATCCAATATGAGCAACCATATTTGGAAAGAAATACCCATTCCCTTATTGAGGAAGCCTTCCCTTGCTTAAATCTTTACCATCACAGATAAAAAGATCCTATTTCAACAAGAAGAATTGGCTACCAGAAGATCACAAGTTTGTGTGCAAATATTATTTCCATAGATACAAGTCAGTATGTGAAGAATATCCTGGGAAAACAGGCAGAAGGAAACAAGAAGACATGCTTTATATAAAATAATTTAGATGTGCCTCTTTAATATTCAGCATCTATACTAAGACTATTTCATAAAACAACTACTGAGTACCACAATCCTACAAGTTCATTGGAGCACTTTATGTTGGATCATTACAATGTTTTCATATAATCCTTTGGCAGAGAAGAAAATAGGAGGGGCAATATTGCCTTTCCTTTTTATCTTTCCAAATGTAAAATACAAATAAAGTGAAATAAAAATCCATCTAAGACCTGAAATGAGAAGTAATACATTTAGGTCAATTCTATGTTTAATGTACAACTCTGACTGTGACAATTAAAAGGGATCATGTAGCCAAGGGGATGATATCCTGAAAACCACAGAATTGTCTCTTAAGTTTCTGTGGGTTTTGAAGATATTTGTTAAAAAGTCACAAACAATCCTGCTGAGCATTGTAACTGCAGTCTGTCAAAGTTATGCCTACCTGCAGATATTTCTTGTCAACATGAAGAAGGTGATGCTTAAAGGGATAGGATTAAAACAGATGTATCCCGTTACTATCCATCACCTCTCTGTTTTAAAAGGTCTTGTGTATCTGCAGTTGTTTTGTGTATGCATTTTTAATAACGTAATTATTGCCATTCCCATGTCCTGCATTTCACCTCTCTCTGACTTTAAGATTTATTGTTCTCCTGGTCGTGTGGTTTGTGTGCTTCAGAAAAACCAGATAGAGAGATGTAATTTAGGATAACACTTAATTTGTTATCTGCTGCCTGAGTGGCGCAGCAGACTAATGCTACTGTTAAAGGTAGTATTTAGCTTCCAGCTGCCTGCAATTACTGCGAGTTCAATTCTCACCAGGCTCAAGGTTGTCTCAGCCTTCCATCCTTTCTAAGGTAGGTAAAATGAGGATCCAGTTTGTGGGGGCAATAAGCTGACTTTGTATAAAATATACAAAAGTATGAAGGCTACTGCTTAATGCTTTGTAAGCCGCCCTGAGTCTCTGGAGAAGGGCGGCATATAAATCAAAATTAAAAATAATAATTAAAAAAATTGTCTGCTAACAGTTCAAAATAGCTTGTGGTTTAAAAATGTGTGAATCTTTAAGGTGTCCCAAGGCACTTCATACTTCCTACAACGTATTTCTAGAGCTGCCATCTGGAGTTTAATAATGTATAAGCTTTCCTTGAATAAACATTTTCCTTAATTAATGTTCCCATACTTTTGTTTGTAGGATTAATTCTACATTAAGCTGTAGTTTTAACTAATAACTAGGAGCACAATGGCTTGCATGGTTAGGATGCTGGCTTGATAAGCAGCAAGCTCATGTTCGGGATCTGAATGCTGCCATGGGGTGGAGTGAGCTCCCGTCCTTCGCTCCAACTCCTGTCGGGTACATGAAAGAAGCCCAACTGGGCATCACTGGGGCAATGATGATGTCACCAACTAATCCTTTCAACCTGGGAGTGCCTCGGTGCCTCTTGTTCTGTCCCACACATGCACACAAACAGTCAGCCAGGAGTTAATAAAACCAGCAGTCAGGAATTTTGTTGAGAAAACAGCATTGGCAGCAACCCAGTAGCTGCTTGCCAAAAACTTTACTCACAAAGGGAGGTTTTCCTCCTCCACCGGATAAACCAAAATAAGTTCACAAAGCCAAAGAATTGTCAAGTCCAGTCCATAATAAATCCAAGGAAGGCATATAACGAAGTTCCAGAAACACAGTATGACTTGCTAGCTTTTCAGTTTTGTCTGTCACAAAGCCTGAATGGCCACCACACCCCCTTTTATCCCCTGTGGGGTGTGGTCCAGTGACTCAGCTTAATCTCTGGCATGCCTCCTTCTCTGCTGCGCGCCCTTGTCTTTCCGATGCTGTCGGGGATCCAGCCAAGACTTATCTCCGTCGCTGTCTAACTGCGGCTGCTCCGAAGTGCCTGGCTCCTGGCCTATCTCTTGTCCTTCGGAAGACACCTGAGGCATTGCCAGAGAGGAGGGTCCTAGAGAGGGAGGCCTTGCCAACTCCTCTCCTTCACTTTCGGAGTCTTCTCCCGCCGATAAGATGGGCTCGGGGGTCGGAGTCACAACACCTCTGATATGAGTGCGATGAGAACTAATAATTTAGACAGTAATTATCTTGATTATATCTATATCTATATATCTATATCTATATCTATATCTATATCTATATCTATATCTATATCTATATATCTATATCTATATCTATATCTATATCTATATCTATATCTATATCTATATCTATATCTATATCTATATCTATATATCTATATCTATATCTATATATCTATATCTATATCTATATCTATGTACAGTTAATATTTCAGGTTTCTTCCCGTGTAATTGTGAACATATCCCTAAAAGGGTAGAAGCGACATTTCGACAGAATCTCATCTGCCATCATCAGGCTTATGTGAAGGGTCTTTTGCTGTAACTGCTGTTACTATTTCAAATCTGGTGCTGGTAGTCTGGGATGGCTCCACCTTTTCATTCTGATTGGTTGGGAGTCCCAGTTTGTGTTTATTGGCTTGGCTTCGGGTGTATGGTCGGTTTTTCTCCACTAGGTGGCAGGGCTTCATCTTTGTGGCTGGTTTGGATATGATTTGGCTGGGACTTGTAGCAATACATGTCTTTTGATTAACACTTGATCTATGTTTTATATTTGGTGTTAAGATTCATCTATCTATGAGAGCAGGTTTCCAAATAGTAGGCAGATGTGAAGTGTCATCCCGTTTATTCATGCAATATGGTCTTTTCTCTATTTCTATAGCCTCTCTGATTATTCTGCCATTGAGATGTTCTATTTTTGCAACTGTTTTTGTGTTATTAAAATTAATATTATGTCCTGTTGTGTTTATGTGTTGAACTAATGATTATGTGTGTTCTTGCTTTTGTATTGAGTTTTTGTGTTCCTCGATGAGCACACTCATTCTTCTGTTGGTCTGTCCAATGTATGTTGATGGGCAGGAAGCACACGGGATTTCGTATATGCCTTGATCTTCTAATTCTATTTTGTCCTTAGGGTTTCTCAGAATGGACGATATCTTTCTATCTGTGCAAAATATGGTTTTGATGTTGTGCCTGTGCAGTACTTTGCTAATTTTATCTCTTATGTTTTATCTCTTTGTTCCTCTTATATAGGGCAAGATGGCTTTCCCATTGTTTTGTTCCTCTTGTTGTTTTTTCTTTTGTCTAGGTGTTGCATGTTGGATCTATATCTATCTATCTATCTATCTATCTATCTATCTATCTATCTCTGTCCTTATTTATGTGAACTAATCTGTACTATCACTCTTGTGTGAACTCATCTATATTATCATTTTTGTGTACTAAAAATGATGAATCCTAATTTTTATACCGCTGAGCAGTACACAAATCAAACTACAGTTACCTTTTGGCATTTCCAGTTTTCCATACTTAAATATGTTGGACATTTAGAAGAAGTGTATACCGAAATGTAAACATTTGAAAGGGATGCAGAAATAGGATTCTGTTAAAAAGAAAATGAGAACAAAATGGGGAGAGAGTTTGAAATTAACTGGTCCAGCCATCGCTATCTTCAAATTTGCCATAAATATATAACTGCTTTATATGCAGCACAGAATGATCCATTCATGCCAGAATTGTATGCTTTGAGTGGTTTTCTTATTCTAAGCTGATGGCTTTCTCACCGCATCATGTTCCACTTACTAAGCAAGACCAATTAGTGTTCTTAGGAGATTACTTTAATAATGATATATACCTAATTTAGGAATAAGCACTTTGGATTTTTTTAAAAAAGTACTCTAAATATTGCCTCCTCTTACCCGTGCTGTTTGCTATGAGATTCTGATCCCACATTCAGTCCTAGCAAAGAGCATTGCTAGGATTGTTGGGGTTAGAACCAGGGCTCAGTGGGATTTGGTTGGCATTTGGAAAGAGTTCCAAGCAATCCCAGGGCTGTAAAGTACATGCAAATATTGAAAGGATATCTCAGAACTTGAAACCTTACTTGCAGCCCATCATAGATATATCCCTGACTTTTGCATGCAAACCACACATCTCTTTTTCTTCAGAAGGAACTGCCTGGCATTCTGGCAACTGTAATTCTAACTATTGATACAAATCCCTACCCCATAGACACCCATTTCATTACTGTAGAAAGTTAGCACCCACCCCTCTCCTAGAAGAATGAAATATTTTAGGAAATATTAAAAAGGCAGAATATTTCCCCTAAAAGAGGAAAAGAAATCTTAAGACAGGAACTCTGCCACAGCTCCCTGCCCCCAGCAGATATTTTGGTTATCTACAAGACAAAAGACTGGGCCACCTTATCTACAAAACAATAGACTTTCACCCTCAGGCCATAATAGGATTAACCCTCTACCCATCTAGCAACAGAACTCACCACATGGCACCTGGGGAGATTGCATCACCCCAGGTAATAAAGTTACCCCTGCATGGCCCCATGGGAGTCTGACAACCAATCAAAATACATTTCTTTCACAGGAACAGGAAGCAAGTTCAAAGCCCAAGAGAGAGTATAAATCTCTCTCTCTCTCTCTCTCCCTCCTCCCCTCCCTCCCTCCCCCCTATGTGCTTGATTGCCCAGGACCTCAAGCCATGTAGTTCTACCCACCATTAAACCATCTTTCCAAATAGCTTCCATGTTTCCACTGTCTTTCTTCCCACTTGGAACTGAACCCAGATGGACATTTCTTCCAACATTACCATATTGTGTTTTTATTTCTTTTTTCTGATTTCTAAACCTTCACAATTTTCCTCTAGAAACAGCCCGGGTGTTATCTGATCCTACCTCATACTACAGATTGCATTTGGTCTGTTCACAATGAAATGCTAATAATAGGTTCCATGTAGCACCCCTTATTTCTCAGATATGTTACAACAAGACTTTTTTTTTAAAAATCCAATTTGCAAATAATTTTGGCTGCCATTTTTTGAAATATTCCTTTAAGATATCTGGAATACAAACTGATATAGCTCTTGGGTTTTATTATAAGTATTAAAAGATTGTATTGCCCACAGGCATCTTATGTGAACCCAATTATAAAGTCTAAGAATATTCTGCATGGGGATCTGTAAATGATGAAAAACTGGCCATGCAGAATTGTTTCTGAAAGTGCATATGCAAACATACAAGAAAACAGTGCCAGAAAAGTGTGACACTCTTAGAATATGCAATGCATTACTTGAAGGGAAAAGTGGATGGGGGGGGGGGAATCAATGGAATATGCAAGTCAAAGAAATGTATAAAATATTGGATACCCACCAGTGTGTGTGGGAAAAGATTAATGAGATTACAACAGCAATTCTGATAATTCAATTTGGTTTTATGAATTGGGCCTAACCCATTTCCATAGCATATTATCCCTACCCCCACCATTATATTTAAGTGATATCCTTATGATGTGAGTTTACAGCATCTAACACATATCTAGGAAACAAAACAAAGGTATTGGATTATATAAATGATAAAATAGCAGCAATAATATTGTGGTGTATGAGGTGTCTAAGCCAGTTTTAGTTGCAGGCTGTCAAATATAGACACCAGTTTGTCTACATGTTCACTTGGGAATGATTAGAATGACATTTTAGGTTGTAGGATTTTATTTCTAGTGATACCATTTACATCTTCATTTTAGAAATTTGGAAATAAAATGTGGCAGAATCCAAGGAACATTGATCATTAAATAGTATTTTGTGCCTATGTCAGCAGGTCTTCTGGACTGCATTTAGTCATCTGACTAAGCAGTATGTTAATATTAAAGCCAATCTATTGAAATGTTAAACAAAGGAACCACAGTGAAAATCAGAATGAGCTGGCAAATAAAGGATATATTTGCATATTGTTGTTTTTTTAAAAAAAACACTTTTATCTTTGCTGCAATTTCTTTCTCCAAGCAATACATTTTCTATTGCGTGGTTTGTGAGGGAAATTCATAAACCACTTATTCTTGGAAAGTTGTGCCAAAGACTCCCACCCTCCCACAGGGACTTAATTTTTTCTCTGGAGTAGCTCATCTGGTTTGTTTGTCTTTAAGAAAAGTCCAAACATTAGACCAGAATAAAGAAATGGATAAAGATTAACTCTGACATATCTATCTCTATCTATCTATCTATCTATCTATCTATCTATCTATCTATCTATCTATCTACCTACCTACCTACCTACCTACCTACCTATCTATCATCTATCTATCTATCCAGTGGTGGGATTCAATTTTTTTAACAACTGGTTCTGTGGGCGTGGCTTAGTTGGGGGTGTGACTTGGTGGTCATGTGACTGGGTGGGCGTGGCTAGCTGGTCATGTGACTGGGTGGGTGTGGCTAGCTGTCATGTGACCGGGTGGGCGTGGCTATGTGCATAGGGACTACTAAGAGGGCTGAAAAAAGTCATTTCTGACTGGTCCTCACATTTATGACCATCCTCACATTTATGGCCGTTGCGGCATTCTTAACAACCATGTCAGTCATATCACCACTACTTTTCTTCACCACGGTGACAAGATAGGGCGCAAAACGTAAAATGTGAGGACAGCCGTAAATTCAAGGACTGGTCAAAAGTGCGAGGACCGGTCAAAAATAACTTTTTCAGCCTTCTGACTAGTCCATATGCACATAGGGACTATTCAGAGGGCTGAAAAAAGTCATTTCTGATTGGTCCTCACATTTTTGACCGGTCCTTGCACTTATGACGTTCCTCACATTTATGCCCGTTGCGGCATTCTTAACAACTGTGTCAGTCATTTCACCACTCCTTGTCTTTAGCACGGTGACAAGATAGGGTGCAAAACATAAAATGTGAGGACAGTTGTAAGTTTGAGGACTGGTCAAAAGTGCGAGGACCAGTCAAAAATAACTTTTTCAGCACTCTAAGGAGTCCATATGCACAAAAGGACTACCCACAGGGCTGAAAAAAGTGATTTCTGACAGGGTTTTCGCACTTTTGACTGGTCCTCACCCATATGACTGGTCATCATTTATGCCCATTGTAGCATTCTTAACGACCGTGTCACTCATTTCACAACTGCTTCTCTTCACCATGGTGATAAGATAGGGTGAAAAATGTAAAATGTGAGGATAGTCATAAATTCGAGGAGTGGTCAAAAGTGCAAGGACCTGTCAAAAATAACTTTTTCAGCCCTCTGAGTAATCCATATGCACAAAAGAATAAAGCAATAGAGAGGGATGAAGGAAGGAGAAGAGAGATGGAAGAAAGAAGGAGAGAGAGGGAAGGAAGAGAAGGGAAGAAGGAAGGGAAGGGAAATTAGAGTAGGAGTGAGGGTAAGAGAGGGAGGAAGAGAGGAGGAGAAGGAGAAAGGAAGAGGAAGTAGGGAGGAGAAGAAGCGCGGGGGGGGGGAAAGAAAGTAAGAAGGAAAGAAAAGAGAGAGATGATAGGTTTGAGAAGAAAGATTGCTGTACAGTAAAAAAGATGAAATGGAAGAAAGGCAACCCCAAACAAATATAAAGGTATTAAGATAAAGAATGAATTGTTAAATTTTAAAGAATAAAAGAGAACAAAATGAATAAATAGCAATAATTAGAAACACACATACAAACATACAATTTATTTTCTTTGAACAGAGTATTTGGCCGTTTCACAAATTTAAACAGTGTTTAGTCATTTCAATTAAATTTACAATTTCTATATTTCCGTTTTGCCATATTTATTCCTTATCTATTTTTTAAAAAAACAATATTACCCTTCATCGTCATCTCTAATCTTAATCAAATTCAATTTTTCCCTTCTATTCTATATTATACCCCTTCCCATTGTCATCTATTTTTATATCCATCCTCACATTGGTTAATTATGTAATATTACAGTTGTTTAATATAAATTCAACATTTTAATATAAATCAATTAGTTATATAATTATCTTTTTTGTATATTAATCAATATGAACATGAATATTCCAATTATTTCCATGCAATCCAATTTCTTACAAATCAATTAATTATATTTACCAATAATAATAAACCAAATAATTTCCCCCATATATTCCTCCAAACCACAACTTAACCATTTCTGCTTTCAACACAATATACAATTAATAGTATCTCAATTATTACAATTCCCTAGTTAAATAGAGCTTTTTTTCTTTTGTGTTTTAAAATCTTGAACTCTCCTCTTTTGCCCTAAATTTCCCATTGTTTGCACCTACCTTTTTTGGTGAGGAAAAAGAAAAGAAATCTGCCTGCCTAATTTTCCAACGTTGCAGCAAACAGCAAAGCCAACAGCCTGCTTTACTTTCAGTTTCATTTTTCAGCATAGCTAGGGGAAAAAAAATCTGCTCCAGCACTCTTTGCAAGCAAGCAGCAAAGCCCTGAGCAAAACAGCTGAGAGCAAATCAGCTGAGAGCCAGGAGGCCGATCTAATCAACGGGCTAATTAGCCTATGCTGAAGCTCTGTGGGCCAATAAAATTACAAAAAAACATCGAACCATTTGTTAAATTGCTGGCTCACCCGCCCCTCGCCCACCACTATTTATTGCCAATAAATAGTGGTGCGGAGGGGCGGGGCAAGGGGCGGGGTGAGCCAGCAATTTAACAAACGGTTCGGCAGAATCGCCTAGAACCGGCAGAATCCCACCACTCTATCTATCTATCTATCTATCTATCTATCTATCTATCTATCTATCTATCTATCATCTATCTATCACTGCTTCTGAGGTCATTGGTTAAGATGATGTTATCTCATGGAATCAGGGGTGAAATCCAGCAGGTTAGGGTTAAAAGATGCTAATATTTCTAAGGAGAGTTTTGAGGTGTATATGTTATCTTCCATCAGCATTTAAGGATTTTTGAGTGAGCAGAAGACAATCTAAGTATTGTGTTTCTTTTTTAAAAAAAGAGAAAAATCTTCTGAGCAGATATGACCAGGGGTGAAATACAGCAGGTTCTGACAGGTTCTGGAGAACCGGTAGTGAAAATTTTGAGTAGTTTATTTATTTGTTCAACTTGTATGCCGCCTTTCTCCGAAGACTTACAAGGCGGCTTACAATGCATTTAAAAACCATATATAAAACGTTAAAAGTTAAACCATTAAAAACAATTAAAACCCATTCACACCATTCATGGCCGGATCTCTCCAGATCGCAACAGCGAGATCAACGGCCCCAGGCCTGCTGGAAGAGCCAGGTCTTCACTGCTTTTTGGAAGGCCAATAGGGTGGGGATGGTCCGAACCTCACGAGATAACTGGTTCCAGAGAGCTGGGGCAGCCACAAAGAAGGCCCTCCCCCGCGGGCCCGCCAGCCGGCATTGTTTAGCTGACGGGACCCTGAGGAGACCAACTCTGTGGGATCTTACCGGTCGCTGGGAGCTATGCGTTAGAAGGCAGTCTCAAAGATACCCTGGCTCTGAGCCATGTAGGGCTTTAAAGGTAATAACCAATACCTTGAATAGGGAGCCAGTGCAGCTCGCGGAGAATTGGTGTAATGTAACACGGTGCCTCCCACTCCCAACTCCCTTAGTCGTCCCAAAACGATACCGTAGTCAATGGTATCGAAAGCCACTGCGAGGTCAAGTAGCACCAAGATGGAGGAATGACCCCTATCTCGGGCTCGTCAGAGATCATCCATCAGCATGACCAAGGCAGTTTCTGTGCTGTAGCCAGGCCTGAAGCCAGACTGAAAAGGGTCTAGATAATCCGTTTCCTCCAATGACCACAGGAGCTGAAGTGCCACCACTTTCTCTACAACCTTTCCCACAAAGGGTAGGTTGGAGACTGGACAAAAGTTCTTTAATTCTGCTGGATCCAGGGAAGGCTTCTTGAGGAGGGGCCTTACAACCACTTCCTTTAATGGTTGCAGGAAGGCCCCTTTCCTCAAGGACACATTAACTAAAGCCTGGAGCCAGCCTCGTGTCACCTCCCTGCTGGCCAAAACCAGCCAGGAGGGGCACGGGTCCAACAAACAAGTGGAGGAACTCATTGCTCCTACAGTCTTGTCCACTTCCTCAGGAGTCACAGGCTCAAATTCATCCCACACAATAGGACTAAGACCTGCCCCTGTCATTTTGGACATAATTTTTCATATAAATCAAATTAAAAAAAAAATTGCCCAATAATTGCCCAGAATCCAGGTCCATCTGAATCTGAGCGACTTTATCCGACAGAAACTGCACAAACTCCTCAGCTCTACCCTGCAAGGGCTCCTCCACTCCCCCGCATTAAGGAGGGAGTGAGTCACCCTAAATAGGGTGGCTGGGCGCGAATCAGTGGATGCAATAAGTGTGGAAAAATGTGAACATTTTGTTGCCCGTATCGCCACTAAATAAGTCCTAATAAAGGCTCTTAAGAGTATTCAGTCAGATTCAGAGTTACTGGTCCTCCAGCGTCGCTCTAGACATCTCTTCTGGTGCTTCACTCCTGGAGCTCTTCAGTAAACCAGGGAGCTTTTCTGGATCCACCACCATGGAGAGGTCGCAAAGGCGCAATCCGATCCAGTGCCCAGATGCCACCCTATTCCAGGCAGCCACCAGGGACTCAGCCGGACTGTGAACAAGGGAGTCAGGTATCTCCCCAAGCTCCTTCTGGAACCCTTCAGGGTTCATTAGGCAACTGGGGTGGAACCACTTAATCGGCTCCGCCTCCCTGCAATGGAGGAGTAGCATCCTGAAGTCTAACCTCAGCAGGAAATGATCTGACCACAACAAGGGAGAAGCATCTATACCTCCACTGCCCCGAGAGAAACAGCAGGTCAAGTGCGTGTCCCCCCCTATGAGTCGGACCCTGAACTACTCGAGTCAGGTCCATGGTTGTCATGGAAGCCATGAACTCCTGAGCCACATCTGAGGATTCGCCAAGTGACGGCAAATTGAAGTCCCCCAGTACCATAAGCCTGGGGAACTCCACCGCCAGCCCAGCTACAGCCTCTAGCAGCACAGGCAAGGCTGTTGTAATGCAGCTGGGAGGCAGGTACGTCAGCAACAATCCCAACTGAACCCCTGACCCCAATCTCAAGAGGAGAGACTCACACCCGACAATCTCAGGGGAAGGGATCCTGCTGCCACTCCTCAATCTCAGGGGAAGGGACAATAACTGCCACTCCTCCATCCCTTCCCTGGAGTCGCAGCTGATGCAATATCTGGAACCCGTCTGGGCACATCTCTGAGAGGGGCACACTCCCCTCCTGGCCCAGCCAGGTCTCAGTTATGCATGCCAGGTCAGCCCCCTCCTTCAGGATTAAGTCCCGAACGAGGGGGGGCCTTGTTGACAACAGACCTGGCATTAAACAGAAGCACCCTGAGGCCAGGGCCCTGACATCCCGAGTCACCAAGTAGACGAGGTGAGCCCGGTGAACCAAAACCAGAGGGGCCGGAACAAGTAATCACTTTGAAACAGCGAGTCCTAGTTCCCCGAGAGCGGCCTACCCCTCGGCTCCTGACATATCTACCTTTCCCAGTCATAACCACAATACTCCGGCTCTCTAATACCCCAGAGATCCCTTCCCCCATCTCAACGGTCCCTCTCCTCTCCGGCAGGCAAGGCACCCCACCCACACTGAGCTGGGGGTTGTATCTGAGCCCCCATCTGCTTCTGTTTGCACACTCAGCAGAGGGGACTCCATTTCTTGCTCCCGGCTCCCTCATTCTCCCCAAATTCAGCCACTCCAAACCCACTCCTTCCATCCAATCCATCCCAACACTCATACACACACACACACACACACACGCACCCTCACCAAGGTAAAATTGATAAAATTAATATCTCGAGCAGAAAGATGTCAAGTAAGTTAAAACAAAAAATTAAAACAACTCTAAAACTGCTCTGGAGACTCCACAGATGGCTTGAGAAGTCACGTATTGAGGTATCCCAGGTATTTGTCTTTCAAATGCTCCTCCTGGTTGAAATCCTGCTTTCCTCTCCACCAGTACAGTCTAAGAAGCCATGACTTGGCTCTATTTAAGAACATTGCACGGGGAGTAAAACCTGGTTCTCTCTGAGAACCGTAGCGGAAATTTTGAGTAGTTTGGAGAATAGGCAAATGCCACCTCTGACTGGCCCCAGAGTGAGGTGGGAATGGAGACTTTGCAATATCTTTCTCCTGCCACGCTCACCAAGCCACACCCACCAAGCCACCCCCACAGAACTGGTAGTAAAAAAATTGGATTTCATCACTGCATGGAACGTTAGTAACAAGTACAATGTATGGAATAGAATCATGAACACCAAAAGCCCGATCTATAAATGCAACTTGAATTAATACAGAGATGAAGTCAATTGTGAGAATACATTTTGTAAAAAATATACACCTAGGTAAAAAAAAAAGAGGTTTGAATGAAAAATGTTCACTGAAAATTCTCTCCCCTATTTGTGAGAATATTTTAGTTTTCATTTCACTAAGCAAAATACGGTATCCTATTCATATTTGTAAGCAGTCACAGAAGACTGGAGATGTTCCTTCCTGGTTTTCATTATATGCAGAAGGCTCTTGCATGCTGACTCAGGAGTTGTCATTGGCACATGCTCTTTGAAGCCTGTCTATATAAAAAGAAATATATATATATATATATCTCCAACAGCTATTTGTGCTGTAAACTCTGCAACACTGCATCAGATCAACTTACTACCTCACTTACTTACCAGGCCATTCTGGAGCCCTCTGAGGGCTTCTTTCTCAGCAAAATGTATCTTATGGGGTAAGCTGTTGGGAAATCAAACTGGATAAGTGAGAATTACTGTATATAACTACCTTTATCAAACAAAGAAACAATACTAACTAAAACAGTGGGAAGAGAGATATGATTGAAGGTAGAGTAGCTGCACAGAAATACTGGATATGCAGAGAAAAAAACAGAAGCCAGACAGGGAAAAAGTCATATGAGGTAGGACAGGGGTCTGTAGCTTTAAGCACTCAAAGAGCCATTTGGACCCGTTTCCCACAGAAAAGAAAACACCGGGAGCCACAAAACCCTTCCTGTGCCTGACTATTTCTTGAGCGGCCACAAAACTAGCATATGTAGTTGAATTAAACGTTCTGTTTTCTTCTGAAACTTTTCTTTTTTTGGATTTATCCATGGTTGGCCTACCGGGGGTTGAAAAGCTCAATAAATCACGTGCTGGCGGATGTCGCACATTGGTAGTTGTGACACATATTTTGAGTGACAGGGAGCCGCAGCAGAGGGGTGAAAGAGCCACATGCGGCTCCAGAGCCGTGGGTTGCTGACCCCTGAGATAGGAAAATGAATGAGAATATTGTACAGGGCAACCATCTTACAAAACATACAGAAAAGAGACAGTGTCTTCACATTAATGTATATCTTCTGTTTTCCTGCCAATGGTGGTTGAAAAACTGGGCATAAAAAAGATCAAGCAGAGTTTTTAAAAAGAGGAAAGTGGTCCAAAGTCACTGGGAACAGGTTGGAAACAGCCAAACAGAGAATTAAAGAGGGAATAAAAGAAACTACAAAGCATTTAGAAATGAAGCATAGGTGAGGGCAATATATATTTGTGCTTTTGGGTTGTTGCCTCCTGTTGCTTTCCTGGAGCAGTCCTTCAGTTTCCTTGGCAAGGTTTTTTGGAAGTAGGTTGCCCTTGCCTTTTTCTTCTTAAGTCTACAAGAGAGGAACTGGTCCAAGCTCATCCAGTTGACTTTACCTAAGGCAAGTCTAGAATCACCTGGCTCCTAGCCTGATCCCTTAATCATTGCACCAAGCTACATAAGTAAATAAGATAAAATAAAATAGTGGGAATACTTTGACACAGTTTAGAAATATGAGGAGGGATTACTTTCTAGGCTGTCATCAACGAAGCACATTTTGGGAAACCACGAGATGAAAGAAATTCAAAGCTTAGCTGCACTGGTCCCCGCATGCCTATTTACCGTAGGTACAAGCTGCAGGTCTCAGGTAAGCAGAGGTCTTTGAACTGATGAAAGGACTCCACAGAAGAATCTGCAGATGGGCAGCCAGAAGAAGAGTTTCAATGCTTTGCACTTTAGAAGAGTTAGTATATGGAGGACTGGGCATCTCTTCCCTTACTCTCAGGAGCTGTGCGGTATTCCAGTAACAGATGTGGCCTGTTTTTGGCAGCAATGGAAAGATTCTGTCACTGCTGGTTCATATTTTATTAAATGGTTGCTGATGATTTCCTGGGAACTTTACCAATACCAGTTAAAGTCCCTTAGTCATTTCTCTCACTCCCTACCCAGATACATGTAGCTGCAAAGCAGAGTGTTTCTAAGTTCACTGGGGGGAAAAAAATAAACCACAATGCCAAAATGTTCTGTGCGGGTTTCCCACACCGTCATTCAGTTACTCTCGAAGGGGACATGAAATGACATTAAGAGTTAGCGTTACGACAAGGCTCATCAATCCAGTTTTCTGGTTAACGTATGCAACTGTGTATCAATCTCAGCCTTACATAAGCTGAACAGGGATGGGAGGACAGGGAATAAAATCTGTGCGGTGATGTTTGTCCAATTGATAGTGCTTTCTACAGGGAAAGTAAAAAGAAGTGAAGGGGAAGGATGAGAAAGGAAGTACTGTTGAAAAGGAAGTACTGTTGAAGAGAAAGGAGAATACATGAATATGAAATAGTTCTTCAAGGGGATTGGACAGACATTTTACTAAATGCTTTTTGCAGATATGGCCCAATTTTTCAATATTTGAAGAACTTCTCCACCCCCATTTTTTTTTTTTTTTTACATTTTGTAAAGCTCTTCCTTGAATTACTCTTAGACATAATTGTTCAGATTAAAAAAGTATTGGTCCAAAACCAGATGCATCGTCCTAGTGGTCCAGTGTAGTGATTACTGTGTTGGATGAGGATTGGAGAGGGGTCAATTAGCTTCTTCATTCAGTCATGAACTTCCTGGATGATCTGAGCCAATTACTAACTTTCTGTGTTACTTCAAAGGGTGGGTTGGGAACAAGTGCTATGTTATGGCTTAAGCTTGGAAGGAAAAAGGTGGCATACACTATGAATACGATAACCAGTGATATTTTGATTGCAAAATGGAGAAAGTTATTTCATGTATGTGCTTTGTGGGTACTTGGTTATCCAATTTCTCTCATTGTCTAGAGATAGTCACTATTTTAGTAAAATTATTTGCATACTTCAGCAGCATCTGAGCAAGAGGAAATACATTCAGTAACAATGATTCCCATGGTAAGTATGTGTATTATTTCAGCCTGAAGTTGCAATTTGATGTGCACGTAGACTGGATTATATCTCAGTTTGATGGGATCCAGAGTGAATTTAGAATTTATAATGAATTAATGGATCAAATTAACTGTCATTTAAGTCCTATAGATTTAAGTGAACATACTTTCAGTTATGAACCTAACTTACTAAAATCAATTGTTTATGAATCCTTAGGTATGGAATTTGGCAATCAAAAGGTTTAAATACAAAATTAGGCCCTTGAAAGTTAAGGAAAAGTAGCACTAAAATACATTTGTTAAAGCATATCAGTATGATGAAATCATTCTGATAAATGTCCTTCTTTTTCATTATGATGCGAGAATGTAAGATAATGTTTTTTTTCCTTCTGTTTATTTGGTGGAAGAAGTTAATAAAATATATTTGTGAAACCATTAAATTATTTCATATCTCATGTCATAAGACACAGATGAGTCTATCTATCTATCTATCTATCTATCTATCTATCTATCTATCTATCTATCCATCTATTTATCTATCAGTGGTATTGTGTTGGGGGAGTGCACTGAGGGAGCTCAACCAATCTCATTGTACATATGTTGTGCACTGACAATAAAGATTTGAAATAAAGGTAAAGGTTCCCCTCACACATATTTGCTAGTTGTTCTAGGGGGCGGTGCTCATCTCCGTTTCAAAGCCGAAGAGCCATCTCTGTCCAAAGATGTCTCCGTGGTAATGTGGCCTCCATAACTAAACACCAAAAGTGCACAGAACGCTGTTACCTTCCCACCAAAGGTAGTCCCTATTTTTCTACTTGCATTTTTTACGTGCTTTTGAACTGCTAAGTTGGCAGAAGCTGGGACAAGTAATGGGAGCTCACCCCGTTACACGGCACTAGGGATTCAAACCACTTTACTGCCAACCTTTCAATCGACAAGCCCAGCATTTTAGCCACTGAGCCACCGCCTATCTATCTATCTATCTATCTATCTATCTATCTATCTATCTATCTATCTATCCTATATCTATAATTTTAACAGCTCATTCAAGCCCCATTTAGCTACCAGATCTATCTCTATGACTATCTAGATTTAGATAGCTTAGTTCTGCTCCTTGTGCTTCTTCCTATATACCAGCCTTCTGCAACATGGTACCTTACAAAAGTTTTGGAACTGCAATTCAAAGAATTCCTACCCAATATAGTCATTTAGAAGTAAGCACATATTAGGTATGGTGGGTCTGGGCCATCATAAATGATGCCTTGGAGGGTCTAAAATAGCAAGCCATTGAGGAAGAACTTCCCTGGCACATGCAAGAAGAACAAATTTGTTTGCATCTGCAGTTCGTGTTGGCAGGGGGGCAGAGGTCGACCTCGAGGCCTCTCATTTGTGGAGTGCCTCAGGGGTAGGACCTCTCACCCCTTCTGTTCAACATTTATGTGAAGCCGCTGGGTGAGATCATCCATGGCTTTGGGGTGAAGTACTATCAGTACGCTGATGACACCCAGCTGTACATCTCCACCCCAGGCCACCCCAACGATGCCCTTGAAGTGATGTCCCAGTGCCTGGAGGCCGTGCGGATCTGGATGGGGAGGAACAGGCTCAAGCTCAACCCTTCCAAGATTGAGTGGCTGTGGCTCCTGGCATCCCGATATAGTCAGTTGACTCCATCACTGACTATCGGGGGTGAGTCTTTGGCCCCCACAGAGAGGGCGCGCAATCTGGGAGTCCTCCTGGATTCGCAGCTGTCCTTGGAGGAACATCTGACGGCTGTACCCAGGGGACCTTTTGTCAGGTTCGCCTGATTCACCAGTTGCGGCCCTTTCTTGATTGGGATTCCCTGTGCACAGTCACTCATGCCCTCGTCACCTCGCGCCTGGACTACTGCAACACTCTCTACATGGGGCTCCCTTTGAGGAGCACCCAGAGGCTCTAACTGGTCCAGAATGCGGCCACGCGAGTAATTACAGGAGCCGCTTGGTGCTCCCATATAACACCTCTCCTGCGTGAGCTGCACTGGCTCCCAGTGGTCTTCCAGGTGCACTTCAAGGTGTTGGTTACCACCTTTAAAATGCTCCATGTCATAGGACCTAATTATCTTCGAGACTGCCTGCTGCTACCGACGACCTCCCACCGACTTGTGTGCTCCCACAGAGAGGGCCTCCTCGGGGTGCCATCAGCCAAATAATGTAGGCTGGCAACCCCCAGGGGGAGGGCCTTCTCTGTGGGGGCCCCTACCCTCTGGAATCAGCTGCCCCTGGAGATAAGGAGGATCCAAGACCTCAGTGCTTTCCGCCGTGCCCTTAAAACTTTCTTTTTTCAGCAAGCCGGGCTGGCTTAACATATTTTTAAATATTTTTTTAATTTTTATTGGTCTGTTATCTTAAATTTGGGCCAAATTAATATATATCCTTTTAACTGTTTTTAATGTTTATATTGTATGTTTTTATCTGGCTGTACACCGCCCTGAGTCCCTCGGGAGAAGGTGCGGTATATATAAACACATACTCCATATGAGGAAAATGCTCTGGTTTCCAGAAACCATATTGTAGGTTCTGAGCATTTAAAAATGATGCAGGGCCTAAGAAACTTTTGCTATAATATCATTTTCAATTAACACTGTCTGATTTCTTGGCGAGTATTGTTTTTGTTTCAGCACAGGTCTGAGTTTTGTCATATTTCAGTTCCAGTAGAAACTTTTCTTGGCCAGGCCATCAAATTTCCACTTGTTTGTTGGTTTCTTCAAATTCCTAGACTGGAGTCTAGAACCCACTTTAAAGTGCTATTGTTCATTGGTGGCAACATCATCAAACTCCTTTTCTCATCAGAATTTATTACCCTGATTTACATACAGTAGCTTTTGCAAAACTGGATATAAATATCTTTTTTACATTTTCTCCAACATGTAAACCTTAGGAATCATTGGGTAAACATTTTTTGCTATATCTCAGAGGCAATGCTTATGTTTCTGTAGTAGCAACATCCCTGCACATTAAATTAAGCCACTCCAATGCATTGCTCAACTGTAAGCACAACCTTATCTATGGCAGTCTTAGAAGAAAAAGGACTCTATTTCATTTCTATAGGTAAGTGAAGTAACAATCCAATTACATATGTAACATTACTCAACTCGTGTTCTTGGGGATAAAGAGGAATTTTTCTGAAATCAATATGGGTAAAGGAAGAGTATCCAGTCAGCATATTCAGCAGGTTTTTTGTTTTTTAGATCATAGCAAACTCCCCTTCGTGAACAGAGCTGTAGACTTTGCTTCAATGCGTTTCAGGCTCATTTCCTTCGTAAATAACTCTCAGAGTAGAACCTGATAGCCTTTTATAGTATTCCAATTTATCTAGTGCACATTTGAAGAGTTTCATGACATTTGATAATGGGAACTTGGCTTCACCGGAGGTTCAGTTGTATCAACTAAAGAAATCTGGTGGGGTAGGGAAAAATGTCACAAGCATGGAAAGTCAGTGGCTAGCCTTTTTTAAAAAAGCCCCCAAATTTGGCAGGGGATGATGGTGTAAATGTCAAGGTACCCCCTTCTCCAATAACACAGAAGAATGAACTGGCAAAACAACATCAAGGAATTGCAGCTAAAGTGTGGAAGAAGGAGCTTATTTTTATTTTCCACTCCCTTCTCCCTCTCCCTCTCCCTCTCTGCCTCTGCCTCTCCCTCTCCCTCTCCCTCTCCCTCTCCCTCTCCCTCTCTCTCTCTCTCTCCCTCCCTCCCCCCTCTCTCTCTTAAAATATTTCTTAAACTGCTAGCAGGGTCCAAGGTCTCAGTGGCACAGTAATTAAGCAAGAATGACTCGAAACCTTCCTACAGTCACTCATGGTTGGGTCATCTTGTGTGTGGACTGTTGTAATGAACTTTACATGGGACTGATTTGGAATTTTATGCCCATGTAACATCTCTGCTTAATGAGCTTCATTAGTTGGCTTCCAAGTGCAATTTAGGGTGCTGGTTAACTGTGTAGGATCTGGTTATTTCAGGGACTCTGCTTCTTCTAGGATCTGGTGCCCTACACAATGACACAAAATTAGCATGCTTCAGGTCCCAACAATTAAACAGTAGTAACCGATGAGACCCAAGAAGCAGGTCTTCTCTGTCACAGTGCTGACCTTCTAGAACAGTATCCCACTAGTGATTCTAATGGTTCCTATTCTAATCTGGTCTAAGTGAGTGTTGAAGATCTGACTCTTTCTCCAGCCCCTGGGTTTGGAAGTGAAACTTGGGGAATATTTGGAGTTGGAATGTAGAGAAATATTGCTCTCTTTCTCTGAACATTTATTTTTTTGTTGGTTATGATATTTTAATATTATATGCTTCTCATTATTATGGAATTGGGTGGCTTTAGAAATTTGACAAACACATAACAGGAGTGATTTAAGTTGTGGTCAGTCAAATTAGGGCTGAAACTGCAGCCCTGTAAAGCAGAATTGAAACAATTATCCAATCTGCCACTGGCCAATACAATAGTAAACTCTTCTCCAAGAATTCCCAGTTTTCACCAATCTTGCTTAGGAAAATTAGACAAGGCACAATTATCTGATTCTGATTATCTGATTATCTGATTCTAAATTGGGAAAAGAGAGCCAGTTTGGTGTATGGTCCCGGGTTGAAAACTGGGGACCATGAGTTCTATAGCAATAGCAATAGCACATAGACTTATATACTACTTCACAGTGCTTTTACAACCCTCTCTAAGCAGTTTACAGAGTCAACATATTGCCCCCCAACAATCTGGATCCTCATTTTACTCACCTCCGAAGAATGGAAGGCTGAGTCAACCTTGAGCTGGTGAGATTCAATCTGCTGAACTGCAGCTAGCAGTCAGCTGGAGTAGCCTGTAATACTGCACTCTGACCACTGCGCCACCTCAGCTCGAGTCCTGCTTTAGGCACAAAGTCAGCTGGGTGATTTTGGGTCAGTTCCTCTCTCTCAGCTATAAGAAGGAGGCAATGGCAAATCACTTCTGAGGAAAAAAATCCTTGTCAAGAAAACTCAGGCCCTAGACCAAGCAGTTCCTAGGAGTCAAGAACCCTCATTCCCCCCCAAAATGGGGAAGCCTAGCTACAAGGATAAAATTGGTACTTGGATGAGAAATCAATAGGAAATCCCGGGATGGGATCATGTTGATTTTCAGTATGAACCAAAAATCCAGCTGGAAGAAGACATTGGCAAACTATTTCCATATTGTCAGAAAACCACATTGACATGTCCATGAGAGGTCAACAGGCGTTGGCTTAAAATTGAGAAAAGTTGGGTTAGCAACAAATGCTAACCATTTGTTTGTTTGTGTATATTAACACCTTTGAATTGTTCATTTTTGTCAGATGTCAATGTTTACCTCATGTAACCCTGGGGTTAGATTTCAAAACCATCCTTGTCTACTACTTGCAGCTAATCTACAGCACAGATATTGATGGCGGGAGAGGCGGAACTCCCTTAACAACTACCCTCTATGGTAGGTGTGGCAAGAAATAATAATTGATCCCAAGTCACACACTTTAGGCAAACCACTCTATCAGTCTCCATTGTTATGTGTGGTAATCAAGGATCAATAGTCAGGGGCTCAGCATTTTTCTGTTGAAATATGTAGAAATGCTGCTTTCTCCTCCTCCTCCTCCTCCTCTTCCTCCTCCTCCTCCTGCTCCTCCTCCTCCTGCTCCTCCTCCTCCTGCTCTTCCTCCTCCTGCTCCTCCTGCTCCTCCTGCCTGGCATCACCTTATTTTGTGTGTTTCTGTTCATCAGAAGTAGAATTAGCCTCACTCAAGACTAAGCCTCAGTGGAAAGAAGCATTGGCACATTGGTGCAGTGATGGGAATTGCTGGGATAGAGGAGTTTGGGGAAGGAAGGGGGAGAGAGAAAAATTGAAGAAAGGGACACCTGTGAGAGATTAGAACAAGAATGCAGAATCCTTTGAAAGTATCTAGTGACACCAAGAACCCCTTTGAAACTTACTGAACTTTAATTTTTAATGCAAGAGTAGAGTCAAATTATTGAGTACATGGGCTGTAAACATATTAATCTAATAATTTAACCTGAACTTCATTTTTCCCCCTGGTTCCAGTCATTTCTTCATCCTAGTCCTGTTACTACCTTGTTTGAGCATAATAAGCCTGTGATCCCAACGCACTGTTCATAAACCAGTCAAGTACAGCATGGGCTTGAAAAGGGCAGCTGCATATCCCCAATCTATGAGAGGTAATTTTGCAATATTTAACCCTGCAGGGATCCTGTTCTTTTAACATGTAAGGTAATTTTCATTTTCATTTGGAATACAGTAGTTCAAGCACAGGTTTGCCAAGGGCCAAAGCGTATATGATGAAAAAGATTTGATAATATGTTTTGCCAGGGTTTTAATGTGCAATAATGGAGGCTTTCTTTTTTCGTTTAAATTTTTTCTCCTATGCAGGCAGTCGTGGCCATACAAAGACAATTGGGACTGGAATTACTGTCACTAAGTAATGTGGTTGTAAAGTGGAACAGCATGTGACCGCATCACTAAGTGAGGGCAATCCTGGCAGTCCCACTTGCTGTTATAACTCCAGATGTGTGTGTCATTAAGCAGGAAGTGGAAGTTGAATCAGGTTGGGGATGCTGCACAGGGATGAGGGAGGCTGTGTATGAATGTAGGGGGGAGGGTACTGCAATGTGGTGTGAGTTCAGGGAGCCTAGGGAAGGAGAGAGTAGGGTGTGTACATGAATGTGTGCAAGCACGGGGAGGTCGGGGCTTCTTGGTCTGATGTGGCTCTGAGGCTGCATGAAGCCTTTGAGTTGTAGTCCAGTGTGAAGCCCAGTCCAGCAGCTTGGCACAAAGCAGTTTATTGCTGCCATGGGTAGCTGCAACTGCCCCAGCCTAGACCCTGGCCACAACTCATCCTTGTCAACCTGCATTCTGAGACTCCTGTTGCCTTATGCTCTGCCCCACCCGCCCTAGCTACCTTCTGCAGAAAGCTTCTGCAGCACTGTGCAAACCTTGTTAAGGCAGCAAAACAAAGGAATTTATTCGCAGGCTGCATGGTAGTGACCCAAATATATACAGTATGTTAAACCAAGAACAAAAATTACCATAACAATTCTATTCTTGAATTTACAGAATATTCAAGATGTTTGGCGTTCTTCAGATGATAGGAGATCACATATCCAAAAACAGGGTGGAACAACAACTGATGACCTCCTTTTATCGGTCCACAATAGAAAGCATCATGACTTATTACATCACGGTATGGCATGCTGGTCTGACAGCTGTGGCTAGAAAAACATTACAGAGGGTGGTGAGCACAGGGCAAAACATCATGGGTTGTCCCCTGATACCACTAAATGAGATCGCTAGGGCTCGCTGCCTTAGAAGAGTGAGGAATATTCTCAGGGATGACTCTAACCCTGGTCATCACTTCTTTACTCTCCTACCAATGGGAAGGAGATATAGAAGTATAGCCAGCCGCACTAATAGACTGAAGAACAGTTTTTATCTATGGGCTGTCAGACTCCTGAATGAGAAATGACATCATAACTACATAGTATGATGGACTGCAGGGCTGGCACAATGTGTAACATTTCACACTAGTGCAATAGGACTGTGTGTTTTGTTAATATGATTTATTGGGTTAAGGATATTTTGTCTTCATGGTGAGTTGTATTGTGTTGGGGGGTGCACTGAGGGAGCTTAACCAATCTCATTGTACATACGTTGTGCACTGACAATAAAGATTTGATTTAAATTGAATTGAATTGAAATCATTGCCTTCATTCAGCCAGTCTGATTTAGAAAGCGCCTCATCAATTGAGTTTGCGCAAGAAGCTAAGCTAGGCTAAGATGGAGCTGGGTAGTTGCTAGAAGCTCAGCCATTTTGTTAGTATTTGGGGTGAACCAGCTCAATGTATTAAGCCATCCTGTGGTTTGTCTGGACACAGAATAGTTATATGAACACAACTACTGTTCATTTATTTTTTAAATCCAGATTGAAGATTTTGGCATATTGTGTGGAGCCAAGCAACTACTGAGCAGAGATTGTTCCACATAAAAGGTTTCACCCTGTTTAGCTCTGTGCACCAGATCTGGGGTTGATTTTGTAGTGGCAGAACAGCAATAGGTCAACCCTCCAAAAGCAGCATTTTCAATCAGGAAGATTGGTGCAACTTAGTCCAGTGAATTCTGTTAAGAAACTGGGTAAGATTGGGGGAGGCCAGCAAAAGAGCTCTCAAGTGTCTGAGGTAAAATTTTTGGTGCTTTCAGTTACCTCCCACCCACTCTGCAATTTTTGAGGCTCCATTTAATGCCTAGAATGCTTTGCTGGCTGCAGCAACTCTAGCTGTGGATGAAATGGCACACTTTCTTCAAAAGCCAAAGAGCGTGAGCACCAACCAGGAGAGAAAATAGGGGCACATGGATAAAGAAAAGAGAAGGGAAGAAAGAAGATGCAGGTGAATGAATTCTTCTGTTTTTATACACCAATTAGGAAAGGAGAGGACACAGTAATGCTTGGGGCTTCCTGCTGCCAGCAAGAAAGGCATTTAGCTGGCAAGTTTAGGAGTCCCACCGTTTGCTTGAACGCGGAGTGCATTAGTACATTGTGTCAAGAAGCCATGATTTCTTGCGCTCCAGGATTAAAAACTAAAGGTAATGTTTTCACTTCATAAGTCTCTATTTAGATTTTTATAGAGCTCCCTAGGCTTAAAATTTAGCTTCCATTGGAAAACGCTTCTTACTTTCCAGGTCTCTCCATTTTTTAAAAAAACCCTTCTCACTTGGTCTATCATTTAGTGGGGCAGGTTCACCTATGGAACAAAATGGGAATGTATAATTGTAGCCATCTTTTAAAAGTCAAAATTAATGCAGCTTCCTAGTTCCATTAAAAATGTCAGTGTGGGTGTGTACATGCCTTTGTGCAGGGGTTGTAATCTAAAATATGTGTACACACCCACACATCCTTTTAAGTCAGAAACCTGGTATGTTCTAAATTAAACAATACAACACAAAATCTGTCCAAAGAAACAGGCATTTTGACTATGGGGATTTATGATTATAAAATAAGGAGCACCAAATCACCAGTTATAAAAAAAAACAATAATGAAGGAAAAGCTTAGCGGGCATTTTCTGTATGACTACTAATTAAAATGACATAAGTAAATATGCTTAGGATTGCACGTCATGGTTACAATTTTGTGCAAATTGTTCCTGTATTCGGTCGGACACCCCAAAGAGGGATAGGTGGACCATTTTCTGACTGTGACATTTTTGCACATTTTCATTCATAAGCCTGTCCTTTCCTGTTTCTGCACTAAAGTGGCTTAATTTATTTATCTTTATAATTTGCATTAAAATATACATGCATATTTATAAACATATTTTACTGGAAATTATTCATGATAGAGCATATTTCATGCTTTCTTATTAACTACATGGAAATTTGGAGTAATATAGAACTGATTTCATTTAAAAAATACGGAACAGTAAATGCAAAACTGAAAAAGATCCTCAAATCAGTAATCTTTGCACTGAAGTAAATGAAGATAGAATTAGATTGTGCTGCTAGTATACATGTTATTCTATAACATTAACAGAGGAAGTTTGGTGCAGTGGTTAAACACAGTAGCCTAGAAACTGGGAGCCTGACAGTTGTAGTCTCCCTTAGTCGTGAAACTCAGCTGTGTGATATTGGGCTAGTCATGCTTTCTCAGCCCAGCTCATGTCAAATAGTAGTTGTTTTGGGAAAAACAGGGAAAAGCATTAAGTATATATGCTACTAATGATCCAGAGTTTAGTCATTTGTACTTTTCAGCCTTTTTAATACTTTTGTATGACCTTCCTCACCACTTTTAAGAAAAACATGCACAATAACCAGTGGAGGGATTCAAAATTTTTTACTACTGGTTCTGTGGGGGCATGGCTTGGTGGGCATGGTGTGGCTTGATGGGTGTGGCATGGCTTGGTGGGTGTGGCATGGCTTGGTGGGCATGGCAGGGGAAGGATACTGTAAGATCTCCATTCCCACCCCACTCCAGGGGAAGGTTACTACAAAATTCCCATTTCTTCCCGATCAGCTGGGACTCGGGAAGCAGAGAATAGATGGGGGCAGGGCCATTAAGAGGTGGTATTTACCAGTTCTCCGAACTACTCAAAATTTCCACTACTGGTTCTCCAGAATTGGTCAGAACCTGCTGAATACCACCTCTGACAATAATAGACATGGATTTATAAACCATCTACTCCGTTAAACTCATAACTCTACCCTGTCTTGATTGGTTGTACAATCAAGTGGTGAAAAATAATAGACTTGGCTAATTTAAGCTTGCTTTGGATGGTTTGGTACACAATGCTAATGAGACAAAAGTGGAAACAAGATCAATTCATCAAAACAATTAAAGACAAGTTGCTAATATTTCTTAAAATGCACTTGATATTCTGACAACATATTTCAAATCTCTTGAGTGTTGGGGAACAAATACTCCTGTTTCCTGCGAATTTTCTCATATGCGTTGATTTAGAAAGAAGCTCATGGAATCCCAAAGAAGATAGTTATACACCTACCTGCTCAAAAAATGGGATGAGGGACAGGATGTGCTTTTAATCAAGCAAGTTTACTGATTGGCATAGGTAATGTTGCCCGTCATTTGGACATGCCTGATTTGAATCTTGCAGGATCCTAAGTCTAACTGTAATTAGAATTATTACAGATTTACAAGAAATCAAGCTATTTTGCATTTTTGTTCTCCAGGGGAAGATTTTTTTTAAAAGCACTTCTCAAGAACCTAGCAGTTTAGAAATATAGAAACACAATAGCATTAATGTCTATATTTAGATGTTTTTCCGGTTTAATGATTTTATAAGTAGAGAAAGAGACATTATTATAAAAACATGGGAGACAGAGGGGAAGCTCTGACGCTAATGATTATATGGATGGTAAAGGCATTTCTATGGATGCAATGGTGTATCTATATGAATGTAATCACTCCAGAAATAGGGACTTGGCTGCTGCCAATAACATATAGTAAACCAGTAAGATTTATTACATTGTAAACCTTTTTTTTGTACAGTGAGGGATGCGGTGGCTCAGTGGCTAAGACACTGAACTTGTTAATTGAAAGGTCAGCAGTTCAGCGGTTCAAATCCCTAGTGCCACGTAACGGGGTGAGCTCCCATTACTTGTCCCAGCTTCTGCCAACCTAGCAGTTTGAAAGCACATAAAAATGCAAGAAGAAAAATAGGGACCACCTTTGGTGGAAGGGAACAGTGCTCCATGCGCCTTTGGTATTTAGTCATGCCAGCCACATGACCACGGAGATGTCTTTGGTTAGTGCTGGCTCTTCGGCTTTAAAACGGAGATGAGCACGGCCCCCTAGAGTCGGGAATGACTAGTGCATATGTGCGAGGGGAACGTTTACCTTTATCTTTAAACCAGTAATTCTCTGTTTCCTTACCATCTCACTCCTGGAAATCACAGCCTGAGAGATATGATGGGCTAGCCATGGATAAATGGAAATGAAATCTTAACAGATCAATCTTTGTGAATGATAGCTAACCCAGGGACAAAGGGTCATTAGTCTGTTGTCAATGGATTTTAAGATCAGGTTTGCAGTTCTTATTCATGAGCTGCTCAGACAGCAGCAACAAGGCTGCTTTTTAAGTCGATGAAATAGTGCTGACTAATACCACGTGTAGATATAAATTATAATTCCTTTATAAGGTCAGCTGCATTGGCTCCTACTTGGTTTCTAAGCAGAAGTCAAACTATTGGGATCAAATTAGTAAAGGCCTGTTTCTTCTCTTTTGAACCAGCCATCTTACAAAACCTTGGTAGGAAAAGCCATCCAGTGTCTTAACCCACTTCTCTGATCAGCTGGAAATTAGTGGCAGGTTGTCCGTTTCTAAAGAGATTAGTACACGGAAGGTTGCCTTACTATTTCCGTCCTCCTGGAGATCTTGCTCAAGGTCAACTGGGAAAAGAGAGAAGGAAGGAGATCAGTATGTGTGTGATTCCTGAGTAGGTGTGAATGCATGCACATGAGGCTTGTTGCCCCTAGGAGCTCAAGGTAGTTTACATGGATAGCAAACATACAGATGAATATTTGAATTACACAGCACCTTTTGTGACTGCAAGAACAGCCAGCCTTCAAAGACAAACTCAAGTTGCCTTCTTTGAATACTTGCATAATATTCTTCAAACATCAAGGCCTACTTGGAGGCTCTAAGTTTACTTTCTCTTGCCACGTCCTCAGTAAAGCTGTGACTTTATTTTCTTACCTCTTTCAAATTCTTAACTCCGTGCCTGGCATTTTCACTTTAAAAATGGGGTAGGTATGTGTGCGCGCGCATAAAATGCACTTAATTTTTGCAGGGTCGTCAGTTTTCCCAAGAATAATTCCACAGTTAACTATCTCTGGGACCAAGCAGATGACCATACTGGTGAAGACAGATTTATGCTACTGTGAACCCATTGTGCAGTAAAATCTAGTGTTCTATTTGTAATTACTCTAAGAAAATCACGTCACATTGATTCTTTCCCCATAATAATAACCTTAATCCTCAAGCTTTTAAAAATGCAACTTTTAAAAAGTCTTTACCTTTTCTTTTCAATTTGCTTCCCAAGCCACAATAATAACATATCTGCAGCAAAATAAGAAAGACAAAGGAGCGGTTGGGTTTCTTTTATGGAATGCTTTTAATGCCACTTTTGCTACAGATGTCACAACATGATGCTCTCTTGCTCACAGCTGGGTGAAGTGAGATGGTGATTTTGATGGAAACTACATAAAGAAAGCATTGCTCCCCAAAATGACGAATGGTTAATTAAAAACAGATGAACTGGCAATATTCTTCTCTTCTCTTCTCTTCTCTTCTCTTCTCTTCTCTTCTCTTCTCTTCTCTTCTCTTCTCTTCTCTTCTCTTCTCTTCCCTTCCCTTCCCTTCCCTTCCCCTCCCCTCCCCACCCCTCCCCTCCCCTCCCCTCCCCTCCCCTCCTCTCCTCTCCTCTCCCCTCCCCTCCCCTCCCTCTTGATTTAAAGGCAGGGGCATTGCACAAAATTATCTAGAACATAAAGCAATTGTAGATACACTTAATAGTTTTGATTACTAGAAATTCCTCTTCATCGAACACCAGTGAATTGATGGACAAGTTCACACACAAGTCATTTTGTTTCTCCAAATGAAAAGTAACTTGTGTGTGAACTTGCTCATCAACTCATGCTGTTTCAAGAAGAGGAACTTCTAGCAATCAAAACTATTAAACATATCTACAATTGTTGTACTTTCTAGACAATGACATGCAATGCCCCTATCCTTAAAAGACAAAATTGTCTTCTGGAACTTTCCTAGCCAATCCGGCACTTATCCAATGTTTCAGACAGCAATTCCCATTCACTCCAACCAGCATGTCCATAAACACACGAATTGCAATCCTAAACATTTGGAGGGGATCATGAAGGAAAAGGAATCATGTGCCTTCACACGAGGTTAGCTTCCTCACAGAAGGAAATGAAAATATAATTGCAAAGATTTCATAGTTATTATCAATATATTATATGGGGCATCTCAGAGAAAGGGAAGCAAATTGCATTTGTGTTCAAAATTATTATGGCCTCACTATGGTTCTAATAGACAGTATGAGGCCCT
This sequence comes from Pantherophis guttatus, assembly GCF_059756535.1. Taxonomy (NCBI): domain Eukaryota; kingdom Metazoa; phylum Chordata; class Lepidosauria; order Squamata; family Colubridae; genus Pantherophis; species Pantherophis guttatus. The sequence continues at coordinate 159,863,416 of NC_142063.1, forward strand.
TTTAATTAAGGTAGAATTTTATTTCTGAAATCTTGATCCAGTCTCTCATTTGCTGCTGGAGCTTTCTTTAAAAATTGCAATGCAAACTCACAAAGAAAAGATTTTATAAATGTTTTCAACAGTACTAATCTATATGGTTACCTAGAAGGAAGTCACATTGCTTTTAGTACACTTAACGTCTAAATTATCATAAACAGTATGGGAATATCACGTAAATCTTGAAAGTACAGCAATTAAAAATTTGCCCTGATGGCAAATAAGATTTGTTTGATATTATGGTTCCATGTTCTCTATTTATTTCTAGATGGGACCCCTGACATTTATTCCTCTCTCAGTTAAATTTCTTTTTGAGAAATTTTACAAGAAAATGAGAATAAATGTTAGCTTCTGGAACCAGTAACATAAATGGGAGTGTTGGGGGGAGGGGGATATCAGATTTTGTTTTTGTTTTTGCCAGTTTTCTGATATCTGCAAAGTTGAAGAGTCATTATACAATGCATAGGCTACCTATAGAATAAAGGTGTCTTCTTGAAATCAGATAATTGTTAGTGCAGAGGCTATAGTACTTGGTGGTATAGCAAGTGAAATGAATACAATAGAATTCAAATGGCAATTCTGCTCACAGAAGAAGTTCAGAATATGATTTAAAAAATTGCAGTAGCTTAGAGCCTGGAAATATATTTTCAATCCATCTGTTAGCTTCCTTTCAATCAATATTAAAATATAGCTCATGAGCTAGATTTTAAAATATTGCAAGGTTTTATTTACAAATGGTGTCATTTTCGAGACAGAAAAAGAAAGAAAGAAAAGGTGAACAATATAAATTGGAATTTGAAAAATATCTTAATATTTGCAGCTTATGATTGATAAAATTATCATTAAGGATAGTTATATAAATAATAATTTTAATAATTATTTATTAAATGTATATGCTGCCCAACTCCCTGTCATCTTTTTTGTTGGGCCTTCAGGACTGCCACATTTACTACTGTGGGAAACAGGGAAGGGAGTTTGTATGGAGCCAGAGTGATATATAGTCATAACAACATTCCTTTCTCAGAAAGTCAAGGTCATCTTGCCCTGCACCTGGACGGCTAGAACTGGGAGCATTTCCAGTTGGGACGGTGCTTGGATTGGACTATGTGATGGATATGTGGGTGTTGGGCAGGGACTTGAACTTTCTTTCGGGTTTGCACGTATCAGAACAGGATAATCAATTTTATTTTATTTTATTTTATTTATTGAAAAACAGCAATATGTCCATGTTTTCTAGTAAGTAAATTGACAGATCTCTCTTTCTCTCTATGACTTTTCAAAGATACCAATTTACACAATATAATAGCAGAGTTAGCTCTGGATTTCTAATTTAGAAAGAGATTGAAAAGATAAATCAGTTTTAAAAAATGATTAAATCTAGTTTCCTCTTTAATTCCTTTTTATGGTCCAAAATATTTTAGAAAACTTACTTATAAGAATTACGGACAAATTAGAACCTAACTAATGAACAATTAAATCAGGGGTCTCCAAACATGGCAACTTTAAGACTTGTGGACTTCAACTCCCAGAATTCCTCAGCCAGCTTTGCTTCTGGGAGCTGAAGTCTTAAAGTTGCCAAGTTTGGAGACTCCTGAATTAAATGAATGTGTAAAGGGATCTGGGAAGAGGTCTCTTCTTCATCCTGGGACTTGCATATTAAATATCCCCCTCCCTTAATGACTGTCCAGTAGACATTCATGAGTAGTTATTCATTGTACAGGAGTTCCCTATAGACACAGGTTCCTTCTTTTACATAGGAGCTTTTCTGCTTGAGGAATTAAGGTTCCATTTTCATCAAAGTCTGTCAGACATTCACCAGCTGAGAGGAGAAATGATGATCAGTTATAGCACAGGGAAAATCAAATGTTGTTCAATCTTATGGCTCTCTTCCCATGTTCCCTGAAAATGGGAGAAATCATCTGTATAGCAATAGCAATAGCAATAGCACTTAGACTTACATACCAATCTATAGTGTTTTGCAGCACTCTCTGAACAGTTTAAGACATCAGCATATTGCCCCCAACAATCTGGCTCTTCTTTTTACCAACTTCAGAAGGATGGAAGGCTGAGTTAACCTTGAGCCAGAGTTAGCCTGCAATACTACATTCTAACCATTGCACCTCCACAAATCCTAATTTACATGTAACCTAATTTACATGTGTGCATATGTAGAAAATCTCAGGAGGTAGCATTATCTGACTATAGTTACCTAGCCTCAGACCCTATAGCAGGATCTGAGTTGTCTGGTTTGTTTTTGGATAGGAAACATAGCAATAGTAATAGCACTTAGACTTTTATACCAATTCACAGTGCTTTATAGCCCTCTCTAAGCAGTTTACAGAGTCAGCCTATTGCCCCCAACAATCTGGATCCTCATTTTACTGACCTTGGAAGGATGGAAGGCTGAGTCAATCTTGAGCTGGTGAGAATCGAACTGCCGAACTTCTGACAGCGGGCAGTCAGCAGAAGTAGCCTGCAGTACTGCATTCTAGCCACTGCGCCACCACAGTTCTTGCTAGGACTCCTGTGTTTATAAAGTACCCTGAGAGTTGAAAAAACAACATTAGAAGAAAACAATGACTCTTCTATATTGCTGTCAAGAAAACTAGATGGACATGACTGCAAAGTTACCAGAGACTTTATCCTTGCTTTTAAATGTGTAAAACACATATAAAAGAAATGAACGTGTGGCTGCTCAACTGATCTTGTTAACTACAATATTGTTTTGTGTAGAACAAGACATAGAGAAGGTCTCAATCAAAGCAAACTACTAGCCTGATCTTTTTGACCATCACCATTGCATTCCTGCACTTACCTTGCTTTGAGATTGTAACTAAAGAGCCTTTTAGCAACCCAGAAAGAATGGGATAGGGAGTAGGGAGAAGCAATTCTGTTTTCCATATCCTGTGCACTTTGCAGAAACAATAACATACGATTATTTAACTGAAATTGTACACCTATCTTAGCTTTCAGGATCAGTAATGCTTTAAGGCTGAAACTCAGACGTGATAAAAAAAAAATCTAACCTTACGCATTTTCTCTCTGTAATCTGTTTTGTCATACTGTCTGCACAAGGTTTTGCTTAGTTTGTAAATGAAATTATTGAATTTATCGATCAAGTGTAGAACTAATCACACTATTGTTCAATTTAAGAGTTGTATACGACACCTTGCCCTGGGATTACAACTTCCTACATCCCAACATCTGGAAACATCCATACAGTGTCCATGCAGTACAAAATTTACTGTAAAATCATACATGTAGAGGAAAATCCTAGCCTCGTTATATATGTTATCTTAGAAAACATTAAGATTTGCTATTGCCTTAGTAACCAAAATCTGGTATTATTTCCAATCCATTTTAGATCTTGTATCTAAATGAAACAAAGCTTATGTGTGCATAAGATTAGGTGATATGCATCTTTTGTTATCTGTATTTCTTTTTTCCTGCTATTGTTTTACTCCTCCCTGTCTAAGAAACTGTATTTTCCTTATGTTGTGTTGTAAATTAGAAAGTCAGCTTCCTCCACTTTATTTTTGGTCAAAGGCTATGTTACTGAAATAAAAGCTTCCTGATGTGCTAATTGTGTCTAGTGACTTTAGATGTTATGCCCAAATGCTTTGAAGTAAAGTATTCTGTTTTAGAGCAGCGACTCCCAACCTTTTGGGCACTAGGAACTGGTTCCGTGGAGAGAGGTTTTCTCACGGACCGGAGGAAGCGTGATTTCATGTGCTGCCTGCATCCTGCAGATGGGGCTTCACTTGTTTGCACATGCCAGTTTCTGGCATGTTGCGGACCGCTGCCAGTCCATGGACCGGGGATTGAGGACCCCTGCTTTAGAACATTTGTTTAATTTTTTTTTAACATTTACAAGGTAAATTATCTTGAACAATGAAAAGATGCTATTGAATGAATGAATTCTATTGATGGGATACCCTTATTACAATGCAAAAGGCATCTTGAAGGCAAACAGATGTGTTATTTATTAAGCTTCCACAATAAAATGCAGTGATATTTAGAATGTCATACGGCTTGTTAATGTGGCTTCCGCTGTGGCGATTCCTATCCCTTTGGAAGTCCATGTTTCATATTCATTGCTTAGTAACCCTTTTAGCATTTTAAAATCCCCATGAAATGAAAGGTTCTGCAAAAGCTTATTAGATTGCTCATCTACTTTTATCTGAGGAATTTAGGATAGAGAGAAAGCTAGTTGGAACAACTAGAAACTATAGCATACATAAAAAGAACATACCCCAAATACTCATAAAGATCTAAGGTAGCAATGTAGACTCTACTGCTTTCAATTGCCTGAATTTCCGATGACCACATGGGTCACATTTGAGTTACGTAGGTAAAACCTGGCTAGAAAGAATATGCACATAAAAGCTTACGAAAAAGAAAGAAAAAGAAATATATATATATATATATATATATATATATATATATATATATATATATATATATATATATATATATATTTGTTTGTTTTCTCAGGTTTTCGCGGGTGTTTGTATGTAGGTCTTTGATTATTCGGGTCTTCTCCCACGTAAAATTGGAAGTGTCTTGGCGACGTTTCGACGAAGTCTCATTCGTCATCTTCAGGCTGGTGTTCTCGGCTTCGTGCTTCCAGGAGCAATGTGAGATCGCAGCTGTCTCTTCCTTTTAACTGCTAGTGGAGGTGTGAGCTGATTGGTTAGGGGCTTGGCTGTGCTCTGATTGGCTGGGGTTGTGTTCTGTTTGGGTGGGGGCTTGGTTGTGCTCAGCTTAGTCTGAGTTGCAGGGGGATTTGAGCTGGTGAGCTGCGTTGTTGTTGTTGTTGTTTGGCTTCGTGTTTGTGGCCGTGCGAGCTCTTCATGGTGGGTGTCAGTCTGCTTCATGTATGGATTGGAGGGGTTTAAAGTGGCTAATGATGCAGCTGCGGTCTGGCTTCTGGTCCTTGGTCGTGGCTCATTATCAGTGTGGGTTTGAGTCTGCTTTCTGCGTGGATGTGTGGTGGTGACATCAGGTGTGGCACTCGTGAGTGTGGGTCTGGTGTCATTCGTCGTGTTAGGGACTCGTTTGTCAATAAGGGCGGGTTTCCAAATGGCTGGTAGGCGGGAGGTATTGTCTCGTTTGTTCATGCTGTGTGGGCGTTTTTCTATCTCGATGGCTTCTCTGATTATTCTGTTGTTAAAGTGTTCAGTTTTGGTGATAGTTCTGGTCTTTTTAAAGTCAATATCATGTCCTGTGGCTTTAAGGTGTTGGACCAGGGAAGAAGTTGGTTCCTCTTTTCTGACTGAGTTCTTGTGTTCTTCTATGCGTGCACTTATTTGTCTGTTGGTTTGTCCGATGTATGTGGTGGGGCAGGCGGTGCATGGGATTTCATATACTCCTTGATTTTCTAACTCAATTTTGTCTTTGGGGTTCCTTAGGATGGTGGATATTTTTCGGTTTGTGCAGAATGCTGTCTTGATGTTATGTTTGTGGAGGATTTTGCTTATTCTGTCTGTGGTGCCTTTTATGTATGGGAGGAGGGCCTTGCCGTTTTCTTGTTCTCTGTCTTGGATTTTAGTGGGGGTTTCTTTTTGGATTAGGTTGGTGATCTTATTTCTTTGGAATCCATTGGATGTGAGTACGTTAGTGAGGGTGTGTAGTTCGGTTTTTAGGTGTTGTTCGTCAGCTAAGCGTTTTGTTCTGGAAATGAGTGTCTTGGCTACAGAGTTGATCTGGGCAGGGTGGTGGTGTGAGAGTGCATGCAGATAGCGGTTTGTGTGTGTTTTCTTCTGGTATATAGTGTGTCCTAGGGAGCCATTGGATTTTCTGTAGACTAAGACATCCAGGAAGGGAAGTTGGTTGTTCACTTCTGTTTCCATGGTGAACTGTATTTTGGGGTGTAGGCTGTTGAGGTGTGTGAGGAAGTTGTCCAGTTTTTCTTTCCCATGTGGCCAGATTATGAACGTGTCGTCCACATATCTGAGCCAGAGTTTGGGTTTGTGATCGGATTTTTCTAGAGCTTGGGTTTCAAAGTATTCCATATAGAGGTTGTCATTCCATCTGTTTGTCATTCATAAAGCTTCTTTTTGTAGGTTCCCCCCCCCCCAAATGGTACAATGTTCACCTTTTTAATTGTTGCAAGTCAGGATTTTGGCCTCACAATGAATATGTTCTCTGCATACATTACAGTGGGTAGCATTTGGCCAATTTAGGAGATGATCTAGTTTAATGAGACTTTATGGAGGGTAATGCATATTACTTTACTTAATTCAAACCTGTAAGCATCTCTTCTTCATTAAGTTGAGTGGTGAATGTCATCCTAGGGTTTTATCCTGAGGTTTTTCCCTCAAGGTTCTGGGTAGATTATCAATTAAAACAGACTATTGTTTCATGATTAATACATTTTAATAATCTTACACTCTCAATAGATCCTTGAGTTCAGCAGCTGTTTGGAATACCTATGAACAATTATATAGAGATTGTGAAAAATCTTAAGAAGGAAGCAATTTTTTTTTTGTTTTCAAGAGTGGTTTTTATGATTTACATGTTTCTGTCCCATTTGAAATATTCAAATATTAGCAACCTTTACCTGATGTTAAATTGCAGTTATCAAAGCACAATCTTAATTTTGTTTAAAAATCCCCTAAATGCAAAAATGATAATATTTTGAGCACATCGAGATACATACAACTAAAACATGCACATAGAAATATAGTATGGGTGGTTTACGACTTATGAACAAATTCAGCCCAAAATTTCAGTTGTTAAGTGAGATATTTGTTAAGCGACTTTTGCCCCATTTTACGACTTTTCTTGTCACAGCTGTTAAGTGAATCACTGCAGTTGATAAATTAGTAACCTGGTTGTTAAGTGAATCTGCTTCCCTATTGATTTTGTTTGTCAGACGGTGACAAAAGGAGATCACATGACCCCGGGACACAAGCAACGGTCATAAATATGAACCAGTTGCCAAGCATCTGAATTCTGATCACATGATCATGGGGATACTGCAAAGCAGTGGTGAAATGTAAAATTTGTTACTACCGGTTCTGTGGGTGTGGCTTGGTGGGTGTGGGTGTAATGTGACTGGGTGGGCGTGGCCAACTTTTTTTTTTTAACTTTTAAAAGCATTTTTTCTACAACTTCTTCCGCTGAAGAGGTTGCAGGAAAAAAATGCTTTTAAAAGCCTCTGATGACAGGCAACTCAGCCTGGATGGTCAGAGGCTTTTAAAAGCATTTTTTTCTACAGCCTCTTCGGTAGAAGAGGTTGCAGAAAAAAATGCTTTTAAAAGCCTCTGGCCATCCCAGCTGAGCCTCGCGATCATCAGAGGCTTTTTTTTACTTTTAAAAGCATTTTTTCGGCCGAAGAGGTTGTAGGAGCCCTGGTGGCGCAGCAGACTAAAGCACCGTTATTAACATCAGCTGCCTGCAATTACTGCAAGTTGAAACCTCATCAGGCTCAAGGTTGACTCAGCCTTCCATCCTTTCTAAGGTAGGTAAAATGAGGACCCAGATTGTGGGGGCAATAAGCTGACTTTGTATAAATATATACAAAAGTATGAAGGCTATTGCTTAATGCATTGTAAGCCGCCCTGAGTCTCCGGAGAAGGACGGCATATAAATCAAATTAAAAAAAAAAAGCCTCTGATGATCACGCGGCTCAGCTGGGCATGGGGGCAGGCGCAGGGATTTTTGCTACCAATTCTCCGAACCACCCGCCACCAGGGCCGGATTTAGATGAAAAGAGGCCCTAGGCTATTCCACTTATGAGGCCCTTTCACCTATAGTGAAAGTGTAATTTTAATTTTGCTAACTATTTGAATGTAGGGAATGTAGGCCCCTCTTGATCTTGAGGCCCTAGGCTGAAGCCTAGTTAGCCTATAGGAAAATCCGGCCCTGCCCGCCACCATCACTACCAGATCAAATGATCCGGTCCAAACCGGGAGCATTTCACCCCTGCTGCAAAGGTCATAACTATGAAAAATGGTCATAAGTCATTTTTTCCCATGCCATGGTATTGGAAAAGTATTGTACTGGAAACACAGTTAATATTTGCAGCTGGTATGAAGTTGATCATTATTATCTCTATTATTATTATTATTATTATTATTATTATTATTATTATTATTATTATTATTACTTTTTAAGTGTGATTACCACTTTCTTTAAAGTAATTCATTTGCAGAAGACTATTATAACTCCCTTCTATGGATACTACCATCTTAACAATACAGTCTATTATAACGAACTTCTCTGATTATGGTATGGGAATAGTCAATGCACAAGAAAAGACTTCCAGCCCCTCTCCTTCTGTTAACTTAAAACCTGGGCTAACAGAAATGTTCCTATCTAATCAACAGTAAAATTAAGTTTTCATAAGCGGTGCTGAATTCAGGTGTAACAAGCTGTATGCTAGAGATTAGGTGGCCATTTCCTCCCTTTTCTGTGAAAAGCAGACACAACGTTTTGATTTTACCTTTGCTTGGCGGAGCATGGCTGCAATCTACAGTGAAGCAGTGTTAACATTTTGATTGTTTGATTAATGGCTCACAGAGCATAAAAGGTCTACTCAGCCATATATTTAGTTGGAGGTTCTTGGGCTAAGCAAGCAAAAGCCCCTGGATTATTTATCTCACAAAGTAAGTGTGTTAATAAATTACAAGTGGGTCTTGCAACAAAAACTGCAATGTGAAGTGTTCCTTTTCAGGATCAGTCATTCAGCCAATCCATCTGGTCTTCTGCTCCCTGCCCCAATACTGTTCAGGTTCTATTTTTACCCATCTGCCAATGCTTATGCATACTTTTCTGTTCCAGTAAATCTATTAAATCACATTTTAATCACATTTTTGCATGGGTTGGAAAGTTTTGATTCCACAAAGAGTCATATTCAATTTTGGGAGCAATATTAATGTTGTATCAGCTCTAAAATAAACATTTGATATTACAGACAGACCAAAGATGTTATGGCAGCAAGAAGGCAAACTCTAGGGTTGAAGTGATCATGAGTAAGAATTCTGAGTTCAAAAAAAGGTGCTAATATAAGTCTCTGTTTAAGCTACACCACTAAAAAAAAAGAAAAAAGTAATATGTTTGGAATATTTTGGATGTTTTTCTTAATTAATGTGTCCCTTTGATTTATGTACTATGGTGACTGTCTATGGGCATCACAATGTTTCATTTTTTCTCTTTCATCACTCCTGATATTACTCTACTGAACATTAAATACATCTTTGAACATTCCTTCTTAAATTCCTGTTTAACAAATTTGTAATTTGAGTTTTCAAATGATCAAACCAACATGTTATTGCAAATTGACTCAACCAGTAGACCAAACAGTATCTCTCTAAAGTATAATAGGATTTATTAGACTATAGAACATAGAATAATAGTGTTCGAAGGGATCTTGGAAGCCTTCTAGTCCAATCCCCTGCTCAAGCAGAAGTCCCCATAGCCGTGATGGCGAACCTATGGCACGCGTGCCACAGGTGGCACATGGAGCCATATGTGTGGGCATGCAAGTTTTGCCCTAGCTCAGCTCCAGCGTGCACATGCGTGCTGGCCAACTGATTTTCGGGCCTTTCAGTCCCACCAGAAGTTGGGAAACAGGCCGCTTGCCAACTAGAAAGGCTCTGGAGCCTGGGGACAGCAAAAAAATGGGCCTTCTGGTCGCACCGGAAGTTGGCAAATGGGCTGTTTCTGGCCTCTGGAGGGCCTCTGGGGGAGTGGGGAAGGCCGTTTTCACCCTCCCCAGGCTTGAAGAAAGCCTCTGGACTGGAGCCTGGGGAGGGCGAAAAACAGGCCTACTGGGCCCACCAGTAACCTTTTTGCCGTCGCGTGCCAAAAGTGGGGGGGAGTGCGGAGGGGTCACGCACGCATGTGTAGGGGGTGGGGTGCGGGGGCATTGAATTATGGGTGTGGGCACACTGGCATGCAACCCCCCGTGCTCCCCCCGCTTTTGGCACACAATGGCAAAAAGTCATCAGTGCCCTATAATATTCTGGACAAATGGCTGTCCAGTCTCTTGTTAAAAACCTTCAGTAATGGAGCAGCCATAACTTCCAGAGGTAAGCTGTTCCACTGATTAATTGTTCTCAACATCAGGAAATTTCTCTTTAGTTCTAGATTGGATCTCTAGATGCTCTTCCATCCATTACTTCTTATCCTGCTCACTGGTGCTTTGGAGGATAGGTCGACCCGCTCTTCTCTCTGACAGCTTCTCAAGTACTGGAAGATTGCTATTATATCACCTCAGTCCTTCTCTTGGGTAGACTACAGGGGTGGGTTCTACTTTACTACTGGTTTGCAACAGGGCCGCGCGCGCACTTGCTTCACTCGAGTGTGCATGCACTCTTCTGCGCAAGCACAGAAGCATTTTGACGACATCGGGATTGGTGGGCAGAGCCTCCCGCCAGTTTTACTACTGGTTCTATAGAACTGGTGTGAACCGGGGGCAATCCACCACTGGTAGACTAGACATACCCATTTTCCTCAATTGTTCATCTTATGGTTCAGCCTGCAAACCAGGGGTGGGTTCCACTTACCTTTACTACCGGTTCGCAGCAGGATCGTGCTCACACGCTCTTCAGCGCATGCACAGATCACCAATGATGACATCGTGCTGGGTGGGTGGAGCCTCCTGCCAGTTTTACTACCAGTTCTATAGAACCAGACAGAACTAGGAGCAACCCACCACTGCTGCAGACCCCTTATTGTTTGTCTTTGTTGCTATTCTCTTTCTAGGGTCTCAACACTTTTTTGTATCATGGTGAGCAGAACTGGATGCAGTATTCCAAGTGTGGCCTCACCAGTGCAGTATAAAGTGGTATTATCACTTCACATGATCTTGTAATTATCCCTCTGTTGAGGCAACCTAGCACTGCATTAGCTTTTTTTTTTTTTTTTGCAGCTGTAACAGCTCCCTTTTCACATCCTTCAAGGTGGTGTGACTAGATGTGCCTCAGTGTTTATTATCTGGAGCCAAGATAGTAGCCATTGATACTGTAAGGGGGGATTCTTCTGAGAAGACCATGCCTTCTTTTCTCCATTCTTCCTGCACTTTCCTTGGTCCTCTTCCAATGGTCTGACATCTCAAATTGTCTCTATTTAGCATCCCCATTATTTTGTGAACCTAACAGAAAACTTCAATATTGCAATAGATGAAAATATGAATTGAACTAGTAGAATAATTTTGAATCTACTCAGAAAGAATTAAAAATAGCAATAAGCTGGATTAATAAATGATAGTAGCTTAATGAATGATCGGATATTTGTATTTCCGATTACTGTCATAAATAGCTGTAAATGGTGACTGCTATGGTTAATTTCCTACTCTAAACTTACAAATGCATTGCACCATATTAAATTCAAAGATTAATCAAAGAATATTTTGCATCCTAATTAGTTCTATATACTGAAATAAAGGATGTTATAATATTATGTAGTTACTTGTGATGATTAATTGCACCATTGATAGCATAATGTATTGGCCCTGACAAAAAGCTTAATTACTAAAAATAAAAACAATCAACCAAATATAATCTTTAGCAGAATTTAATTATTTAGAGGGAAACCCAATCCATCCTATAATTTCATTTTAGAACATCTTCTGGATTAAAAAAAAAATGGAACATAGGTTACAGCATGTGAGACTCACCCACCCACACATTTTTTTTTTTTTTTTGTTGGCAGATGACTTGTACTATTATAATTTCACAACATAGCTTTGGATTGTACAGAAATGGCAAGCATACAATGCAAATTACAGATGAATCACAAGTAAAACAAAACAAATTAGTTTCGATAGGAAGATACGTTCTGATTTCTTGCACTTTAAAGAGTGCACACAGTTTGCTTTAATTCAGTAGGAGACAGGGCAACAAAACACACCCACAACACTAATTAACACATAGATAATGAGTTGAGAAGAGGTCTGGAAAGAATTTATGCTTCCTCTATTTAAATGTCTCACGTGTTAAGAACTATGCTCTAAGAAATGGTGTAAATGCTAATGGACTATTCATTTATTTAATTGCTTGTTTATTTGAAGATTTATACACTGCCTTCCAGCAAAGCTGTGAAACTGGATTATGTATGATAAAATTATCATATGAGGACATGAGATAAAATGTAACAAAAAACATTACAGTTAAACACATAGCTAATAACTGTGGTGTTAGCTATATCTTATACCACCATCCCCATTGTTGCCTTGTTACATTTGTTTTTGCAAACAAAAACAAGGAAAAAAATCAGCCCCTTAATTAAAAAAAAAAGGGCTGAAATAACAGTGGGACGTCATAACTCCTTAATTCAGTAAAGGGAAGGAGACCCACTAAGTTTAAAAAGCAGGAAGAAATGGTGATGAGGCAGCAGGGCATCTTCACTTTACAAAGACGAAAGAGTCAAGTTACTGGGAGGCAGAGTATGTAGAGAGGTGGTCATGGATATCAGCTCTCTTTGAAGCTCTAGTATTAATACTGCAAAATTATCCCATTTTCCTTCTGTATTGTGCAACTTGCTGAACCAGGACTGTCAGGGCATTGATTAATCCCATCCTGGCTATGAGATAATCACCCTGATTAGAGGAGATGGATCGAGGCCTTTCCTTGCAAATATACTTTAAGAAAAACAAACCCCAAAGAAATTTCTTCTAAGAAAACTCATTTATTTGTTATAAAGAAAATAAAACATCTCACTAACTAAGAAAAGTAATTGTTACATTTTGAATATAGTTCGTGCCAGCTGCTTTTCTCAGCAGCCGGACCTCTGGCAAGAGAACAAAGGAAAGAGTGTGTGAAAGAATGTGGGTTGGACATGCACAGTTTAGCTTACTGATAACAATTCTTGGCAAGCTACGGAAAGTCTGATAGTCCAGAAATAATGAGTTCAGCTGGTAAATAAAAGAACGCAGTGACAAGGACACCCTACTTCAACTTTACTCAGTTCAACTGCAGAAGTCTGCCAGACACATTGCATGGCTCAATGAGATAAGGAACTTTCTTATTTACTGGAATGAAGTTATAGAAATAGCAGATTATAGCCACAGCAATGTAAAACCATTGCTGTTGCTTCTTACCCTTCCCATGTTTCTTTGCTCTGGTCTTCATCACTTTGAAGCTGAACTGTTGTTGGCTGTTGTCCTAACTGACATCTGTGCTTTGGAAACATCTCCATATGTTTATCATACACACACTATAGCTGAGAGGTTAGATAATTAGGTCACATGCAGAATAGTCTTCATCACTGGAAGAAGGAACATATGCCCCAGTTATCCAGTGGTCTGTAGAGTTATGTGCTTATCGTATGAGTAATTGATGTAAATTAACTTTGGATGTTGCATTGAAAGATAAATATCATTTATTGAGATGTTTCTGCATAATATATTATAAAAATTAATACATGAACATATGCTATGTATGTTTTTGCTCCTTCCTTCCTTCCTTCCTTCCTTCCTTCCTTCCTTCCTTCCTTCCTTCCTACCTACCTACCTACCTACCTACAGTATATTATTTGGGGGAAGGGTTCTTGTGTTTTGTTTTCAGAAAGAAATATATGGGCTGATGTAGAGTAACTGGCCCAAACTCATCCAACCGGCTTGCAATAATTACAAGAAAAAAACAAAACGTAATAGTAATCAAAATCAAAATGTGAAAAAGATGCAGTTTTGCCACTTACTTGGAAAGTGTGGTCAAACACACCTCCCTGGGTTAAGTGTTCCAGATCCCAAAAATATAATATATATATATATATATATATATATATATATATATATATATATATATATATATATATATATATAGTATTATATACAGAATAATATGAATACTATAATAATATCATATCGTATCATATCATATAATAATACAGTACAGTACAGTACTGTACTATACTATACTATACTATACTATACTATACTATACTATACTATACTATACTATACTATACTATAAAATAAATTTTTTTCCATCTCTATAAAATATATTAAATGAAAACAAACATCTTTTTTTTCATTTCTTATATTTTATTAACTTGTAAGATATGTGTCAGTGTTATCAATAGGAAATAAAATGAGGTCATGACACTGCATTGATTGACTGAAATTTTACATATATCTGAAGCACACAGAATATTGTTATTCTGGTATTATAAAAGTCTAATGCCTTGATCCAGAAAAAGAGAGGATGTAGTGACAGCCCTCTATGCAATTTATGTTGCACTAGTGTGTGCTGTCCTTCTTCACAGCATTCTTACATTCAGCTAGTCCGAATGATCTAATCTTTGATAAATGTGGAAATGTAGATGACCATTCAGAGCTGTTAAAGCTTCAGGCATGTGTTAGATTGGTAGGACTAAAAGTCCTAGAAATCTCAGCTAATTTGGTCAAATTGTGAGATATTCTAGGAATTGTAGTCCCAACATGTCTAGTGAGTGTCAATCAACCTGTTCCAGAGTTTTAAAAGCTCTCTCCACTTTCATTATCCTTTTAGTGGAGAACTTTCAATCCTTATTCAATAATATTTTATAACATGAACATAGATTGTAGACATATTTCAGATGGTGAAATGAAGCATGCCTTATTCTAAAGAGCCTGTGATTATTCCCCAAACCTCCCAAGGCTTATCAGCATTTTGTTCTAGGTCAAAATTAGGTACACCTCTATCAGTTGCAAATCTATATTACTATAATGGTGTTGAAATTATAATTCACTTGCATATAAACAGAAGGGCAGTGCCAGCAGGACCTCTCTTTGCAAATGAGAATTCAGGCTCATAAATTATCACTGGTCTGCATAGTAAAAAGACCATTTATATGGAAATGGGCACACAACTATTCTTGTGCCAGCTCTTGAGCAATTCATGAACTGCTTTTCATATTACTAGAAGTGCTTCATGAATCAAGTGGAAAACAAAAGGGAAACATTGGTACTTTCCAGCATCTTTTGATAAATACTTAATGCAAACATGGAATTAGGGAAGAAATTAAAAGGTATATGGTGGAAAGAAGTACATAGAATAACAATATTAGCCAGACTGAACTTTAATACCAGGTCCCAATCCAGGGACTTGATGGCTGTATGTTCAGTGCTTTTGAACTGAAGGGACCGCTAGTATAGTTCAGTATATTCCAAGACTATCTGTAATGAGCCTGCGTGATTTGGTGTGGACAACTAGGCAACTCTGGTATATTACAAAGATCTGGCTAGGTGAAGATGGTATTATTGGCTTTTCTGAAACTTACCCAGAAATATTTCTGGTCCTGTATTACCTTTGAGGGTAGGACCATGGTGTCAGTAAAGT
Organism: Pantherophis guttatus; assembly: GCF_059756535.1. Classification (NCBI taxonomy): domain Eukaryota; kingdom Metazoa; phylum Chordata; class Lepidosauria; order Squamata; family Colubridae; genus Pantherophis; species Pantherophis guttatus. Next base: position 159,878,721 of record NC_142063.1, read on the forward strand.
ATTGGAAAATTAATTTGTGACCAGGATCACTGTTCCTGCAAGGGCAAGTTGCCTATGTGTTAAATTTACGAGACCGCCTTCTGCCAACAGCCTCCCACCGGCCAATACACTTCCACAGAGAGTGGCTCCTCAGGGTACCATCGGCCAAACAGTGCCGACTGGCGACACCCAAGGAGAGGGCCTTCTCTGTGGGGGCACCAGCCCTCTGGAATGAGCTGTCCCTAGAAGTCCGTCTTAGCTCCGACCTGCATACCTTTCGTCGCGCCTTGAAGACCCTTCTGTTCCAGCAAGCCGGGCTGGCCTAATACGAATTTTATAATGGGTGTATGTGTGTTTTATTTTGTGGGCCAAATTTTTATGTATTCAATTTTAATTGGTTTTAAATTTTGTATAACTATGTGTTTTAATATGGCTGTACACCGCCCTGAGTCCTCCGGGAGAAGGGCGGTATAGAAATCTAATAAACTATAACTATAACTATAAATTAGACTGTAGAGACAGACTGAGGGTCTTGTTGATGTACTGATCAACCTGCTGTCCAGAATCATATTTCCTGGGCTTCAGGACTGGTGATGGAGATAGTCTGCCTATTGGGGTTAGGGATTTAATTTCCATGTGATGAATGCTAGATTCTGTCTGGCCTAGGAACGCATAGGTGCTGTTGGAACCATGGGCTTCTCTCATGATTGGGCCTGCTGGGCAGACAGATATTAAATCTTGTCTTTGTTTTCAAGGAACAGCAACCTAGATGAGGAGGGTATGACCATCATCCCTTTGCCATTGTCAGATCACTCTCTGATCCAAGTGTGATTCATATCCACCCATGTCCTCTGTGTGGCTGGACTTAAAGTATTTGAATGGTATGCCCAAAGTGCCTTATGGACCCAGATAGTTTTCAACAGTTGCTTCGGGAGCTTCCTGACAATCTTACAGGTGAATCCACTGATGTCCAAGGTCACTGATGGCAAGGTGAAAACAATTTGTGCTCTTAATGAAATTGTCCCAAGTGGCAACTCTTTCTCTGTTCTGACCCCAGCTCCTTGGTTTACTGAGGGCTCCCAGGAAATGAAGCAGCAGAAATGAACCTAGGGGGTCAGTAAAGAAAAACAAAAGGGAATCTGGTTCAGTGTAAATATATGCCCTCACTCAGGCCTGTTCTGTAGTGATAGGAGAGGCCAAGCATATTTATTTCTCCTTTCTTATTAAATTAGTAGGTTGTCATCCAGTAACCATGTTTACAGTGACTAATTCCTCATTAGGAAACAGCCAGCATAAAGAGCTCTCCATTGACTGCTATGATCAATTAGTGCAACATTTTGCTAATAATGTCATTCAGATTTGCTTAAGTCTTGATTCCATGTGAGAAAGGACTCTGATGAAAACTGGGGCATCTTCTGGCTAGTTATTTGAGATTTCTTTTGACTTACGACCTGCAGTGAAATGAATGGGATGTTCTATAGGATGACTTCTGTGATCTATGGACTAGATCTTTGCCCCATCTGTTTTCTTTGTATGCCGGAGGAGCTCGGGATAGTTTCCTGGATTTGGGAGGTTGTCATTGAATGAAGGAACATTGACATTATGTTAGCTCCCACTTTGACAGCTTTTTGGAAGCAGCTCAAAACAGAACTCTCCCAGAGAGTATTTGGGCTATGATACCATCTGGTTGAGATTCGTGGATTGGTTTTTTGTTTACATTTTGCATTCTGTGTTTTGTTTGTTTTAATCGGGATGTGATCTTTTCACTGCGCATTTTAATTGTGTATTTTCATTTCTGTGAACCATCAGAAGTCCTTTGGGATTGTGGCAGTGTCTAAATGCAACAAATAAATGAATAAATCAATAATAACACCACCGCAGGATAAGAGTTTCTACCTTTCTTATAGATTGAAGATCCGTTGGAAGATCCACACAGTAAACTAATTCAGAATCATTGATTAGTAAATCTATATCTATCTATATATATAAATGTGTGTGTGTGTGTGTGTGTGTGTGTTCCAGCATAACTCTGGAACACCTCGAGCAATTTCAACCAAACTTTGTACACAGATGACTTACTCTCTGAAAAGAAATACTGTGGTGGTAAGACACCACCTCTCGGGGTGTGTATTCTGTTAAGATACAGCCTGTTGTGCCTTAAAATGGCTTCTACTGTACAACACAGTGGAGTTGCCATGGTAACGGCTTCACAGTACTCCACAAGGGGGCTCCCTCTGGTAAGGGGAAAATCCAACATTAGAAATTATGTTTGGTCCAGACATTTTCAACAAGGCTTTGATGATCAATAAAACATTACTGCAACTCGGCCTGCCTGCACAACTATGAGAACGACACAACATGCTTCACGCAGATTACATACAAGAAAAGAACTACAACATTGAACAGCTTAATGCATATATCATGGACAAGAAGCCACTTCTAAATCAAGATCAGAAAAAAGCAGACCAAATGATCATGGATCAGCTAGCAAAACAACAAGGTGGTATCATATTACTTGATGCTTCTGGGGGCACAGGGAAAACATTTTTAACTAATTTAATTCTCACTGAAATCAGGGCTCAGGGTGAAGTTGCTCTTCCTGTCTAATACAGGATTGGGATAAATAAATACCTGGGCAATGCTGGGTTATCAGCTAGTAGTGAATAATTTTGTTTTTGGATGGTTGATCTGTGAGTCATGTTATCACTTCAAACGTATTCTTGCTAATGGTTTTGTATGGAAATGTATAATCAATGAATCTGAGCATTTTCTTTTTTTGTGTGTGGAATGTGCATACTAGCCAACAAGGATGACTCAGAGTTTACTTCCCCAAACTTGGACTTTCAGATGTGTTGACTCACTACTCACTTATTTTTCAGAAAAATGAAGGCTGGAAATGGTGGGAACTGATCTCCAACATATTTGGTTGATAGCAGGACAGGGAAGCTTGTTCTAGATCAATGAAATACACAGAAATATTTGACAGTCCAAATACTATATTTTCAGTTTTCTTAATTTCTGTCAGGATGGGTAGATAAGCAGTAATGCATCATAGCAATTACATCCGGAGGTCCACCACCTTAGTCTTAGATTGATTTCCTCAACTGTATGGCTTCTTGCTTTCAGTTGGAGAAGCTCAATCAGTACATGCCCTAGTGAAGGGTGATATCTTTCTAATGGAAACGGCACACATGTGATGGTGAAGGGCAACACCTCTTCTTTAAACCATGATAATAATTCTGAATTATTTTATCATACCTGGCCTGATACTATTATAGAGATTCATTTTGGCTAGGTTTGCTCCTAACATTAAGCACTACATAGTTTGTTAGGCATTGCCTTAGCATTAAGCCACTATTGCTTGGCTAAGTAACCAGGGTTAACAGAATAACAGAGTTGGAAGAGACCTTGAAATTCAATCCCATGCACAAGCAGGAGACCCTATGCCATTCCAGACAAGTAGATTTCTGGTCTCTTCTTAAGAGCTTCCAGTGATTGAGAACCCACAACTTCTGAAGGCAAGCCATTCCACCGGTCAATTGTTCTCACCATTAGGAAATTGTTAAATCAAACGAGTTTAAATCAAACCGTAGATTTATGGGAAACATAAACATAGATCTATTACCTCCCTGAATTGTTGGTATCATTACCTCCCTGAGTTGTTGGTATCATTAATTAACACACCTATTAGCTAAAGTAATTAATGATTTAATAATTCCATTTGTACAACCCTGCTTATAAAAAATGGGAGATTATTGTACTTCTAGTAAGAAGAATATACTGCCATATCTTAATAGGGAATGCACCTAACCAAGGGACAGTTCCAATTTTAGATTCAGTGTTTGAAAAAACAACCCCAACTTAAGGTTTGATCTGATACGAGTACAAACTGACAAACGTATTCATTCATTGGACTGCAAATGAAACAAACAAAATGTTAAAAAGTTATGATATTTATGTAGTTACTTAGCAAGCACATCTAAATGATATTAAATAACCAAAATATCTTTACAATCCCCAAAACAGTGGTGGGTTGCTCCCGGTTCGGTCCAGTTCTATAGAACCGGTAGTAAAACCAGCAGAAGGCTCCGCCCACCCGCCACGACATTACCATGGGTGATCTGCACATGCGCTCCCATTGTGAACCGGTAGTAAAGGTAAGTAGAACCCACCCCTGCCCCAAAGCATGTCACAACTTTTGAGCACCCCTAATGTGTGGAAATTGAAAGTTGAAAATTTTGACATGCTCTATGAGTGCTGCAATGCAATCAGATCCAGCTGGATCATCATACATAACTGATACAAAGAAAATTTCATGACAGAAAACCTATCCTTGATGGTGAACGCAGATTTGACATCCAAAACCAGCTGGATGGCTTTGGGTCAGTGGTGGGTTGCTCCCAGTTTGGTCTATAGAACCGGTAGTAAAACCGGTGGGAGGCTCCACCCACCCACCACAATGTCATCATGGGTGATCTGCACATGTGCAGAAGCTTCTGCGCATGCACAGAAGTGTGCACACTCACTCTCCTGTTGCGAACACGCACGCATGCTCCCGTTGCAAACCGGTAGTAAAGGTAAGTGGAACCCACCCCTGCTTTGCGTCTCAGACCAACGCATCTTTATGGGTTATTGTGGAGAAAACAGGAGAAAGAAGGATATTGGTATGCTGCCTTGAGTTGTACATATTAAAAAAAAGGCAGGAGAACAAATTTTTAACAGACAAACAGTAAGCACAGCCTCTCAGACACTCCCACACAATAAGAAGGCAAATTTGCTTCATACCAAAGAAGAGAGAGGCAGACAAGAAACAGAAAGAAAAAGATTTGGGTGTTTATAACTTATTTATCTGATTATTTATAGACCTCCCTTTTCAACAAAGGAATCAGCATGCCTTACAATTGAACAAAGCCTATTCAAACAGCACTCAAGAACTTAACTCTAACTAACTCAAGTAGTTTTCTCTCCATCAATGTCAATATCACCTGCAGAACGATTCAGTTTTTAAAGATTACTCGAAGGCCAGGGGTTTGTGGGTTCTCCTTATCTCAGTTGGCAGGTTGTTTCCAAAATGGCACAACTGCTCCTGAGAAGACATGTCATCAGGCTACAACTCGCCCCATCCCTCAGTGGGATCTTAAGGTGGGTTCACAAAGAGAGTTCTCTAGGTTCCTGGGCACCAAGCCAAGGAGGGCTTAAAAGGTGTTACCAGAAGATTTTTTATGGAAGTGGGAAGAATTAAACTGAAAGAACAGAGGAACTTTGGGCTCACAAAATGCAGCATTAAATAGATGCTACTATCCTACAGGTCAAACAAACAGACTAACAATTAAGGATAAAAAATAAAAGGCTATAGATTTAGGGAAAGGATTACAAACATGTGAATTTTTAAAAAAAGAAAAAAAAAAGGGAGCAGCAGTATACCTTTGAGAAGCCCATGCATAAGAAAGAGGAACTAAAGCTGTAGTTCTTATTTCAAGCAACCCTGATTAAACAAGTTCTAACAAAAGAATCGTGCATAAACAGTACAACAGCTACTGACAGATTCCATGTCTGTCCTCCAAATAAGGCAAGGCAGGTTTTGTAGAATTGATAAAATCTAGGGGACATCTGCTCCTGTCAATATAAGACAATCCATTATGCTCTTCAGCCATTCATTCATTCAAACTCATTGGATACTGTACATGGTTTGTCCCAGGGAAGCTCAAGAATAAAAGTGCAACCCCCGCCTCCCCCAAAAAACACTTGATGATTAAATGGGCAAGGAATTTCAATCATGTAATAGAATTAGAGAAGTGGGAAAAGATGTGGAGAACAAATATGAAATTGACAGTATCAATGGCATACAAGGAAAACCAGATGAAAATGTTTCATAGATGGCACTTTCCACCACCTAGAAGAGCGAAAATGTTCCCTAGTAATTCACCGAAATGTTGGAAATGTAAGAATAACTATGGCTAACAGAAATAACAGCAGAGGAAATAGAGTTTAAACCAGAAATTTTTCTATTAGGTATGATCAAAGAAACTTATAGGAAAGAAATAATATTTAATATTACATATCATTACAGCAGCTAGATTGGCATTAGCTCAATATTGGAAAATGGATCAATTGCCAACAGATCACCTAATAATCCAAAAAATTTACAATTGTGCTGAAATGGATAAATTAACATTTGAGTTAAAAGACAAGGTAGAGTCAAAATACTACACGGTATAAAATAGATGGTACGATTGGATAAATCAAAAGAAAGGAGAGTAAATGTAAAATTAGGTAAGACAACAAAATTAACAAACAGGCACCTTCAACAAGATAAAGGATGTGATAAAGTGACAAAGTCACTTTCTATATTTTGTTTTTTTGTTTTTGTTTTTGTTTTCTTTTTCTCTCTTCTTTTCTTTTCTTTTTCCTTTTAATTTTGTTTTGTTTTCTTTTTCTATATTTTGCTGTGAGTAAATAACATCGTTTGTATTAATATAAATGTATTTTGTATATACTGTATTTTATCTTTTTAAGTTAAATAAAGTTTGTTTTTAAAATTAAAAAAAAAAGAATAACTATGAATTTATTATCATCTCTGGTGGACCTGCCCAGTGGCGAAGGAATTCTGGGTGAAAGTTAAAAAGTGGATAGAGGAAATAATTCAGAATTCAATAAAGGGAGAACCTGAGCAGTTTCTACTAGGGATTTCCATAGAAAACTATATTAAGGAAATATATTATTTAATATTACATATACTGACAGCAGCCCGCATAGTCTATGTGCAAAATTGGAAGAAGGAAAACTTACCATCAGAAGAAGATTTAATTAGGAAAATCTTAGAGTGCGCAGAGATGGACAAATTAACAAAAGAAATCAAGGAGAAAGAGGATGCAGAATATTACAAAGTGTGGTGTAGGTGGTATGAATGGTTGGAGAACAGGAAAAATGAGAAAGAGGAATAAAGGAGAGAGGGGAGAAAAAATGTTGAAGATCAAAGTACAATCTAGACGAAAGAAAGAATGATGGAAAATAAATTGTTGAATAAGATAAAGTTAAAATACGTGTGAATAGATGTAAATAGTAAGAAAGGATCACTTTGAAGTAGCTATAGGGAAAAGTGATATGTATATAAATGTTGTGTGTTTGTGTCTTGTTTTTAATGTTTTCAAAATAAAAAAAACCTTTTTTAAAAAAAAAAAAACCACTTGAAAGGCTGCTGAATGAGACTTGAAGACCTCTGGTTCAAATCAGTGTTTGACTCATCTTGAAGATTTGATTCAAAGATTTCTTCCAAAGGAGTGGCACGACACGATCTCCTTTGAATCAAATCACACGTTTAAAACTTTGCACGGCCCTCTTTATTAGCACTGCCGACCATTAAAAAAGCAGTTAAATCTCTTTCAACAATATACGTGTCTTTTTCAAACTTAGTAATTTGTAATTAGTTTTCTAATTAGGGACGTGTTGAACACTTAGAAAGTGGGGAGTCATTTGCCTTGCAGCTTTGCCAACGAAAGCTACGGCTGCCCTCAGCAATCCGCACACCATATATTCAAAATGCCACAATGTTTATGTGACAATTAAGAATATTTAGTATCTTGTATAAAGCCGTGTTCTGGAATGAAAATGTGCATTCATATCTAACACGGTAAATGCCATCTGGGTTGTTACATGGTGGGGGACATTTTCTTCCATAGTACACCAATGTATAAAAGAACAAGAATGCACAGTTTTTTTTAAAGGCATCGCACAGCTCAGTTCTGAACTGTAATAATATTGTGGGCTAAGAGAGGAGGGGATTTTATTGCTTCTGCTTCAGCAGGATTTGAAGGGCTGTGAGAAAAGTTTATGGGATTTGCAGTCCGTGAGCATATTTATTGGAGGGAAAATATGTGTGCATTGCAAGCACGGGCAGGAAGATTTGCTAACATTTTCCTTCTTTAATATGCATATACCAATTGGGAGGAAACAAAAATCATATGGTTTTCCTGTTTAACTATTATCAGTGCACATCTGCCTATTTTTAGAGCAGGGTTTTATCAACCTTAGCAACTGTAAGAAGCGTGGACTTAACTCCCACAATTCCCCAATCAGCCATGCTGGCTGAGGAATTCTGGGAGTTGAAGTCCACCCTTCTTAAAGTTGCTGAGGTTGAGAAACATTGTTCTAGAGACATTCAAGATCAGCTGCAGAGGCAGAAGGTAGTTGACCTCAGGTTAACTTTTCAATGGGAAATAACCAGGTTTGTAGGCAAGACTGTAGGAAATTAAAGAAGCTTCCCAGAAGATCACACTGGCATAGTGTTGCCAAGAAAATGACAGAAACTTCTCCAAGTAGTCACCAAGCACTGAGCTTGACTTTTAAGGCTGTCCAGTTTAAATAAGGGAAAGGTGAATAAAATAATATGACACTCTTAATGTCCAATGTTTGTATATGTGTGTGACATGTCAGGCAGGCATTTTCTATATTTTTGACACCCTGAACTCCAAAAACCTAAAAAAGAATCAAGCACATACCACATATGCACAAAGATATCTACCTGAACATAGGACCTTTCATTATTTTATGGCAGAAGAAGATGCCATTCCCAAACTGCTTAGAAGTTCTGGAGATCCTTGAGGTGATTTTTTATTTTATTTTATTTTATTTTATTTTATTTTATTTTATTTTATTTTATTTTATTTTATTTTATTTTATTTTATTTTGTTTTGTTTTATCTTTATTAATTTTACAAATAACTCAAGATGGTGAACATATCCAACAGCCATCCTCCTCCTTTTTCCCCACCACAACAAGCCTATGAAATGAGTTGGGCTAAGAGAGAGTGACTGGTCCAAAGTCAGTCAGCTGGCTTTCATGGCCAAGGTGGGACTTGAACTCATGGTCTCTTGATTTCTTACCCAGTGCCTTAACCACTAGATCAAACTGGTTCTACTCAGAAAGGCTCCACTCAGCAAAGGTCATCAATAGTCTTCTTCCTAGCTGTACTTTGTAAGAACAGTTTTACATATACTTTCACATAATTAAATATCTCTTTACCAGTTTATTGCCCAGAATATAAATTGGGATTATAGTTCCCATAAACCCCAACTAGCATGCAAAATTGTCTCCATTGAGTTGGCTTTCAGGAGTCTTTAATGTCATGTAATCTGTGGCTTGGAGAAGGTTGCTAGTAGGTTACTACTTTTCTACAGCTAGAACAGTTTTTCTATTTGTTTGTGTTTCATGATTTTAGCACATCCTACGAGCCAATGGAACATGGGACAACAATGGAGAGAAAAAGAATAATAGTAGAGCTTTGTTTCTTTTGTCGCTAAGTTAATTCCCCATCCTTTCTTGCCTCTATGAGAAAAAAAAGCTGTTCATCTTGGAATGCACAGGAAGTTGTAAATGAAACATCTTTCTAAATTGACAATACATTTATTTAGACACGTCTCATGTTAACTCATTTCACATCATTATGTTGCTCCCCAGGCTATGCATTAGATGGGGGGAAAGGGTGCAGGGAGTGGAAGGAATGCATATATCTGATGAGATTTATTCCTTTTACATTTTCACACTGATCCCACTTTATTTATTTTAGCTGCCTCCTCCATGCAAGCCACAGAAATGCTTCTTTTCTTGCCAGTTTATACAATAAATCTCATTCCAAAAACATTATAAAGTCTAATACACATTCATTAGAAATCCAAGGCCAATCTTCCACACTCTTGTGGGAGGTTTCTTTGAAGACTCTGCAAACATCTTTCTCCTGGAAATTCTTCAGGCCAAAGCTTCTTCTGTGTGCTACCCTTGCCTAAATTTTTGCCACCTCTCTGTGTCACCTCAAAAATGTGACATACCCATGAAATCATATTTTGTAACTGCCGCGCAGCTTCTTTCAAGAGTTTCTATCTCTCAAAGATGTGGTAGAAAAGGAAATAAAATTGTATATAAGCTATTATGAGGCCATTGTTCCTAGGAAGCCTCGTGGATTTCAGAATATGATTCAAATTGATATGTGTAACTCTGCCATCCCTTCCTCCCAAATATTTCTTACAATTCTCCATACCCTCAGTAAGGCTGGGATTTGGACTTGGCCAACTATTCACGTATTTTAGAAATACATTTCTGAAGGCTCTTAACTGGGAGCCATAATGGAATGGGTAGCTTATAAAATCATGTCAGGTTCATTGATTGTTGAATCATAAATATGGTAGCACATAAATTGATATGGGAAAGAATAATAAATTGGAGGGAGAGAAGAAGTTTTGCCTTGGGAGAAATTTACAATCAGATGCAGTTGGTAGGAGTCAGCACTGATAAGGACAGCAAACCTAAGGAAAAGGAAAGAAAAGGTAGGTAAAAGAATTTATACTAACCTCATTCAGTAAGACTATCTATTCTTATCATTGCAAATTATTCTTGCTTTCACTATATCCATATACTGCTTTATTAGTTCTCTCTTTTTGAGAATCTCATCAGCTCCATCCAACTATGACTTTCCCTGTCTTCCCCTTCTTTTGACCCCTTCACTCTTCCGTCATAAATTAGTTTTGCAGTTTGATCCTCATTCCCTCTCTATATTTGTCCCAATTTATGTCTTTGTCATTCATTATTTAATCAATCAATCAATCAATCAATCAATCCACATTTACTCAGCATTCATCCTTTCTTGGTCCTATCATTCTTATTTTAGAACACACATGTTTCTTAAGACCCCATTCTCACCACATTCAATTGTGTTTCTCCTAATGTACACAACTTTCACTTCCATGTAACAAAGCAGGCAGAAGCATGTTCTTATACACAGCCATTTTAACGTATTTTAACAAACACTTGCACATCCTTGCAACAGCACACTTTGGCACACTGTTTACCAGCATTTGCACCTCTTAAAATCTCTCCATCAATTTCCCTGTATTTAGTAAACATACTAAATGCACAAATGCACAAATTCATCAACTTGCTCTAAATCCCCCCCCATTTCACTATAATTTACAATTGTCCCTTCTGCTTTTCGTGTCAAGCATAAATACTTTAGTATTTGAATAATTAATCCAAACTCCTCTATTCTTTTCACATATCCGTAATTTTCTGGTAATAATGCAGGTTCTCATTTAACAACATGGTATCATGTATATATAAAAATACATGTGCATTCACATCCCCATCTTTACATCTTTATCTATAAAGATATTAAAATGACTATGAATATGTAATTTCATACGACCTCAGAAGCATTTAAGGACACAATCTGAAATGGGACTGTGATCATAAAAGTAAAATATATGGAATTTTAAAAATAAAGGTTCATATAAAGGGGATCAAGCAAAAAATTATCTATTCTTTTGTTCCAGTCATTATGTCAGGCAACCCCACTCAGAAGGCAAATGTTTAAAGCTGGAGAAAATTTGACAGTCCAACAAATCTCCCTTTTTTCTAATCTCCTGTCAAATTATGCATATGGGAATCAGCTCAACTGTGTAGAATAAGCTTGGCTGGGCATGGAAGTTATTAATGAATTGTTTTGAGATGGGATAACATTTGGTGAAAGCCTAATGCAGTTAACCTATTCTAGGAACCTGAGTCTTCAGTAAAAATAAATTGTCATGAGCAAGAATGAGCTGAGCCTTATTGCTACTCAGGAGCTTCACATTACCATGATACTCAGAACATTGATAGTTATGATAATGTTGATAACAAGCTTTGGGGAAATCAGAAAATAATGGAGTTGTGCATATTTTAAAGTTCAAATAGGTAGCAGAGGAAGTTGCTGTTCTGTGTGAATACGTGCCAATTTGATGTTCCTTTTAGTAAAGATGTTTGGAAGAAGAGGAGAAAAGTTGTCATTTTATTTGTTCATAGCAATTGCATTTAAAGTGAATGAAAACAAGGACTATAAATAATATCCTGGAAGTAAAAAAGATATATTCTTGAGATCTTCCACTTGGTTAAGGGATCTTTTATATTTGTAATAAGAGTGATGCTATCCTTGTGCCATATATCACAGGGACACCCTAACTAACAAAATTAAATTCAATGTAGAGAAAAGTAAAGTCTTACACTTAGGTAAGAAAAACCAAAAGTACACATATAGATTGGGTGAAACCAGGCTTAACAGCAGTAACTGTGAGAGGGATCTTGGAGTCTTAGTGGACAACCAGCTAAATATGAGCCAGCTGTGTGCAGCAGCAGCCAAAAAAGCCAATGCAACCCTAAACTGCATTAACAGAGGGATACAATCAAGATCAAGTGATGTATTAATACCACTCTATAAAGCCTTAGTAAGACCACACCTAGAATACTATCCAGTTTTGGTCACCACACTATAAAAAGGATGTTGAGACTCTAGAAAAAGTGCAGAGGAGAGCAACCAGGATGATTAGGGGCTTGGAGACTAAAACATATGAAGAACGGTAACAAGAACTGGGCATGGCTAGTTTAGTGAAGAGAAGGACCAGGGAAGACATGATAGCAGTGTTCCAATATTTGAGGGGCTGCCACAGAGAGGAAGGGGTCAAGCTATTTTCCAAGGCACCTGAAGGCCAGACAAGGAATAATGGATGGAAACTGACCAAGGAGAGATTCAACCTAGAAATAAGGAGAATTTTTTTGACAGTGAGAACAATCAACCAGTGAAACAGCTTGCCTTTGGAAGTTGTGGGAGCTTCATCACTGGAAGCTTTCAAGAAGAGATTGGCCTGCCATTTGTTAGAAATGGTGTAGGGTCTCCTGCTTGGGCAGGGGGTTGGACTAGATGACCTACAAGGTCCTTTCCAACTCTGTTAGTCTAATCAAATGTGGCATAGTTCTTTCCCAAAGCTATTTTGGAATAGCAGTGCTATGGCACTCAAAAGCAACATATTGGCAAGCTCTCCACATGAAAAAACTCCTAGTAAAGACAGGGTCTATTAACAATTTGTTGAGGGCAAGTCCTTGCAATGTAGCCTCCATTTCACTGCCAGATTGCCTCAGTGATTGAGAAAGTTCATTTTTCCTTTGGAAAATGCAGTATAACCTTCTATGTCAGAGATCTTCAAACTTGGCAATTTTAAGACATGTGGACTTCAACTCCCAGAATTCCTCAATCAACCACGCTGGCTGGAAAATACTGAAAGTTCATAAGTCTTAAAGTTGCCAAGTTTAGAGACCCCTATCCTATGCAAACGTTATGAATTACATGGAGAAAGAGACTGAGGAAGATTGTAATCATTACAACTGCAATAGCCTCGTGGCAAGATCCTTTCTTCCCACCCCACCATGGGGTTCTGTACTTCTACAACAACTAAGAAGACCAAGCAAATGAAAATGAGACTTTGGAAGACCTGAAAGACCAGGTTAGGGACAGATTGTTATGGAAAATATATGTATGGATCAGGGGTGGGTTCTACTTACCTTTACTACTGGTTCGCATCACACCCACGCACATGTGCTTGCTTTGCTTGCATGCCCGCACGCTCTTCTGCGCATGCGCAGATCACCTATGATGTTGTCCAGGTCAGTGGACGGAGCCTCCCACCGGTTTTACTACTGGTTCTTGTGAACCGGTCCGAACTGGGGCAACCCATCACTGGTATGGTTGCTATGAATTGATAACCAACACGATGGCACATAATCAATTATCATTTCTGCTTTGACTGGAGGAGAGAACAGAGCCTTTATATCAACTAACACTGTATTTATTTTTAGGCTTCTTAAGATTGCTGTTCCTGTCAGTAATCTCTGCTTCTTAGGTTTTTTCCTGCCCAATAAGTGTTCACATTTACTAAAGAGGATATAAAGTAGAAAAGGTTTGTTGTTCTCTAGCAGATGTGGAGCCTTCCATCCGTTATACTCTTCCCTTACCACTGGGCTCCCTTTGCTCCATATGAGGGTTATAGTTTTGCTGCCCATGTTTTGGAGTTGTGTGAAGAAGAATGCTGTTGGGGGCAGGTTTTAGTTGTTTTTGAAGGTGTGTCCTTTCCTCTGTCTCAAGATCACAAGGGGTGTATTTTGCTGAGGGTGTGGGGGAAAGCCCAAAGAGAATTCATGTGGAAATACTAGGGCTCATAGGGAACTGCCCAGTGGTGAAAGGTAAAATTTGTTACTACTGGTTCTTTGGGTGTGGATTGATGTGTGTGTGTGTGTGGGGGGGGGGTGTTAATGTGACTGGGTGGGTGTGGCCAACTTTTTTTTTTTTACTTTTAAAAGCATTTTTTCTACAACCTCTTCGGCCGAAGAGGGTGTAAAAAAAATGCTTTTAAAAGGCTCTGACGATCCCAGCTGAGTTGCCCCATCATCCCCATTGGCCAAAGGAAAAAATGCTTTTAAAAGTAAAAAAAAAAAGCCTCTGATGATCGCGGGGCTCAGCTGGGCATGTGGGGGGGGGGAACAGGGATTTTTGCTACCGGTTCTCCGAACCACCCGCTGCCATCGCTACCAGATTGGGCGATGGGTTTAAATTGCTAATTTGCTAATTAGCAAATTGTTAAATTGCTAATGGGTTTAAAATTATATAGACTAGGAAACTTAACATGCCCAGCTTGCAATTTGCTTTTGGGAATTTGAGCTTTTTGGACACATGGTCCTGTCATATCTGGCTACCCATTAAGCAGAGTAATACTACATTTTAAAAAATGTTTGTAGAGATGGTCATTGTTCTAGCAAGTTCCTATTTCCAAGATGCATTTGCTGTGCCAAAGAGACCTAAGGAGCAATAGGTAGAAAATTAAAAGCTTGAACAAACCTGGATGAGTTTTGTTTTCTTGGTGACAGTGACAGTGGGGCTGTTTAAGAGTGACTGAGGATAAATTACTGAGCTTCAGTCAGTTGCAGTCCTCATAATTTACTCTAAGAGTCAGAGCCAGACAAAGTTATTACCATTATCTGCTCTGCAGTACAAGATTAATAAGCCCCATTCTTCTTGTGGAAGGACCAACTTCTTTGGTTTTTAATTCTTTCACTTCCTAATAGCCATAGTTGGATTTATTTAGTCATTTTTATAAGCTTAGTTATAGTGCATACCAATTTTAGCTCAACAATGTGTATGGTGGGAGAGAGAGAAAAGGTTAACTAGTTTTTGGTAAGCACGACAACAATCAGAAAATGGGTGAAGGATACCATGGCTACAATCCAGTACACATATCCATTGTGCTCTTAGGAACATGTCAGCGTGTTTGGCTAGCAATTGAGAACTCTTTCAGAGCAATGGGATTTATTTCACAGAAATAAACAGATAACTGCACCACAGGTTTCTTATGCACCTAAAACAAACGGCTTCAAAATAAACAACCTTTTTAAATCAGTAATTGGAGTCAGAATATAGGTTTTGGATTTTATTGTGGGAAATATGAAGGTGAAGTGAGCTAAGGATGTGACTCATTGGACTCAACTTCCTCCGTTTCCTCAGGAGCTTGTTTCCCGGCTGAAGAAAGAGAGATAATTATCCATAATTGGTTGTTTCGGAGGACACATCTTAGCTTTATTAAGAGGTTAACTGAGTGGGTCTTGCTTCTGACCAAACCTCCATGTACTTCTAGCCCTGATACTAATACGAATCTTCTTTTTTGTTGATGACTGAGGCTAACATTGCAGATGCTGATACGAATGTACAGCCTTAGAGGTTTTAAAGGAGATCTCATAAATATATTTCATTCCTTAACTAAGCTCCTTCATTATTCTTCATTTCCTTGTCTATTTAAAAATGCACTGCAGGTCCAATTTGTATGTACCCCATTAACATCTCCTATTACTGTAGCTAGACCTATTTCATTAGGCTTTTCATTTGGGATATGGGACCAAAATTAGTCATTGTGAATTTGTTAGGAATAGTGATTTCACTTGTTTTCCTGAATCTCTTAATTGCTTTTTGGATCTTGTAATAGCTGGCTGCCTTAATAGTTTTGTTATCATTCATGGTACCTTTCTGGGGATGCCATGTTTCAAAACTTCTCAGAGCCACTTAGATGGTATGATGGATGATATATAATTTTGATTAATGAATAAAATGAGCAAAAGACAGCGATGCTATGTATTATGTAAATGATCTTTAGTATTGGCCTATAAGATCCCAATAGAGTCTTATGGAAAAGATCAATTGGCACTTTGGAGCAAGGTCCAACTAATGTACTAATGACCCTTATCCTACTGCTTCTTATCATTAAACTTTCAGGTAGCAATTGGTTTTCTTGAAGTTTGCCAAATTTCAATAATAGGCTAAATGAGCAAATTGAAATTAAATGCAGACAAGATAAAAAAAAAGGGGGGGGGTTCAGCCATTTATAAATGTTTCTACCTGAAAGAGCAGGTTTGCAATTTGGGATTTATTCCTTGATTCCTGAACTCCAGGTCATGGGATCGAAACAGCATTGATTATTCTGATGTACTGTACGGTATAGCATCACAGGTCCCAGGAGCCACTGCAGCAGAGAGGAGAAGAGTGAAGAAACAAAATGGAGAACTGTGAGCATGCTAAACAGGTAATTCCCAGTTTAAGTATGAGTTCCATTCTCAAGGATGTTCTTAAGTTGAACTTGTGTATAAACCGGAAGAGTATTAGTAAGTAATGTAATGAACTTGAAGCACTGGGTATTTAACTTGAACCTTTGAGTATTTAACTCAATTTTTGCTACAATGGGCTCTTTACTTAGTTATGGGTTGTCTTTACTCTTGGACTTGTATCTGGAACTGTTATATAATAAATAGGTGTGGGTTCCAATTTATTTTGGAGTCTTGTTAAGAACTCTTTAAGAAAAAAAGATATAGCACGGTCCTTCCTTAGGATTTTTATGGAGGAAAGTACCTTTTAGTACTTTTGGACCTCTCAAGAAGTGAGAGTCAAAGACACTATACAGTAGAATTCAATACAGTTACTGCTCTGGGATAGAAGCTGTTTTTCAGCCTATTTGTTCTTGTTTTTATTATCCTGTATCATCTGCCAGATGGTAATAGTTAAAAAAAAAATGGTGCCCAGGATGAGATGGATCTTTAAGAATGTTTTGAACTTTCTTAAGGCAGAGGGAGCTATATAGCTTTTCCAAAGAAGGGAGAGGGCAATCTATGATCCACTGGGCAATAACGTTGACCTCTGGAGTGCTGTCCTATCTGCCACTCTGCAATTGGCAAACCATACACAGGTACAGTAAGTTAAAATACTCTCTATAGTGCAGCGGTAGAAGGTCACCAGCACTTTTTCATTGTTGTTTTTTCCTGAGAAGTCTCAGGTAGTATAATCTCTGCTGGACCCTTTTGACCAGTGCTGCAGTATGAGATCTCCAGGTCAGGTCCTCTTTCATGATAACATCCAGAAACTTAAAACTAGCCACTTGCTCCTCTTGATCCCCATTGATAACCAAGGGCTGGATGTCTGTGTTGTGGCCCGCCAGCGGCCTGCGCAGATTGTGGCTGATCTTGACAATGAGGAGGCTGCTGTGGTGTCGCGCCAGCAGCCTGTGCAGCTGGGGCTCAAGTTGGACAGTGAAGAGGCTGAAGAAGATGTGGTACCAGAGGCAGAGATTCAGCCAGGGCCTTAAGATCCTCCAGAGGCTCCTTTAAGTGAAGACAGTGAAGTGGAGGAGCCTCTTCTCAATGCACGAGCACACAGAGCTGCCAAAAGGCAGGAGTGATTACTCAGGAGGAGGTCTCCTTGAGAGGAAGGCTTGGGGCTAATTGGCCACTCCTTTAGCCTATTTAAGTTTGCACACAGCTGGCAAACGTTGCAGGAAACAACGTGTGTTCGTCCGGTCATTTGTTGAGCATTTGAGAGTGACTTTTCCTTGCAAACCTGGTTTCTGGGCTAATTGCCAGCTATTGTAAGCCTTTATCTAATCTTTGGAATTTCTGACAGGCTGTTAAGGACATTTTTAGTAATAGCCTGCATTTGAAAAAGACTGTGTTCGTAGTAAATGGAGTTGTTCGGGGTTTGTGTGTGCTATATTTCTTGGGTTCCGTAGCTGGGGCAGAACAGTCTGATCTATTTCTTCTATAGTCCACTATAAGCTCCTTGGTCTTATTCGTCTTAAGGACCAAGTTATTGTCTATATACCATGAAAGCAGCTGGTCTACCTCACCTCGATAGGCAGACTCACCCACTCACCACCCAGAGATGAGTCTCACCACTGTTGTATCATCTGCAAATTTAATAATAGTATTACTGGCATGAATGGGAATCCAGCCATGTACATAAAGAGTATAGAGTAAGGGACTCAACCAGGGGTGAAATCCAGCAGGTTCTGACAGGTTCTGGAGTAATGGAAATTTTGAGCAGTTTGGAGAACCGGTAGTGGAAATTTTGAGTAGTTCAGAGAATCAGCAAATACCACCTCTGGCTGGCCCCAGAATGGGGTGGGAATGGGGATTTTGCAGTATCCTTCCTCTGGAGTGGGGAGGGAATGGAGATTTTGTAGTATCCTTCCCCTGCCATGCCCCCCAAGCCACGCCCCCCAAGCCACACCATGCCCACCAAGCCATGCCCAGAACTGGTAGTAAAAAAATTTGGATTTCATCACCGGACTCAACACACAACCCTGTGGTGTACCAGTGTTAAGAATAAGAGCTATGATTACCTAACCTGTCCCTCTGAGAGCAGCCAGACAGGAAATCCATAATCCAAAGGCAGATTGAATAAGAAAGCCCAAGATCCATAAATTTAGACATTAAATTTCATCAAGTTTTGTATCCCAGAGTGAGTAGTACACATTCTGCCCCCACCTGCCCACAGTTACTGTTTGTGAATATAATTACACTGTGTCATTGGTTTGGCTATTTTTAACTAGTAAGATATTAGGAACTGGTTACTGATTTGTATACATACACCATGCAGAGATGACCAGATTTATCTGTCTATAAATATTGCTAAATAAATCAAATAAATAAGACTCAATTTTAGTTTTTATGAACTGAACAATTTAACTTGGTAATAGAACTTGTTCCACATCATGCATCACATACAGCTGTCCTTCACATTCAAATACACACAAATAGAGCTCCTTATATCTTGAAACTAGAGACAATAAGTGGTGGGAATATACCTATAGCATTCCCTAGCTGGCTCTCTAGCTAAGAAACACTTCAAAATTGTGGAAATATTTCAGCCTTTATTAATCTTCTTATACCACTGATCTAAAGTCTCTTTATATATAACTATATAAATATAACTATCAGGCCCATGTGAAGAAGCCATATTCTTCCTCAAAACATCACCTCATTCCGAAGCCCCACAGCAAATCATGCAGAATGGATAACACTCTGAAGAGCTTATTTGGTTGGCCAGTTTGACCTTGTGAAAAGAGCAAGCATTAATTTTGGTATTCAGATTGGACTGACACAGTCAATCTGACCCAGCATTTCAAAAAGGAACATTACTTCAAATTGTTACTTAATCAAAACTCCACACAGCCATTTTCTTTCTTCCAATCTTCTCCCCTAAATAACTCTTTGATTGGGTGATAGTAAGAATGTTATATTAGGTATCTACCAAAAGTGACTTTATCTTCCTCCCACTGAAATGGCAACAGCAAGACAGCACCAAATCTGGAATTTATGCCTGTGTAGAAAATGTTCCCATGGGTACGAGGAAAATAGGTGAACAAATATATTTCCTTTCTTCCGTAAGTAGGGTCCCCAGCCTTTGAAAGGATACTTGGTTAAAATAAAGTGATGTTAAGAAGGAGAGAATTTAAAAGTCCTCTTGTGTTTCTGGACTACTAAAGATAGCGCTCTGGGTCTTGCATTTGTCTCTGATTTCTCTGGGTCTTGCATTTGTCTCTGATTTCTTTCTTTGTGGGTGCACGATGGCTCAGTAGTTAAAGACACTGAGCTTGTCAGGTGGAAAGCTGACAGTGTGGGTTTGAGACCCAAGCGCCATACAATGGGGTGAGCTCCCATTCCTTGCCCCAGCTCCTGCCCACTTAGCAGTTTGAAAATATGCAAATGCAAGTAGATAAATACTGTATTTTTTGGAGTATAAAATGCACTCCCCCCCCATTTCAGTGCATCTTATACAGCAAATGTTGCAGTGGGGGGAGGAGGCTTGATGTGGCACTGATCAGATATTCTAGAATAGGCTGCAGTGGTGAACGGGCCACAGCGGCAGTGAATGGGCTGCGGCAAACAGTCTGCTGCGAACTGGCTATGCTGAACTGGCCACAGTGGCAGTGAACAGGCCATGCCAAATGGGGCATGGTGGCAGAGAACAGAGCACAGCAGCAACGGTGATCAGGGCACAGTGGCAGTGGCAAACAGGGCGCAGTGGTGGTGGCAAATGGGTGGTGGCAAATGGGCTACAGCGATGGTGAAGAGGCCATGGCAGCGGTAAATGGGCTATGTCAAATGGGCTGCGGCGGTGGTGAATGGGGCACAGTGGTGACAAATGGGTGGTGGTGAATGGGCTATGGTGGCACCGAACAGGCCACAGTGAATGGGCCGCAGTAGCACCGAATGGGCTGCGTTGAATGGGCCACACCGGTGGCAAATGGGGCAAGTGGTGAATGGGCTAGGTGAACAGGGCGTGGTGGCAGTGAATGGGTGGCGGTGAATGGGCCACAGTGAACCGGCCATGGCAAATGGGCCAGATGAATACCTGATGGATGCTGGGAGACAAAGGCAGATTTTTTTTCTTGTTTTCCTCTCCAAAAATGGTAGGTGCATCTTATAGTCCAGGGCATCTTATACTCCAAAAAATATGGTAGGTACCCCTTCGGTTGGAAGGTAACAGCATTCTGTGCTCCTTTGGCATACAGTCATGCTGGCCACAAGACCTTGGAAATTGTCTTTGGATAACACTGGTCAAGATACAGAGAAGTGGTACCCTAGAATTGGACACGACTAGAAAGGGAAACCTTTACCTTTTACCTCTTTCATTGCACTGAGTATCTTGATGTTCCAAAGCAAAGTTCCAGAGCTTGAGGAAATGTACTGCTTTGGTTCTCTCTTATGATATTGATGTTCTAGTCCTCTTTAGGGCTTCCTGGTAGATTGTTGACATCCTCTAATAGCTGCATCTTTAAAAAGAAAACATAGCTTATGTTTCTCTATGAGTTTTATTTGCCAGTTCATAGTTCCTTAAACCCAAACATCACCTTGTAAATATGCTCTTGGTACCCACTCGTTTGTGCAGGTCGTCTCTGTTACACAGGCTCCATTTGCCATTGAAACAGGTCCCATTAGAAAAGGTGCAGTTGTGACTGCTTCATTAGAAAGCCCACCTTGTTCCCATTATGAATCGGAATCCAGTGATATTCCTCTAAAGCTACGCCAATCTTCCTCAGTCTATTTGGAAGACAGAGTTTTCAGAAGTAATTTAAAAGTAAAGAAATCTGTCCACTGCATGTTCCTTTCACCCATATCACCGAAAACTGCAAAGATTGGCAGAAAAAAACCCTGTAAAATTAACTTTCTGAAGCTGCAATTTAATTACTGGGCCTATGAAAAGCAGTGAAGCTTTGCCTCAATGAGGCACTTTGAAGCAGAGGTAATACGTGGTGAACTGTTGGGCAAAGGGCTCAGAGCAAGGCAAATCTTGCTCTGAGGCAAAGGCAAAAGAACAGGTTGCTGCTCTTTTCAGTTAGTGTTCTCTTTCCTACTGTTTGCTCTCACTTTAATTTCAGCCCTCAGAATTGAAGGGCACTTAATTATTTTTTTATGCCCACATACACTTACCTGAATGTTGAGAAGCTTCTGGTTTCTCTTCAGATCGCATAAATCTTTTTGCTTTTTACTAGAGAAGCTTCTTTCAGAAGCTTTTTTGCCCACTCCCTTCTTCCTCCTGAGATGAGAGAGGCGGTGATATGCCATTTTGGACCATGCTCACTTCATCAACTGTTTGAATGGTAAGGAATGTAAATCGGCCTCCATCCAGTCTATTTTCAGTTCACGTGTACTTAGACTCTACATTTGTGTTTATTTTGGCATGCAGCTTTCTCTCTCACACACACACACATACACATTCTCTCTCATTCTCTCTCTCTCATTCTCTCTCTCATTTTCTCTCTGTCTCATTCTCTTTCTCATTCTTTCTCTCTCTGTCTCATTCTCTCTCTCATTTTCTCTGCATGAAGTTTCATGCAGAGCATCCCTTTGAATGGTTAGTTCCTCCTCCAACACCCCTAAAGAATGAAGTGAGGAGTTTTAATTCTGTCATGGTTCAATGTGCATATTAAATGTATTCGATTCCCATCGACATTTAAAGAGTTCTAAAAATTCCTAATTAGATTTGATTTAAAAAATAAAATAAAATGAATCATCTAAAAATAAAACAATGAAATAATGAAAGAGCGAGACGTAGAGATTAGAAGGGGATCACCTATGAAGTGGCAAAGTAGCAAAGAAATGGAATAAAAGATTAATCAACATATGAAATTAAGAAAAAAAATATGATTGAAATGAAGCCAGACAAATATTGAAGGCTGAAGAATTTCCAGTATAAGTAGAAGCCAATGGCTGAAAAGCAGTTAACAAGCAATTTGCCAAACTGATTAGAAAAGGAAGTATGTGAACCCAGTGTCCTTTTCAAGGAGCTGACCATGGTTTGAACAAAATGATGATTATTCCCTCATCTCCCATAGCTCTAAACCTGCTGGAGATTGTGACTTTCTTGTGAAAAGCAACTGTATTGAGGATTTGTAGACAATCTGAAGTTCTCTCCTTCTACTTTTAGCAGAGTCATCTTCAATATGCCGTTTCTTCACCAGAAGTCCAATACAGCTTGATTTCTCACATATTTGTACAGATGAGAGCACAAGTAAGCTTAATATTGGTATTCTTCCCTGTATCAAACCCAAAATGCCCATGACAATTCAAATATAAGAAAGCCTTAAAGATTCTAGTCATGCACAAATTTGAGGCATGGCATCCATTTGTTCTTCACTGTTGTGTTTTATTTGCTCATTCAGTCCTGTTCTATCCCATTTCTGGACCAATCTATGTTTTCAAAGCCTCCTGAACTAACTTTGTTTCCCACAAATACTCATCTTTTGCCTATTTTTAAAAAACTTTTAAATCAAAATTTAGAGATGTGCAAACACAAATACCTGTTTCAAACTGTATATTAGTGTGGGAAATGCAAATCAGTTTGATTCACTTAACAATACACATTGCACAAAATCCTTGAGCATTCATATCCATGTTCAGGAAGTTGATAATTGATATGGGGCTCTCTGCTTCATAGCGTGACTTCTTTACTTGTTTCTTCCTTTTGCCACTGCACTTTAGTGCTAAAGGGCTACACTAAAAGCCTTTCTGCCAAGGCATTTTTAAAAAATATGATTACTCTTCAGAAGTGAATTAAGCTCTTTAATATATTTTAATTATGCCCTGAAGGAAGACCAGCAAACGACAGAGCTTACGGGAAGCCCAGATACATTCTTCTAGCTGTTTTGCCCAGCAACTGAGACTTGAAATGCTTAATAGCCATAATAGCTTTTTCCTCATAGAGGCCCATCACAATGTCTTCCAACACCATAATCTATGGTTAACTCTCTGCCAAGTGAGAAGTGTTTCCTTTTACTACTCTGAATCAGAATCTACTACTCAGACTCATTGTATAATCCCAGGTTCTATTTTTATGAGAGAGAAAAAACAAGCAGGCTCCTTATCTTCTTTCTCCATGCCATATTTCCACAAAACAGAATTTTTATTTTTTTATTCATTTATTTTGTCAAGCATATATAAGATAAAAAGTAAAAGTATAAGCATAATTTGAATACATGAAAAGGGTAAGTAAAAAGGAATATTAGGACAGGGATGGTAGGCACACTGGGCACTTATGCATGCCCCTTACAGACCTCTTAGGAATGGGGTGAGGTCAACAGTAGATAGTTTAAGGTTAAAGTTTTGAGGGTTTGGGGAAGAAACTACAGAGTCAGATAGTGCATTCCAGGCATTGACCACTCTGTTACTGAAGTCATATTTTCTGCAATCGAGTTTGGAACGGTTTACCTTGAGTTTGTATCTATTATTTGCTCGGGTATTGTTGTGGTTGAAGCTGAAGTAGTCATTGACAGGTAGGACATTGTGGCAGATAATTGTATGTACTATGCTTAGGTCAGACTGAAGTTGGCATAGTTCTAAGTTGGAGTCCAAAATTTGGAGTCTGGTGGCATAAGGTATTTTATTGCGGGTAGAGGAATGGAGGACTCTTCTTGTAAAATATCTCTGGAGTCTCTCGATTGTATTTATGTCTGATACACAGTGCGGGATCCAGACATTGTTTCAGGCCACTGATCATCGTAGTTCTTCTTTCCTGCATCTTTCCCAGTTCTGCCTTTCAAATATTTTGGCAGTATTGCAGTCATTTCAAAGGTGGTTCCAGTATGATTTTTTAGAAGCATTGGCAATTTTTTTTTTAAAAAATTTCCTTCTTGAGGAGTCTAAAAAGAGGTTGGGAGTGAATGTTTGCAACAACCATATCCACATACATATGCAATGGTCAAGTTAGAGAACTGAAGCTTTCAGTAATTTTGCTCCATGTTCTTGTTTATTAAGTCCATCTACATTCTGATTCTGATTTCAATGGTAGAAAAAGTATTTCAGCTTTCAAATCATAAAAATATCCTTACCCCAAGCAAGAAACTAATTAGTGGCTCTGTGGGAGAACAATGGATAGTACTTTTTGAACACAAGAAAATATATTAGCTTCAAGGATTTCATTTTGGGGTAAGTTTACTTAAACTTTAGTTAACATTAAGTGTGTTTTAACAGCTTTATTCACAAAAATGCCTCAGATTGGTCTTAAACTGGATTTGAAAAAGTATCCTTACCTTGCGTGCAAGGGTGAAGACTTCTCTAGAAGTACACACAACAGCTAATGTGTGCAAGTTTTTGACATATTATTACAAAACTAGACATGCTCAGTAATATTTTTAACCTGATAATGAATAATGTATCCACCGAATATGTAAATAGAAGATTTGGAGCCAGCCACTGAAACTCTCCAATACAGTACTACCCAGTAAAAGAACTGATTGTAGCTCACTCATTGCCTTTGTGGGAAGTGAACAAAATCCACTGTATTTGTAAAGCTCTAGTTGTCTGCAAGAAGGCACATGTGGATCCTCTTACAATATAAGGTGAGAAGCAGGAAATTATAAATGTTAAACAGGGAGGGAGGGAGCGAGGAGGGAGGGAAGGAGGGAAGGAAGGAAGGGAGAGGGAGGGGGGAGGGAGGGAGGGAGGGCTGGAAGAAGGAAGGAAGTCTATAAATGCTTTACAGAAATAAGACTATTCCTGCATTCCATTTTTTGTTTGTTTAATTACATTCCACTTCCAGTCTGGTTGGTGTTTTGAACTGTGGCTTAAAAGACTGGTCTCCCAGGAAACCATACCCACGTGTGACTGAAAGTCTAACAAATTAAAGCACAGTTGGAAAAGGAAACATGACTGTAAAAATGCCATAGTGGGGTTCCATATATAATATCTATTTTTCTTTCACTAGCTTCAGATCAAATTGGCTCTGTTGACAAGTCAATAGATGATTTTTCAAGCTGCTGGAATTGCAAACTCGACATGGGAGTTGAAAGTCAAGCTGTGTTTCTTTTTTCTTCTCTCTTACTTCATTTTTGAATGCTGCTATGAAAACTATTAAAATGAATAATCTATGAAATTCTAGATGATGTTGCCTGTCAGAAGTAAGCCTGGGGCCCTGAAGGTCTGGAATTCCAGGCCTTGAAACAATCTTAAAGTCAGGTGCTTGGAACTTAACTCAATCAAGCTATTTCGCCAAAGAAATATATTGCAATGTATCCTAGTGGAATCTATACTGGAAATCATTAGGCACATAAAGATGATGAATGAATGAATGAACGAATGAACGAACGAACGAACGAATGAATGAACTTTTTTCAGTGCTTACATGGATACAGGATGCCTAGCTTCTCACACGAGCCATTTGTTTGCTTGTTTTTCTTTTGTTGCCTTTCCTTGTCTGCAACATGGTTTTAGTAACTGTTTACTCCATCCTTTCAGTTATAAGGAATGGAGCCCAGTTTGTAAAAGCAAACTGACCTAATCTGATGGGGCATTGGTAGAGTCCATTGGACCAAAGGAAAGCCAGAGTGGAATCTGGCATGTTTGAATCCAAGTGTCCAATCAGAACATGTGGTTTAAGAGCTAATTTAATTTAGAATTAATTTAATTTGAGCTGCTTCAAGTCTCAAACTGACAAAATGAAACCTGCAGATAAAGCTTTTATCATTGGTTTCAGTAGTAGCTCAGCTCCTCCGGTGATGGAGACCTTCATCCCTGGCAAATGTACAGAGAGATACAGAGGTTGTGCCAAGAGTTCATCATGCCAGCAATATTCAGTTGGTTAATGAGCAGATGAAACAATAGCTTGGTATCTATTCTACAATTATTGAATATATCCTACTCTGCAGAATTTAATAGTAAGCTTTGACTCCAGAGATGATCAGACTGCTCAGCCGTGAATCTTATTCAGAGATCAGACAGCTAAACTGAACTCTCAGTAGGTAGGAATCGCAGGACCACATAGAAATGTAGCATTCCCTCCATAACAGACAGCAAAGTTAAGACTTGTGGGTGGCCATTAAGTGTTGAGAAAAATTCCCAATCCCCACAGCAATATTAGTCTTGCTACCCCAAAGTAGCTCTGACAGTCAGAGATTTTTAATGGGTAACACACAAGAATCAATGGTCAGCTAATATATCAGTGTTAGAAGCTGTCACCTTCAATGGAAGTAAAGTTGCAACTGCATGTTATCCTGAATAATGTTAAGAGGCACCACAAACAATGAAACAGTTGGAAAGGCTACAAAGTGTTTAGAAGCCACCTGGTTCAATTCTCTGCTTCAAAGCAAATCCTCACTTTGATTTGTGTATTGTTTCAATATGGTGATTTCATTGAAGTTTCCTCAAACCAAAGCATCCTTGGGACCTCTCTAAGCCTGACTGTTTTACTGATTTTGTTAGAGTATGTTTTTTTTTTCTCCCTTAACTGAAATTATGGAAAATATAAAATGACAAGAACTGTGAGATTTCCATAGTTGCATTTATTAGAAAGAGCTGCAGCAGGATCATTCTCTCTAGTTCATTTAAATTTTTCTGCAGCATTACTCCGGCAATAAACAGCTTGTTTGTTAGCATCTACATAAAGTGAGTAGGAGTTTAATGGTTCCCACAGTTTGTAGAATTACACATAAACTTTAGAAAGAAAGAAAAACCCTAAAGCTGTAACTCTCTCCCTCCAGCAGCTCAATGAGGACTAAACATGTTCAATGGTTTCAGGGTACTGGGGGCGATGGGAAACCAGGTAGAAGGTTGAATAGGATTATGAATTCTGGGATGGAGAAAGGCTGACTGAATGGCACATTGAACGGTGATATTTTGCTGCAGATCCCACCTGTTGAAGTATAAAGGGGTTTTCTGTACATACATATGCTAGAACTGAACGTTATCAGCATATTTATAATACCTGACTCCAAAGGATTGCAAATTTACTTTAATTTCCAATTTATGATTGAAGTACGATTTGCATCTGAAAAGTGCATTTTCTTCAAGTAATCACAGGGGTCTAATAATTGAGTTGGAGAGGACAGAAAGAGACTGGGAGGTAAGCTGCTTACCTATTTACGCTCGGCTTTGTTTTCCTATGTGACATTTAAATGCATCACTGTTCAATGTAGCCAAATGCTACAGATACATTTATTGAAATTTGGAAGTATACTTCACTCTTCAAAGAGATTGCCCAGTGATTGGGATTCAAAGGCAAAATGTGCATAGGTGTATCTCAGTGGTGGGATTCAAAAATTTTTTACTACCAGTTCTGTGGGCATGGCTTGGTGGACGTGGCAGGGGAAGGATACTGTAAGATCTCCATTCCCACCTCACTCCAGGGGAAGGTTACTGCAAAATCTCCATTTCCTCTAGATCAGCTGGGACTTGGGAGGCAGAGAATAGATGGGGGCTGGGCCAGTCACAGGTGGTATTTATCAGTTCTCTGAACTACTCAAAATTTCTGCTACCAGTTCTCCAGAACTAGGTCAGAACCTGCTAAATACCACCTCTTGTATATCTAGACATTCTCAAGAGCATATCTCTGCAACTCCCTACTTCAGCCATTTCTTTTTTGTAGCACAGATGTTGAAGAAAGGGTTCTAGCTATTTTAACAAACTGTAGAAAAGGTGCTAGAGGAGCACTTCTATGTGGACAAAAACACCCTTTTGCTTTTGAATCTGAAGGGCTGCACAGCAACAGAAAATCTATGTTAATTACTGATCTCAGCATTCCTCAGCATTAAGCATGCTAGATATGATATATGTTAATAGTTCAGAATTGTAGTTCAGGTTCTGGTGTATTTCAGGAGTGTGGTTCAAGTTCCCTAGACCTCATATAGTCTGACTGTTGGATGAGATGGATAATTAAGTATTATCTGCCCTCAGATGCCTATCTTTCTGCCTGATGTACTAATTTATTCTGACTCCTGCTTAGAACACAGCCAACATACAGCAACCCTAAATACTACCAGAGTACTGTCTGTAACATCAGGGACTATTTAGTGGCCTAAATCTGAACCCCCTTTGCCAGAATAAGCAAGAGTGTCTCCCAAATGCAGGGGAACTGCCTTATTATATTTTGCAGCAAGTGAAGCAGAATTTCACCATATGTCTAAAAGTTAATCTGGAATTTGAAATTACCTAATTGCATTGCTATTTGATGGTTGGATCACCAGAGATTGAATTATTTAACTCACTGAGTTGTTTAATCATATCTCATGGTAGATGAGCAATTCTTTCATGGCAAACTAGAGCACTCAACTTGAAGTTGGGAGACAACATTTACAGCCACAAATCTGCAGGTATCATCTAAAGGGTAAAGGCCAATGACATAAAGACTTTTGGGGATTATTTTCTCTCATTTCCTATATTCATTCTTTTCTTTCTTCATTTATCCCCTCTAATGAAGAACTACAAAACTTTGGGCTTGGAGGCTGCAGAGTTTAGAACAGCATAGCATTTTGAAAGGATTGTATCGGAGCAAAAGAGAGTTGATTTGTGAAAGGTACTTGATGAAATATATAAATGTCCTTGAACAAAGAGGTAAAGAAACTGAAATAAAAGGCTATTATTTTCAGAGGGGTTCCAGAATGGATTTTCCTAACATTAGGTAAAGGTAAAGGTTCCCCCTGCACATATGTGCTAGTCGTTCCCAACTCTAGGGGGCAGTGCTCATCTCTGTTACAAAGCCGAAGAGCCAGCGCTGTCCAAAGACATCTCCGTGGTCATGTGGCCGACATGACTAAATGCCAAAGCCACCCGGAACGCTGTTACCTTCCCACCAAAGGTGGTCCCTATTTTTCTACTTGCATTTTTTAATGTGCTTTCAAACTGCTAGGTTGGCAGAAACTGGGACAAGTAACGGGAGCTCACCCCATTATGTGGCACTAGGGATTCGAACCGCTGAACTGCCAACCTTTCTGATCTTAGCCAATGAGCCACCACGTCCCTTTTCCTAGCATTACTACTTGATAAATAATCTGCATTTGTTCCATCTTTTCTGTGGTGGAGTGATACCATAATACAAAAGTATGAAGGCTATTGCTTAATGCATTGTAAGCCACCCTGAGTCTCCGGAGAAGGGCAGCATATAAATTGAGCCGCCCTGAGTCTCCGGAGAAGGGCGGCATATAAATTGAACCAATAAATAAATAAATAATGGAAGATTGATAGTGGATTGTAAACCTTTGATGTGTCCATTACTATGATAGGATAATTGCACTGTGAAACCTCTTTGAAAAAGACCAGGAATGACACTCGAAAGAGTAGACTGAGATATGTGTCAGTAGGAGATTGGGATTCATCATGGTCATATTCAAAGAAAGATTTTTAGTCAGAACATTTATTTGGCTTAGGTCCAGCAGACTGCAATGGGGTTCTGAAGAAAGTACTGTGTTTCTAGAAGCTGGAGATGAGCTGTAAGGAACCTGCCTGGCAAATCCTGTCCTATCCATCTTGACTTTAAGGACATGGTGGTTACTACCTACACTGTAGTAATGCTTGTGCTTGAAAAGCTTGCATTATTATACAGTAGGTTATAATGCACTATAAATGCAGTTTTTGCACAACACATTAATAATGGGACCAAGAATGGCCAGCTACCTAAAAATTAACAGCATTTCTTATTATTTTAATTAGGAAATATCCATTGATTTATAATTGACATCATAAAGTATTTCTTATAGTTTAATATACACAGTTGCATATGTGATTTGTATGTACAAACCAAAACATTTTCACCAAGAGTCCAGCACAAAATTTCATTTAGGTATTTCATATTTGACATCAATATTTTGCTGAATTAAAATTGCCTATGATTTCATGACATTTCTCTCATTGTTGAGTTGACATTTCAATATAAAAAAAGCTGCTGGCGTAGAATTGTTGATTTGCTAAAAAAATGTTCAGTTTAATCATTTTTGTTTAAACAATCTTTCTTCCTCTCTATGAACTGAGAAAGCTGGATTGACCATAGGTTATTCAGAAATAAACTTGTTATTATTGATAAAAATGAAGTAAATTCCTTTTTTCTGGATGCTAAAGTAGAAAATGTGCACAATGGCAACAAATCTGAATATATTACTAAGGGGACAGTGAAACTTACTTAGAAGCAAACATTGATTTGCAAATTATTTTTACCTAATGAATTACTAAGGGTTTGTAAAAAGAGTTTTGAGACAGAAGTTTCCATGTCGTCAATCAGACCAATTACTCAGGCCTCATTTCTTAAATTAACCTAATCCACAACAGTGTTATGATATTACAGTGAAGTAATAATATTCTGATTTCTTTGGAGGAAAGATGAGATGCAAAACAGATTTTCACATTCAGATTATTTATTTATTTATTTATTTATTTATTTATTTATTTATTTATTTAATTAATTAATTAAATAAATAAATATTTTGCATGATTTATATCTCACTTTTCTGCCCAGGGAAGTCAACAGATATGTATTGAAACAGTTAAAACACTTAATCTTATGAGAAACAATTTAAAGCACTATTCAAACTACGCAGAGAAAAAGTATGGACAAAGAGAAAGGTCTTTTTTAAAAGCAGAAATGATGCAGGCCATTTACCACTGTCAAAGATATATGTTGCATGATTTGACATCAATGTAGGAAAAGGCTCAATAAATGAGTCTCAGAAAATGAGACCATCCTTTAAAGTTTTTGTCATTGAACTTTATGTCTCAGGTGGTTCATACACTGTGAAAATGTTTGTTTGGGTGGTAAAACCTGAAGTTACTTAAAAAAATCGAAAAATTAAAATCAATATCTTCACTTGTGCTAAGAAAACAATATGACCAATTGTCATCTTAGACACAGTCCGAAAAAGGTCCTAATATCATGTTCTGATTAGTCACCTAACTGTTACATTTTGTACCAATTAAAACTAAAAGACCTTTATGGACAGACCCACATAATCAAGTCAAGAAGTAAACAGGGACTTCTCGATTTCAGATCAGCTAAACTTCAGTAGAAATAACAGATTTCTGAATTCCATCAGTTCACCCACTCTTATCATTATTATTTTTTGCATCTGCAAAAGGTTAGTTCAGTTTTCTCAAAAGGCATGTGCCATCAGCATCCATGGCAATTCTGCACATGTACAGTAAATGATGAAGGCATCAACAAGCCATGCATGCCTTGCTATGAACTGGTTGACACCACACAACCCAAAGGATTTTCCTTTGAGAGATATTTTTGTAGGAATGAAAGTGCAGATATATATCCCAATTAAAAATAGAACTCAGCACAGTAAAAATCTGCAATGGAGGCTTCCCCTTTGTATCTCCCTACACATTCATTGAGATTTTGGAGTATCTTATTGTTTGTAGTATCATAAAATCAAATTGTCTAGCATTCAATTTGATTTTATAATATATCCATGACACAGAAGATTTTTGTTCACAAAACTGATCACAATTACATAGGCACCCAGTGTTTGTTGAAGGTATTCAAAAGTTGTTAGCTTTACCCTTGGTTACTATATGAAAAAAAAATGCCTGCCTATTGACTTGTCTCTAGGGATAATTCATAGAGCTTTTCAGTAATCTCTTAAATCCTGTTTTCTTTCTTTTGTTTTTTACTTCTCTCAACTCAAACATAATTTTTTTCGTCTAGTCTATCATCTGCTCATATCTTATGACCC
This sequence comes from Pantherophis guttatus, assembly GCF_059756535.1. NCBI lineage: Eukaryota > Metazoa > Chordata > Lepidosauria > Squamata > Colubridae > Pantherophis > Pantherophis guttatus. Next base: position 159,910,805 of record NC_142063.1, read on the forward strand.
AAATATGTTGTGTCTCTGCTTGGTAATCACTATCTTAAGGCAGCAATTGTTTTGTCTTGTGCAAGATGGATTTACTGTGTTTTACTGCAGTCTAAGAAACTGTCTCCAGCAATTCATAATTTCAAGGTGTCAGTCTTCTTTTTCCACTTTTGCTCAACATCCAGCTATCACAACCATATATTATCACTTGAAGAACCATTGCTTCAACTATTTTGATGTTTGTTTGAAAAAAAGTCTTTCTCCTCCCGAACTTGTCTAAATTTGTCATTTCCTCCCTCTTATTTATCTACTTTTTACTTCCCTGGCACAATGTCTATCTGTATTTATTCCTGAGCCTAAGAAAATAAAACTATCTACAATTTTCACTTTGACATTAATCCAGATTTTTCATTTCCCATTTTTTACTTTCATAATAAGCTTTTCTAAATCTTTTTTTTTTTTTTACTTAGTAAAAAGACGGGGCATGTTCTAATCTCAAATTATTAATAGCTCATCTTCCAATTTTGATTCCAGTTGTCATCTCTTTCAATTCTGCAAATCCTATGCCAGACAGGCCCATATGGGATAATATGTCTCTTTGTCTCACACTCTTCACCTATTCTGAATCATTCTGTTTCTTCAAACTCAGTTGTTACAATAGCTTCTTATTCATTCTAGAGATTCTGAAAAGAATAATCCCATGTTCTGGCATACCTGTTTGCCTTCATATATTACACATTCTGGAATTATCTACATAAGGACCTTACTTTTGTAGATGAAAGAAAGGTACATGTCTTTCTTGTTCACTCTATTAAGTCTGAGGAGGACTTATAGTTTACTGCCAATCAATTATACAGATAAAAACAAACTCCCTAATAATCCCACTATGCACTCTGTGCCTTCTGTTAACAAATCTTATACAAGATGCAATTGGCCATGGTAAAGGCAGGCCTTAGGTCTTCCTCTTGTCATAGGGTCATCCATCAAGGGGTGGGGTAGGCATGCCATCCTCCTGAAATCCAAGTACCCCAATGAAACAAAAGAAACTAGCAGCACAACCCAAAATTGCTTACTATGTCTAATTGTCATCTAGAGTCTTGAGTTTATATCTAAGTATAGTGGTTCATGAACTCTTATGTGGACTGTGAAACCGCCAACCTCACACATTCATTCATGCATACATAACATTTAGACACCACCAGGGGTGAAATCCAGCAGGTTCTGAAAGGTTCTGGAGAACCGGTAGCAGAAATTTTGAGAAGTTCGGAGAACCGGCAAATACCACCTCTGGCTGGCCCCAGAGTGGGGTGGGAATGGGGATTTTGCAGTATCCCCTGCCATGCCCACCAAGCCATGCTGTGGGAATCAGGTGGCCATAGTATATGTGTAGATCGGCCTGGCTGGTTGGACACGTATACGGAGCTTGGCACCGAAATAAGCTGAGTAGGAAAAGCGGGTTCAGCTAGATGACCACTAGAGAGGCCCTATTTAGAATGGAGGCTGTGTTTGCAAGGCATAGACATCTCCTTGTAGAACATTCCTGAGGACTGAGGTAACCTCTGATAACGGGGAGATGGGCCTCTCGGCTAGCAGAAGAATATGCTGGGAACGAAGCCAAATATGATAACATAGCAAGAGTTAAGTTTTGTTTCTGCCTTAGGTATCGCTTTCCTAGAATTCATGTGATTTACTGTAATATGGTAGAATGTGAAAGTTATGTCCAGATATGGAGAAAATCCTTTGTATCACGGATGTAATATGAGAATGTATAGCTGTAATCATGCCTTCTGATACACCCTCTACCCTTGTTTAATAAAAGAGAGAACTGGAGTCAGCTCGAGGCGATCTCATCCCGAGAAAACACTTGTCCTGTGTCTTCTCTAACCTGGACTACTCATGAGGAGCCCGCCAGATGATCGCAACACCATGCCACGCCCACCAAGCCACGCCCACAGAACCGCTAGTAAAAATATTTGGATTTCACCACTGGACAGCACTAAGTAGGACTTCTCCTTTATAAACCTTGCTGTAGGTTTAGATGGTGACAAAACACTTAAGTTCTTTTTATTAATATTTACTCCCATGATTTTTTTTCAAGATTACCCTTATTACATACAGTTTACAAGAAACAGGAAAATAATCATACAGTTTACAAGTATAAAAATAATACAAGAGTTTTTGTCTCCCAGATTGGGAATCGTATTATAGGGCAGCCAAGCTAGTATGGATAAGGGAGTGGGCCATTTTGGAAAATAGGAGAATTCTAACTTTAGAAGGCCATGACCTACAGAAGGGGTGGCATGCATACCTGTGGGACACAGATAAAAAAAAAAGAAAACTTATTTCCATAGGCATAAAATCAGGGAATCTCTAATCCAAACATGGACCGGAATTAGACAGCGTTACTATACAAAAGTTCCCAAATGGCTCTCCATGATGGAGGCCTTGATTTATCCAAACAGGTGGGGAATGGAGAAAATGTGCAGATATAAAGATATATTAGATGGGGGAGGAAACTTCAAATCAATTGACACTTTGAGAGACCAAGGTATAAATTTGGATTGGTGGACCTACCTACAAGTAAAATCAAGATATCAGAAAGACAAGGAAGATTATGGCTTAGAATTAGGATATAATGGACTAGATAAAATTTTGATGGGACCGGAGAAAAATTTTTTGGCCAAACTATATAACTATTTATTAGATGAGGACAGTGCTGAAGAGACAGTCAAAAACCAATTGAGAGTATGGGAGAAGAACATAGGACATAGTTTAAATTTCAACGAATGGGAAGAGGCATGGAACAAAAATTATAAATTAACTAGAGCCGCGACATATAAGGAGAATCAATACAAAATGCTCCACAGGTGGTACTTAGCATCTGCCAGACTAGCTAAGATGTTTCCTAATATGCATCCCAATTGCTGGAAATGTGGCCATGGTCAAGGCACCTTCTTTCATATGTGGTGGACATGCCCCGAAGTGAAAAGATTCTGGAATAAAATTTGGAGTTGGATACAAGAAATAATTGGAGAAGTCATAGAATTTATGCCAGAAATATTTCTCCTGGGAATAGTAAAGAAGGGGTATGGAAAGAAAAAGATCCATCTGATAATACACATAACCACAGCTGCTAGACTGGCATATACACAACTCTGGAAAGAGAAAACCCTGCCACCAGAAGAACTTATAATTAGGAAAATTCTGGAGTGCGCAGAGATGAGTAAATTAACGTATGAAATAAACAACGATGAGAACTCAGAGTATTATACTGTGTGGGAAAGGTGGTACGAATGGTTGAACAACAGAATTAAAGAGAGAGTATAAGGTATGATAAATAGGTAGTAATAAACTGACTAAGTGACACCAGAGACATTTTATGTATATATGTATAAACACTGCAGATCCAATGTAAATAGAAATGAAACTTTTGTCTTATATATATATAAAACTTAATAAAGTATATTTTTAAAAAAATAATACAAGAGTCAGATGGCCAACTATTAAACTCCCAATCTTGGTTGAAAAGATAGAAAAAGGGATAAATGTAAAAAGAAAAAGAAAACTTGGACATCCAGTTGAGAGGACAGAAGATGTGCAATGAAAGAGATAGTGTATTTCCTCTGCTTGGTAGATGGCACACAAACCACTCTTAAACCTCAGAATTTTCATTACCATCAAAACCCCTTGGTTAAGTTAGCTCTGGCCCGTCCTTGCCTTCACAATTCCATTGCCCCTCTTTTTGTTATTGTTGTTGTTGCTATGCGTTCTTTTGTTCCTCTCCTTTACTAAATCCTTTCTGTTCATCTAATATTTGCCTATCTGTGGTTCCATTGTTCTTTGCAGAAGTTAAGCAAAACTTTGCTTCTGTGAGGAATTAGTACAATGGCTTCTTTCCTTCCTTCTTTGGCATGGATATATTCACCATTTTTTCCAGCCTCTAGATCATGGGTGTCAAACTGGCAGCCTGTGGGCCAGATTAATCACGCACAGGCCATGTCCACCCCAGCTCTGCAAAGGGGGGCGAAATGTCACAAAATGTTACATGATGGCAATGTGACGCGGTGAGTTTGACACCCGCACTCTAGATCATCCATAGTCTTGCTCTATGTTTGTTGAAGAATGTAGACTTTAAGTGCTGCTTGGACAGCTAGCTGATTCCTTGTTATTTCTTACTTTCTAGTGGAGATAGTTCCTTAATCTAATCTATAGCTACAAATGTTTCTGACATTTTAGAATCATATTTAACTAAAGGTTTCAAAATAGTCTTGGCATCTTTCTTTCATATTATTTGCCTTCTTTATATATTTTCCATAATAGTTGTATGTAAACTCTCTTACGATCTTTTGGATCTCCTTAAAAGTATCTTATTTTATCTCTCATAATCCCTTTCTAATATTGACATTCTTGGCTGAGATATTTTTCCTTGTCCTAGCTTGCCTGATGTAAAACTGTACTCTCAATTCATGTACTGTATATCCATCCTGTTGCCAAAGTTCTCCTTGTTTGGTTCTCAAGATAGCTTGTTCTGAAAACCACTAGTTTCTTTTCCTCTTTGCAATTTGGGGGGCAGGAGTTCAATTTTGGTTTCGTTTTTCCAGTCTCTTATCTCTTTCTGTAGATCTTCCTCCTCTGCTTTGGAAAAGAAAGGTGTCCTGCATCTGTTCCTTGTATTGACCTCATATTCTGACCAGATTAAGTCTTCTAGATTACGTCTTGCTAGCACACATATTTTATTTAATGTTCTAAATTACGAATTAAGTGCATGTTTCTGGGATTATAATTGCACTGATACAATTCTGATGATGACTATACAGTGATGCCCAAGTGTAAATAATGCATTCATATTGCCTGAAGCAGTTATTGGCATCAAACAAATAATTCTCTTTGCAAAACCCTGTTAATCTACTTCTGTGTTACTGTATTTATTGATTCAAAATCTTCCTGTAGTTCCAGTTTCCCCATGTTTTCAATCTCAGTATTATAATTACTCATGAATTGTACCATATTCTTTTTTAGATATTACATTTAATGCCTCTTCTTATAATTTATCATGGAATTCTTCAGTGTCTTTCTCTGCTGCATCTGTAATAAATGTATAAAGTAATATAACATGGAGGTTCACTGAACATTGACTAATTCTAACAGATATACAATTTTTTCTTGGGTTATATTTAAGCACATAGTGAGCAGTGGCCTTTTTGAGTATAATTACTATTCTTTCCTTTCATATTGTCTTTCATGCCTTGAATAATCATTGTGTAACAATGTGATATAAAGCACTCCATTCTGATGTATCTCATTTATTCCTAAATAACTGAGATTTTCACTTCATTTTAACTTCAGTAATTGAAGTTTTCCTTAGTTTGTGCTTCTCACATTCCATGTTCCAGTTGTATATGATCTTATAAAATGAAAAATTACCACAATTGATCCTACTAGGAGCTCATGCCTCACTCTTGGCATTTTTATTGAGCTCTCCTAACATGTCAAGACAGCTGCAAATTTTATTAAATTAACACACACACACACACACACACATAAAATATAAGATACAATAGTCTTCTCAGAAGGAAAGAGAATGGCGACTTGCAAAATATTATCAGTTTGGGGCACTTCTTTATTCTTCCATAATTGTGAAAACAGATAGGCAACTCCTATGTTGTTAATAAAAGAAGAAATAAAATTTTGCCCTAATAAACATAAAAGAATTTAAGTCTACTACTAAAATGTTCAATTGCCAAGATTTCTGCAATCTAATTTCTTTTGGATTTCAACAAATCTAGTTAAAGAATGTTCTCTTAACTATTTATTCTAGGATGTAACCATGGTCAAAAGCTTGATATTGGCCATGATAATCTTATAAAGGAAGACATACTGGCCAACTTTTTCAGCTGTTGAGCTCAGTGGTGAAATCCAATTTTTTTTACTACTGGTTCTGTGGGCGTGGCTTGGTGGGCATGGTGTGGCTTGGTGGACGTGGCTTGGTGGGTGTGGCAGGGGAAGGATGCTGCAAAATCCCCATTCCCTCCCAACTCCTGGGGAAGGATATTGCAAAATTTCCATTCCCACCCCACTCTGGGGCCAGCCAGAGGTGGTATTTGCCAGTTTTCTGAACTGCTCAAAATTTCCGCTACCGGTTCTCCAAAACATGTCAGAACCTGCTGGATTTCACCCCTGGGTGAGCTGATAATTAACTCATGGCAGTCATTATCCTAACCCCAGCACTTAACCCTAATTCTTAATCAGAACTCTGAACTCTGAATCAAAGCAACACAAATCAATGCAATTCATTCTGGGATGCTGTATAATGACTCCAAGAAGCATTGGGAGAGGTGGGCTATAAATTCATATAATTTGTAATCAGCTGTCAAACTCAACTTTTTAGTATCGGTCTTAAATGAGGACAACCCACAAAGAAGAAACATCCCTTTTGCCTTTCAGCTCCAATCCAGGAGCCCTCAAGCAGTCACATTCACGACAAACCATTTTATACCAAATTTATATTTTGCTGATAAAGAAATAAAGGGCTAAATAGCTTGAAATAGATCTATACTAATCTCCCTTTATTTCTTTATCAGCGAAATATAAATTTGCACACATGCACACATACACATTCTTCTCATTGTTAACAGAAAAAAAAAAACAGTTGCTTTAAACGGCTTTAATTATTCTGGTTTTATCCAGCGAGGGCAATATTTTGTATGCAAAATGTTAACTTTCTACAGTATATAGTATGTATTTTCTGTTTATTAATAAATCCAGGAATTTCAAATCAGATTTCACTCTCATGTATACATTCAGTGTAGATAAGCACATCAGTATCATTTAATTCAAAACAGTGTTAGGAGAAAAACATTAATGAAAGGATGGACTTAATAGAATAAAATTCCAATACTTTTTTTTTTAGTTTACCAGCAAGTTAATAAAACATATTTCAGAGTTTTTTATTTATATAAAGGTGATAGTTAATTGGTCAGTAAAAAAAAAAGTTGTCTTTATTGTTCCAAAAGATGATAGAAATATAGTGAAAGTGAGGGACAAAAACTTCAGAACACCAATTAAAATGGAAAAATAAAATGTGTATTGTATATTTCTGTCAAATCATGTTTTATTTATTTACTTATTTGTTTGATTGATTCATTTCTATAGCCGCCCATCTCAGCAAATGATTCTGGGTAGCCCTTAGTTCAGAAACATATATTACAATTAAAACCTTAAAAATACTTTAAAACAATAAAAACCATTAAAACACTAAAAAACATTAAAACGTCTAATTAGTTCCCTTGTTGGCTCACTTGAAAACAAAATATCATGGTTTGTTACAAATTTCAGCACAATGTTTTAACTATATATTTAAATAGTTTTATTTTAGTTATAAAAGAAAATGAATATTCCCCTTTGGTGAAAATAAATTCTGAAGAAGGGCTAATGGAGTGGCATCTAGTCTTGGTAAATCATTCTGTTTCAGTGCAATAAATATAATTATAGTACACTTTTTAGAAATTGTTCCTTGAAACATAAGGCAAGGACCTTTGGGAATTTGAATTTTGCACTGCAGGAAGTATAACTTGATTACATCGTGATAGTTTGCCATAAAACAGATTTAACAAGTAACTTAAAAATATTGCAAAGTGGGGCTTAAGACCTTAATCAGATGTGCTCATGCAGAATAATGGGATTGCCTTCTAGCACATAGGGATCTGTTTTATGCATTAAGTCACAAAAGAGGGGCTGCACATGAGGAATGACATCATAACATACTTCTGCAATTCCATATCAACATCACAGAGTTTGAGGCAGGTATGTTAAGCCTCAACATTTGTGTGATGATATCATCACACATACAGGATATCGTTCCCCCTTGACCATGGCCATGCTTAAGTATGATCAGAACATTTGGTTAACTGGGCAATAGTTTCCCAACATGTTGGGAATATCTTTCATATCATCTGCTATCTACTCCTTTCAGATTAGATATGAAGTATTTGCATAGTCAAAACATGTGGACATTTGAGCTCTGGACTTTTCCTCTATATTCAGCATCTCACAACATCAAAGTTTTTATCTGAGGAGAAATTTAATTCCTCGGCCAGACTTTTACAATTCAGATGTCTTTACTACCGGTTTGCAACAGGGCCGCGTGCACATTCTGATGACATTAGGATCCTCCCTCCGATTTTACTACCAGTTCTGTAGAACCGGTCTGAACTGGGGGCAACCCACCACTGATGCAATCAGATTTGTTGAAGACATGGATCCAAGAGAGTGTCATCATCCTTGCCCCCTATGCTGAAGGCCCCAAGATAGATAGCTTTCCTACTTAAATACATTTATTTAATTGAGGAGGAGTAACAGAGAAAGATACTATAGCTAGCTCTTGCTGTTACTAAGCTAGTGGGGAAGTTAAGATAGGTTGTTGCTGTAGATCTTGTGAGCAAACACTGTTATCAACAGTGGGACTTTGGAGACAGGCTCAATCACAATCAGCTGGGAATTGGGGAGCAAAATAAATACATCGTTTTGAACTTTGAATTCCTAAATAAAGCAACTTCAGCGAGTATTAAATTCCAGAGCCGAATAAAACTCAGGTCTCTGGCGGAATGATGCTTTGTACCATACGACTTGGCTCAGAAACTACTGTTTAATGCAGACACTGACATCTGCAAACACAACCATGGTCAATAATTTATATAACGAAAACTACAGCAGTCACCCATCAGAGAATTCAGCTTTCCCCTAAGCTTGGATACAAGCCATTTCATTAAGCAGAGGCTTATTTAAAACTTGTAGCAGTTTTGCAGAAAGCCTGATAAGTTTACCATTTCAGAGAGAGAATAAAAGACGGGATGTCTGGCTATCGAGCGGTAGTAATCGTGTGCAGTGTTTAATACATTTATGAATTGTGTTAGGCTATAAAATATTTTCCCTAGCTAAATCTTTCTCTCTTCTTCTTTTCTTTCAGTTCATTATTTTAACATACTTTCCTTCAGAAAATAAACTAAGAAGACAATATAGATCATTACTAAATGATATAATTGGGCTTAGAGCCAAAGGGCCAATTACACAAATAAAAAACACAAAACTGCCCCTTGGAATTCTGCCAGTTCCTTCTACTCTCCGTAAGCTACAACATTCCCCTAAAGTTGCCTCTGAGCATGTGCCCCAAGGGGCTAAAAGAACCAAAAGTCAGAACTTTGATCTTGCACAAACAGAAATATTTGCAATAAAAAGCACCTTTAAAATTCAGCTGATGGGTTTCTATGTCCCTGTACTGCTCCAGTGAACATAGTTTGGGAGCTCATTAAGGTACTTTAGCAAATATTTGGAGAAACATTACTTCAGCAGCAACCTTCACTTTCTTTCTATCTTTATTTTTTTTTCCTGCTAATTTCCCAGCAACGGGGAATAATCTTTGTGCAATTTTTCCCAACATTCCCAGCAAATGCAGAATTATTGCTCTCTCCATATTGTTCCAATATGGAGAACAAACCAGGGGTGAAATGCAGCAGGTTCTGATATGTTCTGGAGAACCGGTAGCGGAAATTTTGAGTAGTTTGGAGATCCGGCAAATACCACTTCTGGCTGGCCGGCCCCAGAATGGGGAGGGAATAGGGATTTTGCACTATCCTTCCCCTGCCATGGCCACCAAGCCACGCCCACCAAGCCACACCATGGCCACCAAGCCACGCCCACAGAACCAGTAGTAAAAAAATTTGGATTTCACCACTGGAACAAACAAACATATTGGATCTTCTTCACCTAGGGAAGGACTGTGAATTTTTCCCTTTTTCCAGCAATATGACAGGGTATCGACTCTTCCTCACTTCTCCCTAACTGTTGAATAAATACACCCTGAAGACCACTTTTTTTCCTGCCATGTCTGCATTGATGCTTTCATCTCATTCCCAAGCCATTTGATCGTTGGGCGGGATCTGCCTACCTTCTTTTGGCCAGTCTTGCTGCTGCAGTAAGTCTCCCCAGTCACTGGGGAGCAGTTTAGTGGCTGCATTGGGCTTGGACCACAGGAGAGACTGGATAACCTCCTTCCACAGAATAATGCTTCACTTGCACTTTCTATAGCACCTGTCAGGACCTATGTAGGCTCCTCATAAATGTGGGGTCAACAAGTTTTTTGAAACAGTATTGGTCTTGGGTTACATAGGGTCAACTGAAACTGGGTTCTGACACTTCTGTGTTACTTGTTCTCTCATTAGTTCTGCCATTAGAGGTTTTCCACTGCTTGTAGATAGCAATAACAATAGCACTTAGACTTATATACCACTTTACAGTGCTTTGCAGCCCTCTCTAAGCGGTTTACAGAGCCAGCACATTGCCCCCAACAATTTGGGTCCTCATTTTACCGACCTCGGAAGGATGGAAGGCTGAGTCAACTTTGAGCCTGGTGAAATTTGAACTGCCAAATCACAGGCAGACGGCAGTCAGCAGAAGTAGCCTGCAGTACTTGCACTCTAACCACTGTGCCACCATGGCTCATAAGGCAGATAAGGCACTCTATGGCTCTATTTTTCCTCACTGATGTGAATTCTGAGAACTTCAGCTAGTATTAAGCAGCTGCAGATTCTGTGGATATTTGCGCAATACACATCATATCTTTGGATGTTATTGGTGTGGTGCCATCATTTTGATTACTCTATTCCATTTTCCATATATTTCAAACTGAGAGCCAGTTTGGTGAAGCGGTTAAAGCATTAAGCTAGAAACCAGGAAACTGTGAGTTCTAGTTTCACCTTAGGTACGAAGCCAACTGGGTGACCAGCCTGGCTCTCTTAGCCCTAGAAAGCAGACTAGGGCAAATCACTTCTGAAATCTGCTGAAAAAACCTGCCATGTCTTGTCCAGGCATTCACCAGGCGTACAGACACAGGCATCTTCAATGCACTGAGAGCCTTGATGATGATGATCATTGTCAATATTCTCCATGGCCATTCACCCCCATCTTCTGGTGTTGCCCACAAGGTTAGAGATGGACTCCTTGATTATTCACTGTCAGTACTGACATTATTTTATTATACTAGTCAAGGACAGAGCATACTCATTATCTGCTGTTTCCTCCCACTACCTCCTCTGTGTCTTCTATCAGTGGGACTTTCCTGGAACATTATATTTTTTAAAAAACCACTTCCGTGTCCAGAAAGCAAATTATTGGAATATATATATACAGTATCTGTCCTTTGGAGATGTATATGTGTGTGTATTCATGCATGGGTGTATACAGAATGTGAGTTTATTCAGGGATGGGTCTGGCCCTGTAAATCACACTCTCCTTTTTTTTTTTAATTTGATTTATATGCCGCCCTTCTCCGAAGACTCAGGGCGGCTTACAATGTGCTCAGCAATCCACAAGATTTTTCTAGCATAGTCTATAGGTATTTTATTTTGCATCTTTTTTATTGTTGCAAACTCTCTAAGATACTGTCTGTTCCTTGTGATTTTCTTATATATGTAATACAGTATATATGTAAAAAATGTAAAATGCTTAACGAAAATAAGAGGCAGGAGGTGAATCTCTCAGCGTTTCCCTTGTTTATATACTGCAGCAACGCAAGTGACCCAACTATATGAGAACTGCCATATTGAGAAAAGATCTTAATTCTTTGATTTTAATTTCTTCCGTTAATTCCTTTGACTTTTCTTTTGCACAAATATTGTCCTTGCTTAATCTGATGGCTTCAATCTGTTTGCCAGCTGAAATATCAAATCTGCAGTGGTGCAAGAATAGAGGATTAATTTTAATCATGCCAGACATTTATATATTTGTAACTGGAAAAATAAGTTACAGAACTAAAGAGTGATTTCATGGGAAAGAATAATATTGAGGAGTAAAAGATGGTCTTGAAGAAAGCATTCATCAGTTATTATGTAAATAGCAGTTCATACCTGAAAGCAAGGAGTTGAGTGAGAAAGACACTTAAGATTATCCTGCCTTGACCTTCTTTGGTAAAAGAGGGGAGTAAGAGAGTCTTTGGCAGCTTTCAAGATTCTGCTTATTATGTTATACCCTGCAATGATACAGTTCCAGGAATTATTGTGAGGTCTGATTCCTGGCCTGACCTACCTCAAAGGCTGACATCACACTTGAAAGCCTCACAACTCTTGAATCAGAGAGCTATTGAACTTTTCCTTTGATTGTGAAGATGGCACCAGATCCTCAGGGCACTTCACTGTATGTAGATCAGCTTGCTCAAGCATTGTTAAAACATCAACAGCAAGTGGACATACAAATAATAAATTGCCATGGTCCAATTAATGCATCATTTGGAGCAAGGCTTATCTCAGCCACAAACAACTGAAAAGTCTATAGCCTGCTGATCTTCCTTTGCTCTCATGGGATATTAATACAGATGTTTGGAGGATCCCAGAATCAAATTCTAAGTATACAATTCAGGGCAATTTTTAAAGGTGGGTTGACCATGAGAATTTCTTGATTGCTCCAAGGATTGCTCCAAGATGACATTTGTTCTGAGTGTTGTAGAAGGACAGACCAAATGACCTGGATCCTTCATTGACCATAGTGATCCATTTCTGGATGATTAGAAGAAATTTCATGTAATGATTTCAAGCGGCATTTGACAATGTAGGCAAGAGAACAATAGCAAATTTAAAGGTTTACAACCTGAACCACAGTCAACCCACAGAGTTTGTGAGTACATATTTGATTTGTCAGTAGTATGGGATAGTGTGATTTTGCTTTGATTTACCAATTCTGAGAAGGTCTTGGTGATGAATGGAGAAAGGAGTTAGTGAGACAAGGCACAGCAGAGAATTTGGAAGAACTGTTCAAACATTGTGTGTTAATAGAATGATGACTGGAGCAGTTGAGATACAAAGGGAATAGTAGAAGGAAGAAGCTTTACAGTCTGCTTTCAGGCCTAACCCTCTCTGTGTTCTCCTCAATGTCAACCCTTAGAGGTCTGCCACCACTATTACTAGAGGGCGAACCAGAGGATGAAGAAGATTTTGTGCTTTCTGTCAAAATATGTCTCTAATACAGGTCATATTATAACTGGAAGAGAGAGGAACATTCCTTTTGTGTCAGACTCTTTGCAGCAAGATATACCTAGTGATGTTAAGTGGGAGGTGGAAAAAATGAGTCTGTAGTTGGTTTCCAAAATACCTTCTCAGTGTTTCCTTTGCATGTGGGAGTGGCAACTGACTGAGAGGGGAAGTGGTATAGAAAAGATGGTCTTGAAAAGGTTTTCAGTGATATTTCTTATTGAATCCAGAAAGGAAGGAGGGAGTGAGAAAGAATCTCAAGATTTCCCTGCCTTGATTTTTTTTTTTTTTTTTTTTTTTTTTTTTGTATAAGACAGGGGGAAAAGAATCTCTGTCAGGCTTTCAAGATTCTGTAAATATATCCAGCAGCTGTAAGATGGAGTTCAGTAGTTCTTTTGAACTCTGTTTTTTGACTTGACATATCTCAAGGAGTTGGTAGATAATTTTGACCCCGCTCACTTGCGCATGGAAGACTTCTCAGTCATCGAAAGAGTTAAGTGTAGTCAAACTGAGAGCATGACTGAACACTAAAATAAAACAGCTTTTCAATAATCATAAAAGGTTTTTTTTTATGTTACCACCAATAAAATGTCATTGTAATCTTGGGACTTATCTGTACATTCTTGGAGGAAAGCATTTATAATGCCAAGGCTCCAGAAATTATCATCAGGGGATTCCTGTTTAAATCTGAGAGAATCAAGGAACTGAGGCTTTTAAAAAGTGTTTGTAAAACAGTTTTAATTTTCTCCCAGAATGAATTGTATGTATTTGTTCACATAGAAGAAAAAAGAAGTATGCTCTCAAGGATACTGCTAGGAGTTCTACTGTCTCAGAACAATTTCCAAGATTGAAATTTACTTTCTTATAATGTTCAACTGTACTATTGAATAACCAGGCAAACATTATATACATAATTTCAGCATATATTCACATAGTCTATCTTCCAGTATCATATTAACCAATATTATATAGTCACACAATTTTTTTTTTTTAATTTGATTTATATGCCGCCCTTCCCCGAAGACTCAGGGCGGCTTACAATGTGCTCAGCAATAGCCTTCATCCTTTTGTATATTTATACAAAGTCAGCTTATTGCCCCCACAAACTGGGTCCTCATTTCACCTACCTTAGAAAGGATGGAAGGCTTAGTCAACCTTGAGCCTTGGCGAGATTCGAACCCTGCAGTAATTGCAGACAGCTGGTCTTAATAACCAGCTTAATAACAGGGTGCCTTAAACCCCTGTACTACCAAGGCTCTTCAATATATATACATATACAATATATATATACAATATATATTCTTATATATTATTTTATGTAATGTGTATGTGTATTTGTCAGTGTGTATATGTATATGTATCCAGTATTCATTCATTTCAAAGCATTATGGATCAATAATGAATGAGCCAAAGTGAGCCGGAATCATGTCAGTTGAATAGCTCACCTTATACCAGGTTCCCTCAGCTAGGATTTGGCAGTAAATCACAACTTACCTGAATAAATAATTCAGTTACTAGGTTAGGATTTTTTTAAAAGTCTGCTATATACAAGTCAGTTGGGTAAGAATTCTTAGTCCAAGAATTCTTGTTAAGTGCTAAGAATATAAAGTAGCAGAAGCACATATGGGAAAAAATACCCTATTTAGTGGTTCATTGCACATATTTAGTTATATGTCCTCTCTTCCAGTATTGGTCAAACATGTTATGAAACTAGTAGTGCACCGATGAGCTGAATAAATTAGATTATTGGAAGAGAAGGCTTGTAATTCCTGCACAAATTATCCAGACAAATGTTGTATTGTGTCACTTCACAAAACTTTACAATGATCCTGGCTGATCTGTCATAAGATTGTTGCTGAACCCAGTAACCATTATTGGATGGGAGGTCTCTTATAGAGTTTGGTTGTCATTCAGGTTACAACAGGAGTGAGTAATTTAGTGATTGGCTTATTCCTCACAAATTTTTCTGCCATCGGCTATGTGCAGGAAGAGACGGAAAGATGACCAAATACAGGGGTTGGCAACTTTAAACACTCAAAGAGACATTTGGACCCATTTCCCACAGAAAATAAAACACCAGGAGCCACAAAGGTCCTAACCAGAAGCCCCCCGTTCAATTCTGGAGCTGACCAGAAGTCCGGTTTCCCCACCATAGAGTCTCCTCATAGCGCAGTGTCCTTTTTCCTCTACCTGTCATAACTGAAAGCCCTATCAATTGTGGAGCCGACTGAAAAACCCAAGCCTTGCCATAGAGTCTCCTCCTGGTGCGCCATGCTTCCCCCTCCCCACCAGAAGATCCTCTCAAAATTGTGGCGCCGACCGGCAACAGGGAGCCGCAACAGAGGGTTGAAAGAGCCACATGCAGCTCCAGAGCCACAGGTTGCTGACCCCTGACCAAATATATGGAAAGCCCTTAATTGCCCCAGTTTGTAGAATGGGATTATCAGGACATAAATACAGCAATTGTTGAATGGATGGCTGAGTTACATCTTCCAGAGAATCAGCGTGTGTGGGCATCACCTCCTGATTAAAGGAGCGATACAGTTATTCCCTAGCACCAAAAAACCTAGAGTGTCCAGTAAGTCAGAAAATCAGTAGGGCCTGCTGAGATTTCAACGCTAGACTATATTGACAATTAAAATTTGCCTGCTGCCTATAGAAAGCCTTTTAGCCCATATTAAAATAAAGGAGGACTTTATGTTGGCAGGAAATAGAAGTATTTGTATGTGTTATAAATCTTAGCATTTTTCGCATTCCTTGTTGTACATTTTGGCCATGTTCTGCAAAGGGCAATGAGATGGCAAAGCACATAGTATGCTTTTTCCTAATTTTTATTCCCAGCAACTGAGAACATTCAAAATCCTAACATGATTCCTCTGTGTTAAAAGAATGACCCCAGGACAGTTAAGGTATTAAATTTCAATGTGTGTATATGAAAATGGAAAGAAAAGTTACCGTTAAAATAGTGTATACAAAAATACTTTCAGAGAATACGTATTGTATGACTGTACCTCGTAATATGAGTTTGCCTTTACAAAAAGTATTAAAATAACCCTATGTTCCATTTTTCAAGGAAAAACTGGCATTTTAGTTTCAAGGAAAAAGTGGCATTTGCTGCACAAACTAACAGGTTTTATTTGGTATTCCAGATGCAATTCAAACCCAGTTGCTAAATAGTAAACTCCTAATACAAGCCTTATCAAAGTCACTTTCTCACACAACTCAATAACTTCTCTGACATGACTGGAAAATATCATGGATGTTCATTCTAATTATTTCAAGTGTTTGTGAATTGCAGCATGTTTTTTTTTCCTGAAAAGAAAAATGATATGCCATCTCAGTGATTCCATATCACTGATTTCAGAATGGATGAGATAGTAATTCAATTTAGCTTGGATGTTGGAGGATTAGTCATCCATTCAACTGATTAGTTAATATTACCAACTAACTTTGCATGTGATGGATGATGCAAGTTTATAGTGCAAAGTGGGAAATACTTATTTACAGCTCTGCTAATATTGCATTTAGAGTTTGCAGAATTTGGTGATTGACTGATTAACACATCCTGTTTGTTTGTTTAATTTATATTGCTGCCTATTCACCCATGGCAACTCAGGGTGGCTTACAGAATATAAAACCACATTTCAAACAATAAAACTAATAAAAAGAATCAAATAAATTAATGTAGTATAATACAGGGGTCAGCAACCCGTGGCTCTGGAGCCACATGTAGCTCTTTCATTCCTCTGTTGCGGCTCCCTGTCACCGGCTGCCGCCACAATTTTGAAAGGACCTTCCGGTTGGTGGGGGGAAAGCATGGCGCACCAGGAGGAGACTCTATGGCAAGGGGCGGGTTTTTCAGTCGACTCCAAAATTGATAGGGCTTTCAGTTAGGACAGGTAGAGGAAAAAGGATGCTGTGCTATGAGGAGACTCTATGGTGGGGAAAAACAAAACTCTGCATGGCCAATACTTGAAAAGTATTGAAGGCAAAACTGACCAGAAACTAACTTGGAACTGGTTAAAATCAGGAGTACTGAAAAAAAGAAACAGAAAGCTTTATTTTGGCAGTTCAAGAACAAGCCCTAGCCACAAACTGCATGAAGGCAAAAATTCAACATGTTACCACCAACAGCAAATGCTGCCTCTGTAATGAGAAAGATGAGACAGTCGACCATCTGATCAGTGGGTGCAGCAAAATTTCACAAACTGACTACCTACAACGCCATGACCACATTGCTAAGATCATCCACTGGAAATTGTGCCAGAAGTTTGGATTTGAGTACAGCAAAAACCATTGGGAACATCAGGTTGAGAAAGTTTTAGAGAATGAGAAACTCAAGATTTTGTGGGACTTTAGGATTCAGACTGTGGTCCACAACACACCTGACATAACAATAGTTGAAAAGAAAAATATATGGTTCATTGACATTGCAATACCTGGTGATGCACGGATTGAAGATAAGCAGCAAGAAAAAATCACAAAGTACCGGGACTTACAAATTGAAGTTGAGCGACTGTGGAAAAAGAAATCGTGTGTTGTCCCGATTGTAATTGGAGCCCTCGGAGCAATACCCAAAGGGCTACCCAGCTATTTAGAAATTCTAAATTTGCCGGACTTGAACATTTTGACTCTACAAAAAACCACCTTACTCGGAACAGCTTACATCCTCCGACGATACCTTAACAGTTCCTAGGTCCTTGGTTAGGACTCGAGCTGCTGAGCTATTAACCAGCCTCAAAGGCTGTGAATCTCACTAAAGAATAATAATAATAATAACAACAACAACAACAATTGGAAAGTTGTATTTTTAATATCAAAACAGTTCTAGGATGAATTGAGTAAGACTGAGGCAACAATCCTGAATAAGTTTAGAGCTTCTTACACAGAATACACCTGTGAAACAATAGCCATTTCTATTCACATTCATACCCTATCCCAAAAGGGTCAGCAACCCGCAGCTCTGGAGCCACATGTAGCTCTTACATACCTCTGTTGAGGTTCCCTGTCACTGGTCAGCACCACAATTTTGAGAGGACCTTCCTGTTGGGGGAGGAGCATGGCGCACCAAGAGGAGACTCTATGGCAAGGTGCGGGTTTTCCAGTCAGCTCCACAATTGATAGGGCTTTCAGTTAGGACAGGTAGAGGAAAAAAGAAGCCACACTACGAGGAGACTCTAGGGTAGGGAAACCAGACTTCCGGTCAGCTCCAGAATTGTATGAGGGGCTTCCAATTAGGACCTTTGTGGCTCTTGGTGCTTTCTTTTCTGTGGGAAACGGGTCCAAATGGCTCTTTGAGTGTTTAAAGTTGCCGATCCCTGCCCTACCCAAAGACTTTTGAGAGAAATATCAGCAAACTCCAAGATGTACAAAAGGAAGAAAAAAATGACCAGGAGAAGAAAATACCAAAGTAGAAAGGGAAAACTACAAAGGATTGACCATATTATTTTGACTGGGGCTAGAAAAAAACCCCTAGAGAATGAAGATTTTACAGAGAATGATGTAACTGGCTAGTCAGAACTTGCAACAGGAATACCGTCTTCTGGTACTTCCTGACCAATCCCACTTTTTCCATCTTTAATGGCCATTACCCATAAACCATCAGTGCTTCAAATGAAGGAGAACAAAGCAAAGAGAAGAAGGGGAGTTATCCATGTGTCTAAAGGATTCTTCTCAAGCATTCTTTCATGCCATGTTTCCACCCTTTGACCTGCATGCTTCAACCTGGCATGTTTCATCCCAGTGGAGTTTCTGCCACCCGCCTGCCAGTTCAGGGAGAAATCTAATTTGCCCAATGGCTGAACCATCCATCTATTGCTGAAGCAGGCTCACAAAAGGGGAGCATGGTGTTCACTGACTCACTGCCCTTCTGTAGCCACCCTGTTGCCTTTGGTGCTCTTGCTGGGAGTTTTAAGCAATCATAAAAGCAAAACGAGTCTGTGCTTCATTGGAAGAAAGGAAAAGTTAAATTTCAAACTGGATTGACCTTAACAAGAGAGGTTTACAAGTGAATTAGAGAAAATTCCTCACTACCCTGAATCCATCTGCCCTCAGCAATCTATTGAAAGATGTGCTGTATAATAGGAGTCGTAGCCTGGAAAAAGGAACAGATGTAGCCTGCTTCCTCTGGATTAAGAACATTGGATGAAACAGTGGGTTTAATTGCATTTCCACAATCTATTAATC
The DNA here is from genome assembly GCF_059756535.1 of Pantherophis guttatus. Taxonomy (NCBI): domain Eukaryota; kingdom Metazoa; phylum Chordata; class Lepidosauria; order Squamata; family Colubridae; genus Pantherophis; species Pantherophis guttatus. The sequence continues at coordinate 159,929,986 of NC_142063.1, forward strand.
TCCAGTAGAGATTAAAGGAATGTTATTCTTGGCCAAATGTCTTTATTGATATGATGTCAAAAATGGAAAAGAAAAAAAAAGAAGAAAATGTTTCATTAATTTATAAAAAAGAATTATTTTGTCAGTAAAATACATTTAAAATGTTTAGATTACAGTTCAATTCCTCCAATATGCCTCCAATGTTACTTATATGATTTCCATCTTGTGTGGATTGTATACACACACGCACACATACACACACACACAGGTTGGAAGCCCACATAGGAGTGGGCTTCAAAAATTTTACCAAGGGGTTTTCTACCTGGTTGCTGGGTGGGCATGGCCTAGTCGGCCTCCTGCACCAGGGCAAGGGGGAGTGTTTTTATGCTTCCCAGGCTCTGAAGGCTTTCCTCGAGCCTCTGGGAGGGCAAAAACTGCCTCCCCAGGCTCCAGGGGCCCTCTGGAGGATGGAAACGGGCCAAATGTCTGGTAGGCCCATTTTTCGCCCTCCCCGAGCCTCCGCGCATGTCCTGCACTTACCTGCATCCAAAACCGGCCACGTGGGAACTCCTAGGAGGGGCGGGGCAGGATGGGTGGGGCCAGCCAGGAGTGGGATTTGGGGGTTCTCCAAACTGCACAAAATCTTAGCTAGAGGTTCTCCTGAACCTCTGTGAACCCCCAGCAGCCCACCCCTGGGTTGGATGGAGGAAAAGGGACTGAACATCTCTTACTACCAAAGTGGTTGAATGAGATAGTGAAAACCAGTGAATGACCCCCATTCTACACTGGGTAACTCCTGATGGACCTTCCCCCTTTTTATGAAAAGAAGTGCTGTGGAAAAGAAGTTATATATTCCACCTGGGCACAGTCCAAGTTGTTTTGTCTGTGAAAATCACCACATTTTCATATTTTAAGATGACACATGGGAGACCTGTTAAAAAAGTTATGTGTTAAATATCTTTGTGCACTTTTACTTTACTCCGGCCTGCCAGAATAGGGTATGAAATAAAGGCAGAAATTCAATGGGGCTGTATCTATAAAGTATTGTTCTGTGATATCTAATAATATTACTATTGTTGCCGTTGTTATATAGTCTTTTCTTAAGTACCGTATACTGTATTTAGCAAATACTGGTAACTTAGTGTCAATTCAAATGTTATCCCAAACCTAAAAATTGTCCAAATGCTGCCATAATATTTATATTGTTCCAAGCAAAACTATTTTTTGTGAATAAATATTGTAAAAACAAATAATACTAGTTTTGTCAGCTGTTATGACAATTCCATTACTATGGTTTCTAATGCTCCACTATTTTAGTTGTTTTATAATGTTTTCCAGTTCCTTTTGAGTCTATATAATTTGATATTAATACATCTATATTGCTTTTATTCAGTTACTATGATCACCAGAAAGTTGTGTTCTGGGTTTGAATTCAGAAATCCCATAAAATATTTATGTGATTATTCTGAAGCACCTTTTCAACATCATTATGATACCAATATACATCAAATCCATACTATTTGTTTAAGTTCCAATATATATTTTTTGCCATGTGATCAAGTCTTGTTTTATAATCTGCATGGTTTTGCTATAGTAGCTGATCAGGTAGTCAACAATTTAATCTTTTCCTTTGCATACGCTATACTTCCCGTTTTCCTAGTTTTGTGAATTTTCATTTTTATGGTATTTGTTGCTAGTGCATGTTCTTGTGCTGCAAATATTAAGCCTTCTGATTCCTTCCTGATGGATCTAATCTGAAACAATTGCCAAGTTTTGTTAGCCTTCATTTTGCCTTCAATTTCTTTCATGTACTGATCATGAAAATAATTAAATTTCTAATTTTTCATTGGTCATGGAAACTGTTCAGTTTTGTAAGCCACCTTTCATTTCTGTCAAAATGTTTTACTTGCAAGCATTTACTAACATCCTCTCTTTTAACACTTTTATATAATCCAGGTGGTCAGGAAGGCCCAACAGAAACTCCATTTCCTTAGGGTCTTGTGTAAAAATAGGGTGGAACAACAACCGATGACCTCCTTTTATCGGTCCATAATAGAAAGTGTCCTCACTTATTGCATCATGATATGGCATGTTGGTCTGACAGCCGCAGAGAGAAAAACATTACAGAGTGTGGTGAGTACAGCACAAAACATTGTGGGCTGTCCCCTGATACCACTAGATGAGATTTCTAAGGCTCGTTGCCTTAGAAGAGTGAGGAAAATTTTCAGGGACGACTCTCACCCTGGTCACCACTTCTTTACCCTCCTACCATCGGGAAGGAGATATAGAAGTATAGCCAGCCGCACAAACAGGCTGAAGAACAGGTTTTATCCATGGGCTGTCAGACTCCTGAATGAGAAATGACATCATAACTATGTAGTATGATGGACCGCAGGGCCGGCGCAATGTGTAACGTGTTCACACTGGTGCAATAGGACTGGGTGTTTTGTTAATATGATTTATTGGATTAGGGATTTTCTGTCTTCACTGTGAATTGTATTGTGTTGGGGGGGTGCACTGAGGGAGCTCAACCAATTTCATTGTACATATGTTGTGCACTGACAATAAAGATTTGAATTTGAATTTGAATCATTTAGACCTCTGATTTCATTTTCCATTGTTTACTTTGCTTGCACTAAACCATGATGCCAATTTGTCTTACTAAGTACAAAGGAACAATGTTGATTTTTGGAGTCTTGCAGTTTAAAACATCTAGATCACAACAATGACTCTGCAATGTATTGCACAGTCACCCTGTATTAATGGCTTTGATTGTATTGTCACCATTCAGTTTCAATTAAAAAAAAAATCAGCCTTGTTTTAAATACTCAGCCCTGGTTTTCTTTTTATTATAGCTGATAATGTCTTATTAAAAATTATCATCTATGGAATCCCTACTATATTGAAAGGCAGTGGTAATACTCTAAAACATTTCCATCAAAAAAGTCATCTATTTTTGACTTTTCTAACTTCTGTATTTGTCATCAATCTCATTTTCCAGTTTCTTCATTGAATGATTTAAAAAATTACAATTTTCTCCTTAATTCCAAGAATGTCTAAATATTTTAAATCTAACATTGTGGTAGTGAAATGTCTTATTTGTATTCTCAGTTCAAATCATGTAAATGCTTGTTTTATGCATTTTAGATATTTTTAATAGTGTTTTTTAAATCAAAAGTTGGTCTTTGTATTTCTAGAATTTTGAAAATCCCTTTTTGCTCTATAGAGTGAATTTGAAATAAGATGTTTTTTGATGTTACTGTCAGTGATTCTTACTAACAATTGAAAGTTGTAAATAGACAAGTGATTGGGCAAAAATTGTTTGGTGGTATTTCTTTTGCTTTATTTTCAACTGCATGACCAGAAATATTCATCTTGTGGTGGGTTACTCATCAATTAATCCTTTCTGCAGCATTAGATTAAAAAGATTTGCAAGATGAGAATGTGAAATGGAAAGATATTTTGTCGAGCCGTTCCCCGCTCGCCACCATGGGGAATCATTACGACAGCAGATAGTATATAGACAGGAACCTAGCTAGGGGTTTCATCCAGCCCAGTCGGGCTCGTATGGCTGCTCCTGTCCTATTTCGTGAAAAGAAGGATGGCGGTCTCCGTTTGTGTGTGGATTTTCGGGGCCTGAACGCCGTATGCGTTGAACATCTATACCCTTTACCTCTAATGAAAGACCTTTTAACCACGTTAGCAACAGGGAAAATATTTACTAAGCTTGGTTTGCGAGAGGCCTATTACAGGGTACGCATACGTCCAGGCGACGAATGGAAGGCTACCTTCAATTGCCCTTTAGGTAGCTACAAATTCAGAGTCATGCCCTTTGGGTTACAAGGTGCTCCAGCCGTCTTCATGCAAGTCATAAACGAGGTTTTGCATGAGCATTTGTATCGTGGTGTCCTCGTCTATCTTGACGATATTCTGATCTATTCAGACACTCTGGAAGAACATGTCTGTCTGGTACGACAAGTTTTGACCAAATTGTTAAAGGCACGACTCTTTGTAAAGTTATCTAAATGTGAATTCCATCGCACACAGTTAGATTACTTGGGATATCGTATTTCGGGTAAAGGGATAGAAATGGACCCAAGGAAAGTAACAGCCGTCTTGGAGTGGCAAGCGCCCAAGACCAGAAAGCAATTGCAGAGTTTTCTTGGCTTTGCAAACTTCTATCGGCAGTTTATTCCATCTTTTGCGCAGGTAGCTCTGCCTTTAACTGACCTCTTAAAAACGAAACATGTAGTAGGTAAAGTGAGGCCAGGACAGCCGTTGCTATGGACACCAGAGTGCCAACAGGCATTTGAGGAGTTGAAACAGTTGTTTTCTCGGGAGCCTGTCTTGAAACATCCAGACCCCCTGTTACAGTTCATAGTTCAAGCAGATGCGAGTGATGTGGCTGTAGGGGCTGTATTACTACAGAGGGCAAAAGATGGGACCTTATGTCCCTGCGCATATACGTCCCGCAAGCTAAGTCCCACAGAACGAGGCTGGGCTATATGGGAAAAAGAGGCTTTCGCGGTCAGGTGGGCGTTGCTTACCTGGCGGCATCTGTTGGAAGGTGTTGACATCAAGTTTGAAGTTTGGACAGATCATAAAAACTTAGAGGCTCTCCAAACACCAAGAAAACTGTCCCCCAAGCAAGTCCGTTGGGCACAGTACTTTCAACGATTCAATTTTGATTTGAAATATGTTCCTGGAGGAAAGAACTTTTTGGCCGATGCGTTGTCAAGGATGCCTCAATTCAACAGCAAGAGAGAGGATGTGATACAGGCTATACTGCCCAACAACCCAACAGCCCAACGGGTGGGCCGGGTACGTAGAGCGCCTACATTGTCTACCTGGGCAGATGAAGTACGGAAGGCTGTGGTAGATGATCCGTGGATAATGAAAAACAAAGCAGCTGTTACAATTCGGAACAATCTAGCCTGGAGAGGAACGAAACTGTACGCCCCGACTGCGTTACGGTCAACAATCTTAACCAGATGTCATGACGCCAAAACAGCGGGTCACTTTGGTTTTCTCAAAACCCTACATCTCACCCGTCGACAGTGGTGGTGGCCCCGTATGCGGAAGGATGTTGAACAGTATGTAAAGAGCTGTCAGGTGTGTGCCATCTCAAAACCAAAGGTTGGCAAGCCGCTAGGTCTCTTACAATCGGTAGCATGTCCTAATAGACCATGGGACGAAATAGGAATGGATTTTATTGTAGATCTACCTGATAGCAAAGGCCATACGGTCATCTGGACGATAATTGACCTGTTCTCTAAACAGGCCCATTTTGTTCCGTGTAAGGGATTACCATCAGCCAGAAAACTAGCTCAATTGTTCATACGTCATGTATATCGGTTGCATGGAGTTCCCAAAAGGATTATATCCGATAGAGGAGTACAATTCACAGCGCGATTTTGGCGTGAATTCCTCACACTGATAGGGTCGTCTCAAGGGTTGAGCTCGGCCTATCACCCAAGTACTAATGGGGCTGCAGAAAGGGCTAATGCGATGATAGAAAGGTATCTTCGTTGTTATGTTTCCTATCAGCAATCTGATTGGTCAGAGCTCATACCATTCGCGGAAGTAGCGTACAACAACGCGGTACACCGAAGCATTGGGATTACACCGTTTCAGGCGGTGTACGGCCGGGATATTGCTGCGATACCAGAACTTGGGGTACAAGACCACGCACAGGTTACCCCGAAGGAGTGGGGGATCCGGATTGGGCGTCTATGGCCAGTAGTTAAACAGTCGTTGCAGAAAGCTGCGAAAGAATACAAACTATATGCCAACAGAAAGCGGGCAGATCATAAACCTTTTCGGGTGGGGGAGCAGGTGTATGTATCTACTAAGTATATCAAATTGAGAGTACCTAGTAAGAAATTAGGTCCCAAATACATCGGGCCATTCCCTATCACCAAGGTCATAAATCCGGTAACAGTGGAATTAAAGTTGCCTCCATTGTTAGGTAAGATATACCCGGTGTTCCACAGCAGTCTGCTGAAACCGGCGAATGAGATACGTGAACCCCTAGAACGCCCAGGGCCATCAAGTGGTAACCAATATGAAATCGTAAACATTTTGGATTCCAAGATACAGAGGGGAAGGCTAAAATATTTAGTCCAGTGGAAAGGCTATCCGTTGGAGGAGGCGTCCTGGGTTCCGGTGGAGAATGTACAGGCAGAACGATTACGGAAAGAGTATCACAGGAAACATCCCCTCAAGCCGGGTAACGTTAGAAAGTAATTGTGTCAGATTACCGCTAACCTTTCCCTTTCTCTTTACAGGAGGACTCCTGGTAGAGGGAGCCGCCTGTCGAGCCGTTCCCCGCTCGCCACCATGGGGAATCATTATGACAGCAGAACTCACCAGATGGGCCGTCGCGTTCTGGAAACCATGATTGTGGGCTGCGAGAGGGAGGGGGGCGTGGATAATGTATACACGGTGGAGGGGGTGTTAGGTTTCAGTAGGCGGACGGTCACCTCGCGGCCGGGATAGGGCCCTTTAAAACGTCTGGATGATGCAACGGGCTGCAGGGGGTGGCTGTGGAGATTGGATAATTGTAAGGCGCGCATATTTAAACAGAGCTGTTTCCTGGAAGCTCTAACGCCGACTTTGTGTTATCAATCCTTGAACTCAGCTTTGATCCCTGTGAACCTGGCGAATGAATAAACCAGACACCTGTTTAAGGCAGACTTCGTGCAGCGTGGTTTGTGAGTGCCCAGGATTCGTAGCAGGGTCTGAGATATTTCAGCCTAAATCCATGAAGTTTATTTTTCCCTGGTGTATTCCCATTCTCCATTTTCTAGTTTGTTCTTTTAAAATTTCTGTTGCTTATACAATTCCATTCATTCAGCTTTTGATTGTTTGTCTATAGCACATATCCATATGGCCATTTCATTGTGTTTTATTTGGTTATCTTGAATGGTATTCGGAAATTCCACTATTTCTTCCTTGTTTAGAAGATTCAGTTTGTTGTGTGTTTTTAATTAGGATACATTTATATTATAACAGTGGTATGAATAATAGCTACTGAAATGCATAGACTGATATTTGGCTGGATTGTGTGTAACATAAAATGACGAGTTAGACTGAACGTTGGCAGGACTCAGCATTTGACCCAAACATTTCACTGTTTTTCTCTGAAAGGATAGAAATAGGCAACTAATTTGGACATGGTAGAGTGCTGAAAATCAGTGACTGGGGTGTGTGTTTGCCAATGGTGTTCAATCCTATCAAACGTATTTTGTGTAAGAGTAAAAATAGTTCTGATATGTAATATTTAAATCATGGAATAAGACTGTGTTCATATTGGAAAGGTGTTTTATTTATTTATTCGTATTCCTCCTTTATTATTTTTACAAATAACTCAAGGAGGAGAAGATATCCAACACACTTCCCTCTTCCTATTTTCACCACAATAACAACCTTGTGAGGTGAGTTGGGCTGAGATAAAGTGACTGGCCAAAGATCACCCAGTTGGCTTTTATGGCTAAGGTGGTACTAGAACTCACAGTCTCCTGCTTTCTAGCCTGGTGCCTTAACCACTAGACCAAATTGGCTCTCCTTTGATTTGCTTTAATGATGACTGTGGCTTCATTGCTTGCTTTGACTATTTGACCAGCAGCCCTCTTCTGGCATTTCAAGTTAGCTTTTTGAAGTACACACAAGAGTTTCTGTGCATTAGCAAGAAAGGTGGAGAACACTGCTAAACATAGTAGAGAGCCCAACTGCTAACAATAGATATTTTACTAGAAGAGTACTCAAATCTTCTGCTTGAAATAAAATTCCTTATATCACCAGGCTTGAAATTTTAGGCCCCAATATCCGTGAACTACACCGTCTACATTCCGACCTAAGCTTAGTCCATAAGATTATTTACCAAAACGTCCTACCTGTAAATGAGTACTTTAATTTCAACCGCATTAACACAAAGGCTATCAATAGATTCAAACTCAATGTAATTCGCTTTAATCTTGATTGTAGGAAATATGACTTCTGCAATAGAGTAGTTAATGTCTGGAACACTCCACCTGATCCTGTTGTTAGTCTCTCTAATCCCCATACTTTTTACCTTAAACTGTCTACCGTGGACCTTTCATGTTTTTTAAAAGGTCCCTAAGAGGGTGTGCATAAGTGCACCAGCGTGCCTACAGTCCAGGGGTGGGTTCTAAATTTTTTTACTACCTGTTCTGTGGGCGTGGCTTAGTTTGTGGGTGTGGCTTGGAGGTCATGTGACTAGGTGGGCGTGGCTAGCTGGTCAGAATCATTTCTGGAAGGTCCTCGCACTTACAACCAGTCCTCGCACTTACGACCCAACTCATTTGTTTGCTTTTAACATTGATCAGCTGTAGGACGGCCCTTTGAAGCCCCGTGGCAAGAGTTTAAACAGTTTTTTTCCCTCTAGTCATCAGCTGGGACTCAGGAGGCAGCAATAGATTGGGGGTGGGACCAAATAAAAGGTAAGAATAACGTGGGGGGGGAGAGCGGGGGGGAGAACCGGTTCGGTGACATCATATCGTCACCGCTACCGGCTCGGCCGAACCGGACCAAACCGGGAGGAACCCACCACTGCTACAGTCCCTGTCCTACTGTTCCCATTTATATGAACTCATTTTATATGTTTATGCTTTTTGCTTATTTATTTCCTTTTATTTGTGCCAATTTTTTTCATGTGTCCATGTCTATGTCTATACTGTAACTTGTTTCCTTGTACTTGTCGAGAAATAAATAAATAAATACTTTTAAATTGAATTGATTCCTGTGGGAATATTAACCCCAGGCTTCAGTCACCCACCACTGAAAATATATGGCTTTGGCTGTAGTTGGGACGGCAGGTCTCTGGCCTGCACAGTGGAGCATTTGATTATAAGGTTCAACTTTTGGCCTTGATGTTCATGCAAATTCAGCAACCTTCGTTGTTGACTGTGATGAGTTTGTTGACCTTCGGAATGGGAAGTATGCTAAATCTATCAGATTTGTTGACTGTAAAAAAAAAAAGTAATTAAAGGGCAATTTAGAGAAAGCCGGCACAGGGGGATCATGCTGCTGCTTATTCTTTTTACAAAAGGGTTGTGGTTGCTGATGTACTGATTTGATGAAGCAACCAACTGTTGGCAGCCTATTGTTCAACTTGGTATAAATAATGTTTCTTTATTATCATGCGTGTGTCTCCAAGACTAGCAACGTGTGCAGATTTTTCATGAATCAATATTTAATACTAATTTGCTTAATCTACCAACCCCAGCACAGCCTTGTAATAAAGTGGTTGAGCATGTGGTTTCAGGGCACTTTGATGACCCTGCCTGCAAGTAACTTTTACAGCTGAGGTCAGCATTTAAAATGTATACAATTCACTGCCATACAGTATTGATTTTTAATAAATATTTGAATAATGCAGATGCTTTTGTACAAGGGGAAAAGAGAAAAGGGGGGCTCATATAATAAATGATGCCTTCCCCCCCCTCTCATAGGTTCAAAGGGAAAGAGAGAGTGTTGCTTTGACCCGGATCTTCTTCCTTGAAAATATTTTCTTTTTTTCCCCCTCTCAAAATGAAGAAAAGGAAAGCACTGAAGAAAAACATCTAGGGCTTGGAATTTTATCTCATTGGTAAGCTTCAAAATCTGTCACCAGGCCCCTAAGGAAATGTGCGGTATCATTTGGAATCTTATGGTAAGTATCCTGCATGGTCATCAATATCAAAAAATTGATGACTGTAACAAATTAGGTTATAGCCGTTCCAAAAAAAGTAGTGACAGTTTATCAAGATGCTGTATGAAATGCCAAATTAACATGCATGAGCAGCATATTAATTAAGCCTATGAAAGAAAAAAAGTATTGGACAGGAGCTGGAGCTGTTCTTGCTTCAGAAACTTGGTCATTTTTTGCATTTAAAAGGCTAAGCTACAATGATCGGTGGTCATAGAAAATGTACTTTTAGGGCTCAAAGGATTTCCAGATTAATTAAAAGAGGACAGTTGTCAAAATAAATGCATATTACATAACATAATACTTTCAAGTTCTAGCTCAGCTATATGCTATCACTGCAGAGAGAGAGATGGAGGGAGGGAGAGAGATGGAGGGAGGGAGAGAGGGGGGGGAGGGAGAGTGAGGAGGGAGAGAGAGATGGAGGGAGGGAGAGAGAGAGAGAGGGAGGGAGAGAGTGAGAAAGGGGGAGAGAGAGGGAGAGAGAGGGAGGGAGGGAGGAGAGAGAAAGGGGGGGAGAGACAGAGAGAGAGAGAGAGAGAGAGAGAAAAGGGGAGAGAGAGAGGGAGAGAGACTTGGTTAACATTTCAGTTCTTAATAAATGTGCCACTGCTCATTCTTTCCTACAGCAGGCTAATAACCCAATAATAAACACAGCAATGGCATTTTTGCATATGACATTACACTTGCAAACCCAGATCCTATGCACTTATTTGCTAGCACAGGAATCTCCTGTGTGGGCTTTAAATTTGGAGGTAGAGCCAATAAAAAAGATGTCCCTGGTGGCATGTAAATGAAAGCTCCAAAACAGAAAATGATATAAAGATGCTAGTAATACAATGAGAAGGAAATAACATAGGGCATTCAGAATAGGATTTACAGCAATGATAGCCCTCAACATCTTCCAGAAGTAAATATACAGTAGTTGTTTCATCCTAAGAAAACCACCATGCAAAGCTTATTCCTGCTTTTAAACCAGTGAAAATCAAGCCAGAGCAATGGTGGAATTGGGACAATTGAGTCAGGGAGATGCCCAAGCCTAGATGCATCCATTATTGTATCAGGTTCCTTTTTCTAGCAGGGTTTCACGGAGGAGTTTTTCCAGCTGTACTAAAGATGCCAGAGTTTGAAGTGGGAGGGGCCTATGCATGCAAATCATCTTGTCTATCACAGAACTATATGCCTTCCCCATTTGCTATCTGACATCCTCAATGTCTGGAAGGAACAGGAACAGATAGGACTTTCCAGAGTGTTGAAACTCCTTTGTAGCCCCGGGAGTCCAACATGGACTTGTACCTTATGAACTATTCCTCTGAATTTGTTCTTTAGGCCAAGTCTGGTCTACTGTGCCAGAAAGTCATGTGGGATCCCCAGGGAAGGATATGTTCAAAGGGCTGAGAAGTAAAATATAATTTCTCACTGTTGTTTTTTTGGAAATGGGGATTGAGGGTCCAATAGCACTTAGACTTGTATACTGCTTCATAGTGCTTTTACATCCCATTCTAAGTGGTTTACAGAGTCAGCCTATTGCCCCTAACAATCTGGGTCCTCATTTTACCCACCTTGGAAGCATGGAAGGCTGAATCAACTTTGACCTGGTGAGATTTGAACTGTTGAACTGCAGCTAGCAGTTAGCTGAAGAAGCCTGCAGTATTGCACTCTAACCACTCCACCATCCAGGCTCTTAAATGCTGAAACTTTGTAAAAATGTATTATTATCTTGTCTTCTTGCTGATGCTTGTTCTGCTCCAATTATTGTTATTTTTGTTCTACAGGCAAACCTGATTTGTTTCTTTTTTCATCATTCCTCAAATGAACTTTTCAGAAGACGATCCCTACATTCCCTGGTGCATCAGTTTATCCTGGACAAAAATCACAGTTCAGCTTCTGGCTTTTATTGGAAATTCGGGAGAGCCATGGCAACCATATTTTGCTCAAAAGAAAATGTTTTACTTGAGATGAGATGGTTTTTTTTGTGCCTTTGAAGTACCAACTATTTCAAGGGGAGGTTCACTCATGTAAAATATGCATAACATTGCAGCTTTGGTCAAAATGAAATATCAATTGGTTTATGATGAAGAATATTTGCTTTCATTGTTTGCAATTTTCCTTTGGGCGTGGAGCAATAATATCTTCCCCAAGGGATTCGAATTACACTTTCAAACTCAAATACGTCTTGCTCCTTCACTTAAACATTGCTCATCAAAAGCAGAGAGTCTGTATCCTGTGATCTTGCCGAGCAATTATATGTCATTGTACCTTATACTTTTCATCTTAAAGCCTTACCCTTATTATTTCCCCTGTTGCTCTGGAAAGCAATAAAAATACATAATAGCCTATTTTACTGACCTTTACAATCCATTGGTCCCAACTGCTCCCTGAAGCAGTAATAAAGGTCAAGAGGTTTTCAGAGAAAAATGAATTCCCTTTGCTCATTGCACACTATATAAACTATGGAATTGTGCTTGGCATCAATTTTTAACATTTGGAAAAAGGTAAGTATGAGTATTACATCAGTGAAAATCTTACCGCTTCTTAATTTGGGTTAGTTAGTTGCTTTTCAAGAGCTATTAAAAATGATTGGTGTGGCCCGCTGTCCATGTCATTAGAGGAACATACTCGGTTGATCAAAATTCCCACACATTATTTTAATGGAGAACACATTGCAAGCCTGAGATTAGAGGAAGTTATGAAGTTACCTTAAGGGTAACTCTTTTGGGACTCCATTCTATTATAGTGCTGGATGATGGTATTCACTGATTCTATTGTGAATCTTATATATTTAACAACAAAAAATGGTATTTTTAATAAATTTGGGGAAATGAATGAATAGAGTGATTATTCTAGAAACTGGAACAAATGTGAGACTACTGGATTTGAGTAATCATTTGAGAGGTCTAGGGCTTAGTATTTTAGCTGATGTTTAAATTGTTTTTAGGGACATGGTGGCTCAGTGGCTAAGATGCTGAGCTTGTCGATTGAAAGGTTGACAGTTCAGCGGTTCGAATCCCTAGTGTCGCGTAATGGGGTGAGCTCCTGTTCCTTGTCCCAGCTTCTGCCAACCTAGCGGTTCGAAAGCACATAAAAAATGCAAGTAGAAATATAGGGACAACCTTTGGTGGGAAGGTAACAGCGTTCCATGCGCCTTTGACATTTAGTCATGCCGGCCACATGACCATGGAGACATCTTCGGACAGCGCTGGCTCTTCAGCTTTGAAACGGAGATGAGCACCGTCCCTTAGAGTCAGGAACGACTAGCACATATGTGCAAGGGGAACCTTTACCTTTACCTTAAATTGTTTATTTTGATATAAATTGTTATAATCCTGTGCTGTATCTCTCCCCCTGGGTTGCCAGGCTCAGCTACTCCCCTTCCATATCTTCTGTCTATACCAGTGTTTCTCAACCTTGGCAACTTTGAAGATCTGTGGACTTCAACTCCCAGAATTCCCCAGCCAGCAGTTGCTGGCTGGGGAATTCTGGGAGTTGAAGTCCACACATCTTCAAAATTTCCAAGGTTGAGAAACATTGATCTATACAATCCCAATGCCTGAGTCAAAATCCTGGTCTTAATGGCTTTCTGAATAGCTAGAAAGGGTGTGGGCTTGTCGAATAGCTGCTGGGAAGGTGTTCCACAAGATAGTGGCAGCATAAGGCATATTTCTGAGGTCCCATAGATTTCAGGGAGGGGATCTGGAGCATGTCCACCTATGTGACATGTGGGTTGGATAGATATTCTTAGAAATGGTCCTGCAAATAGCCAGTACCTATGGCATAAGAATGATATGGGAGAAAAATGTTACACTGGCTATACAAATGAAACCAGCTGATGTCTGAATAGGGATATACAAACAACAAACTGGAAAAGTGACTTGGATAATTTTCTTATTTGGGATTTAGCAAAGGGACTTGTTAAAGTTTTAAGAGATAAGAAAAGACAGAGAAAATGAATAGAAATGAAGTTCTGGGACATTATTTCAAGGGATTAAAGATCAAGATTGTTAAAATCAAAAGAAAGGAATATAAACTTGGTTTATTTCAATCAAGGTTAATATATATGCTATTTTGTGGTAACACTTAATGAACTTTTGCTGACTGTGAAGGATGATGTTTTAGAATTTGTTTCTAGGTGACGATGCGAGAGGAAGATATATTTTGTTGTATTTTCAGAAAAGGTGATTAGTTACTGAAATTGTTTATAGTTGTAATGATGGGGAAGTCATGTTTAGGGGTTTTTTTCTTTACTATATTCTTATTTTTTCCTTCTCTATTTTAATTTTTATTTTATTTTCTGCACTTTGATTCTTTTTTTACTTTTAAAAATTTGTATGACTTTTTTTAAAAAAAAATTAACTGCAAACTTTAACAAAATTATTATTGAAAATGGGGGGAATAAATATAAATATTTCTTAAAAGCTGTGATAAAGGGTTTCCATTCTAGATCTTTTGCAAAATAAAACAAACTGCTTTAATTAATGTCCCACATTTGTGGTTTAAAATAGCACTCATGATAACAGCTATATTCTCATATTTTCCTCTTGGGGTTATCACATATAAGATTTAATTTTCAAGATAATTTTTATAAGTCAATTCTATCACTGGTTTTGGAGAAATAATTATTTTAGTTCCAGACATTTTCCAAGGAACTCCTAATGGCAATAGTTATAGCTATGTATCTCACAGATAAACTGTATATTCATGATTAGCAACTGGAAAATCAGCCAAAGGAGAAAGAACTGTAGTTCACCCATAGAGCATACACCCAATATTCAGAAGGTTGTAAATTCAATCCCTTTCACCTCCAATTGTAAAAGATCCTTCTGTGATCCTTAGAAACATGCAGGGGTGGGCTGCTGGGAGTTCGCAGAGGTTCAGGAGAACCTCTAACTAAGATTCTGTGCAGTTTGGAGAACCCTCAAATCCCACTCCTGGCTGGCCCCGCACCCCTCCCCTCCCCTCCCAGGAGTCCCCATGTGGCCCGTTTTGGATGCAGGTAAGTGCAGAGCATGCGCGGAGGCTTGGGGAGGGTGAAAAATGGGCCTACTGGAAGTTTGGGAAGGCCGGAAATGGGCCCATTTCCAGAGGGCCTTCAGAGCTTGTGGAGACTGTTTTTGCCCTCCTGGAGGCTCGAGGAAAGCCTCTGGAGCCCAGGGAGGGCAAAAACATCCCCCTGCCATGGTGCAGGAGGCTGACTAGGCCACGCCCACCCAGCAACCGGGCAGAAAACCCCTTGTTAAAAATTTTGGAGCCCACCCCTGGAAACATGTATTTCCTAACCACATTGAAAATGTGTATAGGAATGTTTGATACAGAAATTAACTTTCTTCATTTTCTTTTACAAGAAAATCTTGTCACCCTAACCATGGTCAGGGGAAAAAACAGAGAACCGCCATTAGATTAAGTCACATAGTTTTCAAAAGAACTTGGTAGGTTGATTCAAACAAACTGAAGTTTTGCTTTGCTTGCTGTACCACAAACATTTTATTAAGGATCATGACACATAATGCCCAAACTAAGTGATTTTGTAAATCACTTTTTCTGAATGTTTATGTTAGAAAGGGGTGAGTGGGTTTATTGATTCCATACCCTAGACTATGCATTAAATAAGCCATTCTGAGATGTTGGAACGGATATGTTCCTGTTTCTCAATCTAAGAGGGGAATGAGAAATCAAGATATTTTTGGCAGCAAAATACTGTTGAAATTGCTGCAGCAAAAATTCAGACATAAAGAAATTAAAATAAATTTAAACTCAAATGTATAAAAATAATAACGGTAAGTTTTGAGAGATGTACCTCTAGATTCCTAGTCTTTTATCATGGACTATTATCATTGCAAGTGTATCTCATGAATACGTTGTATTTAAGATAAGATAAAGTTGCAGACTGTACAATGGCTCTTCTCTTCTACCTTTTGTAATCATTGGCAAAGGACCTCAAACTTATACATATAAAGTTTTATGGATTCAGGGTGGGCTTTAAGGGTTGGGAGAATGCCTACTGGGACAGCATGCTTCTTTTTACCTTAAAGTCCTGCCTTAGGCAGAAAGCAAACCTGGGGCCAGTCTCTCTGTCTATCTCTCTCTCTTTCTCTCTCTGTCTATCTTCTGGAGGCAGGGGAGGTGAAAGACGCCCAGGAGGCCTCCATATGCCCCATTTTTGGCCTGCAGAGTGCTACTGGAGGTGGGGGAGGGCTCTTTGGCCTCCTGGGGTGTCCACACACCCCATTTTTCACCTCCACCTCCAGAAGCACTCTTTAGGCCAAAAATGGGCTAAAATTGGTCCATTTTTGGCATCCCGGTGCATCCGCGTACCCATTTTTTTGGCCTCTCCCCACCTCCAGTAGGACTCTGCAGGCCAAAAATGTTGGCCTTACCTTCTAGTTCCATCCCGCGGGGCTTGCAAAGGTAAATCCTGTGCTCGGCAGAAGAGTGGGGGCCGGTGGGTGGGTGGAGCAATGTGGGCAGGGCAGCCTTGTGGTCCTGCATGGGGCAGATTAATGGCTTTGGTGGGCCATTGGGCCGTAGTTTGAGGACCCGTGTTCTAGTCCATTCTTAATCTCTTGGGTGCCACAAGATTTAGTCTTTTTACTGAAATAAACTAATGGTTTTCCTGGTTCTTTATGGATGTGGAATAAAGCAGTTGTGCAGTAGTTTGATTTATTAAGGAGGAAAAGAAGAGATCTTTCATAGCCACCAACATGAAACATACCTCTTATCTCAAACAATCATGAAATGGTTTATGGCCCCATTCTACAGGCTTCCTGATCTCTCATAAGATGCCATATGCGATTCAGAAATTTCCATTGCAAAAGTAGCTTATAAAGGTATTCAAAGGTGAAATAAGCAGAGGGAGCATTGAAACCCTTTGTGACTACACCATCAAGAACCAGTTCTGCATTTTCTTAGTTGTGGTTTTCTTTGGCCTGGAGCAAAAGTAAAAACTTTTGGTATGTCATGAAGTCAGTGAATAGGGGTGTATGTGTGTGTGTGTGAATCCTTCACATGGAAAGGAAGGACCCCAAAAGAATAGAAGCAGGCAAAGTAGATATATAGAATCAGATTAAGTGACTAAAGATTGTAAACAGTTTATATAAGTTTGCTATTAAAATTAACAAAGTAATATTGGTCAACTGAAAGACAGGCCAGTTTATAAGGAACACTGTCTTCCTGACCTAAGATGATGAATGACAGCTCAATAACTGACACAATTTACAAAGCTTGTGGAGTAATTTACTGACTTGACATTTCTTGAAGCTGGTCTCAAAAGAGTAAAGCAAGAAATAACTTACCCTGACTGCCATCCAGAACTGCTCAGTCCCCTCCCTATTTTCTCTAATTGAACTATGGCATAAATGCATTTCACGGGATTTTAGTTCACCAGTATAAGGAATCAATTCACATTTCTCTCTCTCATTGTAAGAAAATGTAATATTCAATTGTTTTATTATGTGAATTATACAAATTAAAAATTCAACTAATTATGTATTTCATATGAATATAAAAAGACATTTAAGAACACCGTACCAGTTACTTCAACACTGTTTTGCTTTTATGGCATTCAAAGTTTTAAACAATTCCAGCATCAAATCCTCCTCCTCCTCCTCCTGAGCAGAAGCTTAAAAACTTCAAGATGTACATGATATTTCCAGAAAGCTGGAACCATTGTAAACCTAATATTTTTAAAGAGTAGGTCACTTTCTCACAATGTCAAAGGAAGATTATTTTAAAATAATGTTATGTAGTGGATTATCCCAGCATCTAGTGTTTTGCAGCTTTAAATAAGGGCTATTCCACTGTAAAGAGAAACTTCTCATTTCTAGAATGGGAGATTAGTAGAGTATTTAAGTGGCTGTCAAACTGCCGATAACTAATACTGATAAATATTTCAGAGTGTCCTTCCTCATACGCTTCCCACACTCCGTCCCCCAAACAAAACCAGTTCTTTTCAGAACATTTCGACAGCTTAGCACAATGAATGTCATTCAGAAATCATTTTATTTCCACATGAGGGGATGTGTCTGAATATACACCCTGTGTGAGTGTGTGTGTATAAATATATATACATACATGCACATATATACACACACTCAACGCATATAATTTCATGCAGTGGAAATTGGAGGACCTCTTATAAATTGAAGTTATCTTTGATCACATTTCCTTTTGCTTATCAAACCTTCCCAAGTGGGAATACTTGGAATCACTGAAGTTTTTCTATTGCATGTCTAAAGTTTAGCCTTGCAGTGTTTTGTTTATAAAAATAATTCAAAATAACACAGCATACTGCATCATTGACCATGGTTATTTTTTCCCTTTTAAGAGCACAACTTATGAAATATGAATTATTCATGAAGTTAGAAATTTATATATATATATATATGTATGTATGTATGTATATGAATGAATGAATGGTGTCTGGTCAATAATTACTACTTGGGTAGGCAGAGCGTTTGACAGTTATCTAGTACTTGATTAACAGTGCATCTCAAATCAGAAGTAAGCCCAGTTGAGTCCAACAGGATTTATGCCATTTTGAAATGGTGTAGAAATGGCAAGTCACACAGTATGGATTGTATGTGGACCTCTCCCCAAATTGTGCTCCCTTAATTCAACAGCAAAATGTCAATTTCTGTCAGATTTGATTTACATTATTTGACAGGGGGGATTAATTAGCAGCAAAATAGTAGTGCTAAACCTCTGGTAGATTTAATGGAGTTATTTCTCATTGATCCACACAACTCAGACAAATTTTGACCATCATTAATGAAAATCAGAGTGGGCTTTTGTAACCTCTTCAAAACTCCTCCTCCTCCTTATATCAACTGCAGTCCAGGGCTCAAAAACTATTTACTTCTGGGATAAATACAGGTGTAATGTTTTCCCCTAGTTTTGCAGGCTCCATGGCTGTTCAAAAGCTTCATCTGACGTAGAGAATAGATACCAATTATTGCAGATTGCTACTGAGGCATTACTTAAGCTTTTTGATTCATTTTTTCCATTATATTTATTTTATATTCTGCCTAAGTCTGTCAAAGAGGTGTGGTAACTCAGTGACTTAACAGATTTTGGAGAAGCTCTATACTCTGGTGATTTGAGTTCTACCACATGTTGTGACTGGAGGGAGCTCCGTGAAACTATTTTAACACTCTCTTTTTACCAAATGCTTCATGTTCAGGAGAAAAACACTAGAATGTTTATTTATAATAGTGATAAATGGCCAGAGCTTTATGTTGGAAAAAGAGATCATGGCAGACCAAGGGATTTTGGGTGGAGGTAGATGGGAGAGGCTGTAATGCTTGATCTGATTAAATTAGTAATGAGATTTCTACTCTTCACTTTGGAATCTGCCTATGCTTGCCAAATGCCAGTTGTTCTGAATTCCCCAAATCATAAACCATTGCAATGCATCTAAATGCTTTAATCTTCCAGTATTTCTAAATCAGCAAATTACAATAATTCAAACTATAAAATTATTGATTAGGGAAATGTATTGGGTATGACAAAGTAACCTTAGGAAGAAACCATAAAAAGAAGAGAAAACTATGATTAAAATAACCAACATTATCATTTATTCAAGGTTATAGATAGACTTAACCTACAACAAAACCAACAGAGACTCTAGCTAGGCTAATATAAATCCCTATTAATAAGTTATAACTTTAAATCAACCTGTCCATGTTTGCTATAGTTACTGGCACATAGCTACTGATGGAACTCTGGAGTGGTCACTGATGGAATAAAGTTATATATTCAAAAAATATTTTGAATATTTTGAATTTAAAGCTCCTCCCATTTACCAAAATCAGGCTAATTACTAGGCATCTATATCCTTCATCCCACAAGAATTATTGTATGAAAACAAAGTATGCTTTCTTTTACTGAGTTGGGACTTGCTTTTATTTGTGATACTATCTCCTTTTTTTAAAAAAAAACTTCTGTTCAATTTGTAGCTCAGATTGAGGTTCTCCCAAATAGCAGTTTTTAATTCACCGTAGGTGCGAATGCACCTGAAATATCCACTTTTGCACAAGCTGTTCTTAGTCAAATCTCTTTTCTTGACATCCAGATGGCCAGTTCAGTGGTTCTCAAGCAGCTATTTGGGTATTTATTACTAACAAGCTACAAAAAAGTAGCATTAATACAAGTAATCCCAAGTAAAGCAAGACATCCTTCCTATAATACAATATAGCCATTCTCTGATTCATAGCCCACTACCTGTTGGATTCTAAAGGTGTATCTTATGGAACACCTGAGCTCTGACTGGCAAAATGATCAGAGACATTGGCTGGCCTGTGAGAGCCTGATAAATGTTTTCCCAGTGCTGATGCAGATGGAAACCAGAAATCTTGAGTAGGATAGGTGGGAAGCAAAAAAGAAGCCTTGTTGGTTTCTTTCCTTTCCTCTTAACAAGGTTAATGTTGCTATTTCCCCATTATCATGAGCAATGTAAAACTTTGATCTATAGCAGAATTATTCCAGTGTTGGTATTCCTTCCCTCCAGTGTTGAATGTGTATGTGTGACATAGCACCATCACATATTCTTAATCCACAACCATTTGACCCAGCAACCAAGAGTTGGTACAAAAATACTGCAGCACCTACCCCTCCTGTAATATATAAAATGGGCATAGCAAAAAGCTATGCCCATTTTATGACTATATGGCCACTTATGACTATAACCATGTTGCTTGTATCTTTATAATTTATATTATTTTATTTGTTTCCTAGTACAATATGATTGCTTATTAGTAACCTATGACTATCACTAAGTATTGTATCTTATGATTCTTGATGAATGTATTTTATTTTACTTTATGTATAGTGAGAGCATATGCACCGAAGACAAATTCCTTGTGTGTCTAATCACACTTGGCCAATAAAGAATTCTATTCTATTCTATTCTATTCTATTCTATTCTATTCTATTCTATTCTATTCTATTCTATTCTATTCTATTCTATTCTATTCTATTCTATTCTATTCTAAAATGGGAAGTAAGCTTTTCCCACATACTGTATCTGCTTCCCAACATTGAATTTTGTGTAAGGAGAAGATTCAACAACATTCAAAGTATAAAATGGTCATAATTGTCACTACTCCATATATCCTTAACTAAAAGGGGAAAAATTGGTGGCTGGGGGCAGAATTTTGTATTTAGGCTAGGTGATCTATCAGAAGGAAGTGAATGGACTTTCACTTATGCTTTGAGAATTGTCCTGACTCTAGTCTTCATGGAAAGTCTGTGTGTCTCCTAAAAGTAATCCAGGGATCACCATTATACAAAAAACATTTGAACAGTCCATCTCTTTCTTCTTTCTTCTCCAGATGTATTCTGAACTTACTTACACTTTAATTACTATTAATATTGACCTTTTAAAATTGACCTTTTAAAAGTTGAGTAATCATTGACCTTGAGTGGTCCAAAAATTCAATATTTAATAAACTTTTTTTCTGGAGGGAAGAGGGAAATGGGTTGAGCCCCCCCCCTTTTTTTTTTTTTGAGGAAAACAATATTTTGGGTGCAGGAGGCTCTGGGGACTTGGTCCAGCCAGCTATCACTGCCAAGCTGGGCATCTCTGCCTGCTGTTTGTGCTTAGTTTAACTGCAGCAACATGAGTTGCTGGGCATTGCCACAAGAAGGATTGAGTGACAGTTCCTTTCAGTTCTGCTCAGTCTGGATCAGAGGGGTGCTTTTTGATCCTTGCTACTGTGGTTAAGCTGAGGCAGTGAGCTTGTACAGGACTCCTCTTGAGTACAGAATTTTTGGGCGACTAAATTTAGTCTTATGATTCTTGACTTTGTGTGTGCTCAACTTTTAACCAAGTGCATGGGCTTCATGAATAGTGCATTCATGTATATGCATATCTTAAAGGGAACCCAGATCCCCACTCCTTTCTGCTCAGAGAATACCAATGGTATCACAGCGTGGGATTTTAAAGATGCAAAGGTTCAGAAAAGAAAGGGAGGGGGAGGGAAGAAATTCCCTCTCTCCTCTTTTCTCAATATTTTGCTTTCATTTTACTCTCAAAGACCCAGAAAAAATACAAGTTGAAGTATAACCAGTTTTCTTTCAAATAATCATGAAAATGTTTAGGACAGAATATTCATATATGGAAACCCTTTGTCTCCCTGGAAGTATGGGTAAAGTATGAAATAGGGAGTTATTTGTATCAGATAGTCACCATGCCTATATTGAGTGCAAGCAGTATTCATAAAAGTTAGATATATTTTGGTCTCCAAGAGGCTCTGCCATTTTTAAAAGAGGAGGAAGAAAGATTCCATGTTTTCCTGACTTGCATAAATTTGAGGAGGTTTGTAGCCTTATCCCCATCCTGCTACCAATTATATCACAGGATTGGAAATGCACTGGAGTGCATGGAGTGGGCAATAGTCCTTTTATGCCTTAAGTGAATAGATTATAAATAAAGAAATAGTCACCTTACTTGCACAGAACTTTTTAATATTCTGAACTTCAAATGTCTTATGAGTCTGTTGTTCATATCCCCAAGAGAATACATACCTAAAAGGCAATAGGAAATCAAAGCATTGTTGTTTTTTAAACAGTATAAGAACTACATTTTATTTTACTACATTTATATACTGTATATTGGGACATTTATAATTGAATTCTTACTATCATACCTATAACAAAATGTATGGGATAATCTGATATTCTGTGACAAAATTTTATAGCCAACCATGTTAATATATTAGACTTCATGACTAAGGCTATTGAAAATATCTTTTAAAAATGAATGGAAAATTTAACATTTCTAAATAGGAGAAGTGAAAAAAAACCCCACAATTCAGCATAGACCAAGTCTATAGTCCCAAAATCTTATTTGCTCAGTCAATGGTCTCTAACCAATATGGCTGATTCAGCGAGATGGATCAGTTGTAAACAAAGGTGACTTCTGGAATGGCAGTGGCATTGATTCTACTCATAAACTACTTAATCATGTGTAGGTATCACTAAAATCAATGGCCCTTACTTACAAGAGCTTTGGATTGCAGCCATTGGCAACAAGGACATTGAAGGGCTCTCAAGAGTGTAAAAGGTTGGACTAAAAAGAGTTGGATAAATTGTGTTTCAAGATAGTCATTATTCAAGCATAGATACCTGAATGATATGTGTCCAAGTACAAAAGACAGATCAACCTTTTCCCATCTCCTAATTTTGACTGCAAAATTTCCAAAATGAGGGAATCATACTACCACCATCATCCCATGTCACTGAAGTGGGGTGAAAGTAATTACATCCACTGCTCCTACAATAGCACTGTATAATCAGAAAGTTAATTTCACTGCATTGATAAAAGTGGACATCACTTGGAGATGCTTGGCTACTCAATGAGCATTTCTGATGTAGTGGAGAACAGGGAAAAGTCTCATGTTTCAAAATCCCATACTTATAGAAATATCATATTGCCTTTTGGTTCATGAAGATGGTCTTGGAAGCCTTGGTCCTAGAAGGCTTCTCATCTTGGCATACACAATCTTTTGTTTATTGGGAGGGGAAGGCTACACATAGACTGCACTCAGATATCTGCATGTGGCAAGTCAACAATTAAAATATAAGGATAAATTAATTTAAACTGATATCTAAAACTCTCATTGTGTTTATGTGCCAGTCTATTTGTACCCTCAAATTAGCTCAACACTGCAACAATTTTTGAATCAAGGTACCTAAAATCTGCTACCTTAAATAATTCATAAACAATCCAGAACTCATTAATCTTATGGAATTGAAATTTCCATGATATTTGGACCAATTTTAATTGCAAAGTTGTGGCCACTGCACTCTCCCTACAATCATATGATCATGATTTCTGACACTTCCTGCCAGCTTTCCACAAGCAAAGTCAATGGGGAAGCCAGCAGGAAGTTGGAAGTCACTGCCCCTCCTGCTACTGTTTCTTAGATGATCATGGGACCACCCAGCATTGGGGTAAAAATAAAATATGGTCAGACTAACATTTAATGTTTGTTTTGATCACATCACACTACATAATATCTTTTTTTTCTCAAAGGATGACCCAATGTGTTGCAGGGTGGTTTAGTAAATATGTGGGAAATAACTCCCGCATTTTCTCCTATTAAATGTGATACAGGTAGTTCTTGTTTAGCAACCACAATTGGGACTGACAACATAGTCATTAAATGAAGCAGTCGCTAAGTGAAACTGCAACCATGCTTACAATCTAATTTAAAATTATTCATTTGCTCTCCAGACCTGCAAAAGTTGTAAAGGCAAGGAATGGTTATAAAGTTACTTTTTCATCACCACCGTAACTGAGAATGGTAGCTAAATAAGACAATTGCTGAATGAGAGATTACTGTACTTTCATAGGGTACTGGGACAATATGTCCGTCTTGTTTTATTTCATTATTGAATTAATATTCTAATGTTAGTCCCTTCTGCCTGCTGTTTTGGTGGTCTAGAGTTTAGAACTACTCTAAGATTACCTGAGGAGAAACAGAAAGAAATATGTTACATTCCCCTATTTTCAAGGTATCATTTTATTGCAGCTCCTGTATTTTTAGTTGAATGTCTATTATAAAATAACAGGCACTTTTTCAAGGGAATGGCCAAAGCTTTAATTAAACTAATTTTGCCAGTTTACAAACCAAGCCAAGATCTTTTATGGCTGTGGCAGCAGATACAGAGACGTTTGCTGGGTAGAAGAGCAGCATCTGGCATGAAAGAAACAAAACAAAAGCCAATCGTTTGGCCTAAATCACTGCTCAATATTAGGAGAAATGGTCCTGCTAGAACTTCTGGCAGCGGTAATCTTTATTGCTTTAAACTTTACTGAGTTTACTGCTTCTCTGGGAAAGCTTTTGGGGAGAGTGGAAGGAGCTAGTAGCCACAGCAACTACAGCAGCCATAGTTCCAGCACTTTATTGCCTGTTTTCTTGTTCTGAGAAGTGATCTTCCACGTCGGGGTTACTTTCTCACCACAATAAGATATTTAGTTTTGCCTAGGAAGCATTGGCATTGATGTATGCTCCTACTTTAAGGATCAAGATCTGCAAAAGATTGTTGTTATTAGATTTTTATCCTGCCTTTCTAGTGTGTATGCATGTGTGAGAGTTTGTGTGTGTAGTCAACTCAAATTGTTAGGCTGCTCTTCTGCCATTGTTTCAAATGAGTATCAAATTAACAATGTGATTGCCAAACATGATGTATTTTCCTCATCTAATCCAGGTGGAATGCACCTCTCCAGGCCAAACTGTTCATATAGTTTTGCTTTGTTATCTTGTTTGATCACTATTCTCTATCTCTGCCTTAATATACCTGTAGATGTTATATTGTCAATAATATTGTGCATGTGACCTCAAATGTTGCTGTTCAGGCCCCAAACACTGTTTTCTTTCTTTTTCCTTTCCAGAAAAATTATTCCGTCTTCCCTGTCTCTCATACAAGCACCACAGCTGAACTGCTAAGAGTAATTGCCTTTCTTTCATAATAGTTTGCTTCCATTGTATCCCTCAATTCAGCTATTGATTCACTATCATCTATTTTTCCTTTATATATATTCTGGATAAAAAAAAATGAAGAAACTAGTGAAGATGATGCTATGTTAAATACAGTTTCCTCCATCTGTGCAATAAAGGATTGAATGTCAATGTTATTTTTGGCAAGAGTATTTAGTGGCCTATCACTGCCATTTTATATTATGCTTTATTATTTTATTTTATTTTATTATTTTATTTTTCACATTTCTGACCTGCCCTCCTCCCTCAAAGAAGGGCTTTTTTTGAATTTGTATTATGTTATCCCCCCCCCGCCCCCAACGCCCTATAGCTCTGGTGTATCGGGACATCTCCATGTAAGCACTAGCCAGATTCAACCTGATTTGGTTGAGATGTTGGGACTCTAGAAAAAGTGCAGAGGAGAGCAACCAGGATGATTAGGGGACTGGAGACTAAAACATATGAAGAACGGTTACATGAACTGGGCATGGCTAGTCTAGTGAAGAGAAGGACCAGGGGAGACATGATAGCAGTTTTCCAATATTTGAGGGGCTGCTACAGAGAGGTGGGGGTCAAGCTGTTTTCCAAAGCACCTGAAGGCCAGACAAGGAATAATGGATGGAAACTGACCAAGGAGAGATTCAACCTAGAAATGAGGAGGAACTTTCTGACAGTGAGAACAATCAACCAATTGCACAGCTTGCCTTCGGAAATTGTGGGAGGTTCATCACTTGAGACTTTCAAGAAAAGATTGGACTGCCATTTGTCACAAATGGTATAGGATATCCTGCTTGAGGGGGGGTTTTGACTAGATGACTTATAAGGTCCCTTCCAATTCTGTTAATCCAGTTTTGGAGATGTCAAAATTAGTAGTGGAGTTCATCTGTTATATGGATAGAAAGTTTACGCAAAAAAAAATAATTTTCATTATTGTATTTTCAGCAAATCTAAGATGATCCTCCACTTTAAAAGATAAATTAGTGGTGGTGGGGGCGGTCATTTAGTTTCAAATGACCACCTCTTTCTTTAGAGTCAACTCTCCATGGCAAAGACTATCAAGGGCATAGCTAGATTATGATGGTAGTTACTGAATCAGGTGACTCTTGTAGGAGATGTCCAGTCTGAGCCTGAGGGAGAGGTCAAACACGTCATAAGTCACAAGACCCTGCAGGCCCACAAGAGATCTAAGTCCAGCACACCTTGAATGCCTCTCTTATCTCCCACTCATTTCCCTTAATGGCGAGTTGGTCAGATTCTTGTAGAGAGCTTAAGCTTGCAATAAATCTTTATATTCATTTGAACTGCCTGAATCTCCTGATTTTCCCAGTGCTTGACAACTCTCAGGACAAATACTGACAAAAGTGATATGCTATTTGATTCTGTTGTTGGCCTCAGTTTATATGAGGGAATGCTCTTGCTCTCTGGTCCAGTCATCTTTCCCAGAATTGCTAAAATAAATAGGGAGAAATTTGGACATAGGCACATGTTTTTAGAATACTTGTTCAGCTCAACCTAATGCAAGGCTATCTTGTGTCTATACACAAACTGTTTATTTGTTAGAATTCAATTATTTATTTTATTTTCCCAAATAATTTAATTGGAAATAGAGAAACTGTAGTATTTCTGTTTATTGCCCATTACTAAGGATATCTTATTACGGTGGCAGAAGCATCATTTTACTTTTACAATTTACTTGTTTATTTTGTTGTTTACTTTCTTCTTGTTCTAGAAGAGTGATATCCACATACAGAAACTTTTCTCTCACAAAGATGTTTACGCTCCTGATTCAGTATAATTTCGCTATCCATTTTTTTGGAATTATTTTAGCTTTGAAAAGAGCAAAGCTCCTAGTCCTCAAAAACCAACCAAATGGCTCTGGCAGACTAACTACACCCCTCATCATACATCTTCAGTTACTATAGCACCCTGAATAAAAACACCTTGGTAGAAAAAGAAATAATTTATATTAGCAGATGTGTATCTGATGTGTTACAGATGCTTTTTGCATGTAATAGGATGCATGTCAAACTGTAAAACAGCAAACTCTTGCAAAGGTTAAACTGAAACACCTACAACTTTTAACAGAATGTTTCCAGTATAGTCTATGTAGGAAAAACAGCATTATCTCTGAACTGTCAGTTAATGAGCTTAATTTATACAGTTGCAGACTTGATGTTTTAGCAGAATTGTGGGAAATTTTCTGGAGAATTCTAGGTTAAGGAAGGTTGTTTTTCAATATTGAAGACCACTTGCCATGTTTGAAAAACACTGTCCTCAAGGATCTCTATTTACAAATCACAATACCGTACTCTTAGAACTAAGCATGATTCTTGGCGACTTACATGAACATATATTTGAAATTGTCATTGATGTTTTCTAGGATTTTTAAAAGCATTCCTGGTCTAGTCTATATTCCTGGATTTCCCATATAGTCCCAATCCAAGTACCACCTAAGACTGGCTCTCCTTAGCATGCCAGATCAGCCAAAATGTTGCCCTCTGTCATTCAACATGCAACAGAGACAAATTAAATACTAACCCTGAAGTGATAACACTGTGACAGTCTGTCTCTTCCACTTAGTCCCATGTTATTTCATTCTTGGTTTTATTACTGTGTTTGCATATCTTTCATAGTACAGAAAATCCTGATTCCATGATGTGTCAGTCAGATTTTTGAGCAATTCTTACCAGTAATAGCCACCATTGCCAAAATGAATTCATGAAAAAAAAATATTATAAATGAACTGGCCTTAATCAACTAAAGCCATGGCAAACGTCATACAATATCAGAAGTGAGGAAAAGTTTTCCAAAATATACCTAAGCACTTATTTCCAAGTCATCAAACTCGGAGCTTAACCATGGATCCAAATGAAATCCAATTTTCTTCATTTCCCCTCAGATTAATGGAAGAGCAGCCACTCATCCTTTTGCAATTTCATTTTAGATACTTTGAAGGTTTGTCCTACTTAGCCTATTGAGAGAAAACATGATAAAGAAAAACTATATATACATAACCACAAGTGGTTCACACACAGATTTGTAACATTTGAGTTGAATGAAATGTTCAACTCAAGCCCTAAGTGTACTACTAGCCAGCAAGCCCTAAGTGTACTAGGATCTGTCTGAAAACCTAGACAGCCAAACCATATTTCCTTAAATTAACTGCTTGGTATATCTATTTAGGATGCTTACAGATGAAAATATTTAAATGGCACCTACCTGATCATTTCCCCAGAAGCAAAGTTTGCTTCTTTATTTGGCTCATGATGATGGATTATATTCGACAGTCATTGATGTAACCCATTACAGAAGGAATACTAATTTTATTTCATTTTAACTACCCTTCAGCAATCCATCTTCTAATTCAAATTTAAACTTGTTTTATTAGCATATTCATTTTGTCACATTCAGTATTAACTCTTTGCTTTCTTTCTTTTTTTAAGCCTACATTGTGTTATATTTATTTTAATTCTTTACCATTTTACACATCATTATAGATCTGTAGTTTTAAATTATGGTCACATAAAATGTTGATGTGTGAAATATAAAATATAGTCTAGCATTTATGTAACTTAAAAATGGTGCATTTTTTATTCCAGCATGCAACTGATCACACTGGGCATGGTGAGGTTTCAGATAAAGGTGTAAATAAAGTTCTTAAACCTATAATGAGAATGCCCATGCTTTGATGGAAAATGTGATGTGTTTACAATTTATCTATCTCTATAAGCATATGTGAGAGTCAGTTTGATTCCTTGGTAAAAGCTGGCTAGAAACCAGGAGACTGTGAATTCTAGTTCTGCCTTAGGCACAAAGACAGCTTGGGCCAGTCCTTCTCTCTCAGCCCTGAGAAGGAGGCAATGGCAAGCCACTTTAAAAAAAAAATACCAAAAAGACTGACTTGTTCACATACTTGCCGAAAGTAATTCAATGCTTAATATATAAACTAAAATCTAGAATTTTCAGAAAACTGATTTAGAAATATGTTTTTTTTAAAAAAACATAATCATCAGGAATTTCAATGTAGGAATAAATAGAGTTAAAATATTCCAGTATTGTGAATATTGTCTTTTGATACAGCTTATCAAGCTATCCAAAATATTTTACACTAAGCAATGACTCAAAAATGGGAAGTTTCATTCATGTTATACTTCATAATCATGTAGCCTGATGAAAGGATTTCATTCATTATTTTTTAAAAAGAGCCATTTTTACTTCACATATTTTCTTACCAACATCGTCAATATTGTTGGTGATCTGCATGCAAATAGTTCATCTCTCTCTCTTGTCTATTTGCTGTTTCCTGTTATTGTTCCTGAGCATGTCTCTGTGTGTCTACTGTTGAAGTTCATAGTGCTTTTGTTTTGGTTTACACATTGCACGGCTAATGGTAAGAGCTTGTTCCATTTCTTGATCCCAGTGGATCAAGAAAAGGTTTGTAATTAGCTCCCCAGAAAGATCTGAGAAGGTTGGATTTTCCTTAATGTTTGGCTTCACACTGAGTCATTATCTGGGGTAGCATCGCATGGAGTAAGAACGCAGCCAACTGTGGCTTATTGTTAGCCTTCTCAGGTAAACCAGAAAAGGAAACACAAGTTGATGGACTAATTCTACTTTACTGTAAGGCTACATTAACAGAATCTTGCAAGTCTGAAAGTATAAGCTTCCCAGCACCATTTTTAACTGCTTGATCCGTTAAGGCAGGTCCTTCCCTACATTTCTTTATCTGACCTTTAAGCCACTGGGGGCTCCTGCCTCTCTCTCTTGTCTGATGGTTTCCTAGACAGCATCTCTTTCCCTCATTCCCCAAGGTCGTCCACACATTCCATTACACTTATATAGTAAACCAAGATTAAATTGCACTCATTTAGTCAGATGCATGAAGCAAGTCTGGATGAGATCTTCGGTACCAGCATTGATAGACTGGCATTAGGGTTGGCTCGGTGTGACTAAAGCGACCGGTGTATTTAGTTCTACATAAATTATCCTCCCATTTGGTATACAGTTCTATATCTTGTGGAAGTTTGGGTAACAATAGATCCATCATATGGGTAAAATTGTCACTCGGTTCCCATTTTTCTCAGGGTCATCCTCAATTTTGAGATGGGGAAATGCAAAAAAAAAAAAAAGCCATTTAAAGCCCCTGGAAAGAGTTCCAATTCACTGACTCATGGCTGAAGTTAAAAAGTATTCAAATTACCACTATTCATTGACTGTGAAAGAATAGCCCCAATACCATCAAGTATTTTTAGCTGCCAAAATTAAAATCCAGTGATGCATTTCAGAAAAAGGACAGTCTTTCATTCTCCTGTCATTTTTTAAAGAGCTGCAGGAGGGTTGGGGATTTTAAAAAGAAGCCGTGATTTTTAAAACAGTTGCATGTTTAAGGCCATCAGGTTCATTGTATTTTGCTTATGCTTGTCTTAGCTAAATTTACCTCCTGAAATCAACCTGTTTTAAGTCACTGAAGTCTGTTAGCTATTTCCATGGTTGTGACCACAATTCTACAGTTGGTCAGGCTAGGCAATGCTACTTAATTACAGTACACACAGAACTATAAATGATGCCTATCATTAATTTCTGAACGTTTTGTAATCATGTTTTGCCAGCTGACTGATTCATTGCTCACATTTCATCTCAGGAACTGATCACTTCCAAAATTTTGCTATTGCTTTTATTTTCATTATATATTTACCTTTATATATATATATAAAAAGGTAAAGGTAAAGGTAACGGTTCCCTCACATATATTTGCTAGTCATTCCTGACTCTAGGGGGTGGTGCTCATCTCTGTTTCGAAGCCAAAGAGCCAGCACTGGACATAGACATATCTATGGTCATGTGGCCAGCATGACTAAATGCAAAAGGTGCACAGAATGCTGTTATCTTCCCACCAAAGGTGGTCCCTATTTTTCTACTTGCATTTTTTACGTGCTTTTGAACTACTGGGTTGGCAGAAGCTGGGACAAGTAATGGGAGCTCACCCTGTTATGCGGCACTAGAGATTCGAATAGCTGAACTGCCAACCTTTTGATCAACAAGCTTAGCGTCTTAGCCACTGAGCCACTATGAGATATATATATAGAGAGAGAGAGCCATAGGAAACAATATTCCTGTAAAATAATGATAGGGAATCTATGCCTTTCCATATATCATTGAATTACTACGCCTGGCATAGCCCATGATTGGCTGAGGCTGCTTGGAATTGAAATTCAGCCACATCTGGAGGGTTACAGATTTCCCAAAGCTGTCATAAAATGTATCATTTATTAACTTCAATTAATCTAATGGAACCACTCTAAGAATTAGTGTGAGAGTGGCATAAATAATGGCATGTTTAATTATTGCGCAATTAGTGTCTGATCATCTGCAATGCACAGTTGCAGCGATAGCCAACCTTTAAGCATAAAATGTTCTCCCTTCTGCACTATTAATAATTTTGGAAGAATGAGCACATGGTGCCCTTCAGAGCTTTTGAACTCCAACCCTTATTAACCCCAGTAAGTTTGACAATTGGCAAGTGCCTGTAAAAATTGTACTCAAAAATATCTGGAGGACAATTGTTAATGCCTGGCTATGCACTATGCAGACTTTGTCTTCCATATAATTGGAGGCACCAAACCAATGTCTTGCAGTGTATCTAGAATGTAAGTTCAGAGTAAAGCACACTTCAAACATACATCCACATGTTGCATTCTGAACATACACACATGCATAAAATCTCATGGAACTGGTCTCCCCACCGTCCATCCCCAGTTGAAAGTGATCGGCTGCCTAACACAATGAGTGAGAAGTTAACATTATTGTATGCTAAATTTGGTTTTGGACTTTAAATGATTTGATCCCCAAAGAAGCCATGAGCAAAATAATGCAGAGAGAAATCTTAATTTAAGATATATATTTTAGTAAATAAATACTGTATATATTCATGAAAGGAGCTTAGTGAAAAATACTGAACGGTTAAAACGACAAAATACACATTGTCAGTCATTAGCCACATTGCAAACAAGATACTGTTATATTGATTTGACCTGCTATCTGTACAAATATTTTCCCTCCTAGATATGGTTACTTTAAATAACAGAAACAATTGACTGTCTTCTAGAAAAAACATCAGAAGGAAATAAGAAGGTAATTAAAGAATTCACCTACTGTTTTGATTGTGTACAGTGAAGAAAAGTATGGCTGTCTTAACTTTATACTAAGAACAGCTGGCTGGGTTTGATAGACTCAACAAGTAGCATCCATTCCTATTAAAGCTAAATCCAGAAAAAAAGTATTCTGTCCATTTGCAAAGACAATTTTTAAATTTGACACAATTGTTTTCAAAGGAACAACGGGAAATTGGAGCAGCTGGGGATCTGGTTCATAAACTTCCAATACTATTTCTCTAAAAACATGCTGCTATACACTGTTCCTTTGACCAAACCATAGATTAATTCTCAAAAGCCTTTGTTATCTTTAGAGAAACAGATTAAATTGGCCTTCACAACTTGACACACATCAAATGAAACCTGCCAGACAGGGATGGTCACCTGCCAGGTGCTTGAATTTTGCTGTTTAAGGCAGCCAGCCCAAATAGAAGATTTACCCAATAGGTGGGCATCAAATAAGTTGGAAGAACAGCCTCAGTTTGTTGGACAGTAGCCTTCATCAAAGTGGTACTGAATAGAGGGCTTTGAGACAATGTTGAAGAAGCTACCTAAGTTACAACGTATATGAAGATGCTTTCTAAACTGTGGAATAGCAGACACCTATGCTGCATTCTCTCTCCACCCCCCTTGAACCTTGTCCCCAGTGTCAGCATGGCAGAGTTGGCAATAAAACTGCAACCTTGACACAGGTGTGGGAGAAGAATTGAGGAGATTTATGCTTTGGAGCTCAGCAGAATGAGTGGTGGGTCCAAAAGAGATGAAAAGAAGTATAAAGGCCCAGCAAGACAAGGAGCCATGTAAAAAAGGTCCAGGAACTGTACATGAAACAGAATAAGAAGAAATCTCAGAGAGGGAGTGGGTTTAAGTAACAACAGGATTAGGAAAGAAATGTTGATGTATACCAGTAGTGGTATAGAGCATAGAATGTAGGTAATTGTAATAGAGTAATAGGAAATAGTTATAATAGGTAATAGGGTAATAGGAAATAGAGTAATAGAAATAAGAATAGAGGATTCGAAATAAATAGGAGTAGTAATAGAGTAATGGGAAATAATATAAACCTTGTCATAATAATAGTAATTGAATAGTAATAGCAGTACAGCAATTGCCATAGTAATAATGAAAGTATAGAGATAGCAAAAAAGAGAATAAAAGTGATCACACATCACTTTTATATGTTTGTTTGTTTGTTTTTACAAAAGAAAACATCCCAACTCTTATAGAGATCTATAAGCAAGCCACATCTCAGAGTCTAATGCTTTTGTGTCTCTCTTGAGCCTGGGACAATCCAATTGGACATTTTTTTTTTAAAAAAAAAAGCACCTGTGGCATAAGCCAAATATTTCCAATGAGAAGAGGCCTTTGTTTCTTTTAGCAAATCAGGTAAGTGAGCTAGTAGGCCTGGGAAGTGGTATCTTTGCATATTTGGTCCTTTGTTTACACTTCAGCAGTAGTAGCTGATGCAGTTCTTGTTCCTACTCGCATTGAAAGAGAAGACTCTGCTTCTTCTCTTCTTCTTCTCTGTGAATAACAGCACACACCCTCTCTGCCTAAATGTCGTGGGAGCCCCACTTCGTGATCTTAACTCAATCCTCCATTTGTAATGGTGGGTCAAGCAGAGGGACAGTACTCATGCTGGTTAGGGCTCCTGGTTGTCTAAAAATATTGTTTCCCATGATATAGGATCCAGTTCTCTCGAAAGTGAATGTAATTTTATTTAAATAAAAAAAAATAATCAAAATCATCAGGAATTTCTTTTCAGTCACCGAACAATTCATTTAAAGGCAGATTGAACCAAACTGCAATGTTGTAACGTATTTTCCCAAGGAGAGAAAAGGTTCTGAAGATCTGTGGCCATCTTGAAAACACAGTAATAGCTCTTGAACAGTAAAAGTTCAAGACTGTTCTTAGATTTAGTGTAAGTCTATAGGGATGTTGGGTAGTTGTTAAGGTTAGAACCCAAATGGAACCCGTAGGAATATATGCATTCTATGTAATGAGAACTGAGCATCCATCCTAGTGATTCTATACTTTGTCATACTTTCCTTTCCAACTTTAATGACAGCTTAATGTACAACACAGTACAATAATCTAATCATCAGTTGTGGATCTGTGTATCTGCAACTTGAGATGCCACAGCACAGTAGGAAGCAGCAAATTAATCATTATCAGCTAGATAGGCAATTGGAACAGTTTCTTAGACTCTCATCTATTATAGTAATACCCATTTGCTTTGAAAAATGTGGGTAGAGTGTTGTTGGTTTTTTTAATGTCTGCCTTACAGTACAGGGAGGAAATAAATATCTTGGCCCCAGGCTCTACAAGCATTGTTGAGCAGAACGAGATTCAGATCTTCGGGCCTAGTGTTTTCAGTATTGGAAAGAGAATTAAGATCAAAAGCTATATTCAGAATCTAAAACTCAGGAAAAAGGTATTTTAAATTTTATGATCAACCAAGAATAGATATGTGTTAGTTATAAAAGTTTTGTGGAAGTAGATAGAGAAATGCCTCCCCAGACAATTGTCTGATTTAATGATTTTGTTGTTGAAATGTCTGAGTTTATAGCATGAGGTAATTATGTTTGAGTCTGCAGGGAAAGTAGATTTATAGTAATGTAGAAAAGTGAACATTAACTTGATTATCATAGCAGATCAAAAGATTCTCTTTGCTCTTTTAGGAAAAAGCTGTAAGGTTATTTGTGCAGGGCTTGCCACAGCAAAGATAAAGAGAGACATAAAGAAAAGAAAAACCCTACTTCAATGTCTTCTTTTGAAAGATAACTTCTCCCAATAAATCAATACTTTTCTAAATCTGACTATGATTTTTATAAGTAACTGAGAAAGCTATGATTTGTACTGATAAGAAGTATGTCCCAGAACTACAACGTGTCTTCCCAAAGTAATCTGCAAGTCATATTCATCTACTTCAGCACCAGATCTGAAGCACATCTTTCATATGCTTCTACTTTTCTTTTCTTTTTAATTTTTTTAATTAATTTTTCAATAAACATGAAACCAAAAACGTACATACAAAAATACAAGCAAAAACAAAAAAGGAATACAAGAGATACGAAAAAAGAAAGAAAGAGAGAAAGAAAGAAAGGAAGGAAAAAGAAAGAAAAGGAAAGAGAAAAAAAACCCCATTTTTTATGTGAAACTGTGTCCATTTACAAAACTTATCCCTATAAAATACTTATGGTCTATATATTTTACTCCATCAAATTTTGTTATGTCTGAGCCAGTTTCATCTTTCTCTTTTTAATCCATTCGTACCATTTCTCCCATAGTATTCCGAGTCTGTCATTTCTTTCAGTTCCAATGTTAGTTTGTCCATTTCAGTACAGTTGTAATTTTTTTTGATTATTTGATCTTCAGAGAGTGTCTTTCATATTTTCCCAACATTGCGCAAAAGCCAGTCTTGCCACTGTCGTTATATGTAAAATCATATGTCTTGTCCTCTTATCATAGGTTTTTCCCATTCTTTCCAGTAGGTATAGTTCTGGTACAAATTCTAATTGAACACCTTTGTTCCAATTGAACAAAATTGCAACCAATTTTTTATTTTTTTCCAGTATTTTTTTGATTCTGGACACAGCCAGCTTCTACTTTTCAATGTAACGGATCCAACTTTAAACATGCAGTCCTGCCAATATCTATTTTCCTCTTTTGTGCCATAATGATAATTAGAACTGGCCAAACTTCAGTGGAAGCTCACTCTAACTTTCACCATTTCTGATTCTTCAATTTGATGAGCTTTCACTAAATTCCTCTTATCAAAGCTTTTTCCTTCCATTTCAAAATCTTGGAATGTTTTGTCTAATTAGGAGATTTTACAAAGATCTTTCTTAAGCACATTCCAGAGAACACCTTTTTTGCCCCCACAGATTCATGATGGTAGAAAATCAGGAAATCCAGCAAGCATTCAACCCTCACCTATTTTCAACATTTGTGGACTGCACATTGTATCAGGAAGTCAAATGGACTAAGCAGCTTTTCTGTGAAGAGCTGCATGCTGCTATGAACCTAATGCACATTTTAAATCAAAATAGGAGAACTTCTCCCTGACCAGAACTTATAATCAGTAAGAAAATTCAACCCTATCGCTAACATCATTTGACATTTTTATGCTTATGAATTAAAAATCTATTTGAATGGAAATCAGACAAATATTAAAATGGGATAAATTTTCTTTTTATCTGATTTCTCTATATCTCTAAATGCACGATCCTTTGTTGATTAGACCAGCATTCTGTCAGGCTGAGCTTGAAAGATTCTTTAGTGAAAATCTTTATATATTTTTCTCTGCATGATATATTTAGGTTGTATACTGTAGATGCAGCAGGATGAGGTGGAATTGTTTTATACCCCCATAAGTCAAAGAGATCTCCTCTTCTTTCTCTATCTTATTCTTCAACTTTGTGCCAGATTGTTGTTTTTAAAAACATGCCACTTTTCATATTGCAGGAATCTTTATTTTCTTTTTCTGCATGTGGTTAGCAAGGAATGTTTAGTGAAAACACTAATAAAATGGCAGCATCTGTCCTCTTCTTGACTCTCTGAGCATTTGGGTTGGCAGCTTTTGAGTTGCCTTACAGCAAACATTTGTTTAGATTGCCGCTGACCGCCTAGGCCACCAGTGCAATCTGGATAATTTCTTTCTTAGATGTCTTTTAATTTGTGCCTTTCAATATACATACATATCGGAGTAGATGTTATGAAGGCATTTACTCTATACACCCGGATCAGTCAGAATATTGAACAAGTGACATATTTTAAATATTTGGGCATATTTTCCCACAACTTCACAAAGCACAGTAAACACCAAAATCATCTTATATGATTTACATGAAAAAGAGGACTGTGGAAATATTTGCAGACCCCTCGCATCCTGGACATAAATTGTTTCAACTCCTATCCTCAAAACGACGCTATAGAGCACTGCACACCAGAACAACTAGACACAAGAACAGTTTTTTTCCTGAACGCCATCATTCTGTTAAACAAATAATTCCCTCAATGTTGTCAAACTATTTACTAAGTCTGCATTATTATTAATCTTCTCATCGTTCCTATAACCCATCTCCTCCCACTTATGACTGTATGACTGTAACCTTGTCGCTGGTATCCTTACGATTTATATTGACTGTTTCCTAATAGGATTTGATTGCTTATTTGTTCCCTATGACTATCATTAAGTGTTGTACCTTATGATTCTTGACAAATGTATCTTGTTTTTTTTTTTTACACTGAGAACATAAGCATCAAGACAAATTCTTTGTGTGTCCAATCACACTTGGCCAATAAAGAATTCTATTCTGTTCTGTTCTGTTCTGTTCTGTTCTGTTCTGTTCTGTTCTGTTCTGTTCAATTCTCTTCTCTTCTCTTCTCTTCTCTTCTCTTCTCTTCTCTTCTCTTCTCTTCTCTTCTCTTCTATATAAAACGCTTAAAAATAATGGCTGCAGTTCATCAAGTCCCTTTTTTCATAAATCAGCAAAATACATATACCACATAACTGATTCCAAATTCTAGAAAGCATTAACTTTAGCATGCGGCAACACTCTCCTCAGAGCAGTTTTGGAGCTGAGATTTTGCCTCTATGGACAAAGTGCTGTTGAAACTACAGCTCACTAACTGCTGTACTATATTCTAGAAGTGGGTCCTTGAATCCTTATAAATACTCCTTTATCTAGTAAAACACAGGGGAAATTCTACTCTTTTTTTATGTACAATTGCCGTATCATATCAATATGATTCCAATATGATTTTGGAAGGGACCTTGGAGTCCTAGTGGATGATCACTTAAACATGAGCCAGCAGGGTGCGGCAGCAGCCAAAAAAAGCTAATATAATCCTTGGTTGTATAAACAGAGGCATAGAATCAAAATGAAATGAAGTATTAGTACCGCTTTATAAAGCCTTAGTAAGGCTATACCTGGAATACTGCATCTGGTTTTGGTCACCACATTACAAGAAAAGATGTTGAGACTCTGGAAAAAGTGCAAATAAGAGCAAATAAGATGATTAAAGGCCTGGAAACTAAAACATATGAAGAATGTTTGCAGGATCTGGGTTTAGCTAGTCTAGAGAAAAGAAGGACCAGGGGTGACATGATAGTAGTATCCCAGTATTTGACAGGTTGATACAAAGAGGAAGGGAGTCAACTTATTTTCCAAAGAACCAGAGGGCAGGACAAGAAACAATGGATAGAAACTAATCAAGGAGAGAAATAGCCTGGAATTAAGGAGAAACTTCCTAACAGTGAGAACAATTAACCAGTGGAACAGCTTGCCAACAGAAGTAGGTTCTCACTGGAGGTTTTTAAGAAAAGACTGGACAGTCACTTGCATGAAATGGTATAACAATAGAAATAGCACTAAGACTAATATTCTGCTTCACGGTGCTATCTAAGCAGTTTACAGAGTCAGCATATTGTCCCAAACAATCTGGCTCCTCATTTTACCAACCTTGGAAGGATGGAAGGCTGAGTCAACCTTGAGCCTGTTGAGATTTGGAATGCCAAATTGCAGGCGGCTGGCAGTTTGGAGGAAGAGTATGCTCTTACCATCAACAATGCCATTATTAAAGAATGGAGCAAACATCATTATTTTACCTCTTCTTCTGAATAAACAATAATAAGAACTATTTGTCCTTCTCTTCAATGCAAAAGTCCCAGGACAGACCCCCTGAAGTCAAAGATGTTTGTGTACTGATCTTCTGAAGAATGTAGCTTGGTTTAGTATTTTTCCAAATACTCATGTATTTGCCATTACAAATGATCTAGGGTAGGTGAAAATAAATGTTCATGGGTAAAAAAATGAAGATCATTTGGAGATCAATACAGATTTGAAATAGGGTCTCATGAATCCTAGCTCAATGCTCAATATTCTTTTATTTTAATTTGATTTGATTTATTGAACAACATGGCTTTGAAGCAAAGCACCTTATCAAAGTGATGTGTGGGATCAGAATGGCTCTTCTCCCTCAGTCTAAATGGTAAGAGGGTCTTTGCCAGGCACAAGTAACTGGGAACAGGAGTTGGTTCAAAGCACTAAAAGTTGATTACATGCTACCTGTACATAAGAATCTGGTCTACTAATGGTCAAGCTAAATTGGCAGGGATAGGGATAGATAGGGATCAACAAAATTCTCTTGGCTCTCTTGTGGCTGATGACACATTTAATTCCACCCTTGGGCTCAGCCTGCTCATCTGCTACAATCTTATGCACATGCATAATCTTCAGAAATGACTCCATTTTTCAGATTGAAGCACTGCTAAAACTGAATAGATTATGTCCCAAATCCAAACAATGCTTCAATTCCAATTACAGTAAATTTGCATGCCTCTATTGGATTTAAATTATTTTTAAAGGCATTGTATATATAAAAAAATTACCTCATCAGGAAGATCACAAATATCTATGATCATAAATCTGAGAATCAAGAATAATTACTTTGCTAAAATAGTTTCCATTATTCACAAACCTTTTTTTTTTTAAAAAAAGGTTTAATTAGGAAACATTGATAAGATTCACCAAAAAAGCTGAACTATTATATGATGCAAAAAATGTGAAAAACAATTATTGGTCAATAGAGATATCAGAATGAATGAGACACCTCAACTGTTTACTTAAAACAATTCAGATTAAAAATTAAAAGAAGGTTGTTGGCCTTCCCCCCACCCATCAGTAGGCACTTCTTTATTTTAATTAGCAAGATGAAACCAAGACATGTTAATTTTCTTCTTAGATCAATGAGTTGCTATCAATGCTGGGGATATTATCTCACCTGCCACACATCAGACCAAATCCTTGCAATTTCTTCTTTGTTGCTGCTCTGAGAGAAGATATTGATTATCCAAAGAGGCCCATAATAATGAATTTTTACTTTTTATCAGAAATAAATAAACAAATACATACACATATAAATAAACAAATACATACACATATACAGTTAAGCTATGTATATTCCCAAAACAATTTGGAAGAACATCTTTGGAACTCGTAGAGCACAGCACCTCTCTGTTGTTCACTAAAGCAATCATTCTGCAGAACCTGAAAGAAGAAAAGTTGTGGCTGCTGCTTTAAGAACTTTTAATGATTTAAAACAGCTGCATCTTCTTTCCTGGCTCATGCAAAAGACTCCTCTGCTTTAATAAAAAGGATCAAAGGGTTGTCCTCATGATGACATTTATTTCAGCTCAGTTTTGAACCATGCAGCTAATGTACAGTTCTGTTTCTTGCTCAAAACAGCATTACTGTTGGACCTTTTCCTGATTACATTAACCCACCCACCCCTAATTTAGATCTGACAGAGTAGGCTGCTGCGGCTACTATCCATTAGGAATGTACATTTACTATGTCACAGGTGATGAGACGTCTCTATCACGGCGCTCACTTTATGGAAAATTCTTCCCCCTGAAATTAGGTTTGCTCCATTCCTCTTGATCAGGGGTGTCAAACTCAAGGCCCACAGGCCAGATCCAGCCCATGGGGTGCTTAGATCTGGCCCACAGGGCTGCCCTGGGAACAGCGAAGGACCGGCCCACAGTGCCTCTACCTGCAAAAACAGAAGTGACCGCCTTCTGCAACCCCCTGCCTGTGAAAACAGAGCTTGGGAGGGCCATGCTCGGGCCACCAGTCACCCCCGACACAACTGATGTTGAGCTGACCATGCCCACCCTGGCCACATGCCCCCAGCCCTCCCCCAAGGCCAAACACAACCCTGATGCGGCCCTCAATGAAATTGAGTTCGACACCCCTACTTTTGATGTTCCAGAAATCCCTCAAAACCTGACTATGTCACCAGGCATCTCAGGGAACTGGAGACATGTCTAGATGAGGTAGATACATTCACTCTTTCTTTATTTAGAGTTGGTATATTTTGTTTCTAATAATTTAACTTCTAATAATGGTTCTTATATTTTTATAAGGATTGTTTCATAGATGTGTTGTTTTATCTGATTGTTGTGTGCTGCCCAGAATTGTTCTTTGTGAAATGGGCAGCCATACAAAGTTCATTAATAGCTGATTAATAAATAAATAAATTTAGTATGGAAGTGCAACCCCGTCAAAGCCAAGGAAGTCTCAAAGCACCACATATTTTACTGGCAGAGGAAAATACAGGCTTCAGACTTTTCTTTCTAAATTAATGTGATCTTGGCTTTTGTAGATTTGTTTGGATCCTGCCATATTTCATAATACCAGGAACTGATAAAACAAGCTACAATGTATTTCGATTTTTAAAAAATCTCTCTCATTATCCCTGCAGTTCTGACTCAATCATTTTGGTATGCCTTTGCTGACCTTCTGTTATGCTTTATTAAAAAAAAGAGAGGGCTATGTATATCATGCATCATTTATCATGTTTAATAAGGAAGTTTTTCTCCAATTAATTTTACTTTCAAGATAACTTGGTGCCCTACCATATGAACTAAATCTCATAAGTAAAAAATTATTTTGAGTTCAAAAGTCAAGAACTGAATGCATAGCCTCAGCTCCACACAACCCATCATTTGAGTCATCAAAATGCAATGGCTGCTTTTCTTTTATGTGACTCATCCACTGATATAATCTCAGAGATATGGAGGTGCAGTGCTCCCAACCCTTTACCTCCAGAACTATCACTCATCTCTAAAATTAACTTCCAGATGCCTCATTATTTCAAAGAATCTTCTACAGTACCATATTTAGATTTCTGAGATCAATAGTGCAACTACAAGTGAGATCATCTAAAAAAGTAAGAATAATATAAGAACTCTGGTCCAGATAAGTCCCCAACTGCAGTTCTGGAACCTCCCTATTATTACCATTTCCCAATATCCAAACATTATAGTCGCAGTTTACAAGAAAATACAGAAATGTGGTGTGTTGATTATTCACATACTAGACTGAATGCATTTATTTTGTTTTGTAGAAAACAAACTCTCTCGGACTTTTACTGGTATAAATTTACACTTTTATTGCGTAAATTTATTATTTACACAATGAGTTGGAAATTAAATTAAACCATAGAGTGTTTTTTTTCCCCCTCTGCTTTACTTGTGTTAATCCAGATCACGGTGTTAATCCAGC
This sequence comes from Pantherophis guttatus, assembly GCF_059756535.1. Lineage (NCBI taxonomy): Eukaryota > Metazoa > Chordata > Lepidosauria > Squamata > Colubridae > Pantherophis > Pantherophis guttatus. Next base: position 159,972,371 of record NC_142063.1, read on the forward strand.
TCAAACCTGATTCAACAATCAGGCTTAACAAACCAAGGCTTTGTGCAATATGTGAACTCAGAAAAAGAGTTACTTCCATGTAAAATAAAAAACAAAAGCTTGTATTCCTCAGTTTAAAAGAACAGTTAAAAGAATGCTTTGATAATGCAGTTAACTGCACAAAAGGATTCATACCATCATTATCATGTTCAGGCTTTTCACTATAAATGAGACAAACCTCACATTATTTTTTTAATAATGGTGTCTGTCTGTCTGTCTGTCTGTCTGTCTGTCTGTCTATCTATCTATCTATCTATCTATCTATCTATCTATCTATCTATCTATCTATCTAGCATCCATCCATCCATCCATCCATCCAATCTATCTATCTATCTATCTATCTATCTATCTATCTATCTATCTATCTATCTATCTATCTATCTATCTATCTATCTATCTATCTATCTATCTATCTATCTATCCATCCATCCATCCATCCATCCATCCATCCATCCATCCATCCATCCATCCATCCATCTATCTATCTATCTATCTATCTATCTATCTATCTCTTTTGTGTATGACAAAGAGAGCATGCATTTACCTTCAGGTTTCTTGACTGCCTGGATCAGTCCTTGCAGTTTTCTTGGCAAGATTTTCAGAAGTGGTTTGCCCTGCCTACTTCCCAGGACTGAGAGAGAATAACTGACCAAAGATCACCCAGGCGCCTTCATGCCCAAGAAGGGGCTAGAACTCACAATCTCCCAGTTTCCCAGCCTGATACATTAATCGCTACACCAAACTGGCTCTATGTATGCATGCCTCCAATGTGTGGTTTTTATTATTGATTTCACAAAGACACTCAGAATCCAGATTTTGAAAACAAAATAATAAGAGAGCCTTTTAACATTCCAATCTTATGCCCAATTTCCATTTTATAATATTGTTCACAATGAGACCAATTTTGAGTAAGAACTCTCAAAATTACTGTGAAAAGCTCTTATGTAGACTTGTACTTAACATTGCAGAGGCAGAAAAATATATACAAAGATATTGTTAAACTTCTGGTAAAAGGTAAGTGTGCCCATTAGCCATGCTTTTTATATGAAAGAAATTTAACTTTGTTGTGCTCCTTCCATGTATGTGGTAAATCTTTTTTTTTTTTAACATAGGAGTTAGAGTCAAAAACAATTCAGTTTTAGATTAGAAATCTAAATAAAAGTACTCTTGTTTTATTTGAAATATCTATGGTCAAGAGTGGCGCTTGGTATTCTCTGTTTAGCTGGGAATAACCTTTGGAAGGCAATTCTGTCTCAGGGCATAAAGTCAGGATACAAAGCAGAACTGTTGTGGTTTTTTAAAAAAATGCTTTCCCAGCTTGGTAGAGCATTTTCTTCCTGCTCCTCTGGAAATTATTTTTATCTCCCTCAGGTGAAGAGATAACTGGTTCTTTGCCAGACTTTTCCCATATATCATAAAATATCCCACTTCCAGGCTTGGATAAAACATGGGAAACTAGCAAAGATGAGCAATATTTTAGCAGTGCCAAGCTGTTGCAGGTAGAGTAGGGGAACTGTTGGCTGAAAAGGTTTACAGTTGATTTGCTGTGACCTCCTCGTGGAACAGGAAAAAAGAAATCTTTATTCTCTCAGTTGATTTGCAGCACATGTTGTTTCAGTGCCAATAAAATATAGTGGGCCCAGCTGCTATGAATCACTTCCCCATCCCCCAATAGGTTTCCCCCCTCCCCCAACTATAAAATATATTGAAAACACCTAGCACGTATTTTTAAAAGTGGGTTAGGTTCTAAAAGCAGTGCAGTTTCCTCTCTCTGACATAATGATATATATATATTTTCCCCTTTTGTTTTTCCCCTTTTGTTTTCAATATGATAGAATGTGGGCCCCTTTTACAGGTTGCCGATTTAAAAGAAAAACAACTTTTGCAAATAGAGGTGCATCTTGCATTATTCTTGCTACTTTTTTCTTATTTTAAATATTACTAGAAGAGGGAAAGAAGGAATGGAGGAAGGAAAGGCCATGTTTAGAAAGTACCATACTTTTCTACTTTAAATTGAAAAAACTCATGAATAATATGTCTCTACCATCCTACTAGAGACTTGTCTTGACCAATTGAAACAGAGAACATCTTTCCTTGAATAATTACACAGAAAGGAGAATTCTGGCAGGTGCAATTTATCATGCCGCTGTAAAGAAAGCTATACCCTGCTCAAAGATGCTCAAAGACATTTTGCAACTCTAAGTTAAAATGGCACATCCCTCCCCAATTCCATATACAGTATAGGATAGGGCTGACAACTGAAGCTTATCTCAACAATGGTGAGATGACAGCCTCCTCCACCAGACCTCAAGGTAGGAAACCATTGTGAGATGCTACACACCTTGCCAACTCTTCCCATCTATTTGGCCATACAATGTCAACAATGTCAAGCATTTCAGTTTAATCTCTTTTGGTCTGTAAACCCCAGTAATGGGCACTATGGATTAATTCATGAGATAATGTCCATAATGTCCAGTACCACAAAACCATCTCATATAATCAAGATTCATCTATTCCAGGCACTTTGCAGAATTCTCAATATCTGTCTTAAGGCCTTCCTGATCACCCACCCCCCCAGTGGTGGGATTGAAATAATTGAAATTATTAAATTAACAACCAGTTCTCTGCCCTAATGACTAGCTGGGTGGGTGTGGCCAGGGCGTGTTCTGGCAGCACTTGGTCTCCTGCACCCCCCTGGGAGCAAAAATAGGCTGCGGTGGGGCAGTGATCCACCCCAACACATTAGATATAAGCAAAATGCCCAGATATTCAGAAATTTTAGATAAACAGGGGAAGATTAAAGACAATCAGATAATAAAGGAACAGGGAATTTCTATTGATTGGTGGCCATATGTACAACTGCAATCTAGGTACAAGAAAGACATGGAAGAATACGGAATTGACACGGAACCAAAACAACTAGACAAATTGTTGATAGGCCCCAAAAGAAAATTAATATCCAAAATATACAGTTATCTATTAGAATTTGATAGAGTAGAGGAGGTGGTGAAAGAACCAATGATTGCATGGGCTAAAAACATAAGGCATAATATAGATTTAGAGGATTGGGAAAGAATTTGGAACAAAAATTACAATATAACAAAATCCGCTGCTTATAAGGAAAATCAATACAAAATGCTTTACCGTTGGCACCTAGCCCAAGCAAGGCTGGCTAAAACGTACTCGAATTTAAGCCCAAAATGTTGGAAATGTAACCAATGTCAAGGTACCTTCTTTCATGCTTGGTGGCTATGCCCTGAAGTGAAAAAGTACTGGACTAAGATACAAGGATGGCTACAAGAGATAATAAAATGTCAAATTGAACTAAACCTGGAAACATTTCTCCTGGGAATACTTAAAACAAAATTTGATAGAAAGATATTTGATTCTACACATATTAACAGCGGCAAGAATTGCGTTCGCACAATACTGGAAGGAACACAACACACCACCAGAGGGATTGATCATTCAGAAGATATATGAATGTGCCGAAATGGATAAACTTACCCTAGAACTAAAAGAAAAAGATGATTCAGAATTTTATGCGGTTTGGGAAAAATGGTACATTTGGATAGATAATAGAAATAAAAATTGGAAATATACATAAGGCTATTGAGGATTAGATATTGAATGTATATAATGTACATATTGTATAGAATATACAAAAATGACACTGTCTGTTGATTATGTACTAGAGTTGTGTAAAGGAAAATTGTAATAAAAAATATTTTTTTTAAAAAAAATTAACCACCGGTTCTCTGCCCTAATGACCAGCTGGGTGGGTGTGGCCAGGGGGTGTTCTGGCAGCACTTGGCCTCCTGCACCCTCCCCCGGTAGCAAAAATGGACTGTGGGGGGGCCCACGCCGCACCCCCCATTCCCATTTTGGACCTAGTAGGCCTTCCTGCAGCCTTCTGAGAGCAAAAATGGGCCACAGGGGGGCTGCACTGCCCCCCCACACCCCATTTTGGGCCTAGGAGGCCTCCCTCCACTTACCTGGGAGCCAAAATGGGGCACGTGGGGACTCCTGGAAGGGGTGGGAAGGGGAGGGGCCAGCCAGAAATTTAACTACAGGTTCGCCCAGTTCGCCCAGCTGAATCCCACCACTGCCCCCCCTCCAATATTTAGCACTGGGTGAACAGCTTTTTAATTGTGCATAGTACAATTGATGCTAGGTCACTGATATAGTGAGAGATTAAAAATTGATCCCAGGGCATTAAGAAGATTTTAAGTGGTGGCAGTCTTCAGTAAAGCCATGGGATCAGTCAATTCTATTATTGAAGGAAGGGACCTTGGCCATGGCACTATACTTCTAATTCAGAGTGTTCATCATTCCAGGCATAGAGAGATAGCAAAGAGACAAAGAATTCTACTTCCACTGGCAGATTAAGGTATCAGAGCAGGGGAAGCTTGGGGCTAAAAATAAATCTTATATTTAAAGCAGTTTTAAAAGACTTTTTCATTGTCTCAGGTCTGGCATCAGTATTGCAAGAAAGTGGAGAAACAGGTCACAGGTTTTAACATGGCAATCCGATCTAAGATGAATATTAGTCTGGAACGTTAAAATGGAAAGTGCTAGGAAATCTCTTTTGATTTATAGTAATACTGAATTATATTACCCCAGCTGCAATCTGTTATAATAATGCAAGTTTCCATCATATCTTTTATAGGTGCTCAAGGTTGTTAATCTAGTCAGGTCCTGCCTTCTCTATTCCTATGTGTAGGAAATTAACCACTGTTGATACACCATTCCAATAGTTCTCTCATAGCTGCATAACCTTCCCTGATATTAGCATTATGCAGAGACTCTCTGGCTCATTTCAAGGAAGGAATCTGATGCTTTAAAATTACCCTACAAGAATCTAGTCTAACCCTAAATTACAATAGCAAACTCTCTTTCCCAGTTTTACACAGTGATTCGGGAGAACTGAATTTTCACCTTTGCAGCATCTAACACAGGGAACACATTTAGTTTCTTTTAAAATGGGATAAAATTGGCCAGGAAGTTAAACTATAGTGAGGCATGCATCAAATCTCAAGGAAAACAATGCTGGTGTTTTCAAGTGATGTCCTTTAAAATCTGCAAATAATCAATAAAATGTAGTAGATTTTTCTTAACTTTCTATTTTCACCAAAAGTGGAGTGGACAAAACTCTTGACAAATTTCAAGCAGACAGAATGAGAAGGTTCAATGACAAGAGAACTTGTAATGATAAGCAGTAATGATATCCTTGTCTGAATATAGCGGAATTTATTGTTGGGGAGTAGGGGCAGTGAGATTAACTCCCTGATCTTTTTCAGTGTCTATCAATCAGCTGGCTAGCCAAAACATCACAAAGCATCATCCTGGACCTGTTAAGGAGACAGGAAAATAATGGCATGCAGCAAAAAGGAGCCTTGGTAGTACAGTGGTTTAATGCACCCTGTTATTAACACAGCTGCCTGCAATTTCTGCAGGTTCGATTCTTACCAGGCTCAAGGTTGACTCAGCCTTCCATCCTTTCTAAGGTAGGTGAAATGAGGACCCAGTTTGTGGGGGCAATAAACTGACTTTGTATAAATATACAAAAGTATGAAGGCTATTGCTTAACTCATTGTAAGCCGCCCTGAGTCTCCGGAGAAGGGCGGCATATAAATCAAATTAAAAATAAATAAATAAATAAAACTTCAGCTGCCTTCCAAGAGTTGTCCACACCTGCCAAGATACTGTGAATAGCAGTTTGATCATAAGGCTCCCTCTGAGTTGATGTAAGTTTTCCTGGGTAAACGAGACTGGAAATACAACTTCTACTTGATTGTAAGGCTACATTAACAGAATTGTGCAAGTCTGAAAGCACCAATTTCCTGCCACCACTTTTAACCATTTCAGCAATTATGGTGGGTCCTTCATAAATTTCTTCCTCTGGCTGTTAATCCATCTGGCGCTCCTGCCTCTCTTGTCTGATTGTTGCCTAGATAGTATCTCCTCCCCTCATTCCCTGCAAAGTCATCCACCCATTCCATTAGAGTTGAGAAGGGACTTCTGCATTTCAGAACATTGTACTAATCCTTTCTCCATCTTCGGTTTCCCTTCATAGCAAGGATTTTAGTGATGCACTTTTAGGCATGGCTGCCCATGGTCTAAATCAGGGGTCTCCAAACTTTTCACCTCATCAACCCCTTCATGAAGTTTCAGACTGTTATTGACCCCCAAACATTTCTTATACGAAAATAATGTGATAAACACTACTTTAACTACTAATACCTTGAATAATATTAATAATGGCTTTATAAAATAAAGTAAAATATGAAAAAATAAGATTTAACATACCTTTTTCTTACTGGACATTGATATCATTAATGGGAAGGATGTGTCTGATGCATATCAACAAGGGCGCTGAAGGGCTGGAGATTGATGAATTTTAGTCGTTAAGTCACCATGATCTTCGAGGATCAGATTGTTCCTATTGATCCCTAGACATTCACTGACCCCCCTTTCAACCCCCAGACATTCATTAGTCCCTTGGATAATCCCATTGACCCTCGATGGTCAATATTTTTTGAAATTATTTCTATTAGAGATTTTATTAGAGATTTTAACATAAGCAAAAGATAAACATGAAAAATATAAAGAAAAATTAAGAAAAAGATAAATGAAAGTGTTTGAAGTGAGACACAAATATGTATGTATGTATGTATGTATGTATGTATGTATGTATGTATATTTATATATAATTTCCAATCTTCTTTACAGAAATTACAAACAAATTTATTATCTCTCCTCCCTCTACAACAGAGTTTCCCAACATTTCCAGTTTTGCGGACTGACGGGGGGGGGGATGGTTCACGCTTGTGGCTGGTAAGCATGTGCATGTGCTCGCCTGCTGCTCATGCAACTGAGGATGTGCATGCATGCGCTCACCAGTTGCAAACCCCTCACTGCCCACAGGTTGGGGACCCCTGGTCTATAAGATTACATTACATGGTTGTTTCTTGTCTTATTCAATCCTTTTTAATCAGCAAATCCAATCACCCATACATTTTTTTCCATTGTCAGAAAAAAAGAAGTCCATAAGAAGTTTCTAATCTTTTATGAAAACACTTACTGTATTTTTTTTTTTTTATCCTTGATCAAACAGGTCAATTTTGCCATTTCTGCAAATTCCAAAATCTTCACAATCCATTCCTCCATTGTGGGTATTTCAGTATTGTATGATTTTTGTCTATATAATAGTTTTGCTGCACCTTGGGTATCGATATTAACTATGCTGGGGACTCCTCCTCTAAACTGACAAATGAGTGCCAGAGTTTAAATGAGATTTTGAAGCTAAGCAAATTTGAAGATAAACTGAATCAAAATTTCAGCATTCATTCATTCATTCATTCATTCACTCACTCACTCACTCACTCACTCACTCATTAATTAATTAATTCATTTTCATTTTTCATTTATATTCCAGGTCTTCCATAGTCCTTTCTTGTTTTATTTTCCCACTTTCCCTTTAATTTTTATTTTCGATTTCTTTCTTTTGTCCATTCATTTTCTCATTCAGTCCATATCTCTTGTCTCATTGGATTCTCTCTACTCAGACTCCGTTTCTTCCAGTTCTGTCTTTCTTCTTGCCTCTCTTCATTGATGTCCTGCTACATCTGTTCCTGCTACTAGACAGAGTAATATTATGTTTTATTGCTAGAGCGTGTAAGCACGTGCCCAAGTAAATTAACTGATATTCATTTTTTATGCATCTTCATTTAACAGATTTATGGACATAGGAAATATAAAAACAGAATCTCATTTTATCAATGTTGCATTGTGCTTCAACCTCCCCAAATTTTATATTCTCCATACATTAAATCAGAAGGTTACCAGATTTTGTCTAAAAAACTTCACAAAACCACTATGATTTCTCTGGATTTTAACATAGCTAACATTTTATCATAGCTAGTCAGTATGGCTAAGGCTTACTGTAAGTGGTAGAACAACATACTAGTGAGCAATGCAATTTTCCCAGACTGAGAGTGAATTGTTTAATTTACTTTTCTTCCACAGGCAATAAAATATATTGAAATGGCTCTGAGCCCAGCTTTCTAACAGTGTATAGAATGAATGAAGATAGGAGTTGTTTAAATGGTTAAATGAGCCTTTTCAAAGTATTTGCCCTGAGTGATTCCAGTCATTTTGAAATAAATAGTTTATATAAAGAATAGTCTATAGTCACTGGGTTATATGTTAAGTGATTGTTAGGTTTTGGCTTAAAACATTGCATAAATCCAGCCACCATGGTTTAGTTTATAGTTTATGTGTTATGCAATCCCAGGCAATTGAGGTTTGTTTTACTAATGGAATAAAATATACTTACTGACACCTCTCGGACTCTTTTTTGCATGTCTCCTAACTGCCTATGACACATGAGAAAGTTCAATGACACCTCCTCCATCTGAAGTTTAGAAAGTTGATTGCCAAGATCCCTTAATATTCTAAAAAGCTCACCCTGTTGAATCCGGGAAGCAGAGCAGAAGTGGACTTTCCTTTCCCGGAGATTAATGCTCTCTTCAGTGGATATATGTTTGGATTCTTTTGTAGAGATTGTCAGAGTTTGTTGCAGCACACAGACAATTCAGCAGGATTCAAACCTTCTTTATATACATAATAACCAGTAGTGGGTTGCAAAACCCATCGCTACTGGTTCTCTCGTGCGCGTGCGCTCACGCCCGCATGCAATGCTTCTGTGCATGCGCAGAAGCATCTGGTGTGTGTGGGCGGAGCCTCCCGCTGCCACCACTACCTGTTCACTGATCCAGGTAGAACCAGTAGCAACCCACCACTGATAATAACACATAAGGCATACAATACCCTTGTAGGTTTTTCCACATTGTAGAGAAGAGAGATTGTAAGTAGGTACAAACACAGGCCAAGCTCAGCAGAGATACAGAGGCTAATATTGTACAGAGGCACTGTTACAGGGGCCAAACCAGCTCTTATATGCAGTTCAGAAAGTCTAATCCATGGCCAGACTCCAAAATGTCTCTTATGGCCCTATACAAACAAATACTATGTTTCAGTTTCCAAACAGTCCTCATTGCCTGACCTGTTACCATGTCTATTCAAACAGTCCCCATTGGCTGACCTGTTACCATGTCTATCCAAACAGTCCCCATTGGCTGATGTGTTGCCTATTCCAGTCTATGAATATTCATACTCTAACAGAGATACTAAGTAAAGCTGGTGAATCAAGAGCCCTAAGTCCAGGGCTGAAATCCAGCAGGTTCTGACAGGTTCTGGAGAACTGGTAGCAGAAATTTTGAGCAGTTCGGAGAACCGGTAGTGGAAATTTTGAGTAGTTTGGAGAACCGGCAAATGCCACCTCTGGCTGGCCCCAGAGTGGGGTGAGAATGGAGATTTTGAATTATCCTCCCCTCAGGAGTGGGGTGGGAATGGGGATTTTGCAGTATCCTTCCCCTGCCATGCCCACCAAGCCACACCATGCCCACCAAGCCATGCCCACAGAACCGGTAGTAAAAAAAATTAGATTTTACCACTGCCTAAGTCTTTCCAGGAATCAAGTGACCAAAAACCAAACGATATTACATGTTCATGTGGGGGATTATTCTTTAGGTCACCAATGACCAATTTGGTTTACTAAAAGGTGTGTGAGCCTATAAGATAACAGCATTCAGGGAACATATCTCAGAGCTACCAAAACAGTTTAAATTTGGTTGCATCGCTTGTTCATGTCTTCTTTTCACTGAACTGCTTCATTTTTTGCCCTTGCAGGGCTGTTGAAATTTTGAGAAGCAAAATAAACTTCTCTACTGGAATATTCCGAGAGAATCATTATGTTAACAGAATGGAATATAAAAAGGGCGAAAGTTGTAAAGCTTCATCTGCATTAGAACTGATTCTGCCAACCATGACTATTTTGTTATGTGGGGAAAAAAATTGTTTGCATTTTTATCAACTCGTTTTTATGCTGTATTACCCCAATAGTATTTTTTTTTATCACAAACATGCCTTGTGGGGGAAAAAATGCTAATTTGTAAACAAATTGGTAATCCTGTAATTGCAGCAATGACTGGAAAACCAGAATGAAGCATGTGTTGGTAGCGACCCATTGGGATGATGTTTCATCAACTGTTTTTCTCCATTATGTCCAAACCATTTAATACAAAAGAAATACATACAATGTTTAATTCACTGGAGAAAATTCTATGGGGCTGCTGCATAATACACTGAGTGACAACAATACAGGTCCTATGTAATGAATGCTGGATCATGTTAGAAATAAAAATTACCCCTATTTTAGTCTCCTCTGATGCACAATCCTTTGTTATTATAAAGTTCTGACTTTTTATTTTGTTGAAAAAATAAACTCTAAGCTACGAAAAGCAAATAGTGTCAACTGCATTGACACACACACACACACACACACACACATAGTTTAAAAAAAGAGTTAGTATGGAGAAATTCAAAGGAGAAAGTTAATATATTTCATCCTGGATTTACCTACTCAGAAGTAAGCATCGCTGAATTCAGAACAATGTGCTTGGAGTGCAGCTGCAATGCCTGTGGCTCTGTATTGTGGTGTCAGGCTTAATGGGTAAGACTAGGCCTAGGGAAACTGAAGTCCAAGTCCATCTTCACCAGGGAAATTTTTAGGGAAGCTTTAAGTCTGTCACAGTCCCTCAGCTCAACCAAGGTTGTTGTTGTAAGATATAATGGAAGGAGGTCCTTGTGGAAGCTAGTTTGAATTCTTGGAGAAAAGATAGGATCTAAGTAAGGCAAGTCTATAGAATGGAAGCCATCAAAGGTAACTGGGATTAAAAACTGCCACCTCATAAAGCTGAACTGCCATGATTGAAAGCTCTTTCTCATGTCATATTAATGTACATTCTTTTAGTTGGCAGAAAAAAATAGACCAACCTAAATTCCTCTCCCCTGGCTGCCAAACCTGCCATCCTGCCTCAGTGTTGAGGCTGTGATAAGGCTGCTGTCTGTCATTGTCTTTACAGATTTAGTACAGGTAGGTTAAGGAAAGTGGTTGGCAATTTCCCTTAAATTTGTTTCTCCTCCCATTGAGTATAGTACCACCCATTTGAGACAAAGCAACAAATTATTCTCAGTATGTGGTATGGTGAGGTGGGGTCAGGATAAGCAGGTGCTTAGAATGGTAAGAATTAGCACCTGTTTCACTTATTTACCCCATTAACAGGTTGCTGGTATGGAAGTGCTCCATGCCCTATTACCTATCACTCTGGCTGTTTTTGAACATGAGTCTAGCACTCTTTGGACCCAGCTATATTCAAAACAAGCTCAGGGTGACAAGTGGAAGTGGAAGCATTGCAAAGTGTCTTTGGAGTAGTGTTTCTGACCTCTTACTTGGGATAAGAGGTGCAGCAGGGGATGAAAGTTAAAGGAAACACTATAAGGGAATGGCAGTATGAGCAGAGGGTGACCCTGGCCAGCAGCACTGACAGATAATATGTGGATTATGCAAAGTGGTGCTACCACTCACTAAATAAAATCAGTAAACAAGGCAGCCATGTGAAGTTTCTCACTGTAATATCCGTGAAGCACTCAATGGTCTACTGGATAATACACAGTTGGCAAAACCCAGCTTTGTTTCCTAGTTTAAACTCAGCTTCTGTGCAGCCTTTCATGACAGTGCTGGTCCTTTTTTAAGAAATAGGATTCACACTCTTTCAAAGGAGTGCTAAATCCATGTACAGTAAGTAAGTAAGTAAGTAAGCTTTATTGCGGTCAGAGACCAAATTAAAATACACATAGAAGGGGAGTATGTTTTACAAATATAAATAGATCATGTGACAGTACACCACCTACTGCCTCAGGTACAATCTATACTGTCAATACTAGTGATCCTCTGCCGTAGGGGTTACCCGTCTCATCCCCCGTTTTTTTTCAGCCACGACTGCAGCAAAGAATTTTGCCACCTTTGAAGTTATATTGGGGTCTGCGCCCTGGAGTAGGAAATAAAGGCTGAGCAGATCAGGTGAACCAGGGAATCTCTGGGAAATAGGAGAAATGAATCTTGATCTTATGTCTCGGTAGTGGGGACATACGAATGTAATGTGGAACAGAGATTCCAGGGATCGGCCATCACATGTACAATAGATGGATTTTACTCCCCCCGAGAGCCTACTGTCGAGGACATTTGAGGGGATCAAAATCTATGTACAGCACATGAGCAGTCTGGAATTTTCTGAAATATCAGTCACGCATTCTGTGACTGCAGAAACCAGGATTTGGTCTCTTTTGCAGCCCAAGGAAAAATGACACTGAGAGGATCGTGCCCAGTGTCTAGAGGGCAGGTTGTGGCCAAAGCAGGTTAGTATATCAATTGAAGGGAGGGGGAATCCCAAACTTTGTTTGAGGAAGATTTATAAATTGAATTATAGCATAAACCTCTGGTGGATTAAGTTTAAAACTGGAAGCTCTAAAGCTCTAAAGACAAAAATTAACTTATCCACAATGTGAGGAGGAGAGGAGATGATGACACAGTCCTAAAGACACGTTATTTAAAACAATTAGTAGGACATCTACTTGAGTATGAAATATAAAGTTCCATAAAGCATACATGAACTGGGCATGCTTTATTCTAAAGAAAAGAAAAGACAGAAGTATGCTTTTGATCTGGGTGAAGGCCTTGTGTCAGTTTCTAGTCAAAACCTGTCTTCCTCCTATTTGATCTCTGAATCTTTGAGTTGGACAAAGAACAGCTTGAGAGGTTAATTTTCAGCAGAAATAAAGCCTCCCAGTGACTCAGGAGTAGGGTGTTCTGGAATACTATCCCATCACTGTTTAGAATCAAGATGTCCAGATGAAGCATTCTTATAATGAGCATTGTTTGTAGTTTGCTTTTCATCAAAAGTAGACAAGTATATGTCGCACGAAGTATAGGTCACATGGAGTTGCAACCTCAGCTCAGACAATCCGCAAACAAGGAAGACGAGAGAGAGAGAGAGAGAGAGAGAGAGAGAGAGAGAGAGAGAGATGGTGAATGAGAATGCTGAGAAGAAAAGCAGATCAGAGCATCTATTATTTAACTGTGAAACATTTTTATTCTATTTTTCTACAAAACACTGCTTAGTGTATGGAAATGTTTGCGCTCTGATTAGAAATTTCCATGTAGCAAAACATATAGATACGAATAGACCCAAGCTTCCTTCTTTCCTTTGAATACAGGCACTACTGATTATATTAAAATAATAACCCTTGAGCCAGTCGTGAAATCCAAAAAATTTTTCTACTGGTTCTGTGGGCGTGGCTTGGTGGGCATGGTGTGGCTTGGTGGGCATGGCTTGATGGGCATGGCAGGGGAAGGATACTGCAAAATCCCCATTCCCACCCGACTCTGGGGCCAGCCAGAAGTGGCATTTGTCGGTTCTCCGAACTGCTCAAAATTTCCACTACCGGTTCTCCAGAACCTGTCAGAACTTGCTGGATTTCACCCCTGCCTTGAGCCTTTAAACACAATGAGTATTATAGCTACTTTGGTTTTACACTGTGTTCTAATATAATAGAAATTCAATTCACAAAATTTGCCAGTGTTCTATTTTTATGGGCTTTTTAAAAAAATGTATGATTTACCAAGAATGTTCTCACTCCAAAAATGAATGATTTGAGCAATAGTTAGCAGTTTGCAATGGCAGGAGTTGAGTCGAGTGAGATTTTTAACACATTCCAAGGGACTTGATTTCCCTTCCATCTGATCGTATTAATTTAATTCAGGAAGGGGAAAAAAATACAGGGGAAATTATGTAGATTTTTAAAAAACCTCCCACATACCTTATGGGACTCAGACAAAGTGTTGGACTAAGACTATGACTGTATGTTCAGTTCCAGGAATGGTCCCCTAGAACACATTTTCAAAGAGGGACAGGGAGTTAAATTGAAATGTAATGTTCTTCTAACTGAAAATTCTATTCCAAACATAGATCATTCCTATGGAAATGCAATATTATTAAACCTACCTTAAACCATGATGGTTAAATGGGGGCTATGAACCCTAGCTTTTTGGGGGGAGGGGGACAATGACAGGGATAGTATTTTCATAATGACCACAACAGAAAGCAGTGAAATCTAATATACTTTTGAAATAAGAAATCTGCTTCCATTGGAAAGCAGCTCCTAATTTTTGTGATCCCACAATGTTGAGGAGAAGATTCAATTCATTTCTGTTTCCTAATTTTAAGGAATTCTTGCTTCCTCCTTCTTCTTTCTGATCTTTGGTGATATTAGAGGGTCCTTATAGGGGAATTCTAGCTTGATCATTTCAAAACTTCCTCTCTGAAAGCCTACACTAGCAACCAGAGAGGATATTAATAAGAGTCTGTCAGTTTTGCAAGGGACAATCTCAGGGAAAAATGTCAGCTACTCTGGGTTTTTTTCATTCATTTCCTTTTGTGTAAAGGAGTTTAGGATGAGGGGATTTTGATTGTTGCCAAACCTGTTCCAACCTGAGTAGCAGAGCAATGGATGACATCTTTTGCTCTTCTTCTGAATTAGTAGAAAGGAAGTATCTGTCGCTCATTTTCAAACTGCTTTGAGTCCTTTTTAAAAATAGTCCTTGCTCTCTTTTCAAACACAAATACATTTCTGACCATTCCTCTACTAACAACCAGTATATGATTATAGTCAGTGGTGGGATGCAACCAGTTTAATAATTGGTTTGGTGAGCGCTTGTGCGCAGCATTCAAATTACAGCAATTTGAAGCTCAGCTGCTTACCTTCTAAGGCAGCCCCAGTAAGTAGAACAGCGGAGGCACGGAAATCAGCTGTGCCGTGCGAATCAGCTGAGCCAGAAAGAAGAAAATATAGGACAGGATAGGGTGGGGGCGGGGCTAGAGGATAGTCGGAACTACCGGTTCGCCTGAGCCGGTCTGTACTGGCTGAACCCCACCCCTGATTATAGTAGGTATTCAAAGAATACCAGTGTGGAAAAGAACCATGTATTTTCACTTTGAACTGTTTTAACTCTAAATTCATAAATGGTAAGTGAATGAGAAGCATAACAGCTTTGGGGATCTGTGCAACAGACTACAGCAGAAAAACAGGAGACAGGATGTGGGAAATCCTGTGCTCTCACTCTATGTTTTTTTTTTTTTAAGCACACAATTAGAAATGCTCTCTTGTGATACTTTTAGAAATCTATTTGCAGCACATATAAATATACTGCCAAAAATGGAGAGGAAAAACAGATGCAGGCTTCCTTCAGATAATGGTTATGAAAAAAAAAAGCACAAAATAAATGTTTAAAAAGGAGCAAAAAATAACTCAATCTGGGACCTGATGCTATTCCACTTCTTAATAGCAATAGCAATAACACTTAGAGTTATTGGGTGAGATCATCCGTGGTTTTGGGGTGGAGTTCCATCAGTACGCTGATGATACTCAGCTGTCCATCTCCACCCCAGACCATCCCAACGATGCCTTGGAAGTGATGTCCCAGTGCCTGGAGGCCGTGCGGGTCTGGATGGGGAGAAACAGGCTTCGTCTCAACCCTTCCAAGACCGAGTGGCTGTGGCTGCCGGCGTCCCGGTATAGCCAGCTGACGCCATCGCTGGTTATTGGAGGCGAATCACTGGCCCCCACGGAAAGAGCCCGCAACTTGGGCGTCCTCCTGGACGCACGGCTGTCTTTAGAAGGGCATATGACGGCCGTGGCCAGGGGGGCTTTTTATCAGGTTCGCCTGATACGCCAGTTGCGCCCCTTTCTGGATCGGGACTCCCTACGCACAGTCACTCAAGCACTCATCACCTCTCATCTGGACTATTGTAATGCTCTCTACATGGGGCTCCCCTTGGGGTACACCCGGAGGCTCCAACTGGTGCAGAATGCGGCTGTGCGGGGGATTATGGGAGCGACGGGGCGCTCCCATGTGACTCCTCTCCTGCGCGAGCTGCATTGGCTTCCGGTGGACTTCCGGGTGCGCTTCAAGGTGTTGGTGATCACCTTTAAAGCGCTCCATGGCTTAGGGCCAGGGTACTTAGGGGACCGCCTTCTGCCACCAATAGCCTCCCACCGGCCAGTTCGCTCCCACAGAGAGGGCCTCCTCAGGGTGCCGTCGGCTAGACAATGCCGGCTGGCGACCCCCAGGAGGAGAGCCTTCTCTGTGGTGGCACCTACCCTTTGGAACAATCTACCCCCAGAGATACGAGTGATCTCCGACCTCCGGACTTTTCGTCGGGCCCTAAAAACTCATCTCTTTCAGTTAGCCGGTCTCTCTTGATTTTATGATTTTATGGTTGATTTTAAATTTTGATATGGATTTTAAATTGATAAATTTTAAACTATGGGCCAAATTTAATTATTTTAAATCTATTTTTAATCGTACTTTATGTATAAATGTTTTATTTTGGCTGTTCACTGCTCTGAGTCCGAAAGGAGAAGGGCGGTATAGAAATTTGAATAATAAATAAATAAATAAATAAATAAATAAATAAATAAATAAATCGCTTCACAGTGCTTTACAGCCCACTCTAAGTGGTTACAGAATCAGCATATTGCCCCAGAATCGGGGGTCCTCATTTTACCAACCTTGAAAGGATGGAAGGCTGAGTCAATCCAGAATCGAACTCCTTGCAGTCCGCAGTGAGTTAGTCCTGCAGTACTGCATTTTAACTGCTGCATCACCATGGCTCAGAATTAATATATTCATATGATTCTGAAATGGATAGGAAGCTTGGGAGGAGCCAAATAACTCACATCCCAAGGCTGGGACAACTTGAAGTATTCAGCAATTTAAATCACTAGTCCAGCCATCTTTAACTGTTGGCAAAGCTAAGGAGAATTGAAATTTAAGGTAACAGCGCTCTGTGATGTCATATTGGCCACATGACTACAGAAATGTCTTCAAACAGCGCTGGCTCAGTGGCCTTGAAATGGAGATGAGCATCGCCCCCTAGAGTCAGTAACAACTAGTGGAGTAAAATCCGGATGGACTCCTCATAGTCTTCAAAAGGATCCCTTAGTCATGGGGCCCATGAATAGCAAATCAGGATTCAGAAAGATCTACTGTCTCAATTTATTTCCATTTAGCCCCTTGTTTTCTAATTTGGATAGGAAGAAGTATAGAAAGAATAAGGAATCTATTTTTCCCTTTCGATAGGGAATACCACAACAGGATTTAAGGTTTAAGGTTTAAGGTTTATTAAATTTGTATACTGCCCTTCTCCCGAAGGACTCAGGGCGGTGTACAGCCAAAATTAAAATACATACAGTAGAAAAATTAAAATAAATTAAAACAGAATTAAATCAGTTTGGCTTCCCTAATTTTTTTTAAAAAACCCTTTACCCATAAAATAGCCCAATAAAATTTTAAGCCAGCCCGGCTTGCTGGAATAAGAAGGTCTTCAATGCTCGGCAGAAAGTACGGAGGTCCGGGATCAGTCATATTCCTGGGGGTAGCTCGTTCCAGAGGGCGGGTGCCCCCACAGAGAAGGCTCTCCCCCTTGTCCCTTGGACAAGAAGGCTGCTTATGGGTGTTGCTGATGTCACAAGCTTCACTATTAATTATGTGAATGGGATTAGCCTTTAGGATTTTCTTTCAATTCCCCAGGAAAAGAAATGCAGTATATATAAATATTTGAAGGGCAGACGTGTTTCAAAGTAGCGGGTTTTATAATGCATATAAGGAACAGGTAACTGCACAGCTCTGGACAGAGAGTAATTCTAGCCAATGCATAAGAATATATTTATTTTGTTTAATTTATGCTTATAATGCTGATTCATGAAAGATGGGAAATATTGAGGTTCATAATGATTAAAGTAATAGTCCTCTTCTGTGAATCGCTTTTTTATTTCCCAATTTATAAAGAAGTCTTGAGATTTTGCCTACATTGGTTTGTGAAAGAGGTGTTATTTCATTTTTTTAAAAAAAATATTTATCAAATTTCTACACTGCCTTTTCCTGCACTGCCCATCTCACCTAAGTGACTCTTGTAAATTGCAAGATAATCCTATATATATTTTCTTTTAAAAATAGTTGTCTACCTATGTTCATGATTGATATCTGCTAAGAAGCCAATTGTCCCTTTAGGGCAAGGCATTTCATTTCACAAATCATTCCATTTCACTCTTTGCCATCTAGGTGAAATTGTTATAGAACTTTGCAATGGCATAGCGGAGTCAGAATGTTGGTGATATCTAACTTGCTTGAAACTTAGAGGTTTATCAAGATGGCAGGGTTTTTTTTCTTGTGTGCTTTTCAACTGATTTGAGGATCATATTTATATCAAGGAACACTGAACATCCAGTTTCCATACTGAATGAACAGAGCAGCAGAGGTCAAGCAAATTCTACCTCAGGGAACAGCTCCTATCCTATGGTAGTGTCTCAAGTCTGAGGTGTAAGCTTTGCTAGTACATCAGGCATAAATTCTCTTTACATGGTAATAAACTCAAAGGAATACCCTAAAAATGAAATATAAAAATAATTTTGAATAAATAAATAATTTGGCATCCTGTTAGTGGGCTAGCTTCCAATTCCATGGGCATCCTGAGATGTCCAACTTTTTTTTAACCATGTTTCCCCAAAAATAAGACCCTGTCTTATATTTTTTTCCACCAAAAAAGAAGGCACCCGGTCTTATTTTCAGGGGGGTATGTTGTCCATTGACTCACCTCACTTGTGTGCATCACCCCAGACCTCCTTTTCACTGTCAAAGGCCTTCAGGACCTTCTTCGGAGGCCGACATGGCTTTCCTGAAGGCCTCTATAGCCGATAACAGAGCTCTGGATCAATCTGGAGCTCTGTTATTAGCTGCAGAGGCTTCAGGAAAGCTTTGCAAGTCTTGTCAGCTCCAGATGAAATGGGCCGGCAAGGCAGGTGTCAGGGTGTGTGAGGTCTAGTTGCAACTGTCTGAAGGTAAGTAATAGGGCAGCTGCATTCCCCCATACCCTAATTAAATGGGCGGGGTCTTAATTAGGGCTTATTTTGGGGGCAGAACGTATATTGGGCGCACATGTAAAAATCAAGGTAGGACTTACTTTTGGGGCAGGTCATGTTTACATATACATATACATATATATGTATATATATATGCATACATACATACATACATACATACATTCCTGGGAAGGGTGAGCAAAGAATTCTGGGAATGTTTGCCAGGAGAATATATTTCCAATAGAGTCACCCAATGCTGAAGGTCATTCCCAGCTGCTAAGCTAAAGCAAGCAGACACCTATATTGGCCAACAGCAGTAGAGAAAGATGTTGAAAGCAGATGACAACTTCAGTGACAATGGCAAAGGCATTTATTATGTGAAAGAGAAGGCAATGGCTTCAGGTATAGTGGCAATGAGTGCACTATTGGAAGACCTGACAGAGCAGGTTAGGGATAGATTGTCATGGAGAAAATCTACCTATGTGCTCACTAGGAGTCAAAAATGACTTAATAATCAAATAATCAAGCAGTTAATCAATAGATTTATTTCCCTGACAATTTGTGTCAAAGTTAGGGAGAGTTAACCATTCTGCTCATGGTTAATAGCAATAGCAATACCACTTAGATTTATATACCACTTCACAGTGCTTTATGACACTCTCTAAATGGTTTACAGAGTCAGCATGTTGTCCCCAACAATTTGGGTCCTCATTTTACTGACCTCAGAAGGCAAGGGTGGGTTCTAAATTTTTTTACTACCGGTTCTGTGGGTGTGGCTTATTTTGTGGGTGTGGCTTGGAGGTCATGTGGCTAGGTGGGCGTGGCTAGCTGGTCAGAGTCATTTCTGGAAGGTCCTCGCACTTATGACCAGTCTTCGCACTTATGACCCGACTCATTTGTTTGCTTTTAACACTGATCAGCTGTAGGACTGCCCTTTGAAGCCCCGCGGCAAGATTTTAAACAGTTTTTTTCCCTCTAGTCATCAGCTGGGACTCAGGAGGCAGCAATAGATTGGGGGTGGGACCAAATAAAAGGTAAGAATAATGTGGGGGGGTGGGGGTGGGAAGACGGGGGGGAAGAACCGGTCCGGTGACATCATATCGTCACCGCTACCGGCTTGGCCGAACCGGATCGAACCGGGAGGAACCCCCCACTGATGGAAGGTTGAGTCAAGCTTGAGCAGGTGAGAATTGAATTGTTGGCAGTCAGCAGAGTTAGCCTGCAATACTGCATTCTAACCACTCTGCCACCAGGGCTCTGTTGTTTTAGACATCTCCTGTTCAAGCTTCAAAAGTCAAAGAAATGGGTAGGAGGATCTGGGGATAGAACCTATATTACCTATATTTGTGTCTGCATCTTTTTCTTTCTTTTAGATCTGAGTACCAAAAGCTCTAAGTCTTTTCTGCCATTTGGTGTCTGCGTGGATTTATGCAGCACAGTTTTGGAAGCCTGACTTTATAAGGTGTTTGGATTCTAGAATTCCATGCTCTCAGAAAAAGGGACAAGGAAACATTTTTTGACTTGAATTATGATAGATTTCTTTAGTTCTCACCTATCTGTTCTCCTTCTATATTGATTGTTTCCTAATATGATTTGATTGCTTAGTTGTACCCTATGACTATCATTAAGTGTTCTACCTTATGATTCTTGATGAATGTATCTTTTCTTTTATGTACACTGAGAGCATATGCACCAAGACAAATTCCTTGTGTGTCCAATCACACTTGGCCAATAAAAAATTCTATTCTATTCTATTCTATTCTATTCTATTCTATTCTATTCTATTCTATTCTATTCTATTCTATTCTATTCTATTCTATTCCTATCAATTGAAATAGGAGGGCCATGAGCAATATAAATAATCAGAGGTGCTTGTAGGATTGAAGCTTTGGTCAAAATAACAAAAGGAACATCATGGTGTTGTAACATGGATTCTGCCACTTTTGTATGTCCATGCAGTGTCACAACACATGTACAAAAGGGGAAGAGTTTGTGTTGCAATGCCACGAGGCTGGCTTTCTTCATTTGTCCTTCCTTCCCCCTCGCCCACAGGGTATCTCAGGAATATATTCTTTTAAAATCCTAAAATCCAGCAGCGATAATGAAAAAGAGCAATTTACCTATTTTGATCACAAAGGCTGTCCAAGAAAGATAGTGCCAAGGTTTTAAAAAAATATCCCAACTTATCTGCCAAAAAATATTGTAAATTTAGTGTCAGGTGTATCTCTCTGGGCAGCACGGTGGTTCAGCGGTTAAGATGTTGGGCTTGTCAACTGGAAAGCCGGAGCCAGGTTCGAGACCTGAGCACTATATGACAGGGTGAGCTCCTGTCCTAGCCCCCACCCATCTCCTGACTATTTAGCAGTTCAAAAGCATGTAAATGTGAGTAGATACATTGGTACCACTTCAGGAGAAGGTAAAAGTGATCCATAAAAACATGCTGGCCACAGGATCCTGGAAATGACTTCAGAGTTCAAGGTTCAATGGCCTTGAAATGGAGAGGAGCACCATAACTGTCAATGACTAGCAAAGTAAAATCCGCAGGGACTCCTTTCCCTTTTTGATCTTGTATCTCTCCAGGAAGCATATTCCAAATTTGGGATTTCATCATAGAGTTCCTTATGCACATGTCTTTCTTGTTATTAACAAGGTAAAAAATATAACTGCTCATTTTTTTCAAATTCTCAAGATTTGCAGTAGAGAGGGAAAAAACCCTGTTTGACAACCTGCAGAGCTGTTCCCAATCCCTGTACTTAATACAGTTACAATTGTAACTGAATAAAGTAGATAGACCCATAATTTCCATTAAATAGTCAGTTAGATAATCCAATGATCTCACTTGGTATGAGTCAGATTCTAAAGATCCACAGATCACATGGTTACATTACTTATTACATTTATATGTTATACCCTTTGAACACCAGATATCTATGTCACTGTATTTAAATATTTATTCGAAACACCATAACCCAAGAACAAAGGAGTAAAAGGTGCACAATAAAATATGAAACTAGCATTAGAATAAGGGAGTGAGGTAATATATAGGAAGAAATAGATACAAATAGAGCAAGGGAGGGGTTCCATCTCATTCACAGGATGGTGTTTCACGTTAGATGTGCTACTGTCAAAAAGGTCTTATCTGAGATACCCACCAACGTAGCATCTATAAGTGGCAGGACACATAATACCATAAATAATTGTAGTTCATAGACTTGTTCATATGAAAATAGGCAATCTTACAAGTTAGCCTGTCTCCAAACTATTTATGAAAGTATAAAATATACTGTATTTTTCGGACTATATGATGCACCAGAGTATGAGATGCACTTTAGTTTTTGGGGAGGAAAATAAGAAAAAAGCTAATTGGCGGGTGGATCGGCCTCCTGGAATACACCCAATCAGCTGTTCCCAGAGGTGAATTTTAGCAACAGGTTGGTTGGTTGTGAGCTTTGCACCTGGCTTTTTTTTTTCTGCCTCTGAAAGCCTCTGAAACAGAGCTTCAGGAAAAAAAGCCTTTGAAAGCTCTGTTCGGAGGCTTTTTTCCTGAAGCTTCATTTCTGAGGCTTTTTTTCTGAAGCTCTGTTTTGGAGGCTTTTTTCCTGAGGTTCTGTTTCGGAAGCTTTTTTTCAGAGGCTTTTTTCAGCCTCTGAAACCTCCGTTTGAGAGGCTGGGTGGGGCTACATTCAGAGTATAAGACGCACCCAGATTATCACCCTCTTTTTTGGGGGGGGGAAGGTGCATCTCCGAAAAATACAATAAATAGCCTCCTCATTGTGCCTGTTTATAAAGTAGAGGGCAGCAAAAAGTATTCCAAAGCCCATGTAGTATCATCTACTTAAATCTAGCTGCTACATTTTGCAGGAACTGTAAATTCCAAATACTTTTCAAGGGCAGCTCCATGTAGAATGTGAAACAGTCATCTAAAAGAAGCTTGAAAAAAGAATATGGCTGGTAATTCAACAAAACTGGGCAAGCAATTCCCAAGAACAGCTCCAAAATTAGGAATGCTTCCAACCCTCTTTCAGAAGAATTGCTCCAACAGTTAGAATAGTTTATACCCAACTCCAGATCAAATTGTTTAAAAACAATATCTTCTACATCTTGTTAGGTCCGAGTCTTTATTTTATTTACTCAAGCCTATTTCCTCAGTATTTTTAGGCAATCGGTTAGGATAGTGCGCCTGTTCAGCTGAAAGAGAGAGAGAGAGAGAGAGCAGGTGTTAAATCATGTTTCCAATGGCCTTAAAATTATATCCTCAATGGATGCTAAAAGGCAAAGTAATCAAAATACAGCATTAAGGAATCCCAAATACCAAAAGACAAGGAATTGTGTGGTGAGTTCTCAAGCAGAACTAGATGATCATCTTTCAGAGATATTCTTGTGGATCCTGAGTTGGAGTAGATCAGTTTCTCAACCTTGAAAACTTTAAAATGTGTGGACCAACTCTCAAAACCCTACCCAGCATTCTCCTCCCAGAATTATGGGAGTTGAAATCCATACAGCTTAAATTGTCAAGGTTGAAAGATACTGGATTAGATGACCTCCCAGGTTCTTTCCAACTATGGTTCCATGATGCTATTTTCTGAGAACTCTCAGTCAAATAGAAGTGAAAACCCCATGAAATAGTTTCTTTAAATTCAACATCAGCCAAATCCAGTGAGTCAATACTAAATTCTGCTAAAAATTCAAACAGAACTAATGAGTTCTGTCCCCCCCATAATTCCCATCATATGTTATCTATCAAGAGAAACAAATTTAGTATAATAAATGTACAAACTCCCCCGACTTAAATTTGTGATATGCTGTATTAAAAGAGTCTCACTGTATTTTACAAAGTACAGAATTTTCATAAATCTATTGTGCTGATTTCTACAATGTACTTACAGTATATTAGTACAGTATATTTTTGGAACATTGTTATATCAACAATGATCTTTCCTATTTCATTCCCTGTGGGACCCAGAAAGACAATCCCCTTGGATAATATTCAAAGGCTTTTCTCTTGCTTTTTTAGGTATGGATTACACCTTTCTTGGGGCAACGTAAAGGGTTATGAGTTATATTTGCCTTCCGGGGGGGTGGGGAATCAGGCATATTTAGCTCTGATTTAAGGCAAGCAGCATACAGAGATACCCAATATCTGGAATAAATTGTTCAGTGATATTAGTCATGTTTTTAACCTAACAATGCTTTTAATGGGAGCCAATTGACTTCAGACCTTTAATTATCATTTGCATGTCAAAGAGTATCTCACATGTTCAACCTGGTGGTGTTAAATGGGCATAAGTCTCATAAGAGTTGGCAATGTGATAATTATAAAAATGGATAGTTGGCCATTATGAAACTCTGGTCATTCAGATGCTTTATCTTTGGTTTTTGCACAGCATGTTTCAATCTTCCATCCATCTTTACTTTCATATAGGAGACATGTATCAAAGGAGCTGAGTCTATTACCACCCTTCACCTTTCTTCCCAGAGGCTGCTTTATGACTTAATTTCTCTTTGTCTTCTCAACTGATCTACAACAGTGCTGTGCGGTGGAATGAGGCATGAGATGTGGACATCATGCTTTCAATAAGAGCAAGAGTAACAGAAGCAGTATAGGTAGCAGAAATAGTAATAGTAGGGGTGGTACTATATTTTCTGTCCTTATGATATAGCAATAGCACTTAGCAATAGCACTTAGACTTATATACCGCTTCATAGTGCTTTTACAGCCCTCTCTAAGCAGTTTACAGAGTCAGCATATTGTCCCCAAAAATCTGGGTCCTCTTTTTACTAACCTCAGAAGGATGGAAGGCTGAGTCAACCTTGAGCTGGTGAGATTTGAACTGCCGAACTACAGCTAGCAGTCAGCTGAAGTAGCCTGCAGTGTTGCACTCTAACCACTGTACTACCTTGGCTCTTGGTTAGAGGTCTTACACCAAGATAGGCCATCACCTATGAATCCAAACAGTGTCTATAACAACTCTTTTGAGGGCTCTAGAAATTCCCTTTGACCACAGCTATAAACCTGGCAATACCATTTCCAGTTGTTTGGATGGTGGAAATACATAAAGGTGAAATAAGTTTTAAATTATGGAAAGGAAAGAAGAACGGTGACCTTCCTCGCTGCTGATATGCAATGGCTGGGGAGGAATCATATACATCAGAGAAGGATTTCTGATGGAGTGTCCCCCTCCTTCCTCCCAAGAGAGCACATCTAGTATCTACATTAATGCTTTTTTAGTTCCAGACAAAGACATGAACCTATGGCTCTGAGAGAATTAGAAATAAATAGTTACAAGTAGTCCTCATTTACGACCACATTTGGAGGTGGCAATTTGATTGTTAAGTATAATGATTGCTAAATAAGCTGTGGTAGCGCAATGGTTAGAATGCAGGTTACTTCTGCTGACTGCCGGCTGTCTGCAGTTCGGCAGTTTGAGTCTCACCAGGTTGACTCAGCCTTCCATCCTTCAGAGATAAGTAAAATAAGGACCCAAATTGTTGGGGGCAATATGCTGACTCTAAAAGTATTTAGAGTGGCTGTAAAGCACTATGAAGCGGTATATAAGTCTAGGTGCTAGTGCTAAATGAATCTATGACTCTGCTTATAACCTTACTTCAGTTTCCTTGATTTGCGGCCTGTGAAGGTCGTAAATCCAAAGCTTGGTCGCAAAGTTACTTTGCCATCACCATTTGCAACTGTAAATGGTAACTGAATGAGGAGTACCTGTATTGTACATTAGTAGGCTATGGAATGCTTTGAATGGTTGTATACCTTTGACAATGTTTTAACCCATGGATCCTTTCCCCATTAACTTTGCTTATCTGAAGCCCCGTGGGAAGGCCACAAAGGGTGATCACATGACCCCGGGATATGGAAACCATTGTCAATACATGCTGGCTGCCAAGTGCCTGAATTTTGATCACACAATTGCAGGTACACAAAGATGGCTGCAAGTGTGAGGACTGACCTAAGTCATATTTGTTTTACACCCAATCACTGGGTCATTTTAAATTCTTGGTAAAAAAAAAAAAAGGCAGGGAGATATGAGAAATAACAGCAATCAAGTTGTCTCAGAGTCTTGCTTCATCTTGATTTTATTTTTCTAGAGAAAGCATTCCAACCAATAGAAACTCTATATGAGGTCAGGTCAAAATGACAATTATTAATGAAAGTACTTATATTATATGAATGCTTCAAAACTGGTTTGTGCCCTTGATGAATTTTCTTCATAATATTTGACTGTATCTGTCCATAATTAATTATTACCTTCTTCACCAGTTGATGGGAGTTTATTTATGGGGTATGGAAAGATCTGTGTAAAAGAAGAGTAGTATTTAGTTCTTGGAAGCACACATGCTTTGGATCATTACAAATCCTGAAACTCTATGTGAAAGGCAGCCCTTAGGTACATAAGTCAATATGTTACTTTAGGTGTCCAAGATAATTGGCAACAGATACACCTTTAACACTAGGAATCTCTTTTCAAAGAAGTAGCTGGGGAAAGGAGACATATGAAATAATCATAAAACCCTGCTTAGATTAAATTTAGTACAGAAATTGATTTCAACCCATCCTAATATAGACAGATATGAGGAGATTATGTGATGGTTTGTGATGATGAAGAAGTGGAACGTATGTCCCAAAGGTGCTTTTTCAAGAGGCAACTGGACTTTCTGGTATGTCAAGTTAATCTGCTTTATTCTTTCATTGAGAAGTTGGAGCTGTGCTTTCTGCAGGATGTTTTCTGCTTTGTGTCCCTTTACTGTTGAAGAGAGGCATAGTGTGTTGGGGATGAGCCTATTTTCTCTGCATTTGAAACTGAAGCGCAAATGGTTCCTGTAGTCTGCAATTTTTCTGGAAATCCATTCATACTTGAAGGGTATGAGGACCCAGATTGTTGGGGGGCAATACGCTGATTCTGTAAACCACTTAGAGAGGGCTGTAAAGCACTGTGAAACGGTATATAAGTCTAAGTCTAAGTGCTAAGTCTAAGTATGAATGGATTTGCAAAAATCCACTCATTTGAAGGGTGTTCATCCCCAAGTGCATAGCTAAATGTTTATGGAGATTCTCAGTCATCCAGGTCATGGTTGTCCCAAAGGTGCTTTTTCAAGAGGCAACTGGACTTTCAGTTCCATCTTGAAAAAGCACCTTTGGGACAACCATGACCTGGATGACTGAGAATCTCCATAGACAAGTGGAACATATATACCCAGGGACATGCAGATACATACAGTACACTAGCACAAGCAAGGGGGCTGGGATTATAAATGCTGATAAAACACTGATACCATAATTATAAACACGGACGCTACCAAGAAAGAAAAAGAAACTTAGCCAATGTAAAGAGGAGCTACTGAATTCTTAACGGTGATTAAAATATGTTATCTTTATTCAAACTTTATTCAAAGGAGCCTTGGTAGTACAGTGGTTTAAAGCACCCTGTTATTAACACAGCTGCCTGCAATTACTGCAGGTTCGAATCTTACCAGGCTCAAGGTTGACTCAGCCTTCCATCCTTTCTAAGGTAGGTTAAATGAGGACCCAGTTTGTGGGGGCAATAAGCTGACTTTGTATAAATATACAAAAGTATGAAGGCTATTGCTTAACACATTGTAAGCCGCCCTGAGTCTCCGGAGAAGGGCGGCATATAAATCAAATTAAAAAAAAAAAAAAACTACGTATAATAGAACTGAGTTTTTGAGAAGTAATTAATCAGCTTCCCATTCCAGTCTCCCTGTGAAATATCCTTATACTAGACCAGACATCAAACTCAGAATGTCCTGGGAGACAGAGATATTGTTTAGTGATTAGCTCTTGACTATTGTTCTGTCTGACAGCAGATCTATACCAGTGGTGAAATCCAAATTTTTTAACTACCGGTTCTGTGGGCATGGCTTGGTGGGCGTGGTGTTGCTTGGTGGCCGTGGCTTGGTGGGCATGGCAGGGGAAGGATACTGCAAACTTCCCATTCCCACCCCACTCCAGGGGAAGGATACTGCAAAATCCCCATTCCCTCCCCACTCCTGGGGGAAGGATATTGCAAAATCTCCATTCCCACCCCACTCTGGGGCCAGCCAGAGGTGGCATTTGCCGGTTCTCCAAACTACTCAAAATTTCCATTACCGGTTCTCCGAACTGCTCAAAATTTCTGCTACCGGTTCTCCAGAACCTGTCAGAACCTGCTGGATTTCACCCCTGATCTATACCCATGTATTCTGTTGAGGAGCGACTGATCTATTTGTTCCACATAGCAGATAGAAGGTAGTTGATAATATGAGACTTACTGGAAGATAAATAGATGGCTGAATTGCTGATGGTGAAGACTCTGTTTCCATACATACTGTATCTTCTGAGTGGCATTGCCAACAGTAATGCTATTAGGCTGCACTCCTATAGTGCCAGTCCCAAGTAAGTGCCGCTGAGATCAATAGGAATTACTTCTGGATTGACATTGTGGAAGAAATGCTTAGTTTGTACTAATATTTCATTTGTTCTTGACATTTAAACAATGAGTTTACTGTTTTCTGTACTCTACGAAATTGGCTGATCTTTACACAGGCTCCCTGAGCTTGAGACTGGAACTTGATAATATTATTTTATATGATTTTTTTTGGGGGGGGGTTAATAATAGCTATGTAATTTTCAATATGAGGATAAAAACTGCTGCAATGTTTCTTGATTTCTGGCTCTGCTACGTTGTCAGAAGTCTTGATTTGTGGAAAAATGCTGATTCTTGTTTTCATTTTTTTTTTTTTTGGTCTCCTTTATTACAGAGGTTTAAAGAGCAGGAAAGAAAGAAAGAAAGAATATTAATTACTTTTGGAATGCAGTATTGTACATTTTGAACAATACCATTTGTACTCCTCTGATAGCTTCATCACTTTATTAAAACAAGTATATGCTCACTTAGTGACCTTTCACCATTGTCATCTTGCCAGTTCACATTGGTTTATTTGCATAAGAAATACACCCTTTTACTAAAATGAGAAAAAAAAAGTAGAATGTAATGGGAAAAGGACAGATTAATAATTATTGCCTCTTCCTATCTATTTCTCTCTCTTTTTATAAAGAAAGTTGACAATAACCCACATGTCCAAGAATCATTTCCTCTGAATAGGTCAAAGTCCTGAATTTCTATAGGAAATGATAGAACTATTCAGGACCAAAATATACATGTTCTTTTTTTTTTTAAGTCTTTCATCGTCAACGACTAGGCTAGTGATGTACATCTGAGAGAGCCTTGGCAATAAAAGACATAGATTTTAATATGTGACAGATTACATCTTTCTGTTCATGGTCAAATGCAAAGCTGAATATTTCTACTGGAGACTTGCCCCCTACTAATTATGCTGGGATTACTCATAAAAATGAGAGTTTGATAAAATATTAAAGTGGCAGAATATTAATCTTTACTACATATCCGCTGCAAATAAAATGACACGGGTACATATGCATTCACAACATGCATCAATGACTGGATGAAACTTGCACATTGCTTTGGGCTCCCATAAGCTGCTTAGAAACTGTGCAGGTACTAGAGATGATAAATTAGAGGTATTTACTGTTAGGGATCTGAAATCCAAAAATTACATAATGTTGCATAATACTATCTTTGCCTGCAGTGCTGATCCTAGTAAAAGGAATCCCAGGAAATGAAAACCAATATTTTTTTTCTCCTTTTCCACCCCCCTTCCCTCTCTTTTTACTTTTTTATATTTTTCTTAGTTTGAATTAGTGTTTTATCTGTCTATTTTGAACATCAATAAAATCATCATAAAAGAAAATGAAAAGTGATAGTGAGCGTTCTATAATATAGACACAGACTCTTTTTCCCTCCACAGATCACAGTTGTTAGATGCTAAAAACATGTTCAGTTAAATATCCGAGTCCTGCACTGAAGCCTACCTGAAAAACTGCCTTTAGCTTGATAACAGAGAAAGACCCTTTGCCTTCTTCTGTATGGTTTTCCTTTGAGTTCTTGACAAATGTCATCTTATTCCACCTAGCCACTAGCCACTTCCCTGATTGTCTCTTTTGAAGACTTAATTTCCTCTGCCATGTTCATTCTCCTTCTCCTTCTCCTTATCAGAAACTTGCTCCTGTTTCTTTTTTCTTAGCATAGGATGAGGAGTCCTTGCTGTTCTCTGAACTTGGTTGTTTTCTTGCAGATGTTCCATTATCTAAACTAGGTAACATCATCCGTGCCTGATGATATTATCTAGTTTGGGTAATGAAACACCTGCAAGAAAAACAACTAAGCTCAGAGAGCACCACAGGGACACCTTGTTTCAACCCTGAGTTACAAGTAGTTCTTCTTTAAGATAGGAAGCCAGAACTATTTAAAATATACTCAGGGTATAGTCTAAACAGTGCTAACTACTGTATATCTTCTTATAGCTTCAGTCTGAGGCAGCTTAAATTTGCATTTGCTGTTTTAGTCTTTAATGTCATACTAGTGATTCATACTCAACTTGTCACTGACTACAGCTTCACACTTACTATTACACAGCGAGTTTGATTCCCTCCCCCATGAAGAACGTGGTCTTTCTTTTTATGAATTACGTTCAGTCATCTTTAGCGCTTCTCCAACTTATCAAAGATTGTTTGATTTTTGTTTTGTTTTGTTTATAAAGTAGACATTTTATGTAGGTAAGTATCTGCAAAGGATTCTACTGAAGAGATAGAGAAGAGATATATAAAGAATGGGTATAAGAGATATTTGTGTCTTCCAATCAGTCACATTCATTGGCCAGCTTCATGCTAAGGTATATACAAGGTGCATGTATTTTTTGGCTTCACACAATGTATGAAATGAATTGTAGTTTGTAGATCATTGTTGATTGATTAGTATGTTTTTTCAACCCAGATAGCTAACTCATTGGAAAATGATAGCTTAATATAATGTATATGTTTTTGCCAATTTATCCAGAAACAGCATTAAAATAATTTCAAGGGTTTTCTTTTTATAAACATTGATATTACAGCAGCCATGAGTTTTCAGCTCTCTGGACCTCTAGATGATCCTGGAACATTTGTTATTATTTCATTTGAACATCTTCAGAATCACATTTGAGTTCCTAAAACTTTTGATTGGCTACCACTGGGACTTGGAGATTTGTTAGCTTGTCAATAGACAATGTCCTCTAAGTCTCTTCTTATTCAAATCCATAATTTCCAGATCACTAGAGATAAGCCTCATCTCTCATGGTTTCTGGAAAGAAAAAAACCTTTTGGAGAAAATATAACATTGTGTTCGTCCATCCATCCATCCATCCATCCACCCACCCACATGGTTGTACAGCATCTCTCGGTATATTGTAGTACAGTGGGAGACACACAAGGCTGTTATGTAGGTTACATTTTGGTTCTAGTACTTGAAATATATTAGCAATGAAAGAAGGTGATGTCCTTATTTACAAAGGATTACTTAATAATATAAAATCTTCATCCGCAATCCGAATTAATACCGATCACATTCTGGCAATCTCAGTGACATGTTGACTAGGTCTTAAGGTGCTATTCGCATTAAATTAAATATTGTATAAGTTTGTCATAAACAACAAGTATAAAAATTGGAATGCCTTGTTTTTCAGTGAATCAAAACTGAAATGCTGCCATAGTATTACTTTGGGGGAGGGTTTATTATTATGTCTAATACACAGAATGCTGATGTAGGGCATGAGTCTTAAGAGTGACATTATTTTGAATAGCAATGGAGAATAAGTAGCTGATGCACTCTGCTTGTATGTGTGAGTGTGTGTGTGTGTGTGTTTATATGTAACAAGTTTACATCATTGTTTTGTAATGAAATCGCTATCTTCTTCAGATTGAAGCAGAGGCAATTTAACTGAAAGGAACAAATCTTGACAATGTCTTGTCCTTCCCAATTTGTAACTTCCCAACTTGCAACAGATAGCAAATCTTGGTGGGTGAGTGAATGACAGCTGTCAAAATGATCTCCCCAAGTTGAAATGAGTATTAAGGAAGATAGCATATTCTGGTAAGTGGAAACTGCCTATCATAAATTTTTGCCTCTCTTATCATGGATACAGATGGTAAAGATAGTAAATCCTGACAGGGAAGTGACATCTATCAGTATTTCTTAGATATACTTTCAGTTTTCTAACTGTAGAATAATGCAATCATCTTATTTTGCAGCTAGACAGCAAAACAGTCTGGAAAGTATTTTCCTGCAGCTACCAGCATCAGGATGCCTTCCAGGTGTGTGTTTTCTTAACTGTGGCCATACTGACTGGGATTTCTGGGAAACTGAAGTCTGAATATCTGGAGGGGAAGCAGGTCAGAAGGCTGCATCACAAGAATGGAATTTGTAGCCATCTACATTTTTCAAGATTCAGTTCTAACATCCATTGACCTTACTCTTTGAAGCTGCCAGAAATTTAGATATAAGACTATGTAAGAATATATCTGTGCAATGGTGAATCTAAAGAAAGGTGTAGCATTTTGAGAATAATTAAAGATGGGATGAATATTATACATTTAATGCTTTCTTAATTTTTAATCACACCTGTAAATCTTTTAAAACAAGTTCCCCAAATATAAGTGTGTATTGTACACAAGCAGAAGCACAAAACATTTAATAATGTGGCAACAGGACCTTGTAATTCTTCAGATGTTGCTGAACAGTGATGCCCAACATTTGTTACCCCTGGCCATATTGGCTGAGCTGCTGGAGGATTGCAACATGTGACAGTAACAGATTCTAGGTGATATTTAGGAAATGAGCCAGAAAAATTACCATGTAACTTCATGCATAATTAGTTAGATGTTTGTCCAGGGGATTCTACGTGGATAAATATACGTGGGATTTCAAATTTAAGGCATAATCCAACATGAAGGAGAGGCTGCCACATGAGGCATTGAATTCTCCTTTGCTAGTCTTCAGAAGCTGAATGGCCATCTGTCAGAGATAATCTACATTGAGATGGAGTTGAATGAGATGGCCTCTCTGGACACTTCTGTTTCTAGGATTCTGTGAAATGTTTGCTAACATCTAAGCGCAGATACAAGTAAACACATTCTTTCATGAGTTGCATATAAGATAGAAGACTTTCATAAGGTCACGTACGCAGTAGCTACAGCAGAAGTAGCAAATTCTAACAGAAGTGATATCCATCAGTTAAGATTCTATGTTTCATCTCTCCTGCACTAAATACCTTGTGTCCAGCGGCTTCATTTCCTGATGCCTCAAAATGGTGATTCTAAAAGCTAAGCCTTGACTCAGATTTTAATTTTTCTTAATCTACCCATTAAAGCTATGGAAGAATAGCCAGGGCAATCGTTTGAAAATAATGTTTTGCAGTGTGCCATTTTCCAGGTCTGCTGAACTACAATATTTTTCATCCCAAACAGTGTAGTTTTCTTATTCACACTGAAAAAATGGCTTAAAATAACCAGTGCCATTTGTACTTTAACCTAAACTTTATAAACATAGTGCTTATTTAGAGAATTTCCAGACTCCCCCAAGTGGATAACACAGAAATGCAGTTTAGAAGAGATTGTGAAAATAAGAATTCTCCAAGAAGTCATTATGCATATGACTTTATGCTCTACCCTTTCTCTGCTCCACCCCACGGCCCCCAAAACCCCCAATGAGCTTCAGAATATATGTATATATTTATTAACAATCATTATCTGAGACATCTCTGGCAACCTTCTCAGATAAAACCTTGGAAAGGAGGAGAAGAGTGGCCTACACTCTTCTTAGGACCAGGGAAATTTGCTTCTCTAGCACCAACACATGACAAAGGAGTTACTTTTTCATTTCAAAGCCTAATTCATTAATAATAAACTTAAGAATTCATTTTTTTAAAAAAAAATAGATGTCTTTATATTTCATTAACTTTAATTGATTATGTGCCATTAAGTTGGTACAGAATTTTAGCAATCACAAATAAATCTCCAGGATCATCTGTTTCCAACCTGGTTCTTTGAATCTTATAATAGTGCACCCTTTGCCATGGTAACCATGTCCATCCACCTTCCTGCTATTTGTTCTTTTCTTCTCTTTCCTTCCATCTTTCCCAAAATTACAGACGTTTTTAGAGAGCTACTAGAGGTAGGTCAAGTTGAGGCTGGTCATTTGTGCCTTGAGTGAGAACTCTAGGTTGATTTGCTCAATGATCCATTTGTTTCTGTGCCTGGTTATCCATAATATTTTCACATAACGTCTCCACAATGAAATTGAAAGGTATCAATATTCTATCTAGTTTGTTCATGGTCCAACTTTTGCTTAACATATTTATATGAATATATAAACATTTATAACATACACATACATATGCATACACACACATATACCTATTCATATGAAAATAGCTAAACTGTATAAATGTCTGTTTAAAGCTAAGATATTCACTCACAAATCCTCACATTAAAAATTCATGCTTAAATGTCTGTAGATGAGTCTACAAAGCATACTATATTATGCTTAGTGTAATCATGGTTTATTAAACAAACTATAGCCAGAATATTGTGCTGAATCATAAAGTATAAATAGATTAACTACATTAAGACTAATCATACAATTACATGAAAGCTTATTTTCATATATGAACCCAGATTAGTTTACACTTGATTTCAGCCATACATATCTACCATGTTATCATTTAATGAAAATGTATTTGTTAAGGTAGGAAGTACATATTCTGGGATATCACCAACTATGATACAATTGTGGGTATTATAATCTAAAAATGATGGAATCTGGATTATCTATTCTTTTATTTAAATTGTAAATGTGTTGGGATTTATCCATGAATGCATAGGATTACAGGTGACTTAATTGTCACTGTTGATTTGACAACAGCATTTTAATACCACTGCTACCCTATTAACTGTACAAAATACAGTACAACTTAGAAATAAGACCTTTTGATTTCTTATAGTTTGGTATATATAAACAATAGACTCCTATCCAAATGATAAGTGATACTGAATATTATCACCATATTGTGTGAAATGATGGATTATTTCAGAAATAATATTGTAAAACACAGTGACCATGAGTCTCTGACCTGTTTTGAATTATAACTCCCATGGACTCCAGCTTCAGTGACTAGAAACTGTAAAAATTGTACTCCAAACCACAAGTTCATCTACTCTTCTTATAAGGAATAAAAACTGGATTCAAACATTACTCTGCCCTATAATATGGCCCATTTATGAATTATATAAACCCAGTTGCTGATAATATACAGTAAATCATCTAAGCAGTTAGCACTGAGGATGACAATACCCAGTTAACCGTGTTTTCTCAATCATACTTGATTGTTTGCTACAATCTATGACTACCAGCTAACAATGTTCTTTGCATGGAAACCAGTGGTGGGTTTCAAAATTGTTTACTACCGGTTCTGTGGGTGTGGCTTGGTGGACATGGCATGGCAAGGGAAGAATACTGTAAAATCTCCATTCCCACCCCACTCCAGGGGACAGATACTGCAAAATCCCCATTTCCTCCCAATCAGCTAGGACTTGGGAGGCAGAGAATAGATTGGGGCAGGGCCAGTCAGAAGTTTTACTACCGGTTCTCCGAACTGCTCAAAATTTCCGCTACCGGTTCTCCAGAACTGGTCAGAACCTGCTGAAACTCACCTCTGGTGTAAACTGTTTTATTCTTTTAGAATTACAGTTCGTAACACCAACAATTTACTTCTAAAACCTATTTCAGTTCTCAATTTAATGTATAATTAAATAACTTTAGCGTTAGAATTTATTTTAATGCCAAGCCAATTACGAAAAAGATTTCCTTCTCGCTATCCACTCTCAAACACCAGCACAGAGTTCATACAGCGGTGCAGCGCAACGGGCCCAAAGAAAGCGGAGTGTGTAAAGCCTACAAAGAAAGACACCAAACAACCGTCTTGCACCCGCTCGTTTTAAAGACGCCGGAGAGAGTCTGCGTAGCCATCCGCTTTAACCAATTAAGCCATCTTCAAGTTACGAAAAGAAAAAGGAAAGGGGAAAAAAAAAAAGTAAATCCATTGAAGAAGGCGCGGTCCCCAGGCTGACGGCTGGCTGTTATCGATCCCTTTAAGTGCCTGCTAATGCCAATAAAGTACGCTCAACCGGGAGCGGCAAGACAGATGAGGCGCTGCTGGCAAAGCGAGCTCGGGCGAGCAGAACTTGTTATAGACTTGAGGAGCGGATCATTAAAGGGTTAACCCGGAGGAGGAGGCGGGGCAAGTCGGGGGCGGGGAAAGGAGGGCGCTGAAGGGGGCGGGGCGGGGAAACCCTATAAAAGAAGCCGGCTTTGATAGTCGCGCGGTGTTGCTCTCAGTGAATGGGGGCGAGCAGCGTTACGCTGCAAGCCTATTCGCGTGCGAATTGAATTCCCCCCCCCAATCTATTAGTGTATCTCGCGCTTCTTGGGACTGCCCCGCCCTCAGCTATCCGTGAAATTGGGCTCCCGAGGGTTAAGATTTGACGTGAGGCGAACTCGGTCAAGCTCGTCAGGCAACGCTCTGTGGGAAGCAGACCTCAAAAATTAAAATTAAAATTAAAATAAATAAACCCGGATATCACAGCCGAGGGACTCGTTTCAATTGTAATTTCCTTCAACAGGGTGGCCCCAAGATGTGCCGCACTACAGCATATCTCTCTCTCTATATATATACAGCATCTCTCTATCGCTAGTCAATCCGGGTCTTGGGATGGTGGAGGTTGCTTTCCAACACATTTCGCTTTTATTTCTTCCCCCAAAAGAAGCAGTCCTTGTCGCAATTCTAGGAGCAGGCGGTTTTTAGAGAAAACGCGCTTGTGGCTGTCCCTGCATTCGGTTCTCAGGTAGACGGCCTCCGAACGGAGAAGCTCCATGTTGCTTTCGGGGTTTATTATTATTATTATTATTATTATTATTATTATTATTATTATTATTATTATTATTATTATTATTATTATTATTATTATTATTATTATTATTATTTTAAAAAATCCCTCTTCCTCAGATCTCCATCGGGTGGCTTCCTCCTCGTGCAAAAATAAATAAATAAATAGAAATTCCTTCACAGTCTCACAAACCCTTGAAAAGAGACCTGGGCCGGTGTGGCTTTTCCCCGAGCGAGGATCCGGCAGGAGACCTGCCCCCCGCTTCCCCTTCCAAAGGGAAGGGAGCAGCTGCGAATGTCACTTCGCTGGGAAAGGGGGATTCGCTGCCGCGGAGGGAAAGGCTTCCCTCCGCCAGCCAGGCAAAGACAAACGGTTGCCTTTCCCTTCTGTTTTGGGGGAAGGGAGCTGAACGCCACCTCCCCTTTTATACCTGGGCAACGGCGGCAGCCCCTGCTAGGATAGGGGATGGGGGGGGGTGTCCCCTCTCGATCTCCCGCCCTGATTGCTCTTTCCCGTGGAGCGCTTGAGAATTTAGAGAGAGAGTGTGTGTGCTTATTTTCTTTCTTTTTTTTTTCCTGAAAAGGGGGGAGGAGACGGCAGCGTGTGACAGATGCACTTTCCTGACAGCTCCGAGCTCAGCCTAGTGGCTCCCTGCCATTGGCTCAGTGCAATGGAGCGGCAAGGCTGTGCGCTATAATAGCGCCATGCCTGCGAGAGGCAGCAGCTCAGACTCCTTCAGCGAAGCCAAGGAAAGATGCTGCTAATGCCGCTGCCGCCGCCGCCCCCCTTCTTCCTTTGGCTGCTGCCTGCTCTGCGCTGACGGAAAGAGACTGTGATGAATGCCCGCCGGCTCCTGCTGTAGCTAAGGTTGCCCGGCCGCTCGATCTGGCTCCCCGCCTTGAGAGAGAACGAGAGAGAAAGAGAGAAAGGAAGGAAGGGAGAGTTAGGCTGCTGCTGCTGCTATTACCGCCGCTTTTACTTGGAGACAACAGCCGGAGGGAGAGCAGTACATGCCTCTGTGTATAGCTTGGTTTTTCCCCGGATCAACCAGCTCCTTCGCCGCTTCCTGGTCTCAGCCAAGCCGGCCAAGTCCAATCATCTACCCCACGCCCGGCGCCTTACAGCCTCTGCCTGGTCTGGCGCCTCCGGGGTGTATGGAAACGGCGGCAGCCCGCGAGGCCGCTGCTCCATGGAGTGTTATTACATTGTCATCAGCTCCGCGCATCTCAGCAATGGGCACTTTCGCAACATCAAGGGAGTTTTCCGAGGTCCCCTCAGCAAAAACGGCAACAAAACTCTGGTAAGGTGTTTGTTCCCCTCCCTTCCCTCCCCTCCGTTTCTCTCTCTCTCTCTCTCTCTCTCTTCTCCCCCCCCCCCAATTCTCCGCCGCCCCCTTTCGTCCTTTACATCTTCGTCTGGAGTACTCGGAGATTCAGCACTCCAGAAAGCTGGACAGTTCAGAGCGGTGCGCTTTCCTAGAGGGAGTCTGAGTCGGTTTCTTGGAGATTTCTTTTCTCCCTCCCCACCACCCACCCACCCACCCCCCAAAAAAACCACAAACCAAAAGGAGAAGAAGAAAATTGTTAGTTTGTACACGGGTTTTCCTCTCGGACTATTTCTGTTTCTATAGATTCTTTCTAGGTAGCACTTTGATTTGGGGCTAGTGTAGGATAATCCAGTGGACTCTTAAATGGCGTTGAAAGAAACACTTAGTCCATTCG
Source organism: Pantherophis guttatus (assembly GCF_059756535.1). NCBI lineage: Eukaryota > Metazoa > Chordata > Lepidosauria > Squamata > Colubridae > Pantherophis > Pantherophis guttatus. Next base: position 160,010,858 of record NC_142063.1, read on the forward strand.
CGCCCTCCTTACTCCTGAAAGGTAGAGTGCTGAACAAGCTGTAAAGCTCTCTTGGTGGAGAAGACCTGGCATTTTGAGTTTAGTTTGGTGAACATCAACACAGTCCAGTTTGAATTTAAAGGGTCAAGGTATTCAGAGAATAAAGGAAAATAACAAAATGAGCTTTTGGCCAGACGATTATTCAAGAGTTATGATGGGTGGAAGTTCAAAACATTCTCCCCCCCGCCCCCATTTTTTCATGGTTGGTCAGAATGGGAAGATTTAAAACTGCTTCCATATTTTCTCACAAGGGAATTATGTTGATGTTTGTTAAAGTGCTTTTAGGACTCTGCTTCCACATCCTCTTATTAGGGAGTCATTCTCTATAAACTATGGTGGGACTTCTGAGTGCATGTAATGTAATAAGACTATTGGTCTCACTCTCCTGAGATGGCCTGAAATCAGAATGGATGGAAGAAACACCAATTTAAACTGGGGGGGGGGGCGGCGCTGGTAATATATTCATGTTGCCAACCAAGTTACTTTAAATGTTCTTTGAAGTGTCCAGAATAATTGTAATTAGGGAAAGAAATCCTCAAATCTTGTTGGCTTTTCCCCCCAATAAAACACTTAGAGAGAAACTTCAATAAAACAGATATAGGGATTAAGTTGTGGACTTCAGAGGAGAGAGATAAAACTCAGCAATAAAACACAAGTTTTGCCTTTGGAAGGAACCCAATTCAATCATCTGCCTAAAACCCAGAGGCCCATTGCTGGCCAGAGGTGACATTATCAGCATGGTCTGTTTCAATGAAGGCCAAGGTCAATTAATATCTCAGATATATATAGAGAAGTTTATAATGCTGGTACAGATTTGAAAGTAAAGTAGAACGATTTTGCTTTCTCATCACTTTTTCATTCTGAAAGTTTCTATAAGAACAAACTATAGGGAAACATAATGCATATCTCACTTACAGGAAGGTTCCTATAAGATTTACTAGCATTTACTATATAAATACAATGATTAAGAAAGCTTGTGGTAAATTCTAAATAATTCTGAATAATATTAAAAAGTTTTGTGTGCGTTTGAATGACATATATGGTTTTCTGCATCCTAGATATTTCAAATTCTTTCCAGTGATGTTATCTACTTTAAATTATCTTTCACTCATGTTTTATCGAATGGGCAGAAATGAAATCTGTCAGGAGGGCTGTGTGTATGTGTATGCATGCAAGTATGTATTAATTAAAACTAAATGGTACAAAACTTGCCAAATTGACCATTAACTCTTAAGAGAAGCAATGGCAGGAATGATCCAATATTTATATTCTGGTGCATTTTGTAATTCTCTACCTAATTTCATTTAGATATGCCAAACATGACCATTCAATGAAAGTACATGATTTGTATAGTTAATACAACTCCATCTCTTTATGATTGCTCTTATTCTATACATAATGATTAAATAGACCCCTATAAAGCCAGTGGTAAGTATCTCCTAGTAAATATTCCAAGGTTAAGGTGAGCTCAAACTCCAGGTAAATAAATTCAGTAGAGAGTGAACTATTATGACTGTTATTTTCATCAACTTATATGGAAATTATACTTCATACAATAGTGGAAGTTTATACCATCAAGTCGACATGTGTGCGGATGTTATTCTAAAAGTTATATTTGAATTCTTTTGAAATCTGTATAGTGTCACATAGATCACATTCTAAACACATCTATTTTCTTCTGCAAAGCTAATGAAACTTCAGTATTCACTTGCTTTGGGCTTGCTTTGGGCATAACTGGGAGCAATTTTATTTTTTATATTTAGCATATCTTTAGAAATGAAATCAATAATTGAACCCAAGAATATTATTTTCTGAATTTAGGTTCATTATCTAGGTTAATGTCCACATTTGACTTTGCATTGGATTTAAAAGGCTTAAAAGTTTATTGAAAGTGGTATAGCAAACCTTTTGAGAGGTAATGGTAGTGAATTAATATAATCTAATGTTCTCAAAAAGAAGCAGAGAACAAATGTAATTTTATTTCACAGAGCCTGAAAGTGGTTAAAGTTATGGCATGCAGAAAATCTTATAAAGTATGAAGGATTTTCAATGAGAAGAAATATATAAACTATGTAACTTTGAGAACACATTGTTTCTATTTTATATAGTAAAACAAGTTTGGCTTAAAAAAACTAAACCAAAATAAAAAGTAGACAACTTGCCCAATAAATGAGAACATGTGAGATATAATGTATTTTTAAAAAAATAAATGCCTACATTTGCATATTAAAATAAGATAAAAGTTTCGTTTGTTGTTCCATCAGGCCTCATTTTAGAAGATGCTTTTCATTTCATGTAAGGAAGTAAAAATAATGTTTCTTGAATCAGTCCTTCCACTCATGGGATTGTTTACAAAAACTTTTATTAAAAATAATTACAGATTTTAACATGTACTCTGATTAATATAGAGTGCTATTTTTAAAAATAAAGCATTATTTAAATGTCTTTGAGTCAAGCTTGACTCCCAGTAACCACATCCATGATGTTTCTTTGGCTCCAGTTGCAGTCAAAAATGAAGAATATGATTTGAAATTGTACCCCTAAAATAGACTGATAACCAGGATTAAAACTCAAAAACAGTTTTAGGGAACAATTTTGTGAGACATGGATTATTTAGACAATTAGCCATTTTTTCAGCGTCTATGCGGTAGCTTCCATTACTAATGAAGTCAGGGTTTAGATTTTACCTGAAGGGATTAAGGAATTCCATTCCCCTGTGCACACATTGTGCAAGTGACTTGCTCAAAGCAGAAAATATTTCATGACATCTGCGCAATATAATCAATTTTAAACTGTCAGCATCACAATGTTTTGCTGGTCAGCATCATCAATACTGGAAGCAGTAGAGTTAGGGTTATATTTTAAAGAATAATGTGAAAGGTAAGGAAAGGGTTCTCAATAATTTGAAGTGAAAGTTTTTCTCTTTGCCCCCCCTTTTCTTTCTCCTGTCTTGTATTTGTGCAATTTGTTTCCTTGACCAAAAGGGGCCACTGCTGAGCAGCTTATCCTCTGCTCTTCAGCTCACTTTTTCTTCTTTTAAGCAATGTTATTATGTGTGTTGTCGATCTTCAGAGTAAGAGATGTAAAGGAATGTGTTTGAATGGCCAAATGATACTAGGTAAAAAAGCAAAGTATTGTATAGTATTATATAGTATCTTTTCTCCTGTCCTATAGATGGAAAGAAAGGCATATGATGCTGGAATCGATGGGTAAGTCCTGAAAATATAGTAGCTGAGCATTAAATTACAAGGGTAAAACAAAATGGGCAAACATAAACATAACTATTTTTTGAAAAGCATAGCGTAATTAACGCAAGAATTTCAGCTCTCATAGAAAATAGACATGTTTGTACGAAGTAGTTGCAAGGCAGAGAACAAAGAAGCTGGTTATGTAAGAGATAATACCTGTAAGATTAATATCAAAGACATTTGAGACTAAAAAAAAATCTGGTTTCAGAAAATGACATATAAGTATTGCACTAAGAAAGCAATAGGGCTGAAAGAAAAGACTTAGAAAAAAGAATAAGCTGATAGAAGTCAAATTTCTAAGAACTCCATATTATATATGTTTACTCAGAAGTAAATACTGATTTCAATGAGACTTCTTGATAAATGGGAATAGGTTTGTAGTCTAAAGGAGTGTGACATTGTATGCAAACTTTGGATATAGAGTTTTTTTGTGTGTGTGTGTGTGTTATAAGACTAGAGTTCTGTATACATGTAACTTAGCACGAAAGAGCAAGAAATGGGAGGAGATCTCCCCTAAATAACATTGCTATTTACTGTGTCATTATTGACACTCTCTGTATATATAGCCAAGATATTGCAATGGAGTTTGGACTGGACAAATGTGCCATGCTCACCATCAAATGGGGGAAAATAGTGAAAACTATTGCAAGAGCTTACATTCTGCAACAATACCTTTAACATCATCAAGCATCAACATCTGCCTATCTGAGGTTTTTGGGAAAGACTCAATAGGTGGATAAAAATGCCAAATCCAACCTAAACATCTGGCTGATTGCTCAACCAACCATAAATATTTACCCCTAGGAATAAACTAATAGCTAGAAATGTGTCAAGGGATTCCATTTTATAGAACCTTCCCAAACTTAAAATGTTTGGGAAGGGTGATTTATAAAATAGAAAAAAATGTATGGCATGAAATAGAATTTGTGAAGAGGGCAATCAGAATCAGAGTAACTGAACTTTTAAAAAGTTTCAAAACTCTTCCTGGCCATACTCTACATACCCTGTAGCTGTCCATTAATCGAGTAGAAACATCAAATCTGAGCTAGCAATCTCAGATTTCCCCATTTCTTCTTTTTTCTTCTAACTGAAATTACTAAGTTTTGAAGTTAGACTTTTTTGCATTCAGGACCGGGGCTTTTTAATTTTTTTGGTGAAGAATAATGTCCTTTTATAAGGAAAACATTGTGAGAGCAATTAATTAGTTCCCTGGAAATTTCAGTTAGGATTGTTTTGCAGCTTTGAGACTTCTTCTTCTTCTTCTTCTTCTTCTTTTTTTTTTGATTCAATGAACTAGAATGATGGTAGTATTTAAAACTTTTTGTATCTTCCATCATTCGCCAATATTCATCTAATAGGCTTTCTTAAAAGATTTAAGGGTAGTTACAAGAATAGCAATAGCAATAGCACTTAGACCTATATACCTCTTTATAGTGCTTTACAGCTCTCTCTACGTGGTTTACAGAGTCAGCTTATTGCCCCCAACAATTTGAATCCTCATTTTACCGACCTTGGAAGGATGGAAGGCTGAGTCAACCTTGAGCCTGGTGAGATTCGATCTGCCAAACTGCTGGCAGCCAGCAGTCAACAAAAGTAGCCTGCAGTACTGCACTCTAACCACTGCGCTACCTTTCAAGAATGTCTTGAAAGCTCTTATAGTCTTGTTTTGCAATAGTTATTCCAGGTTTCATAGTAAAATTATGCGGCCATGGTGTATTTAATATGTATAATAAAGTCATTATTGCACGTGTAAGAAAAACAGTGCACCTGTGTGCTTATTGTTTATACATATTGTTGCACAGATTCATTCTATTTCTTGCCAGCAAACTTATCTCTTCAAATGTAGTCATTCATACTTGTTAACTTGCTTGTAAAATCTGGCTGTCATTGAGAAGCACTGATTTCAAAAGATCAGGATGTGGCAATTACAACAGCAGTTTTTGGACTATTATACAAAGAACATAAAGACCCTCAAGAATAAAAAATTGACCATTCAGCCAACTGTATTTCCAGTTTGTTGTCTTTAATGGTTTAAATGGGTGAGTTGCTTATGAAATGCAGTGTTGTTTCCTTCACTAGAGCTGAGCTCACCAGATAATCAAATGTTTATGCTTCTGTCCAATATTGTTTTACTCAGTTATACCTTTTGATCTGGAGATTATTGGAGTTGGGGAATCTCCCAGATAGTACAGAACTCCGGTGTCCAACAGGTTTAACCAACACATGTCAGTGACATGTGTAAGTCCCATGTTCTCCATCTCTGCTTTAAATCCTCCAAGGATTAAAAATAATTTCTAGAAATCACAAGGAAAGTTTTCCTTGAAATCATTAAAAAAAACATGTTTATTCTAGTGTATGTTAAAAAATATTTCTGTTATTACTTACAGTAGACCATATGTTTATAGTAAATTCCACAAATGTCCACATATAATTCTTTCCAACATTGGTCTTATCTGAATTTATTAAACCTTCACATTAGCAACTGACTTTAAGAGCAGTCCAGTTACATAAATGCAACATATTTTAGTCAATTTACAGAATGCATGGCATATGCATAAACCAATTTTGCTGCTGCTAGAAGAGTATCTCCGGCAACCAGTGAGGCTGGATTGAAGAAACATATTGCTTTTTGGTATCTGTTAGAGGTGGAAGTGAAAACCTTATGGAGTGTCAGCATATGTTGTTGGCAGCACAGTATGCAGTGTAATAAGGGGAAAGAACATAACACACTTTATGCTGACTGATTATTTCTTAACTGTTAATGCAAATTTTGTGGAATTTCCATTTCTTCAGCCCTCTATGTATTATATATGAGGCTGAGGAAAATATATTTAAATAAAAATGTTTATACTTATTAGAACAGGGTAGGGGGAAATTTGAAAAAAAAAAAAAAAACAGAAAAGGAGTCAATATATCTTTTTTCCAGAAAATCCTGACATCTAAAATCCTTTGCCTACGTAGGGTCTTAATTCTAATTAAACTTACTAAGGATGACACTGCATATAGATTTATAAATCTTTTTCTTTTAAAAACAGATTTTATGATACTTAGAGCTTCAAAAAATAGAAAGGATGCTTACATGGATTCATGTTTAAATACGTCCATAATCCAAATATAAATCTAATATTGTGTAAAAGGTGCAGTTGATTTTGTTTCTCCATTCTGGCTGTGCCTGAATCATATGTAAAAATAGCATAAAGAAACAAGCATAAATAATATAGTAGCATAAGATGGGGACATATAGTTTTTGGTTTCATGCATGATTGTTTTTTTTTTTTTTTTTAGTATAACAGATAATATTTTTAAAATATAGTCATTTCAGATATATGTGTGAGTAAATAAAAGGAAATGCTGAGTTGAATATGTAGGTTCCTGTGCCAAAGGAGAAAGACTTAGATTTCTGCATTCACCTTGAAGGTGTAAATTAAGTACAATGACATGAAATTGGCAGAGAGAAGCTTCGTAAAGTAGAAGGAAATTTAGCTTGGTCATCAAAGTTATTCAGAATAATTCTGGCTTTGTCTTAATGAAATCTACTTAGTGATACATTCTCGATATTTTTATTGCTCTAAGATTCATGAAATTAATAAGTTTTGTAAAATTAATAGAACTATATTAATGTCATTTTTAGTTTAGGACAGCAATTAAAAAAAACAACAACCCAGCAGCAACTAACAGCAGATGGTGGAGAGGAATATGATCTGAAGGAAGAACAGGAAAGTCCATTGATTTGCTGACTTCAAAGAAAAAATAATTAATGGGATCTCCAATACACACTGTATATAGATAATACTGATCCAATTTAGCTAGTAGATACTTTTGTGCATAGGGTCTGCTGTTCATTTGGGTATCCCCAGTTCAGTATGGAAATCTCTGATGGAGGATGGACCATCCTGGTTTGAACCTGTTCTAAAGAGAGAATTGAACAACTTCTTACAGATTTGAGTCATGATTTCAAATTTCCCATCCCCCCCCCAAGAATGGATTATTACAATACAGATAATCCTTGATTTACAACAATTGATTTAGTGATAGGTCAAAGTTGGAACTGCACCGAAAAAAGTGTTTGATGACCATTTTTCACACATATGACCACTGCAATATCCCCATGGTCACAGGATCAAAATTCAGACACTTGGCATATATGACTCATATTTATAATGGCTGCTGTGTCCTGGGGTCATGTCATAACCTTTTGTGACCTTCTGACAAGCAAAGTCAATGGGGAAGCCAGATTCACTTAACAACCATGTAACTAACAACTGCAATGAATCACTTAACAACTGAGGCAAGAAAGGTTGTAAAATAGGATAAAATTCATTAAACAACTGTTTCATTTAGCAACTGAAATTTTGGGCTTGATTGTGGTCATAAATCGAGGATTACCTGTATTAACAATTGAAAGGGATTCATTCTAGCAGCACTATCCCCCTCATGCTGTGGGCTGGAAGCTAAAGCAGAAATAATATTTGCCTAGAATAGATCAAGTTTATGAATTTATCACTGATGTGAATTTTAAACCAGAATTTCTCATTCTTATAATAATTCACTTTTGACTTTTTCCCCATAATGATACAATAGTTAAGAAGACAAACATCTTTCAGATGGATCTTTCATTAACATTTAAGCTCTACCATTCAAAAAACAAAAATATTTTTTGTATTATTATGCCACTTTTTAGTCACTGTTAGTTTTTCACTCCCTTGATTAAAAATAAATATTAAGAATTAATGTAGACATTTTTGTTTTCTCTTTATCTTTAAACCTTGTCCATATCCGAAATTTTAATGAAGTGAAATCCAACAGATACATTTTCTGTACCCTTTGATTGTCTTGGATATAATTGGCAGTAACTTCTTGTATAGAAAAATAAGCAGTAGGTGTGATTGGGTAAATGCTATGAGTCAGGGTCAAAGATGAATGGTATGTGCAGAAAGATTAACAAAGAAAACAATCTAATTTAGATTGAACATTTTCCAGTGGCATTAATGAAGTGCACCAAGTAGTTTCTCCTTTGACCTCTTCATTCTTCATTTCTATCTTATTTTGTACTGCAAAAGAAACTTTAAAGAGCTTCTTTCTTTAAAAGGGCAAGAGAAATTAAAAGATGACTTTAATAAAAAGACAGAATAATGCATTATTTTGATTGCTAACAGGCTTATTGGTTCTAGATACTTGCATAACATAGTTGGATGAAAAGCTGGAGTCTTGAGAGTCACTGTTGCATGCCATTTGAACCCGCTACTTCATACATTTGTACAAATGTATAAAACTAATGATATGTTCCTGCCAAGACACTTTTGTTTTTTTCAAACTTTCTCTACTCAGCACTTCCATCAGATGAACGGATGTCCTAGTATATAGGATGTCTCCTCGAGGAGATAAATGTGGTCTCTAAGCTATTGTTAAAGTTTTATCTGATAAATATCTAGGGAGTTTCCTTCTTAACGTTCATAACCTGTAACATTTTATTCCAGAAGTTCTATAGCCCAGTTTATAATAGCAGCTTGACATTCTGGGCTAGATGCATCCCTCCAAAAATTCTTGAAGTACAGTATTGGGGAAAAAAAAGGGGGGGGGGCTAGCTAGAGAATGCTGTGTTTGGGTTTAAGTAGTGAAATAATAAAACAAACTCAGTAACAGACCTATGAAGTTGAAGAGGGGAATTCTGGACTAAAATAAATTGAAGCATTCAAGTTTTACTTATTTGCTGAAGTCTGCTCATTTACACTTGGTGCTAGAAATGACTTTTTGACATGGTGATATTTTAATGTCAGCACTAAGAAGACATTTGCTTTACCCTCTGATCAGACTAACTTGGAGTTCAGTGGGCTTCAAAGGAAGGAAGGTATTGCTGCAGGCAAAGCCAACTTTCAGAAAGTTGCTGACAATGAAAGCTTAGAAATACATTTTGGTTCATTGGGATTGCTCAAAGAAGTGTAATATTCTTTTGCTCCTTGGATACTGCTGGAAATTATAAACCCATAATTCTAAAGTTTTTAACACTAATTTCTTAGTAAATTGATTCCATTGCCTTGTGAATTATAAATTTAAATTGTATCAAGGAGAATTCCTCATCAGGTTGTAATTTCAGAATTAAAAATTGTGACTACACAGAGGGAGGGAGAGAAGGAGAGTACTGTGTGTTTGTGTATATACTGTAAAATCTGAGTAGGTCAAAGTCAGAATTACAAGCAGACAGATCTGTGAAGTTTTCAGTACAGTGTCCTTCAGAGTGCCTACATTTAAAGCAATTTAATGTCACCTGACATGTGACTCTGATCCTCCAGTAGGCTTTGTAATTAACACAAGTGTCTCAATCTGGCTTCATTTAACTAAATTTTTACTAAGCTGTTTAAAGCAATAATAGGTTTACTAAGATGCACACCTTTTATTTTTGCAAGTGTTAGGTAATTTTGTTTGGCATTAAAATATCACACACAAACAGAACTACACACACACACACAGACACACACACACATTTGTACCAAAGGTGCTTTAGAACCATGACCTGGATGACTGACCATAGCCATACAGTTTTGTGTGTATAGTTTTTGAGGGTTTCCAAGGCATGCTTAGGGACTTCTTAACAATTTGGTAGGCATTTTCATGTCACATTCGGTTTATCTTTGGAACAGACTACCCAAAAAGTTATTCTGATTGCTGATACCAGGCAACGTTTTAGTTTTCCTAGAAGTAATGGGAAGAATGAAATTGAGAAGATTGTTGGAACAATTGTGATCAGAATTGTGATTATGAATGAGCACTGCTATGTGCTTAGGTTGAAACCTAACAACAATAACAATAAGAGCAGAGAAGTGCCTGTACTTCTAAACATGTAATGTGCTTGTGGATTTCTGGCACATCTCACTGTTCAAAGTGATCCAAACTCAATGACGAAGGATAGGTGGGATAAGGAGACATTAGGCTTTCTAGATGATTTTGTAGGTTTCCCTTGCAGACTTGTATTTGAGCGGATTGGGATTTTGGCCCAGTCCTGGAGCAGAAACTTCATTGGTCACTCTGCTAGATGATCTTCACTGAGATTAGAACGGAAGACTTCTTTCTCTAAAAGAGGTGGTACCTTACATTGGCAGCTGTTGCTTCTGGGAGTAATGGCCAAGGCAGATTTTGATTAAACAGGCATATCAACTATGGCTATATTTAAACTAGGAAGCGTTTTGACTGATATACAAATGTTGTATACTCATGATAATACAATTGAATTAGTGCCCCACTATATACAGGATTGATTCAAAAGCTGCAAAAGCTGCTGACCAATACAGTGGTCAGACTGCTAAATGGGGAAGCTCACTGTTACAGAATTATGTTCATCCTGAGGTCATTGCACTGGTTATCAGTTCCAATTCCAAGAATTTGTTATCTATATAGAGCATTGTATGGCATCACACTAGGATATATCAAGGATTGCCTTGCTAAATATTATTCCATCTGTCTGAACTGAATATTACAGTTGGTGCCAAAAAAGTTGTGGGCCAAAAGGTAGTCCTTTTCTGTAGTAGCCCTACAAATTCAAGCTCATCTTTATTACAACCAGAGGCCAACTATGCAAATTGTTTATAAACAGAATAAAAATTCCTACTAGTAATTAATGCACTCTTATTAAAATCAGTTTAAATATAGTTCACTAGCATGACACCAAATTATGGCAGTTTATGTAGCTGTTGTCTTCTCTCTAATTTTACAAGCTATTACATAAAAAGTTTGCCACATTGAGGATAATGTTCTCATCTGTAGCAAATAAAAGTACAAAAGAATAAAACAGATCTGAATGGCCTTAACGTGTTGACAGAACTGGAGAAATGTACTTTAATTAACTATCTTTATAGAAATTACAAAATAAAAGTACAGTTTTTAGTTTCTCCCAGTGCACAAGAGTAGAGACACATGCTGCATGTAATATAATTATATGTAGCCAGTATATGTACCAATGATAGTTCTCAGCTAGAAACAGGATGTCCAAATTAATACAAGTTCCTTGTCTGTTTCAGATATTCTTTCACAACTGTTACATTTTTTTCTACACTATTTTTAAAATGCAATGTCTGAAGGGGGATTTTTGTCCCCCATTTTCTCTGTTTGCTTTAAAAAAAAAAAACCTGGGCTATTTTTGGTATCTAACTTCTACAACCAGCTTGTCTAAATCCAAAAAAATGAAACAACTCTTTGTTTAATTCAGGTATAAGGTATATTAGGTATCCTCAAGTTTTGAGACCTAGTGGACACATTTGGAATGTTTGATAATATGGTATATTGTGAACACTCACATTCACAAAATGACTTCTATCGAAACATAATCAATTACAAAATGCTAATTTACCAGAATGATTTTTGCTGTCCTTCCAAGTCCCCCACATACAAGCAAAACACCCCCAATAATTCCTGTTAATACTTTTTCTGAAGTAGTGGGAAACAGTTTTAAACCGAACAAGCACCATTTTCACCATTTCTGAATAAACGTTTGGGGCCTGAGGGCATTTTTTTTTAAAAAAATCATCAAGATGTTTTGCAACAGTCTAGATTCCAGTTTTCATAATTAGAATAATTTATTTGAAAATTGAACAAGTCAGATAGGGCAGAAAGTTTGTTGAATCCTAGGGCTCATTAATATCCCTAGATGCTTTTGCTATAGGCCACAGATCCCCAACCCCTTGGTCCATGGATCAGTACCAGTCCTCAGCATCAATGGTGGGTTCCTCCTGGTTCAGCCGTGATGATATGACATCACCGAACCAGTTCTCTTTGTTCGGGAGCTGGGCCCTCCCCCCGCGTTATTCTTACCTTTTATTTGGCCCTGCCCCCAATCTATTCACTGCCTCCCGAGTCCCAGCTGATTGGCTAGAAGGAAAAAAAACTGTTTAAACTCTTGCCACGGGGCTTCAAAGGGTCACCCTACAGCTGATCAGTGTTAAAAGGCAGTATGGTGGTAGACCAATGCGCTTGAAAAACAAATGTGTAGACCGGTGCCTCCAAAAACAAATCAGTAGACCAGTGCCTCCAAAAACAAATGAGTAGACTGGTGCCTCCAAAAACAAATGGGTAGACCGGTACAGCTCTGCAAGCAGTTAAAAGCCTGGTAGACCAGTACCTCTGCTAAATCCTAAAGAATTGTCACATGACCATCAAACCACGCCCACAAAATAAGCCACACCCACAGAACCAGAACCCACCCCTGCTCAGCATGCCAGAAAGCAAGCGAAGCCCAATCCGTGGGATGCAGGCAACATGTGAAACCACACCCCCTCCAGTCCACGGGAAAACCTCTTTCCATGGAACTGGTCCCTAGTGCCCAAAAGGTTGGGGGGGGCACTGTTATAAGCAATATAAAGAAAAGGAGGTGTACCAGACTACGGAGCTAAAAGAAAGGAAGATAATTGTACACAAACATCTTTGCAAAATCTCTATCCAGACCTACTTTTTCTTCAGGGGAACTATTACAACAGAAACTACATTCAAAACATGCATATTTGTTTCTATTGTAAGGATTCCCTAGGGAAGAAGTTAGTCCTAGAAATGTGCTGAAATTTACATTTTGCAATGAAATATACATGCACCACTTTTCTTTTTACCACCAGAAAGACAATAAGAATAAGGAAAACCCTCTATGATGCATAGGTAAGTGACATACAGTCCCTGTTTACAGATTTTATTTGGCAAGCATGATGATGTTCTGTAAATATAACGCAGGACATTTTCTCCTACTCCATATGCATAACCATCATAATCCCTGTGCTGATCACTGAGACTTATCTCTTTGCAAGTATGCACAATGCACAATGTGAATGGCTAAAGAGGCACAGCACTGTGCTCTGTCTTTGGAAAATGTGTTTCATCTGTACTGATTTATCCCAGAAGAACCATTGTTCTGAATGGGGGGAATCAATTCCTACCAGTTAACAGCTACTTATTTTCTACCTTTCTACCTTACACATGTATTACAGTCCCAGCAATGTACATTTCTAATAAAATTAAATTAGCCCAGAAGTCTTGTTGCAAAATTATAATAATAGCACAAAGCCAAGCCAAGTTGAAGAAGTAACAGTTACCCAATTTGAACAGCCAGAAGAAGCCATCCATTTTAATACAGCAGCACCAGCCAGTCAGCTAAAGAAGATTGTCTGAATTCCTTTTTGCTTTTACTCATTGTCATCTTACATATTTTTTTCCATGTCTAAAGTTAGGCCTATTTTCCTGTTAGCAAATTTTGCTGCTGAGTCAACATGACTTGTTCTTTTGTCCTATAATAAATCAAAGTAAGAAAAATAAAAAAAGTCCTTGATGTACTTATCAAACGGGCCCAGTTCAGATCTTTACAATTTGGATGTTAAGGATTTTAATGTTAAGGAGAGATCTTTGGTATTTGGAAGATTGAAAATTTTATGTATTTATAAATAAATACCGTGTTTTCCCGAAAATAAGACTGGGTCTTATTTTCTTTTAGGCTTGAAGGTCTTTTTTTTTTTTTTTTTTTTTGAGGTGCAGGAGGTGGTGAGCGCAGTCACCTCATGGCTGCTGAGCCTTTTAACCATGGCCTGCGGATCAGCTGATCCAACGAGGGCCAGGAGTTCTGTCTCTCTGGATGCCTGGAGATGTTTCCAGTACACTCTTGCTAGCCCCAGCCCTGTCCACGATGCCAGGCAATCTTGCAGCCAAGGGTCTCTCTATTCTGCAGCTCACCTTGTGACTATGGAGCAGGCGGCGATGACGGTTTGCACTCCGCCAGGCCTGGATCTCTGGTGTTACTCAGGCAGCTGCTACGATGAAGCAGAAAGCCATGCAGCTGTGGTGGGTAACTACCGGTTCTACCTGGATCGACAATCCGGTAGCGGTGGCGGCGAGAAGCTCCGCTCACCCATGCCAGAAGCTGCTGCACATGCACAGAAGCATTGTGCATGCGGGCTCACAAACGAACCAGTAGCAATAGGTTTTGCAACCCACTACTGCCATGCGGCCCATCAGAATTGGCTTCTCCCCGCGTCTACCTGGCTGCTGCTGCTTAAGAAAAGGACAGACAATTTTGGAAGATTGTGGGAAGCGCATGCTTACGATAGAAGCAAAGCCCAGCCTGTCCCTTTCAAGTGATCAAATGTCTCTCTGTGTATGAGAGAGACTGTGTGTGTGTGTGTGTGTGTGTGTGTGTGTGTGAGAGAGAGAGAGAGAGAGAGAGAGAGAGAGAGAGAGAGAGAGAGAGAGAGAGAGAGAGAGAGAGAGAGTGTTGCATTTGCATTAGTTGCATTTAATGAAGGAGTAGAGCCAGTTTTGTGTAGTGGTTAAGCCCCCAGACTAGAAATCTGTGATTTCTAATTCCACCTTGGGCAGGAAGCCATCTGGGTGGTCTTGGGTTAATCACTTTCTCTCAGCCTTATGAAGGAGGCACCGGCAAACTTCTTCTAAAAAAAAAACCTTGCTTAAAAAAAAACTGCAGTATTTAAGCATTAATTCATTTAAGAGCCCCAAATCACAGCCAAGATAACAAACAAATGGATCATCAAACAAATCAATGCAGAGTTCTCACTCTTGAGGCATTAGTGACCAACCTCAAATTACCCCACTGCAGACATATTATGTACAGATCTAGCTCTCTGAAAAAGGCTCTAATCCTGGAAAAAGTGGAAGGAAAGAGGACATAAGGATGACCAGAAGCAAAATGGACAGACTCAGTTACAATTACAGGGGTGATGAGTTGGAAGACCTGAAAGATTAGGTTAGGGATAGATCATCATGGAGAAAATCAACCTATGTGGTCACTAACAGAATAACAGAGTTGGAAGGGATCTTGAGGTCTTCTAGTTCAACCCCCTGCTTAAGAAGGAGACCTTATACTATTTCAGATAAATGGCCATCCAATATTTTCTTAAAAGCCTCCAGTGATGGAGCACTCACAACTTCTGAAGGCAAACTGTTCCGCTGGTTAATTGTTCTCACTGTCAAGAAATTTCTCCTTAGTTCTAGGTTGTTTCTGTCTTTGATGAGTTTCCATCCATTGGTTCTTGTCTTGCCTTCTAGTGCTTTGGAAAATAGGTTGACTCCCTCTTCTTTGGGGCAGCTCCTCAAATATCGGAACACTGCTATCATGTTACTCCTAGACCTTCTTTTTAGTAGGCTAGCCATACCCAATTCCTGCAACAGTTTGTCATATGTTTTAGCCTCCAGTCAAAAGTAACTTGACAGCAGACAATCACTTTTCTCAGGAACCCAAAATGGCTTACATACGTCTCCCTCTTCCCCATTCCTCTTCTCACCCCACTACCCGTCACCAAAAATATGAGAGAGTGGACAGTCCAAAGTTCTCCCTGTAGGCTTAAACCTGAGTCTCCCTGATCTCAATCTAATACATTAAGTGCTACACACACTGCTCTAATTTCAATATGAAAAGGGACTGCTTATATCTAATTCACTCTCCTTATAGTTTACAGATAAGAAATGTCCCACATTTCTTATCTGTTTACAAAATCTTCATATCGGAGTACACCTTTTCATTTATTTGAGCACCAGAAAGACTCTGAACTTCATGCTAAGAATAATAACACTTTCTGGATTCCGTATTGCTCGACCCTGACTCAATTAGGGAAAGATGCATAGTACATAATTTCTCTTGTGCGTACATACAATTTTTTAAAAATTTTATTTTGTTTGTTTTGTGATATTGCTCCGGGCTCTTCATACTTGTAAGACTCAAAATCAACTGTAATCCTAAACAAACAAAAAAAATTGTAACCTTCTTGGTTCTTTGGTCGAGCTGTGTTTTTATTCGGTTTTTATAATGTTGAGATTTATAAATATCTTCTGGAAATTGCCATCTGTCGCTCAGTCTGTCTGTTGTCAGCCCATCTTCTCTGTAACATCTTGTCAAATTTGTCTATATTCCTTGACCACCATTCAAACAGTGTCGGATATGCAAATATAGTTGCACAAGTAGTGAAAACATGATTGCTACAAATATGAGCTATGTGACAGCACAAAATCTTAATGCTCTTGAAGCCAACTTTCAGGAGTCAATTAAAAACAGGGAAGATATTTTAGGATATACATGTTGGGAATCCCTTATGCTTCAAATAAGCTGTATATTGAGAAGGCAAATATCTTAGATAGGGAAAAATGTTTCAATTCATTTTAAGTGCTTTGCAAATAACTGATAGTGATGATGAATTGGATCTAAATGAGTACTATAATGTAATTGAAATCCTGACTTTGATTAGTATGACTGAGAAAAAACTGCACTGTAAACAAAAGCTAAGATAGAGAAAAGATATAAATATATTCCAAGTGTACATTCAATTTTTTTTGTTTCAAATCACTTCAGAAGGTCCTGCACAATTTATTTGTGTTTTTATATATACAAAATACATAAACAAAATATGCACGTTGTCTTTGAATATATTTTTGTAGATATTCTTCAGATTTTATCATTCTTGGCCAAAAAGAAATTTCTTCTGATCATTCCCGTGTGTGTGTGTGTGTGTGTGTGTGTGTGTGTGTGTGTGTATCTGTCTGTCTGTACTCATGTATGTATGCATATAGTGATTTGATTTAAATTATGCATTATTTCTTATTCAAAAAGATATTGTAAGACAATATAATAACAACTTAATATTGGTAATGCAATTAGGCTATGCTATTATCACTACCCAGTACTTCTAAGTTCTCTGGTTTCTAAAGGCACTTCTTTATTTAGCTATTGAAATATTTATCAGGCTCCTTATATCAGTGGAACTCAGGGATGGATGTAAACAATAAAAAGGAATTGCAAACCATAATAAAACATTGAAAGAACAGCACCACCAAAACCATGGACTCTATAATCCTGTATAAATAAAAGATGAATCAAAATAGAGACCATTCATCTCAGGCCTTTTGAGAGGACAACCGATACCCGTTTCTTTCTTTCTGTTCCCCTTTCCCATAGTTGTCCCTTTGTCTCATGCTTTTTCTGTGTTTTTGTACTGTGTTGTCCTTTGTTTTATAACCATTGTAAACTGCCCAGGAATCAGGGGGGCATATAAATGTAATTAATAATAATAATAATAATAATAATAATAATAATAATAATAATAATAATAATTGTTATTATTATTATTATTATTATTATTGGTTAATCTTTAGTGAGATTCACAGCCTTTGAGGCTGGTTAATAGCTCAGCAGCTCGAGTCCTAACCAAGGACCTAGGAACTGTTAAGGTATCGTCGGAGGATGTAAGCTGTTCCGAGTAAGGTGGTTTTTTGTAGAGTCAAAATGTTCAAGTCTGGCAAATTTAGAATTTCTAAATAGCGGGGTAGCCCTTTGGGTATTGCTCCAAGGGCTCCAATTACAATCGGGACAACACACGATTTCTTTTTCCATAGTCGCTCAACTTCAATTTGCAAATCCCGGTACTTTGTGATTTTTTCTTGCTGCTTATCTTCAATCCGTGCATCACCAGGTATTGCAATGTCAATGAACCATACTTTTTTCTTTTCAACTATTGTTATGTCAGGTGTGTTGTGGACCAAGTGCCTGTCAGTCTGAATCCTAAAGTCCCACAAGATCTTGAGTTTCTCATTCTCTAAAACTTTCTCAATCTGATGTTCCCAGTGGTTTTTGCTGTACTCAAATCCAAACTTCTGGCACAATTTCCAGTGATTATTATTATTATTATTATTATTATTATTATTATTATTATTATTATTATTATTATTATTATTATTATTATTATGCAACAATGTGGACTCACAAAAGAAGTTCTTTAGCTGGTACATTGAGTTTGTATCCTTGAAGTCCTTATGAGGATGTATATTAGTGTGATTAATGACATTACATCCCAGTCAAGCAACTTCTGTGTTGCTCTCATGTACTGAATGAATATAATGATTCTGATTTTAATTCAAGACTGCAAAGCAGCTATTAGATGCTTAGTTCAGTGAAATCTGTGACCAATCCATGGTATTATGGACAGTATTGCGATGAATTATTCAAGGCCTTATGTTGTCAGCAACTTTATTGCAGATAGTAGCAAAGGCTACAATCTTCAAGTGCATGAGTTTGTTTTTCAGTGATTACAGCGCCGTGAGCATTTTCATCATAGCTAACCCAGATGTTTTGCTTATTTCAAGCAAAAATGTGATTGCATTGCATTTTCCAGTCTGTGGCCTCTGTTCGGTTTTGGTTTTCAAAATCCTTCTTGATTTAAACAAGTAGAATAGTTAAGGTTTAATAATGGGGAAAAGCTGCCATCTCTTTGACAGTTGTATGGTTTGCAATAATTCAGTGAGGTTAAAAACTCCATCCAAATTTTAATGTCCCTACTCAGTTTGGTTGTAAAAGCTAACTGCTGTTAGTTGAAATAACTGTATTAAATCTAGTCAGTCATTAAAAGGATAGGTTTTTAATGAAAATAATGGTTAAAGTCAAATTACCTTTTACTGAATCTATTTTCAAAATTTTGCTAAAATAACTTGGAATGAACATGTCTGCATCATGTTCTACAGCATGTCTACAGCAATGTATTGTCTTGCCCAGCCTTTACTACAGTGTCTGCATTACTGATTTATTATTTGAGTAATGGTTGGATGATGGTATAATTAATTATCGTGGAAATCTTCAATAAATCAATGTAATGCTTTGTGTACCTCTAGATTGTGATGTGACAATTCAAGCCTACATTGTAGTCCAAAGAGATACACTTTTTTTTTAAATTTGATTTATATGCCGCCCTTCTCCGAAGACTCAGGGCGGCTTACAATATGCTCAGCAATAGCCTTCATCCTTTTGTATATTTTATACAAAGTCAGCTTATTGCCCCCACAAACTGGGTCCTCAATTCACCTACCTTAGAAAGGATGGAAGGCTGAGTCAACCTTGAGCCTTGGTGAGATTCGAACCCTGCAGTAATTGCAGGCAGCTGGTCTTAATAACCAGCTTAATAACAGGGTGCCTTAAACCCCTGTACTACCAAGGCTCTACACTAAATGGGTTGTTGGGGTTTTTTTTGATAGTGGTGGTAATACGAAGAACATTGTTAAGTCAAATTAGGATCACTATAGATATAGTGAACTGTTTTGTAAAAGGATACATTCATCATCATCATCATCATCATCATCATCATCATCATCATCATCTTCATTTTAACCATTGTCTATCCGCTGCAGGATGAAGGCCTCTTCCGCATGTTTCCAACCAATGCAGTCCTGAGCTTTCTTTTACCAACTGGGCCCACAACACTTGCTGATGTCATCAATCCATCAGGGATGCTTTTTATCAAGTGGGATCCATTCTATGCAGTGATGGAATTCAATTTTTTTTTTTACTACTGGTTCTGTGAGCTTGGCTTGGTGGGCGTGGCAGGGGAAGGATACTGCAAAATCTCCATTCCCCCCCCCCACTCCTGGGGAAAGGATATTGCAAAATCTCCATTCCCACCCCACCCAAATACCAGCCAGAGGTGGTATTTTCCGGTTCTCCGAACTACTCAAAATCTCCAGAACCTGTCAGAACCTGCTGAATAGCACCCCTGATTCTATGACTGCCTTGGTCCACCTGCTATCAGTTCTTCTTGCTATGTGACCAGCCCATTTCCATTTCAATTTTTACTCTCTTGGTGATATTGTATACTTTCGTTTGTTCTCTGATATATTATTGTCTACTATATCATAAGATTTTTATCTTACCCAGTAGCTATAGCTGAAATACCCCCTCCCCCCAAAAAACAAAGAACAAAAAAACCCCTCCCACAAGTCCAAGCAGACTTTCAAGAATTATGTGGCTCATAAAA
Organism: Pantherophis guttatus; assembly: GCF_059756535.1. Classification (NCBI taxonomy): domain Eukaryota; kingdom Metazoa; phylum Chordata; class Lepidosauria; order Squamata; family Colubridae; genus Pantherophis; species Pantherophis guttatus. Next base: position 160,030,914 of record NC_142063.1, read on the forward strand.
GCCTGTTGAGTTTATTCTGAGAAGGTCAAAACTGCTAGTCTCTACTGAATATCCTAAGCATAATGAAAAGAGAAGATAGGCTTTTAAGGAGCCATCACCAATGTGTGCTGAATAGAGGTGAAAGGACAAAACTTATGGAAGGAAATCTGCAATAGGTATATAAGAGGAGTGATGAGAGGCTGCTAAGGAGAAGAAATAAGTTAGTTTTTAAATCCCGCTTTTGTAGTATGTTTTCCTATTCAAAAGGATGTCTAGACAAAATCTTTTTAAAATTTGCTGAACCTTTAAAAAGTAGAGCTTTGCGGTTGCCCACAAATTGTGTATGTGTGTGTGTGTGTGATTCTCAGCTGAAACAGAAGTGCTGAAAATGCTCCAAATGCTCAAATGTAAATCTACCTAAAGGAATGCTGATTGCCTGAATGGGATCACTTACTCTGGAAATAGATGCTTATGTCTTGTTGGTTTTTCTTCACTCTATGCATACCTAACAAGCAGTGAGAACTGAATTTGATGGATTTATTTACCTCTTTTAAGAGACTTATGCTGTTTTTGGATGTACTGAAATAATTGGATGCCCCAATCATTAACCAGAAGTCATCTAAATTTGAGTATTCTGAAAGACCATCAAGTTGTGAATTATTTAACCAATAGGGGAAGGGTTGAGAGAGGAAGAGATACAAACTTGTGGGATTCCTGATTCAAGGAATTAGATCTGCATACTGTCCCTTGACTTAGAGGCATAATATGCTGCACTGCTCGGGTACCAAATAGTCTTGGGATAGCATCATTGTCTACAGTAAGGGAATGATTTACCTTGTGTGTGTACTACTGCAATGAATCTTCCATATAGCATTCTACCTTGAAGAGTGAAATAGTGGCATACAGAAAAGTCCTTTCATACCAGCCAAGCAACAAACAACACTCTGGTTTATAGAATTGCATATACAATTGATATTAATTGCTTTTTAGGTCTCCTGCATTTTGGAATGAGCTAAAAACACTTTTTATATTCATAGGAAGTCACATTCATTGCACCCATTGAGATCCATTGTGTGATGAGGCTTTTGTGAGAGAATCAAGAGGGATGCCAGTTGTGGTATGGATTGTATCCAGAATGTCTGTAGGTTTTAATGGATAAGTTGGGAAGAACTAGGATTGTTTTAGCCAGTTTTTGGCTCGGATACTGGGGTGATTGTAGGTATTGTACAAGATTGGTGATGGGGAAGGATGGGTCAAGGGAACCTTTTGGCAGGTGAGATGAGTTACAGGTAGTCCTTGACTTATGACTACAATTGAGCCCCAAATTTCAGTTGCTAAACAAGACAGTTGTTAAGTGAGGTTTGCCCCATTTTACGGTCTTTCTTGCCACAGTTGTTAAGTGAATCACTGCAGCTTTTAAGTTAGCAACAGGAAGTCGCAAAGGGTGATCACATGAGCCTGGAACACTGCAACCATTATAAATACATGCCAGTTTGCCAAGCATTCTAATTTTGATCATGTGACCATGGGAATGCTGCAATGGTTGTACATGAATGAAAAAATGGTCATAAGTCACTTTTTTTCAGTGCCATTGTAACTTTAATTGGTTACTAAATGAATGGTTGTAAATCAAGGACTACCTGTACTTCCAGGAACAGAGAAGTGGAATGTAGTAACAAGCCCAGTGAATCTCAGATTATTTGCAATGTACTTTTTCCTTAAAGTCTCTGTATAGTTAAGTTCTTTTTTTTTTTACATCATCCTGTTGCATTGTATTGTATTTGGCGGTGTTTTTGTGCATATACATGCATGTATGTATATATTTATGTATCCAAACTGAGATCCAGACATGCTTTGATTCATTCTGCTCTATGTATAGAAAACGTGTGGAATCACAATGGCTTTCACCAATTGATTCTGTCGAACGACAGCTGGGACGTGCACAAAATGGTGATCACATGACCTCAGGATACCACAACTGTTGTAAATAAACATCAGTTTCCAATGTCTGAATTTTAGATCGTGTTATCTCGGGGATACTGAGATGGTCATAAGTGTGAGGAGAGATCATAAATCAGTTTTTTTCAGTAATTTTGAATGGTCACTAAAGAAACAGGTGTTAATCAAAGACTACCCATAGTCTTTTATGGAACACCATCTATCACAGCTACACTATTTCCCCAAAAATAAGACCCAACCAGAAAATAAGTCCTAGCATGATTTTTCAGGACGCTCGTAATATAAGCCCTACCCCCCAAAATAAGCCCCAGTTAAGATTGTCAGCCAAATGGGTGCATTTAGTACCATATTTTCCCAAAAATAAGACCTAACCAGAAAATAAGCCTTAATGTGTCTTTTGGAGCAAAAATTAATATAAGACCCGGTCTTATTTTCAGGAAGGGGTGTTGAAGGTCTCATGCCTGAACCGATTCTAGGCTGCATCAATATTTTAAAATAACTATGCAGCCTATTCATTAACCAGATATTTGGGCAAACCTTTAACTAGGATATCGTGTGGACATATGCATTATTCAAAATAACTAGCATATAGTAGAATATTACATCAGTAAAAAAGAGATAAATCGTTCAGAATGAATGACAGTAGATGAATATTCATATCGTTTTACAGACTGTTACAATGATTAAATCCCATGGAATTGTAAGAGTGCAAAGCCACTCTTTGCAGCCTCAGATGACAATCACAAATGCCACAGGGCATCATAGAACAGTGCAGAACAAAGCAAAGTTGATTCTTCACTTTGGACTTAGATAAGGGGAGGTAGCATTAAGTTGCAAAGCAAATTTAAGGGGATATATTGCTTATTCCTCCTTTAAAGCATAGTCCATGTCTTCAGCCTCAGGAAGTTATCTGAGACCTGTAAAAACAGATGTTGCTGCAAGTTGAGAGAACCTGTTTTACCACCAGTGATAATTTTATGAATAAGCAGAAAATTAAATATAAATCTTACTCCTAAAGTCCCCCCCCCAATTCCTAAACAGCACAAGAAAATCCTTTGTCTTCTTAAGAATTATAACACTGTCCTCAAAATATTGTTTCCAAAGGAACCAAAAGTTTATATTTCCAAGCCTGAAAACAGACCCTAAATAATCCCGCTTGATTCTCTGCAACTAAGAAATAACATTTGACTATATCCTCCAACTGAAACACATTTTAATGGATTTTTTTTTAAAGCTACCATATTTGTTAAAATCTGCTACTTGCACTTTTTTTTCTTTCAGTTAGATTGTATACATAGTTTTTAATCAGTCAGTCAATCAATCAATCAAATTTTAAAGCTGCCAACAAATCTTTTACTTGATATTTGGGACAGCATGGTAGTTTCTAAATTTGAAAATGAGTGCAATTGGGCTAACAAATAAAAGAGATAAAGTTTTCTCATTGGTGGTGCTTCTTCATTTATAGAATTCTATTCCCAGTAATACCCACTAGATCTCATCTTTATTTAAAGTCTTTAGGCCTCACAATGGGTCCCAATCTCAAAGACTTGTCTAGAGATCTGAGCCTATAATTTACTAATTTGCCAAAAGGGCTTTATGACCATGATTCCATTTGGAAATTATTAAGTGGCTGACTGTCTCTTTTATTTTATTTTTTGTTTTGTAGTTTTTTTATACTTTTAACAATGCTGCTTTGAGAACGTTTATTCTAAAAGATGGCTTTGTAATAATATTTCAATCTCTCAAATAAATACTTGTTGTAAAGAGCAGGTTGCAAGAGGGAATTAACAACATTTCTCAGAGCCTCAAATTAAAATTTTAAGATTCAAAAACAGAAGGAAGGAATCATTTTTAAATGCTGAATTACAGCCTCTACTGAGAGTGGTGATCCATGGGTAGTCCTCTGATTTGCTGGTATCCATTGTGGCAGGGTTGCAATCCAGCAGGTTCTGACAGGTTCTGGAGAACCGGTAGCGGAAATTTTGAGTAGTTCGGAGAACCGGCAAATGCCACCTCTGGCTGGCCCCAGAGTGGGGTGGGAATGGAGATTTTGCAATATCCTTCCCCCAGGAGTGGGGAGGGAATGGGGATTTTGCATTATCCTTCCCTTGCCACGCTCACCAAGCCATGCCCACCAAATCACACCACGCTCACCAAGCCATGCCCACAGAACCGGTAGTAAAAAAAATTGAATTTCACCACTGCATTGTGGTGTGCTGCACTCACATGATTGCCATTTGCACACTTCACAGCTGGCTTCCAATAAGCAGAGTCAATGAAAAAGTTTGCAGTAAGATTACAAGCTGCCACATGATGTGTCACTTATTGACTGTGACACTTAACGATGGAGTTGCTAGCCCTAATTGTGATAATTAAGCAAAAGCTACCTATATATAGTAATAGGTAATGTGTAGAATTCACATTCTATCTTTCTGCATACGCACTATTGGTTGTGAGAGAGTGATCTTTGGACTTAATATCATGTCTAGTTCATTTCCACAGTTTCTAAATTTATTCTACACTAATTGCAAGATCTGCTACAGGAGAGAAGAAAGGTGAAAATTAAAGAGCAACTTGTTCTGTGTGCAAACAGGGAATAAGTCAGGAAAGCCTGAGAACTACATAGTGATAAGCTGCCACGGAACAGATTTCTTATCATGATACATACTTGGGGCATAAACTGCTTAGCTTATTATCAGTAGCGTACAGTGGTATGCAGGGACTGTACAAAAAAAATAATAATCCAAATTTGTTTCTGCCTGCATGCTCATTTCAAATAAACAGAATGGTGAGGGGGCAATATTACACCAACAAAAAATGTTGAAGTGTATTGCACAGTGGTACTTAAAAATTTGTGTACCCTTTAGAATTTTCAATATTTCTGCATAAATATGACCTAAAATGTGACCTGCTCTCCACACAAATCCTACAATTAGATAAAAGAGAAACCAATTAAACAAATACGTCAAAATCATTATACTTGGGTTATAACTCCTGGTGGCAAATTTCCCTCTATGAGTCAAGCTGGATGCCACCTTTTCTCTGGATGGGTAAAACCTTTGAGTTTCTGTCATTTTTGACCCCACACCATATCCATCTGCATTGGATAGACAGGGTATATTTTCTCCTCCAAATAAGAAGCCTTCAGCAATGTAAACACGGTCCATTCCAGCTCAGGGTTACCAGCCCACATTGCTCTTAATTGCTTCCATTTTTCTAGTTCTATTTCCCAGAGTTTAAAATTCTACCTCTTCCAGCGCAGCATCTGTGACCCTTTCTATCCTTTCTCCTACTTCCTAGAAAAAAAAACTAAATTATGCAATACTCCCAGCTTCTTTTTCTTCTTCTTCTTTTCAACAAACCGAGCACAAAGATTTTTTTTTGGGGGGGGGAGGGTGTTTCTGCAAGGATATGTGAACTGCTAGGAGCAAGCTCTGGGTTGAATCCTGAATGTTAAAAATTACAGAAATTGTAGCAGCTGGATTACTTTCACTTCGGAACCCAATTTATCATTCTGTTTTGTGGGGAATATATTTTTCAGTCTATTCCTAATGACTTTTTTTGTGTGAATCGGAGAACAGACTGCTCTATTTAAAAAGTAACTGAGGAACCGACAAGCAGTTGTTCTCCCACGCTATCAGTTGAATCTTTGTTGGGATCTGAACCAGTGGTGGGCTGCTGCATGGTCGCAAGGATTCGGGTGAACCTTTAGCTCTGATCGCTGGCTGGGCCCGCCCATTCGCCCCTGTTCTATGCTATCCATTTATAACTTATTTTCTGGTTCGTTGGCTGGCCCAGCTGCATTCTGCACTGCCTTGCTGTTCTCACTGGAGCTGCCTGAACTGATTAGGAGCCTGTTTGAAGCTCCATTTCTCTCCCAAAGGGGCGTGTGGCTGTGCACGCTCACAACTAGTGAACCCTTTGTTAAAGAAAGTGCAGCCCACCTCTGATCTGAACACACCATTACAAGATCACATAATAACATTACCAGAATGGATGAACCATTTTGTGTGTGTGTGTGTGTGTGTGTGTGTGTGTGTGTGGTTTTCCACAATTGGAAGAGATATGGGAGACAACCTCACAACTGAAATACTGCTCTGTGCTTTTGATAATTCTTGCAGTTTGATAACAAATACAGTTAGTCTTCATCGGTAAGATCACACTTGGAATATTGCATTGTTTTGGTCACCATGATACAAAAAAGATGTTGAAACTCTAGAAAGAGGGCAAAGAAGACAACAAAGATGATTAAGGGGCTGGAGGCTAAAACATATCAACGGTTAAAACCCATTGGTTTTAATCATTAAAAAAATCCCCATGTATGTGATTTTTGTTCTTGTTTTAAAGTAGGAAGCACAGAAAGCTGCAGAAGAATAGAAAAAAAATTGTAAGTGGCAGAGGAATCATGCAACACACTATAACAATACTCTAGTTTCCAAAACATATTGAGAATAAAGCAGAAAAACAGCTTCTTTCATAGAAGAAGTAACTGAAGACAGATTTTGTCATGCCTCTAGAATTAGTTTTATCTTTTGAAGTTTCACACGGGAATAGTCAATTCCTCAAGCATTCTTCTTTCATGAATATGGAGACACTTCAACTGACTTATAATCAAATTATAATTCATTGCCTTGATGACAGCAAGCAGTTAAATAAACAAATAAATGCCTAAGAGAAGTACTTGAATATGTGGCATCTGCACTGAACATAAGAAAATATCACCTACTCATTTTGCTAATTAGAGAACCGTAACAAGCCATACAATGAAGTGATTTGGTAGAATGGTTAGCAACCACTTGCTTTGCTGAAAAACTGCTCAGAATATGTAAGGTCTTCATTCCGGAGCCTTATTTTCTTTTTAACGTCTATATGAAGTCAGCCATGAGTACGGTGCAGTATGGGTACAGCATTGTCAGCATGCTGATGATACTGAATTATATATCTCCTCCTCTAGCCTCTACGTTAGGCTGTCAAGGCCCTTTCCCAATACATGGAGGCTGTAGGAATCTGAATGGGGAACACATGCCTTTAATGCATGCCTATCAAGACTGAGGCTGTGACGTCCTGGTTCTTAAGACTGGATATTTTCCATCTTTTGTTCTTGACAGGGGTTCATTTCCCTGCACAGATGTTGGAATTGCAAGACCAATTGAGAGTCTTCATGGATGCTTAACTTCTGCTTGAAGAGAAGATGGTAGCTGTGGTCAGGAAATCCTTTCATATTGTGTAGTAATTATGCCTGTTCCCTGAATCATAAGGCTCTGTTCTTCTCACCCACATACTTGCCTACTGGTTGGACTTTTGCAATGTGCTCTGTACGGGATGGTCTAGAATGCAGAGATGAAGGCAACATCCTGATTTACCAAGCTGCACTGGTTTCTTATCAGCCTTTGAATGCTGTTCATCACCTATAAAGCCCTTCATGTGATAGCAATGGGTTATTTGCAGGACCTTCTCTCTCTCCCCCCCCTCTCACTTTCTCTCCCTCCCCCCCCTCTCTCTCATAGTTTTGGTCCACTCCACATTCTCTTTATGCCCCTTCTTTGAATGTCTCTGATGGATACCTTTTTGGTTGCAGCCCCTGCCCTCTGAGAATATCCTCTACTTTCCTGGCATATGGATGGCACTGGCCTTGTTTACCTTTAGAAAGACATGAAAAAATGGTTCTTTCCTTGGCTGCCGGGAATGGAATCCTTTCTGGAGGAGAACAGAAATAGTGAATTCTGCGTGAATTCAGAGTTATTGTATGGGATTTTAATTGGAGCTGTATATGTTGTGTTTTCCATTATTTATTTATTTAGCTACCAATTTATAGTGTTATATGGACAGCGATATAAATATTTTAGATAAATAAATAAAAATGAATATGTTCAGCTGCCACAGCAAACTATCAAAGTAAATGTATTAGGTTCAGTACAGAGATGGGTTTCAGCAGGTTCTGAACAGTTCTGGAGAACTGGTAGTGGAAATTTTGAGTAGTTCGGAGAACCAGTAGTAAAAATTCTGACTGGCCCCACCCCCATCTATTCTCTGCCTCCCGAGTCCCAGCTGATCAGGAGGAAATGGGGATTTTGCAGTAACCTTCCCCTGGAGTGGGAGGGAATGGAGATTCCCAAGCCATGCCATGCCCACCAAGCCACACCCACAGAACTGGTAGTAAGATTTTTTTAATCCCACCACTGGTTCAGTATCTTCAAGAACTACAGATAGATAACTAAATGCCTCTCTTGGGTTGGCAAACATCAGTACTTCTAGGTCTATGAAGACAAAATGTACCTGTCAAGGTTCCAACTCACGAACCCAACCAAAGCAAGCATGGTCAAGACGATCCAATCTCTTAATGCAAAACTTTATTGAGTACATCATTTTGACACAAATGAAGCAAAACAAGATCTAACTATTTCCCACGCAAACCAATATAGTTAAAGTTCAGGTTCTCCCTCCCCCCAATTAGACCAGGTCACATTGTCCAATGAAGACTCCTGGTGTTGTTGTGAGGAAGACTTTTGGTTCTGCTAAACACCTGCTGAAACGTCTTTGGTCTCCATGGCTGGCATCTTGATGGCTGGACCTAAGTTTCCCCCATAGGTCTTTGGCTAACTGAGAAGTGATAATGGTTGCAACAGCAAAAAGAGCCTTTTGAAGCATGACAGTATCACTCTCCCTTCTGAGGTAACATTAGTCATGAGAACTTCATTATTCTTACCTAAGGTATGACTAGGCTACCCTTTAGAAAGCAATATATTCAAATAGTCTGTGTAAAGTTATAGATGCAGCTCAATTTCTCCTGAAGGAGAGGCAGTGACTGATGTTCATGAGAGTTAGTATAATCTCGACAAAATCTGCAATTTAAGATTAAAACTAGAATTCATTTTCCTACAGAATTCCTACATCCTACAATATTAAACCCTTTCCAGCAGAGATAAATTGCGTATGGCCTTATGGAGATGTGCTAAGGATGAGGTGAAATTAAAAATTAAACTTACGTCAACTCAATTTCCATTTCATTTTCATTTTCTTTGCTTTTAAAATTATGACAGAAAGACAAAGCAAAACAAAACACAAAGATAAAAGTATATGCTTTATCAAAGAAAAAAGCACATAGAAAGTGTTTTTTTTAAAGGAAAAAAAATCAACAAATTAAAAAAGATATATCATTTCTGCTGTAAGAATCTTATATAAAGTTATTGAAGGCGATGATATTCAAACACATATATATTTCTAAGATCTTTATCTATCTGACTAGTGCACTAGAGGGAAAAAAAATAAATAGAAAGCATATCTAGTAATATTGCCTAACATTACCTAATGTTTGAAGAGAACATTGTACCATTCAGGCAGTCACAGATTGCCAGCAAAGTTAAGCTGCTATTCATGAGCACACTGTATACTAACTTCGAAGCTTTTCTTTCAAAGAAAATGACTACTTTTATATTTCACACTTTCTGTGAAAGATGTCCTTCAAATGCTATTCACAGCTCTACTATTCTCAAAACTAGATAAAGCAAACCAAGTTGCACTAGTTATAAGAAGAAGAAAAAAAAACTAGTTTACGGTCAGGAAATTCCTTTGTGAAGACTAACAGTAATGTAGAAAGTTGTGGCAAATGTTTTTAAAACCATGGAATATGCACTATCAGGGTATTTGATGGAGCTTAAGGTGCAGTGCTCTGCTCTGCTCTCTTTATGTCTCCATCCTTACTAAAGCCACTCTTTTATAAAGCTAATTCAATGTCATACAATAATGATCTCTGTCTTAAGCCTGTTAAGGCAATACTTTCATTAAACCAATTCAAGATCACAAATAGCGTGCAAGCTTTCAAATTCTTAAGAACACTTCACCAGGTGAGGTGGTTTTAATGAAACAAAAAGTGCAAATGGCAGATGCATATAATTTCTGTATTTGGACAGAGAGTCAGGCTGATGCAATGTAGGAGTGGTGTCAGTTGTCTCTTTCAATGGCTTCTGGGTTGAACAGATAAGCAAATTATGTGACTGTTTCATTAGCCCTAAAGAGAATAGAATAGAATGACAGAGTTGGAAAGGACCTTGGAGGTCTTCTAGTCCAACCTCTGCTCAGGCAGGAAGCCCTATATCATTTCAGACAACTGGTTGTCCAATCTCTTCTTAAAAACTTCCAGTGTTGGAGCACCCACAATTTCTGGAGGCAAGTTGTTCCACTGATTAATCGTTCTAACTGTCAGGAAATTTATCCTTAGTTCTAGGTTGCTTCTCTCCTTGATTAGTTTCATCCATTGCTTCTTGCCCTGCCTTCAAGTGCTTTGGAGAATAGCTTGGCTCCCTCTTCTTTGTGGCAACCTCTGAGGTGCAAAGGTTGGTTTTTGTTATGGGTCAATGTGGCTTGATTTGCTTTTGTGTGTAACCAAACAATATGATATTATTATTATTATTATTTGCTTTAATTTATATGCCGCCCTTCTCCGGAGACTCAGGGCAGCTTACAATGCGTTAAGCAATAGCCTTCATACTTTTGTATATTTATACAAAAGCTTATTGCCCCCACAAGCTGGGTCCTCATTTCACCTACCTTTGAAAGGATGGAAGGCTGAGTCAACCTTGAGCCTGGTGAGATTTGAACTTGCAGTAATTGCAAGCAGCAGATGTTAATAACAGTGCTTTAGTCCACTGTACTACAGGCTCTTTAAATCATAATCTATGATTATGACTATCATAGTTATCTAAAAGGAACATGGTCTTAACATTTTGGCTGATTTAAATCTCGAAGCGAAGTTGAAACAGTCGTATCTTCCCTACCCTCTTTACCGCTGTCACCAAAGCTAAGGTTATCTTTTGAAAGAAGATTATTTTTGGGGGAGAGGAAAGGACCCTATAATGAGTGCTTCAGGTAATAGAGTATTTTGCTTGTAGATTTTCCAATTCTTCACACTAGCAAGAACAGTAAGCACTTGCTGAAATGAAACAAAGAACATGTTACCCCTTATGTTCCAACATTATGGAGAGTGTTCCAAAATTAGCAGTCACATATGAACGTAGTAGCATTAATTATGTATAATACAGAAATGGTTTCTGCACTACTTTTTTATTAATTACTTATCAATGAGAGCAATTCCATTCAAATATTATATGAATGTTACATCTGATTAAAATTTAATTTAAGATCCTTTTAGCAACAGCAAATATAGAAGTACTGTAGGTAAAAGATAGGGACTATACAAATTCACAGGATGTGCTGCTATTAAAGCTTTATACCAGTAAAATTGATGGCCAGAAAACTCTCAGCTGTCATTTTATGAAGTAGTTAATGATCTCTCTGTGTCTGTTTATGTTAGATTTCTACTATTAAAGAACAATAAATTAATGACATTATCCAAAAGAGCTAAGTTTTTCATTCCTCCTTTAACTACTGCATAGGCTTCTGTTAATAGTTCTGCTAGTTAGTTTTTAATAGAGCTAGGAAACTTACATAAAGGGGAGAGGCAGAATTCACTTTGCTCAGTGGGTTACCTTGATACATCATACTTCCAAAGCTTCTGATTATTCCCCAATCATTACAATGACAACATTAACAAATGTCTATAATTTATACATTGTCAGGCTAATTGGATGGCACTGACTGGCATAGTAACATATTCTGAGCTGCTAAAGACCGCTGGATTTCAGACAAAGGAAATATAAGGATGTAGATGATAGACATGCCTGAAATTGATCTGAAGGGAGAAGAGAATTAATTCTGCATCTCTGTCATTACTCTTCTCAGAAATGGTCTGAGAGCAACATGGTCTTTTATTACATCAGTGATTTTACTGAAAAATATAAAAATGGTGATTACACAATAACATTATTGTGGGCTCCACCAGGCTCCGGACGGCCCCTGATCTCCATTCCTTCCGCAAACACTGAAGACATGGCTTTTTAAGCAAATTGTCTGATTCTGTTTTGGGAGTTTTAATTAATTGTGGGATTTTAATTGAATCTTTTAATCTTATTTATTATTGCTGTTTTATTGTGATTTTATTGTTGTGAGCCGCCCCGAGTCCTTCAGGAGAAGGGCAGCATATAAATTTTAATAAAATAAAATAAAATAAATAAATTATAAATGTAACATGATAAGGAACATAAAAACAGCAGAAAGAATATGCTCCAGGTCCCTTTTATCAAACAGTATCATTTTGTTGGATCCAGGAAACATATTATTCCTAGAGACAAATCTGGAATTAATTTAAATGCAATGAAGGGTAAAATGGAGACCAGTGGAGGAAGTATTTTCATATTTAACAACAAAGATCAGATTCAATACAAATGCGTATGAGATTTAAGAAAAAGTTCAGAGGGGTTTGGATATGGCATATAAGTTTTAGTGGCTTATATACAACTATAGTGTGGCTATAGTTGTGTTGGTGTGAATCAGCAAATGGAATAAGAAATGTCTATGTATACAAGTATGTTGCATATGCAGCATGGGACATTTGTACTGCAGGTTGCCTATTCGTACACCAAAATCAATTTCCCTAGAAGGCTTTAGAAAGGAGAAAATTAAAGTCATTTCAGCACTCATTCTCATGAGCATTGAGGTCAATACATCTGATTCTGATTTAGTATTGATATGGCTTTATTGATCTGTTTACAGACTCTGTTAACCATTACACTGAAGAGTCACCTTGTAGGTCTTGTTCTGGATTGAAAGGTGCAGGTAAAATTAGATAACAAAACTTCTAAATAATTTTAGAGTTATGTACCATGAATAGCTATGTTAACTGAGAAAAATTGTGGATTGAATTTCGAAATGCAATTACCTAGCCTTAAAGGAAACAGAAATCTTTTTACATTTTTCTAACTCGTTAGCATGTGAGTTTTGAGCAACACCATGGTTACTTCCTAGAAAAAACAAAACCCCAAAGCAACATTCCTGAGGAATAAAATACGCAAATGATGCTGACTGTAGTTCATGATATTGTAAGAAATACTAAAGCCATATGGTTTCATTCCTACACATAGTATCATCTTGGAGATTATTTTTTCTTATAAAAAATCATATGCTTGTTAATTATAAGCATTTTGGAATGTTTTTTTCCAGGTGAGTTATCAAACATGCTCAACATGGTTTCCTTGGAAAATCTATTACTGTTTGGATTTCTGGGGAAGAAATGGCAAACTGAAGGTGGCTTTGATAAAAGCTAGATAACTTAATTTAGCCTTTTAATAAAACAAAAAACCATGGTTGCTGGGTATTAAGTTGTTTAGCTTTTATCAATTTATCAATTTATTTATGGTTTATTCTATAAACCAACGAGTAAACCAGCTGTTTGTAATTCCTCTCCTGAGGAGAGGACCTGAGATCACCCATGAATACTTCCTTTTGCTCCCCAAAAGGAAACTGCAGGACATGATGTCCAGTAAGTTTAGTAGGTTTATCCTGGAAGATGACAGAATAGCTATTTGCTCAACCTACTGTTGGTACCTTTAAGGACACCAGATTCCTCCTTTCCTAATCACTGTTAGAAATTGTTTGTTAATTCCTTTTCAGCTGTTAGATACCTTTGGATTGACAAGTTTTACAATACCAGGTGAGTTTCACTCTATCCTTAGTGAAAAATGATTTTGAAATTAATTACAACAATCCTTCCCATGAGAAAATATTTTTGTTTTGAATTCTTTAAAAAAAACACACACACACACAAGATAGAATGAGGCTTTGAAGATTGGACACAAGAGGGCACTAGAAGGAATTAAAGGAGAAAAATGCTTATATTTAACTTATAATAAATGAATAAATATAGGTAAGAAATGAGATGTGGGAAGAAGAGATCATTTGTTATATTTTAAGAGAAGGTAATGTTACTAAAATTATTTATACTTGCTATAATGAAGGGGAAGTCATTTCTTTGTATTCTTTAACATACTCTTATGTTTACTTTCTTTTTTAATTTTTTCCATTTTTCTTTTCTGCATATTTTTTTTTAATTTGCCTAAATCTTAGTTTGTTTATTTTGAAGCTGTATTTTTTTTTAAATAAAATTACTACTGAAAAATAAAAATAACAAAGTCTGTTGCCATTCTATTGTCTGTTTGAAAATATGGCATTGTGATTAGAAGCTGAAATGTTTTAACGATACTTTATAGTTGCTGCTTTTGTATTTTACATTCCATGCTTCTTATAGTGATGTTCCTGTCCATGTGCTAGATTTGCAATATAAGAAATGCACTTTCTCTGTTTATTTTTGTCTCTTTAAATAAACAGGGTATCCTTTCTTACACATAAACATCATTTTTACATTGGTGCATTAGTTTGGATGTGTGTCAAGTTCCTCTGTAATGTAGATCCCTCTAGGTCTGCCTTTCCTCTTCAAGTTTGGAAGGGTGGGTGGATTTCTTTAAAGAAGATGGTTTGAAGGACCATCAAAGGACAGTGTTTCATTTCAAGACCCCCATTATTAGGATAGGCATACAGTCCAGTGGTGAAATCCAATTTCTTTTTACTACCAGTTCAGTGGGCGTAGCTTGGTGGGCATGGCTTGGTGGGCGTGGCAGGGGAAGGATACTTCTTCCCATCCCACTCCATGGGAAGGATACTGCAAAATCCCCATTCCCTCCCTACTCCTGGGGGAAGGAAATTGCAAAATCTCCATTCCCCCCCCCACCCTGGGGCCAGCCAGAGGTGGTATTTGCCGGTTCTCCGAACTACTCAAAATTTCCGCTACTGGTTCTCCAGAACCTGTCAGAACCTGCTGGATTTCACCCCTGATACCAGGGGTGGGTTCTACTTACCTTTACTACTGGTTTGCAATGGGACCATGCGGGCAAGTGAAGCGAGCGCGCGCGCGTGCATTCTGCGCATGCACAGAAGAGTTTTGATGACATCAAGGTCAGTGGGCAGAGCCTCCCGCCGGTTTTACTACTGGTTCTATAGAACCGGTGCAAACCAGGGGCAACCCACCACTGCCTGATACAGTCCAATCTGAGTTTAAAATAAAGGATCTAAAAAGGGGAAAGAAGAATCTTGAAATTGGACAGTTGACTGAACAGCACATTCATACGTACTTATAGTCTTTAGCACCATTACAATATGTATTGCATATCATTTAAAAAGAATTTGCATCTATTCATAAACATGAATAGATGCAAATTGTATACTGTTCTGTGTCTTCCCCCCCCCCACTGACGCATCAGTATGCAGACTAATCCTTGGTTCTCCAAGTGGCATGTTGGAATCAGTATGGGACCGAATCAGAGTCTTGCTGATTGACAGCAATTAAAAACAAAATGATGTGCCAAGTGGCTACTTTCTTCCTTAGTTTTTAAAGGGAAAAAAATGCATTGGGCATTCATTTCAAAACACTTTCAGTTAGTTAGTTAGATACTGCCCTTCAGAGAATTGCAGAGTTGTTTACAAAGACAAAACTTAAAATAACAACAATTAAATGTGGTACTAAAACCACATACATCCTTTAGCTAGCAGCAACAGCTAGCAACTTTTATAATTCTCCTGAGCTTCTGCTGTTCCAGGGCTTTGTGGGATGAGATGCAGCAATAGTGACAACTTCTGCATTCCCAAACACAAGAGACTGGTTTCGGAGAAAATTCTGCAAAATATCCTGTTTCTAAAAGGTTGACAAACATGAAACTCTCGAAGATGTGGCAAAAAAAAAAGAGGTATTTAGGGAAATTTTGACTGATAAATTGAAGGAAAGTGGAATTATATAGGAGGAAAAAAAACGGTCTCAAAAAGAGAGCATTGGCAAACATTCCTAACTTTAAGTGTCATTCCAGGATCTTGTGTAATGTCCCAGATTCCACTCTACAGAAACACTGCAAAGTTAATCTCTCTCTCTCTCCTTTGGGGACCACACTGTCTTAAATAATGATTTTTTCAGGCCAGGTAGAGATTTAAATGTTGAAACCGAGCAAATAATTCAACAGTGCAGGCAATTAAATCAACAAAATGCATAAGTAGCTTGGGCATTGCTTTATGTACTTCTCCCCGCTTTAAGTAAAAGAGAAAAATGTTTAAATAGTCCTCTTTGATTCCAGGCCTTGTAGAAATGTCCCATACTGTGTTGTGATGGGGATATATTTGCCATCTAGTTCTAAATGTTCTGGCTGACAGTGTGGGTGGAAAGTCTTACACAGTGGTAAGCTATCTAATGGGGGGTGGGAAATCTCAGATTGCTTCCATTCTCAGTTAGTTTTTAAACACTGCCACACTGTGTGTCTTTTTCTGTCTTATGCACATTTTCTTTTTCTTTTTTACATTTGCTATATGCCCATTTTCTGCCTCTTGTCTCACTGCTTAAATATAGCTCAATGGAAACATACATTGACTATTGCAAGGAACCTTATACCTTTTAGAGTAATAATTACAGGCCCACATTAAAAATATGTTAATATATGTGTATTCCTCGCTTGATAAATGTGCCATCAGGTGGCAAACATGTAGGTATGAGTTAACCACCACAGGTCATATGCTACAAGTAGCACTCCAGTGGTAGGATTCAAATTTCTTTTACTACCGGTTCTGTGGGCGTGGCTTGGTGGGCATGGCATGGCTTGGTAGGCATGGCTTCATGGGCATGGCAGGGGAAGGATACTGTAAAATCTCCATTCCCACCCCACTCCAGGGAAGGATACTGTAAAATTTTCATTCCCTCCCCACTCCAGGGGAAGTTTACTGCAAAATCCCCATTTCCTCCCAATTAGCTGGGACTCAGGAGGCAGAGAATAGATGGGGGTGGGACCAGTCAGAGGTGGTGTTTACCGGTTCTCTGAACTACTCAAAATTTCCGCTACCGGTTCTCCAGAACTGGTCAGAACCTGCTAAATACCATCTCTGTAGCACTCCTATAAAGCCGCATAGAAAATAGTGCTATTTAAAACAATGAATTCACATATAATACTTCTACTTGGACATTAATCCCCAAGAACTATCAAGGAAAAGCTATCACTTGTAAGCATCGACTGAGAATGAAAAATGTCCACTACCTTCAAAGTTGTTCTGCCTGCTGCTCAAATTGCTTTCCTACTGCCATTACAACTGCCTTCATTTTTCCTATCTACCTTCCCCTAGCCAAGAGATCCATTGGAAGACATACATTCCCTGCTTTGAGGGGGATCATTGGAGTGAGACATTGTAAGATCATTGCAACTGTATAGTTTCCTGCTTGAACAGGGTGTTGGACTAGAAGACCTCCAAGGTCTCTCCCAACTCCATTATTCTGTTACATATGGCACAGTAAAATAGATGGTTATATCTGTCCTTACCCACAAGACTTTGCTCTTCATTTTGATGACTATGAGTGAAGCATTGAGGTCAGCCTTGCTCTATAGCTCTATAGATTTATGGTGTATTCTAATAACTCATCATTAAGAGTCCTTAAGGTGAAGCATTATAGCATCTGATCACTCCAGGCAATAGGTCAGAAGAAGAGGGTGAGATTCTTCTCTTAAGATGCCGCTCTTCCTAATTCCTGTATGAAGGGATCATTTCACTATGTAAATTCATAGGCTGGTCCTTCTATTTCCTATTTATTGGATTAATTTAAAAAAGAACTCTGTTAGGAAGCAGTCTTAGTATACTCTATTTGTTTTGCTTACTAACTAGAATCTTTGTTTCCTTACTAAGTTTTTAAGGGGAATCATAAACTCCTCGAATTTTAATAAACCTATTCTATTTTGCTGTTATTTATTTCTGCATGAGACCTAGGTGGTCTTTTCTTGTGCTAACAACTTACTTTTTAAATAAAAAAATGGCTTATTTTAAAGCAGCAAAATTTGTAACTAAGAAAAGGCATTTTTACATAAACATGTTGTTGTTGTTGTTGTTGTTGTTGTTGTTGTTGTTATTATTATTATTATTATTATTATTATTATTATTATTATTATTATTAGTTCAATTTATATGCCGCCTTTCTCCGGAGACTCAGGGTGGCTTACAATGCATTTAGCAAACCATTATAAAAACATTTAAAAATTAAAACATTAAAACCCATTCACAGCATTCATGGCCAGATCTCACAAGATCGCAAAGCGAGATCAATGGCCCCAGGCCTGTTGGAAAAGCCAGGTCTTCACCGCTTTTCGGAAGGCCAATAGGGTGGGGGTGGTCTGGACCTCAGGAGGTAACTGGTTCCAGAGAGCTGGGGCAGCCACAGAGAAGGCCCTCCCCCGCGGGCCCACCAGCCGGCATTGTTTAGCTGATGGGATCCGGAGGAGACCAACTCTGTGGGATCTTACCAGTCGCTGGGAGCTATGTGGTAGAAGGCGGTCTCGAAGATAACCTGGCCCTGAGCCATGTAGGGCTTTAAAGGTAATAACCAACATCTGGAATTGTGCAAGGACAAAGGACAAACTAGAACACACAAGGGTGTTTCATGGCCAAATCGTGTAACAATTGAAAAGCAGATATTCACAAATGTACTACTATGGACTGGTTGCCATTATTTCCTGATGTAATTAATTGTTCAGAGAAAACTAATATCCAAACCTTTTCTTTCCATTTTTTCCATGAAAAATCAATAGCAATCTTCCAACTGGTTGTAAATCCTATTTAGATCATTTTATAAAAAATAACCACCTAATGTTTGATATGCATCCATAATTCCAAAAATTGTTGAATAATTTTTGAATAAATGAAAAATGGTTGAAAAATTGAATAAAGCTCTATAAAAATTAAGATTTAGACAAGTAATTTCAGAAATAATGCGTAATATATTATGCCAAAATGGAAGAGCCTTGGGAGAGAAAAGATTAAAAAGAATTCATTTTAATAACCATATTTATTTATTTATTTATTATTTATTTATTAGTTCTATTTATATGCTGCCCTCCTCTGAAGACTCAGGGCGGCTTACAATGCCCCTATAGCAATAGCCTTCATTCTTTTGTATATACCTGCTTATTAGGGCTTTTGGCCCCCCATAAGCGGTGTTTCTACAAAGTCAGTTTATTGCCCCCACAATCTGGGTCCTCAATTTACCTACCTTGGAAGGATGGAAGGCTGAGTCAACCTTGAGCCTGGTGAGATTTGAACTCGCAGTAATTGCAGGCAGCTGGCAGCTAAGTGCTACATAACAGCACTTAGTCCGCTGCACCACCAAGGCTCTTATTCTCTTATATTCAGAGACTGATGGAACTATAAGGCTTTACCAACATATATTTAAGTAGCAAACATTTTCCATCGCAGATATACTTGTAAACTTGTTTTCCAACCACTCCATATGAATTTTTCAGGCAGTTTATTGTTTATTTATATGGGTAACTTAAGAAATCTGTGTGGTAAAACAAAAAAGGAAAGGGACGTTGAATGAATAGGTGCTGAATGAATGCAGACTGAATACAGAAATGAGTGATCAGTATAAAAGACATTGAGATAGTTTGGTCATCCCCCCCCAAAAAATTAAAAAAAATAAAAATGAATGTAAACAGAATTGCAAACTGAGTGATCTTGGGCTAGTAACTCTCTCTTAGCGCCAGGGTTGTTGTGGTGAGGAAAATAGGAGAGAAGGGAGTATTAGATATGTTCCCTGCCTTGAGTTATTTATAAAAATAATATAGAGGTAGGATATAAATACAATAAAATAAATAAATGTGAGGGGAAAGTGAATGAATCAAGAAAATGGGAAGATAAAGAAGATTGTGGTTGAGTGGAATGTATGAGTGCCTTGAAGCAGAAATCAAAACTTTAAAGATCTATATATTATGCAGTATATTGTTGTGGTTGAGAGCCAGCTTGGTGTAGTGGATAGGGCATCAAGCTATAAACTTGGTGCCCTACCCACTACAGTGGGTAGTGGCTAGAACCAGGAGTTCTAGTCTCACTTTAGGTACAAATCCAGCTGCAGAAACTTGGACCAGTCCTTCTTATCCTCCAGATAAGGAGTCAGCTAATATATCAGCTAAAGCAATAAAAAAGCCCCTTACCACAGTTGTTTTGTGTTTTTCTAGCATCAAAAGTATAGCCAGGTATTTGATGTATCACCTGATATCCAGCCCCCAGGGTCAGCAGCAACTCAATCTTGTCCAAATTCAAACTTCATCTTGTTTTTCTCACATCTGATCCCTTACAGCCCAGAGAAACATAAATACATAAACACTCTCCAAATTTCCAAGTTTTAATTCTTATAAATGATATAGCCAAATATCCATACACTGGTGGCAGTTAGCTCTGATTCCATGTATTCATACAAAAAAAGGACTTTGTAGAAGTGGAATAAATGTCTGCAATACTTCTTCTAACAGCATTCAGAAAAATAAGATCAAAGTCACGAGGGAATGATCCCTCCATTTTACTGCTCCCTCAAGTGCTTCAAAAGGAAATAGTAGTAGTAGTAGTAGTAGTAGTAGTAGTAGTAATAATAATAATAATAATAATAATAATAATAATAATAATAATATAAAAATAATAATATTATAAAAGCCCTAATAAGCAGGGACTTACAAATTGAAGTTGAGCGACTGTGGAAAAAGAAATCGTGTGTTGTCCCGATTGTAATTGGCGCCCTCGGAGCAATACCCAAAGGGCTACCCCACTATTTAGAAATTCTAAAATTGCCGGACTTGAACATTTTGACTCTACAAAAAACCACCTTACTCGGAACAGCTTACATCCTCCGACGATACCTTAACAGTTCCTAGGTCCTTGGTTAGGACTCGAGCTGCTGAGCTATTAACCAGCCTCAAAAGCTGTTAATCTCACTAAAGATTAACCAATAAATAATAATAATAATAATAATAATAATAATAATAATAATAATAATAATAATAATAATAGTCAATTGGAACACAACACACCAGATATCACAGTTGTCGAGGGCCAATGTGTACAATTTATTGATATTGCTGTACCAGGAGATACCAGAGTCGAAGAAAAAGAACTGGTAAAAATCATGAAATATCATGGCTATTGAAACTCCACGGCTATGGATGAAACATGTAACAGTGATGCCCATTGTCATCGGGGCACTTGGTACCATGTCCAAGAATTTTACAAAACACATCAAGAAATTGCAGCTTCCTGCAATAACACCAGCGGAACTGCAAAAAACTGTGCTACTCGGAACATCATATATTTTAAGAAGATACTTGGTTGATGCCTAGGATGCTGGCAGCAACCATTAGCACCAGTCAATGGTATTTGTGACACATTTTCAAATGTTCAGTTGACTGAGTTTCATGTTTAATGAATAAAACAGATAATAATAATATCAAACACCTTCTAGAAATCCAGACACTCATATTTTTATTACAATGCAAGTATTCAATTAGATGACCAAAGTCATCTCCATGAGAAATCTGGGTCTAGACTCAGTTTCTTCTATGTACTTCTTCTCTATTAGCATGGGTATTGATTTGACTTTAAAATGAGAACCCATAACAATTGAGTTTTGTTAAACATAATGATTAAGTGGGTGACCAGTATAATTTCAAACACACTGGTTTATGACTCATAAAGAATAGGAAAGACCATAATTAAGATAGTTTGATTGTTATCCGCATTAAATGGCTGGAAGCAGGATAGCAACTGTGGTAATAGGAAATATATTTAGGAGCACATTTTTTAAAAAAAAACGCTACTTGGAGTCATATTTGCAAATGGACTTTATTTCAAATAGTATCAGAGCCACATTGGGCACCAACAACACGGAAGTAATGTTGTCTGGCAGCTAAACTGCTGAAATAGCATTTCCATAAGCACTTAGAAGCACATAACATCTAAGCATAAGGTTGATCAAAAATATAAGAGCTAATATACTAATGGCTTAAATGCTAGGCATTAATGGCTTACTTCTTGCAGACATCATGGAAGAAGTGAATTGCTATGTGCACTGTTAAAAGATTCCTATGGGAAAGTGGTAAATAATAAATAAAAACATTTATGATGAGGTAATGGACAAAATGAAATCTGGTATGATTTGAATCACAATTGTGGCATCAGTATAGTATTCAGATCAACCTTTTTTTTCTCCTGTGGAGACAAGTCAAATATATTTTAAAAAGGTAATTGCTATTTTCAATAGTTATTTTGCGATAGGCAGGGA
This sequence comes from Pantherophis guttatus, assembly GCF_059756535.1. Classification (NCBI taxonomy): domain Eukaryota; kingdom Metazoa; phylum Chordata; class Lepidosauria; order Squamata; family Colubridae; genus Pantherophis; species Pantherophis guttatus. Next base: position 160,052,863 of record NC_142063.1, read on the forward strand.
GCCAAATGCACATTGATCAAGTTGACAGTTCCGAAAGTTATTAAAGCTAGAAAGAAGCTTTTGTGTACATCAGGTCTGAGATACTCAACAGAGACATTAGTGGTTGCGGTAATATCAAAATTACATAAAACCGATGGCATGCATAAAAAAAACCAGGTTTGTGAATGCTTCATAGATTAAAATATAGTTGAGACTAAACTATCCTGCATTGTGTATTGCATGTTACATATAAGCAAAATAAAATAAGGTAAACATAGCATTATATATTTAAAATGCTATAGTAAGTGGATTACTGTTATTATTGTTGTTCTTTTTTTTTTATTGAAAAAGTTTTCAAATACAAATTTTTCCCCCTTTTTTTCCCCTCTCCCTCCCCCTCCCTAACCCCCCCTCCCCACCCATCCCCCCCTGTGACTTCTTCATAACAAAAAAAAAAACCTAATTCATAACAGATTACTTACTCCCTCCTCTAGATATTGACCTTATTATTAATATTATAACATCCCCCTTTATCCATACATATCAAAAAAGAGAAAAGAAAGGGAAAAAAAAGACATTATACTATGACATTATAAAATAACTTCTCCACTTTAAAACTATACGATAAGTCCTACTTTAACATTTAATCTTCTATATATATTACTATAACATTCCAAAGTGGCCTTCCCCATAAAATCTAGTTTAACATTTATTCCACTCTATCCATTTCCTCCACTCCCCTAAATATAACACTTAAAAATCCCTTTTCTTAGACTAATCAATCTACTAAATAGCTTATTCACCCACTATCATGCAAAATTGCCATACACAACATTTCTTAACATCTTTGATTCACTGCCCACACTTCTTAAAAATATATGTCTATATTTTCCATTATATCTAAATAAAAAAAAAAAAGAAAAGACAATGACTTTAAATTTATAATCCATATAGTATCTTCTTTGAGGTCTTTCCACTGGATTGGTAGAACCAACATCCATAATCGGGTAACATAGCTTACTGGTGCAACAGTTTATTCAGGATCTTCAATCATATCTGCCCCCATCAGTAGTAAATATCTTCTTATATGTATAAAAGTAAAAACAACCACCCGAGTGACATTATAATTATATTCCATATAGTAATAATTGTGGGTTTCATCAGGATTATTAATTGCCATCATCGTAGTGGGTAACAACCCGATCTTCTGCATGCCCCAGCATAATTCTCTTGCCTTGTGATTCAAGATAATATAATATGTTTATCAACACAAAAAGAAATTCCAAAATGGATAATTCAAATCCATCAGTTTAAGGCTCGTTTCACGTCCCCAGATTACGGCCATGCAGAGATCTGCCACAAACCTCAGGATGATATTAACCAATACGTCACCTCTTCTGTGTTTACACATAATCGTTCATATTTTAAAATCACTGGCTTCACTGTTGCCTGATTAGAAATTTCTGTTTTTATGCCACCTATTTCTTTTTTTCTTTTCTTTTTGTGGGTTTGGTTTCCATCCTGGTTCCCTTTCTATAAAGTGTGTATCATCTGGTCGGTTTTTATTCTGCTTTGTAGATTGGTCTTGTTGGTTTTGCTTTTGTATCTCATATTTCTTTTTTATCCCTTGTATATCCCCTAATTGGTTTCCATGTTTATCCTTGCCTTGATAAGTCATCACATTAAGATTAGATGCCTCTTCTCTCAAATTTGTAGATAGTCCAGCTGGGGTATCCAATAAATCCAAAGGCAATTCATCTGGTACAGTCTCTGTAATTCGATATTTTACCTTTATTTCCGGCTCCTTCTGCTTATCCTGTATTATACCTGGAGATGTTAAGTTCATTTTTATTTAATTTATTTATTTATTTAATTTGATTTATATGCCGCCCTTCTCCGGAGACTCAGGGCGGCTTACAGTGCGTTAAGCAATAGCCTTCATACTTTTGTATATTTATACAAAGTCAGCTTATTGCCCCCACAAACTGGGTCCTCATTTCACCTACCTTAGAAAGGATGGAAGGCTGAGTCAACCTTGAGCCTTGGAGAGATTCGAACCAGCAGTAAATTGCAGGCAGCTGTGTTAATAACAGGGTGCTTTAAACCACTGTAGTACCAAAGGCTCTGGTAGAATTGAAGGAGTTTTGAACGATATTATTCCTAATCTCCTTATCTGTAAAATAAATCACCACATCTCTAGGCCATTGCCTTTGCTTAGCAATCCAGGAGTTGATTCGATAAACTCTGTCGATCCTACAAAACACTTCGTCAGGTTGAACCTTTAGAATCCCAGCTAGAAATTCAGAAGATATTTTCCTTAAATCATCTCTATTATTTTCCTGCAAACCTCTTAATCTTATCGCATATTCTGTAAAATTATATTGTACCATTAAAATCTCTTTTTCAATCTTCTGTTGCAGATTTTCTGCATTACCATACTTTTGATCAGCATCCATTTTAGGTTTTTCTTCTAAGCTATTATCCTGAGTGTTTGTCAAATCATTTTCAATTTTTTGAATTCTATTGTCCAATTTATCTTGAATTTCTTCCATTTTAGACTCTAATACATTAGTATTTGTGTCCAACTGTTTCATAAATCCTGTAAAACCATTAACCACTTTTAAGAGTTTTTTCTCCAAAAAATCAAACTTAGATTTCACCAATTCTTTAATTTCCTGCTTAAATTTTTCAAATTGCTGATTCACAATCTCCTCCCTTCTTTCAATCTCCTCTATAAAAAATTCTATTATATTAAAGTCAGGTTTCTGAGACTGAAGAATTAAGACTTGTTCCTTTAAGTTGTTGGTGGGGGGATCCCCCCCCTTCTTGTTTATCTGACTTTATGAGTCTCAGTGCCATGTTTCCGCCCAGGCAGGCTTTGTTAAAAAAAAAAAGCAAGCAAGAAAAAAAATTATTGTTGTTCTTGTTGTTGTTTGAATTCTTTTACTCTCCAAGGACTTTTTTTTCCCTTCTGAGAGCAACATGTGAATAATTGTTGGAGCTGAAATATCTTCTCTGTCACACATACTTACCTACCCTCTCCTATTCATCCAAACCCACAAACATATTAATTCCTATGCTCACAAGCATGAAGTTGTATTTTTTTTCTATCTGTAAGGATGTCCTCTCCTTTGAATTGCTTTTGACATGCTGTAATTAGATCTTAAAAATGTATCTCTTGAGTTTCACTCAATAAAATCCTGTTGCCAATTAATGAAGGATGTTTTAATTTTTGAGATTTGTCTCAGGTCAACAGATGGCCTCTCATGGCCTATTTTTGAATAAGCAATATTCCTTATATAATGGAGGGGCTGATCTCCAAAAGTATGGAATTATTTTTCCTGTTCTTATATTTGAAGTGGAACTTTAAGACAGTCAGTAATATCAGACAATGAACTTTTCTCTTATATGGGGCCACAGCATGCATATCTCTATCTCTATCTCTATCTCTATCTCTATCTCTATCTCTATCTCTATCTCTATCTCTATCTCTATCTCTCGCTATATCTATCTATCTATCTGTCTGTCTGTCTGTCTATCTATCTATCTATCTATCTATCTATCTATCTATCTATCTATCTATCTATCTATCTATCTATCTATCCAGTGGTGGGATTCAAGTAATTTAACAACCGGTTCTCTGCCCTAATGATTTCTTTCAACAACCAGTTTGCCAAACTACTCAGAAAGTTAACAACCGGTTCTCCTGAAGTGGTGCAAACTGGCTGAATCCCACCACTGTATCTATCTATCTATCTATCTATCTATCTATCTATCTATCTATCTATCTATCTATCTATCTATCTATCTAATCTATCTATCTATCTATCTATCTATCTATCTATCTATCTATCTATCTATCTGGCAAACTTCTTTATTTTATAGAGTATTTAGCAGATGCTGTAACCATAATAAACCCATTATTATTGTTTACAAGAAACTGTTAAACTATGCTAAATTCAAAAGTTTAAGGAGGCAAGGAATAGGGTACTGGAATGTCTGGACTATTTTGACATCCACAATAATATTTATTTAGATTTAAAGTTATGATTAAATTGAAAGAATATTGTTTTTATATAATGGACTATTATGGATCTTTTCATGAAGACATCACAGTTACAGAGGTGATGCTCAAAACCCATATTGGTTCTCATAATACAGTTTTTATCAGTATCCTAGTTGTCTCTTTTTAGCTAGAAGTCATATGAGATAATTCATTTTTGTTTTGGATGATTCACTGTTTTTGTGATGCTTGCTTTTTTGAAGTGCATGCCATAGATATGGAAAGTAACAAGAGGATAACGGAACAAAACACAGCAATGAGGGTTATAATCCAAGGACAGACGCTCATTCTGTCAGTTCTGCAGAGAAAGAGAATCAGCCCCCTCAGGTAACCCAGGCAGGAAGCATGATGGGATAAGCTAATTCTATTTATAAGGCTACATTAATAGAACCCTGCAAGTTTGAAGATACAAACTTCCCACCTCCATTTTAAACTTCCTGATCAATTAAGATGGGTCTTTCCTAGGTTTCTTCCCCTGATCATTAATCCACTGGGGACTCCCTCTTCTCTTGACTGATTGTTTCCTAGGCAGGATCGCTTTTCCTTGTCCTCCAAGGTCATCCATATATTCCATTATGTAAAATTTGACCAAGTTCAATTAAGGGACCATTTAGAAATGAGTGTAAGTTTCCCTCTATATTGAATTTCCATTTTTTTCTTCTTTTAAAGCAGACAAATATCGAATGTAAATCAATTGTGTAAACCCTCTGTTTAATAGATTAATTGGAGAAAGTGTTCTTTAAAGCCAATGGTTGTTAAATCAAGGGCTCAAAATCTTTAGACCCTGCTTCCCATTGTAAGCTACCAGCATCTGAGATTGGGCCACTGAAATTTAGTGGTAAATAGACCAAATGTTGATTGTATCAATTTAACCTATTTTTAAGAGTTTTAAGAAATTTTTAAAGGTCGAAATGTGAGAATTAAAAGTTTGGCTATGGTCTTCCTGGTTACATCACTATATTACCTGATAGATTTTTTTTTTATGTCCTTCCAGAGAGTTGGAAGGCTGAACTGTAGCCCCAGGTAAAAATACTCTTACTCTAGAAGAATCAAAGTTTGAGACTATGATAAACAATGACGAATAGATCTAGACCTATGTAAATTTAACTGAGAAAAAAATCCATTAAAAAGCAGGACTTGCATCTGGTTAGACATGTATTAGGATAAGTATTCAAAATTTTAATTAGGTGTAAAACTAAAACATGTATTTTTTTTCTTTTCACCATAGAAGGTACTGTATTTTTCAGACTATAAGATGCACTTCCCCCCTCCCAAAAGTGGGTGGAAATGTCTGTGCATCTTATAGAGCAAATGTTGCCGAAGCCCTGCTCACCCGCTGGCCCCCACCCTTCGGCATCTGCCTCCCAGCAATTTGCCTCCTTGCAGCAAACAGCAAACAGCCTGGTCAGCTTCAGCACAACCTAATTTAGTCTGAGTAGCTGATTGGCGGTTGGATCGGCCTCCTGGAATACCGACAATCAGCTGTTCCAGGCTGCGGGGATTGCCGCCGCCTATCGCCGCCTCCACACATCCCATTTTTGTCCTCTGCATGCCCCATTTTCAGCCTCCACACATCCCGTTTTCAGCCTCCACGTGTCCCGCTTTCTGCACATCCCATTCGGTGGTGATACACAGCGCAATTCCCGCCACCTGGAACGGGCCAAAAACGGGATATGCAGAGGCCGAAAATGGGGCATGTGGAGGCCGAAAACAGTTAACCTTTAACTGTTATAACACAAAAAATTTGTACCCAGACGACACACTGTTTAATGAATGATGGAATGTTTTGTATTAAAAGAAAATATCTTTTTTTAAAAAAACTTATTTTTTCTCTCTGTATCAGCATAAGATAATAACTTGAGGTAGTGTTCGTATTATCTTTACTTTATATGTATAAAGTTAAAATCAATATTGTAATCTTTGTGAAAATTCTACTTGACAGAACTAATATGAATTATATAAAGGAAAATATGTTAAACTGACATTTCTGAGAATTCAGAAATCTCATACATTTATAAGATCTTATTCAGAAATTTCATGCATTTGTAATACCTTCGGAAGAATTTGTAAGAATTATAAAAAATAGATTTTAATTTTTGACAAAGAGTAAGTAAAGAAACGTCCAACTATACATTTAGAGGATTGGTTCTTGTGGAATTCCATTCGGAATAACAGAAGAATAGAAAGGGTCTATAGCTGATACTGGGAAGGGGGGGATGATTTCTCAGCAGTTAAAGATGCTGAGCATGTCAGCTAGAAAGCTAACAGCCTGGGTTTGAGATCCGAGTGCCATGTGAGCTCCAGTCCTTGACCCAAGTCTGGCCCACCTACCAGTTCGAAAGCATGCAAATGCAAGTAGATAAATAGGTACCATTTCAGCGGAAAGGTAACTGTGTGCTTTGGCATATACTGTATTTTTCCATGTATAAGATGCCCCCATGTATAGGATGCCCCCATGTTTCATGTAGAGTAAGTAAACACACTACAAGCCATCATTGTGCAGAAGCCACCTTATTAGAGAGTGAGTAAAGAACAGGAAATGCATCACAGGAACAATAGAGATGAAATCTAGAATGGCAATGTGATAAAAGAAACAACTACAATAGAGAGGAATGATAGAGTTGCATATAAGGTAGAGGCTCGTCCAGCAGAGCTGGAGGAAGAGGGTGTATCACACCTTCTCCCCTCAGCTTCCTGGGTATAAGATGCCCCTCCATTTTCAAGTAAATATTTTAAAGAAAAAGTAGCATCTTATTAAACATGGAAAAATACGGTAGTCATGCTGGCCACGTGATCATGGAAAGGTCTTTCTTTTGACAATACTAGCTTGTAAGTAGGGATCTTGTGCATCATGGTTCTATGTTTTACCTTTATCCTGATCTCCTGCAGGTGGAAAGGATTGTGTTTTCATGATGAATGATTTCAGTTCAATTACAAATGTGTTCCTTCAATTTAAATGTTTTAATCCAAGAAATTAAAATGCTTTTTGTGAATGAAGTTTTCTGGAGGTCAAACAGTACAGAACTTCAGTTCTGCTAACACTGCTCTCCGAAAGTTACATTTACAGTAAATGAACAACTATGTAAACCACATCCCTAATAGATGCAAATTTGCTGTTACATCATTTAGAATAATATATTTTATTTATTTCTCGTGACGCAGAGCCTCAGAATATGAATTTATTTTAGCATAGTGCTGACTATCTAGGAACACACAATGCAGAAGATTTCTGTCTGACATGTCCTTAAAGAAAGAAAGAATACAGCTGTATAGTTTTTTATGGACACAGAAAATGGATTTGCTGCAGAGGTTCATCAATTAAATCAAACCAGATGCTTCACTTTTCAAATGTGTAGTAGCTTGGCAACAGCCCTCTAAAGCTGTGTACTTGACTTTATAGAGCAGTTATTATATACTGCACAAAGTTAACTTACTACCTTTTTCCCAAGTTCGTGTAATCACCTTGCACTGGGAGAAGTAAACACACAAATTTAAAAAAAAAATCTGAGTCATGTGCCATGAAAATGACACAAAACAAAAAACATGGGGAAAGAGAGAAACAAATGTCTTGAGTGGATTACTGTGACTCTGGATAAAATGATAAAATAAACGTTGTCAGCTTTTTTTGCTGAGTTTTTTTTCAGATATATTCATCCACTACTATGCATCTACCTTGATACATGAATCTGAAGTTTTTGCAGGTCTTAATTTTAAGTCATTGGGGACATTTTATAGCAGTGTAAGGGCAAGCATCTTCTAGCAATATATGTTTCTTGAGATCTCCTAGCTCAAGGGTGTCAAACTCGCGATGACATGTTGTCGTCACCTGATGTATCACAACTTCTCCCCCTTCGCTAAACTGGGGATGGGCATGGCCAGCAAGTGACACATCTGGCCTGTGGGCCGCGAGTTTGACACCCCTGTCCTAGCTCTTTTTGAGTGACTGAGCCAAGATTGAGAAGGTCAACAAGTGTCAACTATAAATGCAATATATTATTATACAAGAGACTTTGGAGAAGGCTAATTCCAGATAATCAATTATTATAAAGGTCCAATGAGGAACCAATGAATATGATCTCATAAAGATTCAATAATGATCCAATGTACATGACTGAAAATGATGCACAATATATTTTTGATGTTTAAACAGATTGTAATAGGATCAAAGCTCATATCAAAAATCCCCTGAATATTGTGATTGGTATCACATGTCAGTGAGGGGCTTATAGTGGTTAATGAAAATTAGTTCAAAACAGCAATCATGTTGATAATAATTCATAGTCTATTTATTCCAGGAAGTATCATGTCTTGCATAAATATACTCCAGAAAACATTCTGTATTCTCAATCTCCCCCCACCCCATTTAACAAATATAATTAAATTGGATTTTTTTAAAAAATCATATTTTAAGACATGTTGGTTTCTGTGGCTTTTCCTAAATATTACATTGGGGATGCATTCAACTATATATGTCTGAAGTACAAATCGATTATAAAGCTGAACAGTTAAATGCCTCCCTGCTTTGGAAAAAAAAAATCACTGTGAAGCATTTTTTTGTATGCTTATATAGCACATTCAAAAAAAGACCCTGTAGAATTAGCCTCTCTTTATGCTTTTTATGCTGTCATAAATATTAAACACTTTTTTCATATTATATAATTGTTTTTAAAAATCAAATCATGGTAGAACTGGCTCATCTAGTCTTCAGAAGGATCTGTGCCCTGGGAATAAAATACAGATTTAATTAGAGAATGATTTAATCAAGCAGAACCATGGCTTCCTGTACTAACATCTAGCTGCATGATCAATACAGAAAAAGCAATATGACAGGTCTTTTAATCTACCTTGATACTAAAGGAAAAATAGTGAAAACACATGAATTGTAGTTGTGGGTTTGGCTGTAGAGATTCATAACTGTACAAGGCACTGTAGAGGTTCTTGACTGTATACAACACAAGACATTAGTGTATCAGCTGGCTTAAGCCTATTGCCAGCATAAGGACAGGAGCTATTCAACACAGCTGGGTACAACTGCGGGCAGCCAAATCTTAGAAAGAGCTATTAGCAAAATCTTGGCAAGCATAAACCAGAGATACATGATGCCCAGGCATGGTTAATTTTGTTATTTGACACTGAAAAGACCTTGAACTGATTTAGTTTTGCCTGTTTAAATCTGTAGCCTGTAACAGTTTTTCAAGGAGAGTGCTTCTTTTCTTAGATATAATGGTTATATGCCAGATTGTACATAATCCTTTTAGGATATAACAATTCAGTACAGGGGTATAATATTTAATGTAACTCATGTATTTCATCTAACATTTTTTTTTTAAATTTGATTTATATGCTGCCCTTCTCCGGAGACTCAGGGCGGCTTACAATGTGCTCAGCAATAGCCTTCATCCTTTTGTATATTTATACAAAGTCAGCTTATTGCCCCCACAACTGGGTCCTCAATTTATCTACCTTAGAAAGGATGGAAGGCTGAGTCAACCTTGAGCCTTGGCGAGATTCGAACCTGCAGTAATTGCAGGCAGCTGGTCTTAATAACCAGCTTAATAACAGGGTGCCTTAGACCACTGTACTACCAAGGCTCTTGTATGCTTTCCATGCGGATACAGTAATTATTCTTTTATGTTATATGTTTCTATTATGCAATGTATTTCTTATTATACGTTAATTTTAAAATAATCCAAGAAGGGTGGGAGGGAAGGATGGGTGGGTTGTTGTTGCTTTTAGTGTAGTGACTTTTCCATGCATATCGCTAGCTGCTTCCTGCCATGAGTGATTTTCAGTTACTCAAGCCACAGTATTCAAGGAGAATACCAGATGGTCTCTACTCTTTTTGCCTGTCATAGAAGAACAATTTCAACAGAATGTGCGTAACAATCTGGATAGATTAAATATGCATGGGGGGGGAGGAGTGGGATAATAGAAGCAAGTGTTTTTATTGGTCCCATGAACAGCCTAAACATTATAAATCCTTATAACCAGAATACCAATATATTCAAGGATATTCTTCTTGATGCCCACCTGACATATACATATATACATATATACATATATACATATATACATATATACATATATACATATATACATATATACATATATACATATATACATATATACATATATACATATATACATATATACATATATACACATCATATATACATATATACACATCATATATACATATATACATATATACATATATACCAGTGTGGGTTGCCCCCAATTCGCATCGGTTCTATAGAACCAGTAGTAAAACTGGCGGGAGGCTCCACCCACCAATCCTGATGTCATCAAAATGCTTCTGTGCATGCACAGAAGAGTGTACATGCACATGAGTGAAGCCCCGCTGCAAACCGGTAGTAAAGGTAAGTAGAACCCACTTCTGATATATACATATATACATATTCATTTTCGTAGATTTTCACGGGTGCAGGTATGCAAGTCTTGGCGTATTCGGGTCTTTTCCCATGTAAGATTGAGAGTATCTTGGCAATGTTTCGACGAGGTCTCACTCGTCATCTTCAGGCTGGTGTCTTTGGCTTCGTGCTTGTGTAAGCAAAGCGTGATCGGAGATGCCATCTCTCTATAAATACTGGTGGGAAGGTGTAGAGTACTGGCTTTGTTGTTGTAAGTGGGTTGGTTGGCTGTGTTGTTACATCTTCATTAGTAGATGGAGTTGATGTTTGCAGATTAGTCGGCTGTTTCATAACATCCTGTGTGGGCGAGGTCCTGGCTGTGTGCCCATTAGCCTTTTGTGTTATAATGACCTGGGTAATGGGTTTTGGGTTGAATCTGGTGAGGATGATTGGTGGTGGTGTCATGTGTTATCTTGGGTCTGGTGTTAATCTTCGTGGCTGGGACTCTTTTGTTGACTAGGGCTAGTTTCCAGATGTCTGATAGGTAGAAGGTATCGTCGTGTTTATTCATGTTATAGGGGTGTATCTCTATTTCAATGGCTTCCATGATTATTCTCTTGTTGAAATGTTCAGTTTTGGAGATTAATTTGGTTCCTTCAAAGTCAATTTCGTGTCCTGTTGTTTTAAGGTGCTGGAAAAGGAAGGAAGTTTTTTCTTCTTTTCTTTTCCAGCACCTTAAAACAACTTCCTCCCTTTTCCAATCATCCAATCACCAATCATCCTTACCAGATTCAAACCCAAACCCATCCCATAGACGAAATACAACCACCATCCAGAAGCCAGAACATGGCGGCATCACCAGCTGCTGCACCCCCCTCCGATCTCCACACAAAGCAAACTGACACATGCCATGAACACATGGCAAGACCTCAAACTCGGAGTCAAACCAAAGCCAGGGATGTGACATCACAGCCATCTGCTCAGGACATTACATCAAAAAACTCAGGATATCACAATACTAGAACTCAGGATGTTAACACACAGCCCATTACCCAGGTCATTAAAACACAAAAGACTAATGGGCACACATCAAGGACCTCACCCACACAGGATGTTACCAAACAGCTAACTAATCTGCAAACATCAACTCCATCAACTAATCAGGATGTAGCAACACAGACAACCAACCCGCTCACAGCAACAACGCCAGCACCCCACACCTCTCCACCAGTATTTATAGAGAAACGGGAGCTCCGACGCTTTCCTTGCACAAGCATGAAGCCGAAGACACCAGCCTGAAGATGACGAGTGAGACCTCATCGAAACATTGCCAAGATACTCTCAATCTTACACGGGAAAAGACCCGAATACACCAAAACTTGCATACCTCTACCCGTGAAAATCTACGAAAAGAAATATATACAATATATATATGTATACATATACGTATACTTATATACATACACACACACACACACACACACACACACACACACGTATACGCTCTAAACAAAATCAGTGAAACAAGATATGGATGCTCCAACACTGGAGGTTTTTAAGAATGGGTTGGACAATCATTTGTCTGAAATGGTATAAGGTTTCCTGTTTGAGCAGCGGATTGGACTAGGAGACCTCCAAGATCTCTTCCAACTCTGTGATTCTGTTAAATGATCAAATTTAGCATGAAAGCCACATGATAATTTCTATTATCATCATATGGTCTCTATCCTTGGATATAAAACACTGATGACTATAGGTAGTCCTTGCTTAATGACTACAATTGGGACTGGCAGCTCAATTTAACTTAAGTGAAACAGTGCCATGAGATTTGGGAATATGAGCATTGGTCATAAAATTATCTTTTATCATAATTTTGAACAGTCTCTAAATGAGGCAATTTTAAACAAGGCAGTCGCTAAATGAGGACTGTCTGTTTCTCAAGTTCATTCTTGAAAAGTGTGTCCCTAGCAATGGGAGGGAAAAAAGAGAGTGGTTAAGAGAGGGGATTCTAGAGGTCTCAAAGGGTTAGAGAATGGGGCTTCCCTTTCCTTCCCTTCCCTTCCCTTTGCTTCCCTTTGCTTCGCTTCGCTTTGCTTCGCTTCCCTTGCCTTGCCTTCCCTTGCCTTCCCTTGCCTTCCCTTGCCTTCCCTTCCCTTCCCTTTCCTTTCCTTGCCTTTCCTTTCCTTTCCTTTCCTCCCCTCCCCTCCTCTCTCCATTCCTCCCCCTCCCCTTCCCTTTTCTTTCCTCCCCCTTCCCTCCCCTCCCCCTCCCCTCCTCTTCCCTTCCCGCCCCCTTCCTTTCTCTTTCCTGCCCTCCCCTTTCCTCCCCCTCCCCTTCCCTATCTTGATTACATAGACACACAAAGACACACAGACACAGACATACAAGTTTATTAATAGAAGCAATTGAAGATGAAGCAGACTTTGTGATCGGGACTTGTTCCCATCTGTACACATTCATTCTGAGGAAAATAGTGCTTGTGATGGGTTTTTTTAAAAATAATAATAATAATAATATTTTTATTTTGTTAAATAATAACAAAAATAAAAGAAAATTACAATGCAAATATATACATTCTCAAAGAAAAAATACACTATATAAAAAGTATTTTAAAAATGAAAAAACTACATAGAAAAACTAAACAAAGTACACTGTATTCTAATAACATTTACAATTCTATATCTAGTTCTTTAATGCAAATATTATTCAAGTCATATATTTATTACTAATATCCTGATATAATTTTCATTCTTTTTTTAACCTGTATTTTGAATAAATAATTTCATTATTGAAAAGTATATCGAAATATACTTGTTCATACAAAGTATACATCATACATTTATCTTTCCAATTCTGCAGCATCAGTCTTTTGGCCATAGCAAGGGTGCAGGGAATCCATGTATGTTGTCCGGTTGTCAAATTCCATGTAATAGGTATGTATTCCCAAAGAAAAGTTCTTCTGAAAAGTTTAGTTTTATTGCACAGTTCTATTTATATAGTCTAATACTTACTCCCGAAACTTGCTAAATATAGGTAAAGGTCCCCCTGCACATGCATGCTTGTCATTCCTGATTCTAGGGGGCGGTGCTCATCTTCGTTTCAAAGCCGAAGAGCCAGCGCTATCCGAAGACGTCTCTGTGGTCATGTGGCCGGCCTGACTAAATGCCAAAGGTGCATGGAACGCTGTTACCTTCTCACCAAAGGTGGTCTCTATTTTTCTACTTGCATTTTTACATGCTTTTGAATGGCTAGGTTGGCAGAATGACTTAATATAGAACATTGTAAAAAAACACATGTTTTAAAGAAGCGTTATCCTCATTACATCTCTAATAGAGTGCTTAGTGCTTTTCTATACAAATGTAATGGCATCCAGTGAATTCTAAATTTTACTTGTTTTTGGATAAGTTGTGATTTGAGGACCATCGACACACTTGCTAGAGAAGTTAAGATGCTTTCCCATTGTCTAGGGCTAGGCAATAAGGGAAGTTTTGTCCTTTATTTCACTCACTCTTAGCATCTGCATATCAAATATATTAAATGATAAAATTGATGTACATATCAAATATATCAATCAATAAAATTGATCTGATATTTAACATATTGATTTATTGATAGCAAATACCTGTAAGACCTAATAGCAGATTTTTTTTTTTCATTTTAAAGAATTCAACAAGTTATTGTAGTATCTCAGGTGTCTCAGAAGCTGGAAATGTTGCTGGTCCAAACAATGATGCAGCTATAAATATTGCCATTGGGTTACTTCAAATAGATGATGTATCAGTTAACACAGCATGTGTTAAACATTCATGTTCATTATCTATCAATTGGTCTAAAGTCAATATTCCCACTTCCATCCAATTTTTTTCCCCACCATCTTTTTCCTATTTTTTAAAATTGGGTTTCCCCATAAATTCAATTTAGAATGAGGAAAGGGGTCAGGTCTGTTACTTTCTAAACAACCTAATTGTTTCCAGAATGACAATGATGCAGCTTGATCATAGTGATCAACCAATAGCCAAGTAAGTATAAACCAAGTTTGCATACCTTGAGAGAAACACAAACATGATGTCAGCGTTCCAAGTAATGCACCCATTTAAAGCAAAACTCTAAGGCAGGCAAGTTCGTCAAAGAACGGCTTATTGGATACATCATATTGGCACAATGGTGAAAGACTCTAAAATTTCCCACGGCTTTCACCTGATTAAAAGTAAAAGTTTTCCTTTTGCCCCCAAGTCACTGGTCACGCTGTCCAATCCAAGTGCTGGCTGCCGCTTGGTTATGGGCTCCTCCTCTGGCCAGCTACCTGTGCGAATGTCCTTGGTTCCCACAGGAAAACTATTATTTTGGCTACAAAACCTCATCTAACTATCTCCCCCACCCCATCGTTGGCTTCAACCAGGCTCACTTCAGGGCTGACACATGAATAGAAGTTGTGAAGATACAAATTGCGCAGGTCTGAAACTGAAGATCCCATCTTTAACCAGTTCATCTGAGTTTAGATTCAGAGGGAAGTTCCTAACCATCTAGTCTTCCAGCATTCTTGTTAGCAAATTAGTGCAATTGTGGTAATTTACATTGCCATCCTTCAGCACATTATCTTATTATTAGGGTAAATGCTAACTTTAAAAGGCACTGTCTGTCTGTCTTCAGCAATGGGCGGGGGGAGATAATCTTGTTAAAGCTACCCATGCATCTGCCACTCTCCGCTGACTTGTGCATGTGGGGGAGGAGAAGCAGGAGGCCATGACGAGCACATATGTTTCTGTTATTAAGCAAGGAATAAAAACAGTTTTGTCAGTTGATTTCAGTTGTTTGCCATTTATTTAGAATGGTCTGAGTAGGCCTAAAATACATAGATGATTGTGTTCCAATATAAGCATAAAAAAGAACAAACTGTTTTTTTTAAAAAATAAAACTATGTTTGAAATAATTTTATTTGAAAATATATTGGAGGCAAAAAGATTGAGCTGTACCAAATCTGCTATGACTAAGAAATAGGAGGCTTCATTTAAAAATGCTACCAAATCTACAGAATACATTCATTATCCAAGCCTTGAATCCATGAAAGGTTTCATACTTCAGCTTGTAATCATGTTTTCTTATGTTGTATCCCAATAGAGTATATATTGTGTAGTAATATGAGAACACTACTAGTTGGGGAACGATTTAGGGAAGGACAATACTGCATTTCCTCTTTCTGCTTGCTCGCTTTGAATCCAAGGTAGTTGTTTTCTTACTGTTATTTTCAGTAACATTATCACCAGAGATGGGGAAACAATGAGGCATGGAAATAATAGCTTGCCTTTTGAACAAGCTCCTTGGTGACACAATATTTGACTTCCTGCTTCATGCTCTTTAGAACAAGATAGCAAGATTCAGCTTCTTATTGTGAACTTTTTTTTTTTTTAGGGTTGAATAATTCTCATGTAGAATTTGATACTATTGTATTGCATTTACTTTGCATATGGGCTTTATATGTGTAGAATTAAGGAGTCATGAATTAACTCATGAGATTTGGTGGCCAAATCTTTAAACAACTTTTATATAAATCATGCTGTATTACTTATTTCCAGAATGAATGCAGGTATATATTTCAAGTAATCCTTCCTCAGAAAATAATTCATCCTTCCCTTTTCACCAACTCCTCAGATTTCTTTTTTGACTGGTTGGTATTTCAGAGAGAGAGTGGTACAGTATTGGTGAACAGGAACCAAACTTGTTGATTCTCTCTTATGGCAGAAACACAAATATTGAAAATGAAACTACTAACTTAAATGGAAAATTGGAGGAATGCATTATTGAAATAAGGGATGTGGTGGCTCAGTGGCTAAGATGCTGAACTTGTTGATTGAAAGGTTGGCAGTTCAGCAGTTCGAATCCCTAGTGCCACGTAATGGAGTGAGCTCCCGTTACTTGTCCTAGCTTTTGCCAACCTAGCAGTTCGAAAACATGTAAAAAATGCAAGTAGAAAAATAGGGACCACCTTTAGTGGGAAGGTAACAGCATTCCGTGCACCTTTGGCATTTAGTCATGCCGGCCACATGACCATGGGGATGTCTTTGGACAGCACTGGCTGTTTGGCTTTGAAACGGAGATGAGCACCGCCCCCTAGAATCGGGAACAACTACCACATGTGCGAGGGGAACCTTTACCTTTACCTTATTACTGAAATAGGGGATTGCCCTTGCAAGGCAATTTATAGGTAGGTCTGTTTTTCTTGGAGGACATGCTAGTAGAGACCTAATCAAATCTATTGGATCTAATTCTACAATAGGTTGAATGCTGCTAGATAGAATTCCAGTTGGTTGAAAATATTCTAAGCCTCCCCAAACAGATGCTGTCCCTGGCTGGGGAATTCTGGAAGTTGTTACCCAACACATTTGGATATACCTAGACTGGAGAAGGCTAAATTGGACATTGCAAAATGAAGGGATGAGGATCTCTCATTACTGCCAGACTGAATATTGGGTCATTCCAGTGCTTTTTTTTTTTTTTTAGTAAGTTGTGTTCTAAATTGTTTGCCCTAAGTTGATGGTCTCTGAGTCTTCTCCCACAATACACGTAACACAGAATAATGACTAAAAGCTACCATGATATGGTTCTTAAAATGTGGACCACTCCTGAGCAGATACTCAAGAGTTTCTCAACACTTGATGATAAAAATATCACATTATGTTCTGTGTTTATTTTCCTTATGGCAGAAGTAAGTAGTCCTGAGTTTGATGGGAAATTCTACTCAGCTTCACTTGAAAAGGCATTAAATATCTACAAGTATACAGATGTCTCATTAAAAGAGGAGCACATGGAAACTCTCCCAGGCTTATTTTGATCAATTGTGTGAGGTATTTACAGGGATAATGGCCTTATAAAGTAGAACTCCCCTCTGAGAGAAATTTCAACAATATTTTTCCCATTGATCTCCCACAGACAAATTAAGACCTTTGTGTTTCAAGTCAGTTTTTTTTGGGGGGGATGCCACTTTGCTTTGCTCTGCTCCTTTTTTTTTTCAGGTGAACTGGTTGTTGTTTTTTTTTTTTTTTTGCACTGCATGAAAGAGGCAAGCACTGTTCTGGGTTTAAATGAGGATCAATTAGCAGATATACCAGCCATTTGCAGCAGTTACCAACTATGTGTACTTGGACTTCACAAATACAGGGATACTAATACTTGGTTATCCATGCTATTTTGGGTTTGTGGTATCCTTGGCTCAAATTCAAGCCTTTCACTGTAATAACTTCCTTTATTTGTTGCATCTCTAATTCTTTTCTTTCTTTTTCTTTTCTTTTAATTAGATTTATATGCCACCCTTCTCCGGAGACTCAGGGCGGCTTACAATGCGTTAAGCAATAGCCTTCATACTTTTGTATATTTATACAAAGTCAGCTTATTGCCCCCACAACTGGGTCCTCAATTTACCTACCTTAGAAAGGATGGAAGGCTGAGTCAACCTTGAGCCTGGGGAGATTCGAACATGCAATAATTGCAGACAGCTGAATGTTAATAACAGGCTTTTAGTCTGTTGAGCTATCCAGGCTCCATTCTCTTTTCTACTGCTGAGTGATAGTGAACTATAGCAATATATGGAGAAAATCTAAGTTTGATGTTCTGAGAGTTCAGAAAATATGCTTACTCTTGTTTAGTCTGTAAGATATAAACTACTTCTTCCTGCTCTCTAACTGGGCAATTGTTTAACAAAATAATTCTCAAATTTAAGATAGGAAGGCACATTTCCAAGCCAGCTGAGGCTAGCTCATGAATGTGGAGGACATTCATGCTCAATCCCAAATCTGTCAGAACATAGAATCTTTCATCTTGTGAGATTTGCACCTCTCTAAACCTCCTGGGTGGAAATATCCACCTAGATTGGATGACAACCCGCCGTGACCAACTCGACACAGCCAAATCGCCACAGCCAACTCGCCACAACTATCTATCCACAGGACAACTGAAGGACAAGACTTACGCTAATATCAAAGAAATAGTGGAATAGAATAATTAAAGGAAGGATGCCAAAGGAGGGACAAAATAAAATGTGGATGACAAAATTATTTTTTTTAAAAAAATATTTTTTTTAAAAAAACATTTTAAATAACTAAATGGAATTGTTGAATTGTCCTCCAGCAAGTGGTACCATGGTGAGCTGGCCATGCCGAGTTGTTCTGCAGCAAGTTGGCCTTGGTGAGTTGACCATGGCAAGTTGGCCATGGTAAATTGGCTGTCCCATTCTGACCTAGATCTCTGGGTGAAGCTTCTGGGGGGGGTCTTTCAGCTGGGCAATATTGACTTTTCTCCCCTTCCCTGTCTTTCCAACCAATATTTGTAATATATTTTATAACATCTTCATGTACTATTTTAATACTTGGTTTGGCTTATGTTTATATTTCATGTTCAATTGTTTGATATGCAGGAAAATGATAAATAGCATATGGCTTATGTGTTCTGTGTTACACTCAGTATTTTAATAAGACTAAGACCTGGCTCTCTGTATAGCTTAAAACAATACAAATTGTTTTGTACTGAATGTAGATTGAATGAAATCTTTTTTTTCTTCAAACACCAGGTCACTTACCTTCGGCAATTTCATTTGGGGTTTTTCTTTTTTTTATGTCTCTTTTAGTTTAAATAAATACTTGACAATTTTGATTATATTATGAAAAAAATATGGGATATGTCCATCATCCCCACCATCACCATCACTTTTTTGAGATATAAGAGCTGAGCAGTTAACAGGCATGAATTTTTAAAAAAAGAGTGGTGTGAAATTGGTAAAACTCGTGCATATGCAACAGCAATAATAAATGCCACTTGGCATGTTTACCTTCCATGCACTCGCTCTGAAAATGCAAATGCTGTCAGCTGATGACAACATAATGTAAAATGATTGGCTGTATAATTAGAACCATGATGACAAATGGAATGGAGTGAAACTTGGCAAATTGCTAATGTTAGTGCATTAATGACATTTTTCATTCTTCCCAGGACATTTGCTCAAGTCCCTGTATTATTTAAAAAATGACAAATTTGCCAAATATGGCTAAAGGCCAGCACATTAACCAAAAGAGACAGCAGGAAAGAAACTTTGCTAACATTATATCAGTATAATTGACCTTAAAATTAATTTATCTATCAGAGACAACCAATTATTATTATTTTTTTTAAAAAAAAACTTTGCAGAGTTAATTTTAATGGATTCTTAATGAGAGAAGGAAAGTATAAAGTATGCTAATTTTGCATTTATTTTTAATTTACTTTAATAAGTGCATAAATACTGTATAGAGGCTTTCTTGCAAGAGTATTATAAATCCACAAATATAAGTGCATAAAGTCAATTTTTTTTGTAAGATGTTTTTTGTAAGTCCCTTAAAATACCATTGTTTTTCTTTGAGAAGTATATGACTCAATGTTACAGACTTTTAGCCCTATTAATGGTTACTTGCAACTGATATTTATGATTTTGCCATTAAATAAATCCAAATGGGAACTTATTATTAGTTGATATGATTTCAGTTAAATATACCTCAACTCTATTGTACTCATCTCATTAACTTATAAGGAACTGCCATATTTTTTTTCAGTTGTGAGGCCTAGAAACTTGCTTATAGATTTGGTAGAAAAAAAAAATCCTTAAAAAATCCTTAAATCCTTAAAAAACTGATGGATTATTTCATCAATGGATGGAGACCAAATTTCTGTCTCTACGTTCCTTAGTATTCTGTGCCTGCTTTTAGTTTCCTGTAGGTGTTTTATGCTAAAAATAGTGCAATAGTTCACACAAGCAGGTCATGCTTTTGCAAAATTATGAAACCAGGTTGCCCATTAATGCTGGCAAAATCTTCAAGAGGATAATTTGTTTTGATTAGGGTTCAAAAGTGACACAACCTCATGAACTTACTTTGCCACATAACATAGCTCCTAAGAATGAAGGGAAGGGGTCATGTTCCTTGCATCATTCTGCTTTGCAATCTTTTCTCAGTCTCCTCTAGCATTTGTCAAATGCAATTGTGCAACCTCTTCCAGTTTCTCCATATGCAGAGAACACTAAGAAGTTGCTGGGAGGCAATCCTCTGGCACTTGGCACAGCTGGAAGATATGCTGGCTTTTGCAAGAGCAGGAGATGTTCAGAGGGAGCTGGGAGACATTGGTCTCCTCTGCAGCCTTATTTTAGAATCCTCCATCACTGCACCTGTGTAAAAATGTCTTCTAGTTTTTGCAAATGGAGGAAGTAATTTTTCAAAAAGGGTTGAGAGAAAATGATTGGCGCAAGGACAGAAGCCCGAAAAGTGAGTTAGATCTGTATATGCACTTTTTTTTTTACTGTAGAATCATCATAGCAATATATGAATATGCCATAATCTCCATAATATGAGATTTTTAAATTCTGATTATTTTAAAATTTGCAGCAGGTTAATGATTTTGTTAAATTGCTACTAAAACTTGAGCCAAACATATTTCTCATCCATCTCCAATGACCATTTTCAGTAGGCACAGCATTCTGACATATTGGCATCTCAGAAGGCCTTAAGGTTAACTTAATGTTAACTGAGTCTGGATTTTGTTTTGTTTTGCTTTGCTTTGGTTGAGGAGTTGACTTTGAGATTAATATTACACTGGAGCTCCCTAATTAATTCACTCTACTCTCATCCAAACAACAACAAACACTCCTTCTTAGATTTCTCTTTAAGAATCATAAACTGTGCATTTGTTTAATCGTTGCTATTGTTGGAGTTGGAAGCTGGAAGTTCTTACCGATATGGTATAATTTAAACTAGCCATAAAATTGTTCATGGACATCAAGCCATGTCCAGCTTTTATAGGTGTTATTTGTACACAAGGACAGAAGCTCAAAAAGTTTGTACTCTAAAACCCTGTGTTGTTGCTGGACTCAGTATAATATAAATGCCAAACAAATCCAACATATCTGAAGCCTGCTCATCATACCTTCTCCAGAGGCATTGCTTGAATGTATCCTATAAATACAGAAGGCCACAGGGTCAATCTCTGACAGGTGATGTCTACCTAGTTAAACCAGATAATTATGAATTATATAGGGCAGGGCTGTCAAACTCACGGCCCATGGGCCAGATGGGTCATGCGCTGGCCACACCCATGCCCAGTTTAGCGAAGGGGGAAAAAGTCCCGATACATCATCTGACACTGACGTGATGACACAAGCTTGACACCCCTGACGTAGGGCAACAGATTACCATCCTAAAAGGTAGGTTCTTAGGTACTGATTATTTGGGAAATAATTTGCTGTTGTATTTAAAGGATTTCCATTTGCAGGATATAGGAAAGAAATCATTCATGGATATCATGCCATCTCCAGCTTTTATAGGTGTTATTTGTACACAGGGACAGAAGCCTGAAAAGTGACCTTACTGAACAAAAGCAGCTTGGCGGCCTCTTATTCGTGTTACAAATTCAGCACACAGCAGATGTTAGATTTTTACTAATGTTAGATGGGAAATCCCTGTAATCCCATCTTGACTTAATCAAAGAGCCAGGGTGCTGCTTGAAATAAATCAGTAGATTTTTTTGTCTAGAGGAAAATGATTTTGAACAGTTAGATTGTACCATCTGCCTGGAAAGCTCTTATATTTATGTAAGCCCTGTAGGATCTAACAAGTCAGGCTTATTCTATAGAGTAAGTGATCTATATCTCTTGAAATCTAAAAAAAAAATACTAATATTTTCAGCTTGGTGTTATAACATTGAGTTGTTGAGTGCTGTTCTCTGATTTCACTGGCATAGGTAATCTACTGAATTTTATAACTGTGTAAACCAGTTTTGTGAAGCAGCAGCACAACTTCTTACTCCCATTATGCCATTTATATCCTGATCAATGTAAGTAAGCATGACCTTAATATGGAGCTAATCAGTGGTGAGTTGCTCCTGGTTCGCACCGGTTCGCAAGAACCGGTAGTAAAAATTTGTAGTAGTTCAGAGAACCGGTAATAACATTGTCTGGCCATGTCCCCGAACTAGTCCCCATCCCAGTTGCCACTCGCTTACCCCGCCTACCTTATCAGAGGCTTTTTAAAAAACTTTTAAAAGTATTTTTTCTACAACCTCTTTGTCCGAAGAGGTTGTAGGGAAAAAAAATGCCTTTAAAAGCCTCTGGCGATCCCAGCTGAGTTGCCTGATCATCAGAGGCTTCTAAAAACATTTTTTTCTGCAACCTCTTCAGCTGAAGAGGTTGTAGGGAAAAAAATGCCTGATCGTCAGAGACTTTTAAAAGCATTTTTTTCTGCAACCTCTTAAGGTTGTAGAAAAAATGCTTTTAAAAGTTAAAAAAAAAAGTTGACCATGCCCACCCTGTCACATTACCCCCCCCACCAAGCCATGCCCACAAAATAAGCCACGCCCACAGAACCAGTAGTAAAAAAATTTAGAACCCACCCCTGGAGCTAATGATGAATAGAACATCATGTATGAAAAATTTAATGTTATATACATGCTCAGATGCACCAATAGAATAAATGAGCATCCATCATTGACTGGGACAGGTATCCTGGCCATTCTGACACCACCAACCTTCAGTGGCTGCTTAAGGATGAACAGTCCATAACTACAGCACAGGTGGCCAGATTCTGCGCAACAGCACTGGGGATTCGTCGCAAATATGTGTCTTCTCCACCATAGCGATGTTATATAACAATTGTGGCTAACCCTTTGCACTGCTTAGTCATTTCCCTTTTAGCGTTGAACCCACAACGGGCCACACAGTTGCAACTATCGTATAGTCAGACCATGTATAATTGACACTGGATTTTATTATAGACTTTAGTTGTTATTTATTATTTTAAACTAGAATTCTTAAGTGTATATATACTGAGTGCTTTTATTTGTTCTGGTCTAAGACTGTAATAATAATTTGTACTTGTACTTGTCACTGACTGGGACAGGTAGTGGCTGCACTTCCTTTCACGGAGGACTCTACAGCCCTGATTGGCCTAATATTATTGAAATGACTTTCAATTTCGGAGGCCCATGGACACAAATAAATTGACTGACTAGATATGTTTGGCCTTGCTCTCTGTGTTTCATTACATTAAATAGGCGGAAATAACTCTGTTGGTCCTTGGGGAGTTCAATAGCTATAGGAAATACACTGAGAAAAGCTTCAGCACATAAATCTCCATTGTTGGAATGGCGGAATTCAAATATTGAAATAATATAATGAGAAAAATAATAAACTCGGATGATTTTTGAGAACTATATATTAGTTTCTCACCATAAAAAAGAATTTAAAAAATGTTTTCTGAAACCCAATGCTCTCATTTCTTATTAGAAAATCTCTTACTAAGATTCGGAATAATGAGTATAGAATTATGTCATATAATAATGTTTAATCTTTATATTATATTTCCAAGTATTCAGAATGTTTTACGTATAGCCCAGTGTTGAAATAAATGGCAGATTTTCTCAATGCTTCTGTGTCAAAACTGGTATTTTAATCTTGATTGAAAATAAATATAATAATTCTTCTTGTGCCATATCCATCATCGGATGTTGGCGATCATGTTGGCAATCCTATTTTTATCAACAGCAGTACAAAAAAGTACTGCTGAGTTTTGTCCAAACCAGTTCCTTAGATTTTGAAGCCATGATGTTCTTCTTCTGCCTGGACTTTGTTTGCTTTTAATTTTTCCCTGGAGGATTAAGTGAAGTATGCCATATTTTTCCAGATGTCGCATCACATGTGCAAAATACTCTAACAACAACAACAATAATAATAATATAATTTAAATAAATAATAAATGAATGATTTTAGTATTCATTGGACTCCATTACGTTTCTATAGAAAAACACTGTCAAAAATAGCACTTCGTTAGAGGTGTACTACGGATAACGCTTCTTTAAACATATGTTTCTACAATCTCCTGTACTAACTGAGTTTTGGATAAAGTAGTGGATTATATAAATAGGATTGTGTAACAAAAACTAAAAAGTTTCAGAGGACAATATTCCTTTGAACGACATAATTAGTACATGGAGTTTGATAAATGCAGAACATAGATTTTTCATGCTTTTACAATGGCTAAAAGATTGATATTGCAGGATTGGAAAGATAAATGTAACACTCTGTTTATTCAATGGAATGAAGACCTGATAGTACTTTCCATCTACAAATGGACTGCATGGATAAGTATAATGAAATATGGAACACATACAAAATATAATAGGTTAAAAAAAAGATAATCCTATAAATGTATTGGAAATATAAATGCATATAAGTATTTGGATCATATTTGTATTAGACAATTATGTGTAGAATTGTAACTGTTGTTATATTCACACATTGACATATTCTTTCATGTTTTTTCTTTGTTGTATTTCTTTCACTTTTTTGTTAAAGCATTTTTAATTTTTTTTATTATTCTTCTCTGGCAATTAATGTTTCTTCAATACTATTTTTTTGATGCTTTGCTCCTTGTTCTATCAACAAGCAATAAAATGTTTTTTTTAAAAAAAAACCTCAAAAATTATTTTAATTTGAGGTTAAACAGTGAGCTGGCCATCTATGTAAATAATATCAAGCTATTCAAACTGATAAAAATCAAAGTTGATTGGGAACACTCCAGGCAGATATTCTTATACTAGGTGTTGTGCTAATTGTTAATTGTCAAGAATGTTTTTGCAAATTCTGAACTAATATTGCTCTTCAAACTGCATAAACCACAATAAGCCCAAAAATATTGCATACAGTGCCTATCTAATAGAGGGGTGAAATGCTACCGGTTCAGACCAGTTCAGCCGAATTGGTAGTGATGGCTGCGGGTGGTTCAGAGAACCGATAGCGATGGTGGCGCAAGGCTCCTCCCACCCGCGCCGGTTGTCATTACTTCTGGGTTTTAACCAGGAAGTAACCTGTTTTTTACCCTCTGCACATTCACAGAAGGGTTTGCGTATGCGCAGAGGCTCTGCGTGCACACATGATGTGTGCGTGCACTTCCAAACCAGTAGGGAAGGTAAGTAGATTTCACCCCTGATCTAATATATTTTAATTTGAAAGATTAGGGTCAAAATACTATGCATTTCAGAAAAGAAAATTCCCATCTTTAGTTCTACACTATCAAGTAAATGGAAATTGATATAAATATAACTGGTATAAATATAACTAAATTCTATGTACCAATAACTTTGTGGTAGTTGGAAGTTTGAGGACTTAGGCTGTTTTAGTCACTAAATATTAATATTTATTCATAATTAATAAAATATTAAGTTTATTAAAATATTTAATAAAATTAAATATTAAATAAGAAGATAAAAGTCCTTAAAGTTTTATTAAGGAAAAGCTTTAGAGACAGTTTCTCATCTAGAAGAATGCCTAAATTGCACAGCAATTTCTGGCAGCTGTTCATTGTGACAAGTAAAAGTAATAGGATGAAGAAAAAAAAGAAAGGTTATTGGAATGAAAGACAATAACCTTGGCTTTGTTCCAATTTATCTTATGTTGGTAGCAATGTATCCATTGGGAAATCTCACTAATTTGGAGAAGGAAAACCATCATCCAAAACTGGTACTGAAAAATACATGTAGATATCATTAACATCCATATGATAGTTGAACTATAAAAAAGAACAAAGAGAAAAATGATGGCAACAAAATCAACAAAGTGAACAAAGTGAACTGAGGAACACCAGAGATAAAAGGGAGGTCTTCAGCAGAAACAAATAAACAACAACAACAACAAACCTGCTATACAACTGAAACAAAGAAAAAGTCATATTGTCAAACAACTAAAAAAGCAAAAAAACATAAAAAAAAAGACATGAAAACTAGCGTGACAAGAACAAGGAAGTTTTTTTTAAAAAATAAATAAAGTGAAGATAGATATGTATCAAAAAGCTGGGAAAAATATCTGCCACAGGAGAACTACTAGCTAACCTAGGTAAAAACAACAAACAAGTAAAGAAAGAAAATGATCTGAAGCACATCTAGGCTATGAAACTTCCGAAAATATTTTGGCCACTACTGCTTCAGCAACTGAGAAAATTTCCAACTAGGTAAATAATAATTTGGAGTATGAGAAAAGGTTCATAAACCCTACATAGGGGTAGAAGCCTGAAATTCAGTTTTAGACAAAAATATACATTCCAAACTTCTCAGATATAAGTCAAGTAGAACTTTCAGAAGCAACTACCAGCAGAGATTTAAATAAAAGAGACTAGAATGTAACAAAAGTTGGAGAAATTTGCTTGAATGAAATTAAACTTTGATCATTACATTGCTTGGATTGTACTAACAATGCAATGAAATTAGGAAGAGGGTTATGAAAAGAATTTGTACTATCGGCAGATTGGATCTTTCTATGGTTTTTTTGTTCCAGTCTGCAAATGTCTTCAATGTTCTGTAAGCCCAGAAAAAGCTATGGATGGGGGGATTCCTTTTTAAGATTAATTTTTCAAAGCCCGGAGGAAAAATATCAAGGACAGCTCAGTTGACATAATTAAAGGATTTTTCTTAATGCTACAGGAGTTTAAAATTCTGATGTAGTCAATCCTGAGGGTGGGGGGGGACTAATACAGGAAAAAAATAGACTAATAGCCAAAGAATGGATCAATTTTTGTTTTTTTAAAAAAATGATGAGTTGGAGCCCAGAAAGGGCACATCTTGAAAAGGGAAGAAAAAGAAGTCAGATCGTATTGTGTCAATTTCTAGCCAAATTAAATTAAGGATATTACAATGAGACTGAAGGGGAGAAAAAACCTCTAACCAATGTTAGGTCTAAAGTAGTTAGCCATGAAATTTACTTAAGTTAGAGGAAATTTCAGCAGTGTCAAAATTCTTAAGCAGTAATTAGAAAACATCTAATTCTAAGAAAGAAAAGAGTGACAAGTTCCTCAACATATTGAGTTTTAAAGCCAAGTGCTTGATTTATAATTGCTATTGAGCAATGAAGTGAAAATTTAATTTCAGCAACAAATGATTCAAAGGAACCACCAATATCTGATGAAGATTTAGATGGGTAAGGAAGACCAGCAAATCAGCTCTGTAATTTGAGAATCCGGAGCCTGCACTAATTGATATTTCCCTTGGGAAAGGTTTACCACCATATAATCAGATTTTTAATTGTCATTTCTGGCAGCAAATAAAATAGATTGAACAATCTAAAGAATCAAATAAAAATTGAGGCTTCATAGTTTCACAACAACAAAGCTACTGTGTCAGGTCAAAACAAGTTGCAACTGATATTAAAGCAATCAATTCTATAATATTTTCAAGACACACTGTAATAATCATGAACCACCTATGGCAGAACCAGTTCTCCAACTATAATTTTGACTTAGTCATAATCAAAATGACCAAGGCCATAAATTTTAAAAGAACATGTTACACCTAACTAATTCAAATACTTCTGATTAATCAAGAGCTTAGCAAGTAGTATATATTATGTGATATAGAATATGACATACAAAGTAATAATTAAAATAACTTATAATTTAAAACATAAAACAAGCTGACTATTGCGATCAAGTAAAATAATTGATCAATTAATCAATGTTATAATGATATAGAATGTAGCACTGCAACCAACTTACTAACAAGCTTCAGAATAAGAATGGTGCTCTTGATTAAATGCACTAAATAGGCCTTATTGTAAATCCAATCCACCTCGCTTTAGCTATTCACTGTATGGTTTCTGAATGATTCAAGTGTAACTCACTTGAATCATTGCTCTCTAACTTGTTTGTAGTTGTGGGCGTCTGAGATCCATCCAGAATGATGTTTCTCAATGAGATAAAATAAGAGGGATTTTTTTTTTTAGGGATTTTCCTTAATTAGACAACATTTTAGGCCTTGACATCTTTCAGATGCATTGTAAGGTGTAAGTAGTCAGCCTGTAGGATTCAAGGATAAATCAAAGACAAAAGCAGGAAGTTCTGTGGGAAGGAAATCAAGTCTTTCCACCATTTGATTTTACTCTGCCCATCCTTTATCAGGGAAAACGGTGAAACATTACAAGAAGGACAATGGGGTGAGATCTTGCAATGAGCTCAACACAAAGATTAACCTGTGGTAACAGGAGCCAGCCATTCAGGAGAACATTCCTTCCAGTATGCTAGATATCTTCTTAATTAAACAGCAAAAGAGCCTTTGCTCAATGCTTCCATCTGCATTCTGCAATGCAGAAATTGCAACACAGCAGAGTGAGGGTCCTTGGTGCTCTCTGAGCTTGGTTGCTATTACCAAAACTAGGTAACATCCTCAGTGCTAGCACCACCCTAACCCCTCATTTCAACCCTGAGCTACAAACATTGTCCTTTATTGGTACAACACAGCAGGGTGCCTGATTCCAGAGTGTTCCTGTAGGAAAGCCGGCTAAGTGCACTTTGGGAATTTCTAAAAGGTGAACATACTTTTGTACAATTTTGAGGAACAAAAGCAAGGATTTCTTAAATAAGGGACTTGAGGGTGGTCTCATTTATGTTGTCTCTGACAGTTGATTGTATATTTTGCTCTCAGAATAAACTTCACCTCTATTTCAAGGAACTGTATATACTCTTTATTCCCAGCTCATGGTGATTTTTCTTTCTAATAGTACGATGGAATATTTTTGCAGATAAGCTTTTAAAATGGGATAGCTATAAATCTAACTGTATAAATCATATGCTAATATACTTGCCTGAACAAACTACTTAGTCTTTTGCAAAGCAGGATGAAATTAATTTGTATATAGCTGCATGCATTTTTTCCTGCTTATTAAGAAATATCCAGTTTTCTCTATTGATTGGAACCAATATTATATTATTTTTTTCATGTTCCCAATTTCAGGTTTTATGAAATTGTTAAGTAATTTATTTTATAAACTTGCTTTGGTTGACTGGTAAGCTCTTATATTATGATGCTTTTAATTGCATCGGGGATTGAAAAAAAATATCCTACAATGCATTTGAGAAGACTGAGTAAGATCGCAGAATGTAGGCATTCAAGTCCAACTCCGTATTCAGAGCAGGAACCCAAATGAAAGCATCCCCAACAAACTCCATAATGTCCACATTATGTTGGAAGATAAATGTAGCAAAGTAGAACTTGTCCCTCATTTAGTAACTGGTTCCATTCTTGAACTGTTCCTACATGCTTTTTTCAACATTCAACCAGAATCTGTTACTTTGTAATTTAAGACCATCATTCCCTATCTTGCACTTTTCATATTTTCATTGCCTTTTTTTGTTCCTGTACTATTTTATCTGAGTCTCTTTTAAAATGTAGAGCCCAAAATTGGACACAATACTTGAAATGGAGCCTGACCAATGCAGATTAAATCTCCTGGACATAAACTGTTTCAACTTCTCCCCATTTAGGGCATTGCTTGCCAAAACAACTAGACACAGACAGTTCCCTCCCCCCATGCCATCACTCTGCTGACCACCTGATTCCCACAGCATTAGTGGTAATTAAGATATTTATCCATGCAGTAGGCTGTATTGCTATTATCCTTCCCATCTTCTCATTTCTCCTCTTTTTTCATGTTCTCATTTTTCCTACTATCTTCTCCTATTGGTATCTTATGATTTATCACTTGTTGTTTTTATCTTATGATTAATGATTGTAACTATAATTTATGATGTATGACCTATCACTTTGTTGTTTGTATGTATACTGATAGCTTATACAATGGAGACAAATTCCTTGTGTGTCCAGTCACAGTTGAATTCTATTCTATTCTATTCTATTCTATTCTATTCTATTCTATTCTATTCTATTCTATTCTACTCTACTCTACTCTACTCTACTCTACTCTACTCTACTCTACTCACCTGGAATACTGCAACCAATTTTGGTCACCCTACTACAAAAAAGATGTTGAGATTTTGGAAAAAGTTCAGAGAAGAGCAACTAAGATGATCAAAGGCCTGGAGACTAAACCATATGAAGGATGGCTGCAGGTTTTGGGTCTAGCTAGTCTAATGAAAAGAAGAATTAGGGGTGACATGATAGCAGTATTTCAGTATTTGAGAGGTTGCACAAAGAAGAGGGGGTCAAATTATTCTCCAAAGCACCAGAGGGCAGGACAAGAAACAATGGATGGAAACTAATCAAGGAGAGAAGCAACCTGGAATTAAGAAGAAACTTCCTAACAGTGAGGACAATTAACCAGTGGAACAGCTTGCCTTCAGAATTCATGGGCGCTCCATCACTGGATGGAGAAGAGACTGGACAGTCTCTGGACAGTCTTTTTAAGAAAACACTGGACAGTCACTTGTCTGAGATGGTATAGGTTCTCCTGCTTGAGCAGGGGGCTGGACTAGAAGACCTCCAAGGTCCCTTCCAGTTCTATTCTGTTCTGTTCTAAAACCTAAAGTAGTTAATAGTATAATATCAATATACTATTATATTAGTATAATATTATACTGTACTAATATAATAGTATTAACAATAATACAAGACCACAGATTCTGGCTGAATGTTGGAAAAAGCTTTTAAGAACTGTTCAAGAATGGAACAAGTTACTAAATGAACTATTTAATACATAGAGGCAAAGAATATACTGAGGCATACTGCTGAGCTTGCTTCAGAAGAAATATTTTGTGAGGTACAAAGAGCAGTATCATCACATGGACACTTTGCTGAACTCCATTACTTCATCTGACTGCAGTGCTGGGGAAGGAGAGCACAGCTTAACACTTCACATCAGGAAAAGATTGATTTCAGCCCCTCATACTCCTTGGAATGGCATGGGAGGTATATGAAAGCTTGAGAAGGCCAGATAACTGACAAAGGCAAAATTTGCATATAAGGAGGGAACCAACCTAGAACAAAGGAGAAATTTTCTGTCTGTGAGAACAATTAGTGAAATGAATTGCCTCCAGTAGTTGTGAGTGCTCCAATGCTGGAGGTTTTTAAGAAGAGATTGGACAACCATTTGCCTGAAATGTTATAGGGATTCTTGCCTGAGCAGGGGATTGGATCTCCAAGGTCTTTTCCAACTCATTCATTCTGTTATTCTGTTAACCATGGGCCCAAATTGCAATGTGAATTCATAAGTACAGTTACTGTATATAGTAATAGGTTGCTTCCTGAGTTATTTCTGAAACCAGTCTAAGATTCAAACCAGTTTATAGAATTCAGGCTGTCCTGAGTTTAAAAATATGAAAAAGGAGATGTTATATTTCAAGCTTTGAGATTGTATTTTGTCAAAACAATCTATTGTCTCTCAGTTTGTTATCTTTATCTTGCTCCCTGTTTTCTTCCCTCATCTTCAAATCACTAGACAGCCAGATTTGTGCTGTACACAAATCTGATTCTGCTGTAGTTGAGGCGATGTAGAATAAATATTGCTTCTGAGAGCAACTAGTTTTCAAAGGCCTATGAGATGTGACAGTATTCTGTTTAGCAGATAAATTGCAGTGTAGCAGGAAGGATTCTACAATGAGTATTGATTTCTTTTGTACATAGAACTCATTTTGCCACAGCTTGTGAATTGCCTCCATGAGCTGACAATCCATTAAGGATCACTTTGTAATGTCTCTCCCTTCATTATTGCTTCTTTTACTGCTTTCTGCTTTACTGCTTTTTAAAATACATTGTCAAGGCAAATGAAAATAGGTAAGAAGGGAAAACTCTAACAGTGGCAAAACAATTTGGATCTGAGAAAATGAAGGCCTTGTTGAAGGGGAAGAGGAAGAAGAAGATAAAAGAAGAAGAAAATCAGCACTTTACTGTCTGAAATGTAATAATGCAATTAAGCATGATAATGTAATAATTAATATAAATTATAAATAATTAAATGCAATAATGCTGCCATATTTGCATTTTAATAATGGCAGAATTATGTACTTATTTATGACAATGTTAAATTATTTCTTAGAATAATTTAACATTGAAGCAGTTGTTTGGATTAAATTAGCTACCATACCATGGATTTCACCCACTTGTGCTCATAGTTTCTATCATTCATGATGAACTAATCCAAACATATGACATTTCTCTGCTTTACCAGTTCTTCTGTCTTCAGAGATAATTCAAAATTACAACTAAGAAAATTGCAAATTATGGTGTGCTTTACAAGTCCATTAATTCAACAAAGCTATATACACAAATTTGAAGTGGATCCTACATTAAATTTCATAAACTCTTGGAGAACTGGAACAAGGATATGTATTTGAAGGCTGAATGAAAAACAATGCCTTCAATGTTCCATAAGTTATCAACAGATAACATTATTGACACATAAGCTCTGGCATGTCCTGTAGAATCTGCTTTTTCGCTTCATTTGGCTTGGTGTTGAAGAGTTGAAGAGAGAAAAGGTTGAATTACAATTGGTTCTGAAATGAAAGCCTCCAGTGGATACTCATCAAGATGCTTTAGACAATGTACCATGGTTGAATTTTTGATTATCGAAGAGACTATCTAATTGAAATTCAATTAGAGTTGAGGTGGCACAGTGGTTAGCAGTACTGCAGGCTATTTCTGCTGGCTGCCAGCAGCCTGCAATTTGGCAGTTCAAATCTCACCAGGCTCAAGGTTGACTCAGCTTTCCATCCTTCCAAGGTCAGTAAAATGAGGACTCAGATTGTTGGGGGCAAAATGCTGACTCAGTAAACGCCTTAGAGAGGGCTGTAAAACACTGTAAAGCGGTATATAAGTCTAAGTGCTATTCCTATGGATATTGGTTGTCTATTGTGATAATTAGAGTTAGTGTGAATACTGTACATGCTGGGCCAACATTGTAAAGATAGTGAACATAGAACAGCTGATTTGTGTGTTCAAGAATGAAGTGAACAACCTTGACAGCAACCAATGACTTTCACATGAACTGTTTAAGAACAAAGCAGATTACTCAAAGGGAAATTGTTCTAAAATTGGACATTTCACATGAGCCCATGGTTCATATTATTTTTAATAGTAATTTTATTAAAAGTTGAGAAAGCAATTATGCTTGGAAGAGTTAGTGGAAACCAGGCCACCAAAGAACATGATGGCGGGACACCATGAAAGCTGACACCAGCCAGAGCATAGAACAACTCAAAGAAGCAATGCAAGATTGGAAGATGTGGACAGACCTGCTCCACAGAATTGCCAAGATTCAGCCACGACTGAATGGATGACATCAAGGTTACAACTAAATAGATGAAAACTAATACAAACAAAAAGTAAAAGAGTAAAAATATAGAAAGTACAGGAATGAAAAAAGAAAAATGGAAAAGAAAGGGAAAAAAAGAAAAATAGAAAAGAAAAATCAATTAAACAGTGATTTTCCCCTTCATCGCAAGTATCAACTATTATAGTAATGTATCAACTTTTCCTAAACTACAATTTCTTCTCTTAACTATAAACCTTCCAAGCCTTGTCATTCAATCCTGAAAGAACAATGGCAAATTACTAATGATGAACAATGGCAATAACCCTAACCCTAAAGTTACTCTGTCTTGTTAGGATTCACTTGCACAGTTTCTAGGCACTGGGAAAGCAGATGTGTTATTTACACGGGGCACAGATGATGTTATCCACCTGAAGTTTCTTGAACTTAGCTCCATTATCAACTCAGATTGCTACATTGCAGCACTACAAGAATCTTCAGTACAATTTAAGAAGAAATCATCGTTTTCTGAGAAGCTTTGATACACCCCTTTGTATTTGATAGAAGGTTACTTATTTTCTGCAAAACAATTGCAAATTATATCCAGAAATCAATGTTTGTCCAGATAGCCAAAATCATGTAAAGAATGTATACTTCAAAACAGTGGTGAAATTCAATTTTTTTTACTACCGGTTCTGTGGGCATGGCTTGGTGGGCATGGTGTGTCTTGGTGGGTGTGGTGTGGCTTGGTGGGTGTGGCAGGGGAAGGATACTGCAAAATCTCCATTCCCACCCCACTCTGGGGCTAGCCAGAGGTGGTATTTGCCGGTTCTCCAAACTACTCAAAATTTCCGCTACCGGTTCTCCAGAACCTGTCAGAACCTGCTGGATTTCACCCCTGCTTCAAAAGGAGATCACCATGGCTATCTGGAATATCAATGGAAAGTGATCCATTATTTCATTTTTCTGTCCTTGGTCCTAATGAGTAGTGTAACACAGTTTATTCTAGTGTATATAATGTACACATGTTCTCATTGCACATGTTCAAGGCCTCTTTGAAGAAATCAGATAATTGAAATTCAAAGAACAAAACATTGTAAGACAGTCTTTCTTAGGTTCATGTATGATAGGAATCCAAAGGTTGATTACTACTGGTTTGTACTAGATAACACAACTTGGAATTTATCAGGACAAGAGCTGATAAACATCTGAAGTTCAATAGATCTCCTTTCCTCACAAAAAAGGTGTTAGCACCAAACAGACAACAATATATGGCTCCAAGAATATATTAGGGTTGGAACATTGTAACTGTATAAGCTTAGTGTACTTACAATACAAAATAATGTTTACATTTTGGGTCTAGTTTCTAGGAAGATTTCATCATGTGTTTCCTTTAATACATTTAGTTATGAAATATGGTTTAATAATTGGATTCGTAGCACTGCAACCAATGGGATGTGAACATTTATTTTGCCCATTAGTGTTTAGGACATTATTAGAAGGGTAATAGCACAGTGCTTTATAAGCATTAGGAGGAAAAAAGAAGCCTGTAAATATATAATTACATTTAAATATTACATCTGTATAAAATCAAGTAAATGAAATTCAATTTTCAACTCTCTTAAATGAGTTATTTTCCTCCAAAGTAAATTAGTGTAATGATTGTTAGAGAGCTGAGCCTTCAGTCCAAGGAACGATGTATTTTCTCTTCCCCCTCCAAAAAACTCCTCCTTAGAGATGCAAGTGTTCCTCCTGAACACCATGATACAAGGCGTGAGTGGCTGCTATATGTCAAGATTGAATCAGCACCAATCAAGAAGAAACAAATGTATAAACCTCCCCATTTTATTTCAATAGTTCCATTTCTATTTCCATTTTCAATGCATATCTAGTTCCCAGTTCTAAAATACAGGGTACAAAGAATTTCTGGGGAACAAGAGCATAATCAAATCTTCTTCCATGATTTCTAAGGTCCACACCTTTGTAAAAGCAAGGCATGGTTTTGCTTTACTGTGCTGTACTGTGAATCAAACAGCACAGCACAGTTAATAATATATCAGTGGTGGGTTCGTCCTGGTTCGGCCCGGTTCTCCCGAGCCAGTAGCGGTGACAATATGATGTCACCAAACCGGTTCTCCCCACCCCCACCCCCACCCCCCACGCCCCCCACATTATTCTTACCTTTTATTTGGCCCCACCCCCAATCTATTGCTGCCTCCTGAGTCCCAGCTGATGGCTAGAAGGAAAAAAACCATTTAAACTCTTGCTGCGGGGCTTCAAAGGGCCGCCCTACAGCTGATCAGTGTTAAAAGAAAACAAATGAGTAGACCAGTGCCTACAAAAATACATGAGTAGATCAGTGCCTGCAAAAATACATGAGTAGATCAGTGCCTGCAAAAATAAATGGGTAGACCAGTGTTTGCAAAAAATAAATGGGTAGACCAGTACAGCTCTGCAAGCAGTTAAAAGCCTGGTAGACCAGTACCTCTGCTAAATCCTAAATAATTGTCACATGACCATCAAGACACACCCACACACCCAGAAAATAAGCCACGCCCACAGAACTGGTAGTAAAAAATTTTAGAACCCACCCCTGTAATATATAAAACAATTATATCGGAAAATGGGGATATGGGAAGATTCTGCACATTTCTTTGAATTTGATGGATCTGTCAAAAGGACATTCTTCAGGCATTATAACATAATATCCATTGTGCCTTGAATAATCTGCATACTTCAGTTCATTGTATATTAGGTAAGTAATAAGTTTGTTATTCCATATGTACCTTACTGAAACATGTTGTGGCTCAAATGTGGATAACCCATTATTTAGAGGAGATGTGTCCAGCCCACAGGCTGTATGTGGCCCTGGACAGCTAGTAATGCAGCCCACAAGATAATTAAAAAAAATAAATAAAAAATAAAGGAGGTTTGTTATTTTTCTGCATTAACTAGACTATATATTTTATATACAATCTAAGACAATTCCTCCTCACTTAATGTGACCCTGGCAAGCTAAAAAGATTGGACAATCATGATTTAGAGGCTGTAAGCTATTGTCAGTAGAATCCCTTTCTGTTAATTAATAGCAGAAAAAAGGGTTGCTGTAGATTTTTTCTTCCCTTCCTGTTCGGCTCTTTTCTGTCCATCTCAGTTTCATGAGATATATAAAGTTTGCCCTTCTCTTCTCTCTTCTACTATTTCATCATTTTTCCAGTCACCTTGGAAAGGAAATCATCATACTCATGTTTCTGCAAAACTCTTAACCACTGTGTTCCCCCCCCCCAAAAAAAGCATATTTATTAGAATCTGTTATGATCAGGACCACTACAGGTAGTCCTCGAGTTATGACCACAATTGAGCCCAAAACTTATGTTGCTAAGTGAAACTTTTCAACAGTGAGCTTTGCCCCATTTTACGATCTTTCTTGCCACAGTTAAGTGAATCACATAAATTAGTAACCTGGTGTTGACTTTGCTTGTCAGAAGGTCACAAAAAGGGGATCACATGACCGTGGGACACTGCAACTGTCATCAATATGAGTCAGTCGCCAAGTGTCTGAATTTTGATCATGTGGGATGCTACAACAGTTACAAGTGTGAAAAATGGTCATAAGTCACTTTTTTCAGTGCCATTGTAACTTTGAATGGTCACTAAATGAACTGTTGTAAGTTGAGGACTTACAAGTTGAGTCGTGTGGGGGTGGGTCTTCTGTGAAGTTTCCATGAACTGCTGGAGTTCCTAAGGAAGTACAAGGCTTCAGCCAAAACAGACAAGATCTAAAATGACATCAAAATAGAAGATTCTTTTCAAACCATAAGAGGAAAACATGTTACAATGTGCAACGAGAGGGAGATGGGAAAGGTGATGACATCCTTTTCAATCTTTTTTAAAACAATTGCTGTCCCATTCCAGTGGCAGGGAAATAAGGCAATGCCCATAACCCACACTCAATGGGTACAATTGTTCAAACACTCCTTGTTGTTGTTAGTTGTGAAGTCATGTCCGACCCATCATGACCCCATGGACAACCCCATGGACTCCCAGGCCTTCCTGTCCTTTACCATTCTCTGGAGTCCATTTAAGCTCATGCCCACTGGTTCAGTGACATCATCCAGCCAGCTCATTATTATTATTATTATTTGTTCAACTTGTATGCCGCCTTTCTCCGAAGACTCAAGGCGGCTTACAATGCATTTAAAAACCATATATAAAACATTAAAAATTAAAACATTAAAAACAATTAAAACCCATTCACACCATTCATGGCCGGATCTTGCCAGATCATAAGAGCGAGATTAATGGCCCCAGACCTACTGGAAAAGCCAGGTCTTCACTGCTTTTTGGAAGGCCAATAGGGTGGGGATGGTCCGGATCTCAGGAGGTAAGTGGTTCCAGAGAGCTGGGGCAGCCACAGAGAAGGCCCTCCCCCACAGGCCCGCTAGCTGGCACTGTTTAGCTGACGGGACCCGGAGGAGACCAACTCTGTGGGATCTTATCGGTCGCTGGGAGCTATGTAGTAGAAGGTGGTCTCAAAGATAACCTGGCCCTGACAGCTCATTCTCTGTCGTCCCCTTCTTCTTTTGTCCTCAATCTTTCCCAGCATTAGGCTCTTCTCCAGTGAGTCCTTCCTTCTCATTAGGTGGCCAAAGTATTTGAGTTTCATCTTCAGGATCTGACCTTCTAAGGAGCAGTCAGGGTTGATCTCCTCTAGGACTGATTTGTTTGTTCGCCTTGCAGTCCAAGGGACTCGCAGGTGTCTTCTCCAGCACTATAGTTCAAACACTCCTATGCCCTTCTAAATGGTATCATAGCCCAGCCCATATTTTGTTATCTTTTCCGTTAGAGCTTCATGGAAGACTTAGGTGAATGCTTTATGGAAATCAAGGTATACTATGCCAACCACGTTCTTTGTTCAACTAAACTGCCCATTATTTGAAAAAGGGGAAAAATGTATTAGGAAGATATAATCTTGATAATACATGCTGCGTTTTGCCAAGCAGTGCACTATTTTCTACTGCCAAAAAAAATAGCTGCTTAATAATGGGTTCCAGAGTTTTGCTTAGTAAGAGTTTGGCTGGGTCCAACTATTTATAACCTGAGCAATGAAAGGCTGTTTGTAAATTCCAGGCATTGTTTAAGGCAAAGTTTTAATTGCTCAAAATATTATTTCAGGTTCTAATGATTTTTTTAAAAAAAATTTGATTTATATGCCACCCTTCTCCGGAGACTCAGGGCGGCTTACAATGCGTTAAGCAATAGCCTTCATACTTTTGTATATTTATACAAAGTCAGCTTATTGCCCCCACAAACTGGGTCCTCAATTTACCTACCTTAGAAAGGATGGAAGGCTGAGTCAACCTTGAGCCTGGTGAGATTCGAACTTACAGTAATTGCCGACAGCTGGTGTTAATCACAATGCTATCAGTCTGCTGAGCCACCAGGCCCTTGATAAACTGCTTCAACAAATTGGCTATTTGATTAATCAAATTTAACATGCAAGATTACAGAACAGTAAACCTCTTAAACTCAGGACAAGAGATAACAGGATAGGAACATTAACATTATTGTTGTCTCTTCTCCAAGGCAACAAATTATAACAGTAGTATCAAAAATCATCTGTAATTAACTGTCTAGGTGGGTTTGTAGCCTAACCTAGAAGGGCAGGGGGAATGCTTTGAATGTGCAAAATCTAGAGTCCACTCAAAGGTTTCTTAAATTTAAACCTGATTTCAAACTTTCTGGGATGGGCTGGCCATACTTTAAATTCACATAAAACGTGAATAATTTTAAAAGAAGCCCCCAATATTGTTAATTTTATAGAAGTCGTGAATTTTTGCATATGTGCCTGTATGTTCGTATGCATTCTCAAGGTATCTCTAAGCTTTAGCACCATTCCTGTTATATGTCAAGTGTTCAACTTTGTTTCAGTTAATAAAATACAAATAGGATAGATAGATAAAGTAGAAGAGAATATCTGTAGCTCAGAGTCCACTGTGGAGCGCTTGGTGTTCTTTGAGTTTGGTTGTTTGCAGACCTTTCATTTCCTGACTAAGTAATACCATCAATACAAGTAAGTGTGGGGTTTGCTCCTGGTTTATGTACAGTAGCTTGCCCTGCCAGTTTTGGTGAAGGTGTAGGGTTTTTTTTCTTGGTAATTCCTTAATTAGGGTATTTTCTCCCTGATTGTTTGTCTGGTGTTAATCTCAGTTTACCTAAGTGCTTGCTGCTGGAACGGGTATGTGCTGGTTCTTTTTTTATTATTATTTCTTCTTAGCTTTTTTATTGTCTCTTTTGAATGATATTTAAATGTGGTTTATATCTGTCTGTGTCTGCTGATGGCTGATTTATCTGAATGCCAAGCTTCCAGGAATTCCCTAGTGTTTTTGGCTTTGGCTTGCTCTAAG
This sequence comes from Pantherophis guttatus, assembly GCF_059756535.1. NCBI lineage: Eukaryota > Metazoa > Chordata > Lepidosauria > Squamata > Colubridae > Pantherophis > Pantherophis guttatus. The sequence continues at coordinate 160,092,712 of NC_142063.1, forward strand.
ATGCTAACAGTTTCTCACTTGAAACTGGGATTGTGATATTAAGCATCACATAAGCATGTGTTGTGAGGTTAAGGAATTTTCATTGCAGAGTGCATCCAAAAACACCAACTAGCAATCAGAAAACACAATGAAAACTCTTTAATCTGGGAAACTAAAGTATACTGGACAATTAGATAAATGAAAAATGTATTTCAGATTCAGTTTTATAAACTAAAAACTGGCCATCAAACCATTCAAGATTTTTAAGTAAAAGGGAAAAAACATCATATCATTCTGGATTAAAAGGCAAGCTCTGTATATTCAGAAAAGTTAGCTATCAACATTTCTTTTACAAATTCTCTTTCCTAAATGTTTCTATGCCTTGTGGCAATGATTTCCAGTCCCTTTATTGCTCCCACGTACTGTTGTGTGGCAGGAATGGATTCTGAAAAGCTGAAGTAAATAGAAATGATTAAAGATTAAGTACCCATGAGTTGGAAAGCAATAAATAATTGCATTGGTAGTGGAAGTGACTTCCATGTAGGAATTTGATACTGTGCTCAGTGGCTTTCAGGCAGTTATGATTCCATGCTGCCAGCTTTCATCATACAGGTATTCCTCTACTTTTCTATTTATGACTGGTCGCTTAGTGGCCATTTGAAGTTACAAGTTTCCGAAAGCTATTTATGACTCAATTCTACAATTCTAACAGCTGCACACCCCCATAGTCACATGACCACATTTTGGTGCTAGGCAACCAGCTGATCTTTATGGTCAGTTGCAGTATTCCATTGTCATTTGACCACATTTACAATATTTTTTGCTGGTTCCTGAACTGTTGGTTCAGAACGGTTGGTTCCAGCAAACTTGGTTTCTGGCAAACAAAACATTCAGTTGTAAATCAAGGACAACCTATACTCAACCAATTAGGGAGGGACTTTAGAAGCTGCCTTAGTATTGAGTCCATTTAGTTCAAGGCTGTCTAAACTGATTTGACAGTGTTTGTCCAAGATTTCAACTTGAAATATTTCCTCGTCCAATCTCACAAATCTTCAGCATGGAAAATATGTTGTAGTCCATTGTGCCCTCTTGCTATTACAGTGATGCCTTGATGATCACCAGCTTTGAAACTCATTGAATTTGGTACTCAATGCTTTTTGATGCAAAACGTTTGTCCCAGTACTAATAGTTCGTTTGGTATTCAACATTCAAGATAGAACTTGTTGGTGTCGACTGCCTTGTGACTCACTATATATTATTCCTTATGGGAAACATTTGTTTGGTATTCATCATTTCTGGTACTTATTGAACCTTCTGGAACCAATTAATGGTGAGTACTGAGGTACTACCAGTGCAGTATTATTTGTTTACTTAGAGAAACCAAAATGAATCAGTTCTATGAATGCTGGAAAATCAGTTTGATTTTTACTTTCACACAAATTTACCCAATTCATATTTTTTGAACTTACAGACATGTTGAGATACAGTTGTACACTGACGTTTGCATTTTTCAAAAATTTGCAACAAAATTCACACAAAATTAGACATAAGAAAGTTCATAAACATGTATTTGTAGAGAATATTAAATTTAATATACATTAGGAAAAGTGCATATATAATGCACATAATTGAAGCTATGAATATAAATATTAAAATTTTCTTGCTAGAAATAATAACATATTCATGAATAGAGGCAGAAATTAAATGTAATGTACTTGAGGCTGGAAAGATGAAAAATTGTGTGAAATAGAACTTGACAGATTTGCTCATCATAATTCAGTGCATTCCTTTGCTGGTGTGGGGATAACTACTGAATTTCCATGACATCTCTCATTGTATCTTCTTCAGAGGATATTTCTATAAAAAGAAAAAAAGACATATTAATCAACCAACCACATGTGAGATATACTGTTACTATGTATTCCTACCATGTCTTAAATTACAGATTAAGTTTGATAAAAAATTTAAACCACATTCAGTTGCAATGGGAAATATGTCCCCCTTCCCCCCAGTTATCATTGGATTCTTACAACTAGCTCTTAGGTCTCTCTTCCTCTTAAATGCAAGACTTGATTTGAAATATATACATATTCAACCTTAGCTGTTCCATTAGGAGAAATTGTATGCATTAAATAAAATAAATTGAATCCAATTTGTAATGAATTGAAAACAGGACAAACAACTGCCACTGATTTGAGTGGGAATATCTGGTCAATAAAGGATTAATGAAGCATGTTTCAAAATAACTCTGGTTATCTGAGAAAACTTGAGGGCCACAGAATGGTATAGATGTTTGAATATAAATAGTTCACTGTTTATCAGATAGATAGAAATGATAAATAGAAATGACAATAACATTGCTTGTTTCTGTAATTTGATTAAGTAGTGCACTGAATCCTTACTATTTCCCTTAAGAAACTGTTGATTTGTTTAGATGACATGGGATTTGCCATTCAAGGAAACTAATGCCCATTTCTTGAAGCTGTCCCTCTTTGCAGCAGAAAGTAAAGAAATGCTAGGACTATTGCAAAACTGTTGCAAAAAAAGAAAAGAAAAAAGAATATAATTTACTATTAATCCAGTGGGAAACATTCCACAATATTGGCAAGTCAAGTGGGTGAAAGAAATCCTTGATGGTAGACCCCGAGTTCATGGCAAAAGGAAAAGCCATAAGTATATAGAGATTGTCATAAGGAAAAGGCATTGTAAGTAGTTGTGCTCATTGACTGACAAGAAACTGATTAGCTTATTGCAGTGGTGGGATTCAAGTAACTTAACAACTGGTTCTCTGCCCTAATAATTTCTTCCAACAACCAGTTTGCCAAACTGGTCAGAAAGTTAACAACCAGTTCTCCTGAAGTGGTGCAAGCTGGCTGAATCCCACCACTGGCTTGCTGTCATATCTTTAACAACAAACTGAATTGTGAAAATCAGAAGGTGAAGATTTTGTAGTGGGGATTGAGGAAGTACATCTGGTTTCTTATTCATGGTTTTGCACCAATATATTGAACAATGTGCAGCATATATTTTGCATTGATTGATGTCAACTCTGAATTGAACCTGGTTGAAGCCATCTTGTGCTGCTTTATAGTTGCCACAAACTATGTGGGGAGGATGAGGGGGAAATAACTAGACTGTCTCGTAGACAAAATAAGGAGCTTTCTTGTGGGAACCAAGGCCATCCCAACAGACGGCACTGGATGAGGCAGAAGCAGTCGAGGGAGTCCGCCAACTGCTTTGATTGGACAATGTGACCTGTGAGACCCGAGGAGGGAAACTTTTACTCTTTTAGTTACATGGTAACTGTGGGAAACTTTTAGAGTTGGTTTTCACTGGCTGTGCCAATATGTGTCCAATAAACATGTTCCCTGATGAACGTTCTTGTCTTGCAGTTCTGATTTCTTTGAATGTGTTACTCAGAATAGTGACAATTACATAATCTTATTCTGATACCACACTGCTTAGTGTCAGAGTAAATGATAGTCAAATCTTGAAATTAAGAAAAATGTAAGTAAGGCTATGGAGGCCAGTTAAAAATTGGCAACCTGAGTAGACAAGTGCCAACAGACTGCATGAATCCATGGAGTTTTCTTAGCAACATTTTCAGAAGTGGTTTGACATTACCTTCTTCCTAAGGCTGAGGGAAAATGGCTGCCCTCATGCCTAGAGTGGGACTAGAGCTGATGGTCTCCTAGTTTCTAGTCTAGTGCTAAAACCATGCCACCAGCTAGTTAGTAAGATATAAGCTGGATAGTAATGTAGATTGTTTCCGCTGCTCTCATAACTAATTTAGATAATTGCATTATGGATCATTTCACCAGCTGTGGTTCCAAGCTATTCCAGAAATTTTCATGTATAACAAAAAGAAAAAAAGAAATTAAGATTTTTCCAAAGACCTTTATGATAGCAGTGTGGGAGGGGAAAAGATTTTCAGTTTGTATGTCTAAAAACAAAGAAGCTGCTGAAATGTGGCATAAGAGATGTGCCTACTGTATCTTAGAAGTCTTCTAAACCTAACTGTGTAGAGCCTGCTTATAGTTACTGGAAAGCCATGAATGACAGACTTTCTCTCCATCATTATGGCTTGAAAACATGAGGGCTTGATAGTCAAAACAGCTACTGGCCCAGAGCCTGAGTAAAATTAGGTATGTGCCATCTGGCTGGGAAAATTCCCAGGTGGAACTCACTACTAGTCTATATACAATCCAGACTGATCCTTATTGTGTGTGCTCAGAATTCAGGCTTCAGTTTAATGTAGTAGGAATTTCAACCTTATTACTTCAGATGGAAGATAAATGAGTTATACGTGACAATATTCCATTTTCTGTATGTAACACACTTGGACAAGACTAAACCTTTCCTATTGATTGTGGTTTGATTATAACACAGAGAAGAATAATGGGAAGAAACTCAAATCTCCAGAACAAGGGAATGGATACAAATAGGATAGAAAATTAGGCACAACTTTATTTTAACAAAGAAGAGAGATACTGTTACCATTGCAAGATAGTCAGACAAGAAACCCAACCAGGAGTATTGATTCTTTATTCTAAGAGTATATTAATAAAATCTTGCAAGTCTAAAAGTACCCTTCCTGTCCCTGATTTTTACACTCCCGAAAACTAGAAACCACCAAGTTCTTCTGACCACCTCTTTTCCTTCAGACTCAGATTTCATTGAACAGACTGTTTTGTAGGCTGTTGCTCAGGGGTCAGAACCCCATGGCTCTGGAGCCGCATGTGGTTCTTTCATCTTCCTGTTGCAGCTCCCTGACGCCGGCCGGCACCACAATTTTGAGAGGACCTTCTGGTTGGTGAAGGAAAGCATGGTGCACCAGGAGGAGACTCTATGGCAAGGGGCCCTATCAACTACACAATTGATAGGGCTTTCAGTTAGGACAGGTAGAGGCAAAAGGATGCCGCGCTAGGAAGAGACTCTATGGTGGGGAAACCGGACTTCTGGTCAACTCCAGAATTGAACGGGGGCTTCCGATTAGGACCTTTGTGGCTCCCGGTGTTTTCTTTTCTGTGGGAAACAGGTCCAAATGGCTCTTTGAGTGTTTAAAGACCCCTGGTTTAGCTCTTCCTCCTCTTTCCCACAGTCATCCCTATTATCCAGGTATTCATACCTAACACCTGGTGAAACCGAGTCCTGTTGAAGTAATATTTCCTCACATCTCCACTGTGGGATAGTAATGGACACCCTTCTCTCACCTTCATTCTAACAGGAAAAAAAATGAAGGTTTACTCTTCTCTTGGCTTCATTCCATAGAGTAACAGTATGTGGGTGATGCCAGCATTCCTTAAACTGACAGGTCACTGCATAGCCTGGAAGGACAACAATTATCAAGTGAGAAATGAAATGGCTCTTGGCTGATATTGTTATGGCATGTATAATGAACATCCATAAGGTACAGCATCAAAATGACATGGTTCACTGCATGTTGGCACTGCTCTAGTTTCCATGCACATATTCCCAAAATAAGCATCATGAATTCATGTATTGTATTTTGCCTTCTGAAGGATCTCACTAAACATTTATAAAATGTCAGCATATATTACTGTAATTCTTTCTTTGTTAGCATAATATTTAAAAAACCACTATAAAGTCATCTTCCTGAGCATAAAATACTTGCACTCTTTTTTTTCTTGTCAGCAATCCTTAGGATAAAACAGTGGATTAATTAACACACAGGAGAGCTAATTGAATCCTTTTTATAAACTTATTTAATAGCATCTAATACAGAGAGCAATTTTCTTTCCAACAGGGGAAATGCAAATACAGAGATGTGAGACACACAGAAGACACATAATATATTCACCTTATAACACAGCATGAGAAAAAGAATGAAAGATTCATTTTATTCACATATTAGTGCCTGAGCATAAATTCTTTTTCTTGGTATAAATGTATAACATGAATTCCCTTCCTCCCATTCCTTAGTTTCCCATGAGATATATTATATGCTTGAAAATCACAGAGTTGATTTAGAGAGTGGCTTTTCAACCTAGCTTTCTTAAATAGTTTTACTTATTTACAAAAAAATTATATGCCCCTACTCAAATGAATCTTGATGACTTACAATACAAATTAAAATATAAATTAAAACAATAAAATACCTAAGTATAGTTCACTGCTGTAGAGAGTAAAGCAAATGACTTTGATAGAAATATGTAAGAACTTTGCCTTGGCAAATAAGGTTAAAACATTCTTTAAGTCCTGTAAAGCAAGATAATATTCAGCAGCAGCTCAGGCAAACACCTCCCTCATTTACTCAGAAGTAAGAAGAAGGGGAGATTAAGCACATCAGGCTTGCAAAATTCTGTTATTGTATCCTAATTCAGTCTTCCTGTAGAGTTGAATTTTTGGTACTACCTAATAGAGCTGACAAACTGCCCTCTAATTAAATCCTTAAATGGAATACTCTCTGTATTTACAAGTTTTCTAATGCTAAAAGGATGAGAGCTGATCTGATCATGTAATTCATAATTGTTATGTATTGTATATAGTTGTCAGTTGAAGTTCTCAATCTGGTCTTCTGTTGAAGTGGGAAAATACTCTCTCCTGGTTGGTTGTGGGCTGATCAGCTTCCCTATAAAAGGAGCTGTGTCAGCCAGGGAGCAACAGTTGCCTCAAAGGCAGTATTGAACAAAGAGCTGTTAGAAATCACTCTGGTCTCACCTCCATTCTTCACTCAAAACATAACAATAATGTTCCAGAGAGGCCTACAGCTGAGATTGTTGTTTTCGGATCCCCAATCCCTCATGATTTCTTGCAGGATAGGCATTCAAAGAATCTGTTCTGTGTTAGAACATGTAGGATAGGTAGATCCGCTCGGAGTAGATGGTCCTGAAAATAGCAACTGCCTAAGCCACATGTTGGAGGCAAGAAGAAAAAAAATGCCATAAGAATAAGAAAGTATTGCTTATTTTTGGGGAAGAACATAACAACAGCACACAATACTTTTTTTTTGGCAGTTAAAAAATAAGAAACCCAATATTTTGCAATATTTTGTTATGAAACCGAATTGTGAATAGAAGCTATTATAACTTAGATAAGGATGTAAGTTAAGATTTATTTTATTTATTTATTTTATTGTTAAATTTGTATACCGCCCTTCTCCCTGAGGACTCAGGGCGGTGAACAGCCAAGTAAAAAACATAAACTACAAACATTAAAATACAATTAAAATATATATATAAATTTGGCCCCATGATTAAAAACAATAACAAACAATTAAAAACATTTTTAAAAATGTTAGGCTAGCCCGGCTTGCTGGAAAAAGGTTTTAAGGGCACGGCGGAAGGCACCGAGGTCTTGGATGCTCCTTATCTCTGGGGGCAGCTGATTCCAGAGGGTAGGTGCCCCCACAGAGAAGGCCCTCCCCCTGGGGGTCACCAGCCTACATTGTTTGGCTGATGGCACCCCGAGGAGGCCCTCTCTGTGGAAGCGCACAGGTCGATGGGAGGCCGTCGGTAGCAGCAGGCAGTCTCGAAGATAACTAGGTCCTATGCCATGGAGCGCTTTAAAGGTGATAACCAACACCTTGAAGCGCACCCGGAAGACCACTGGGAGCCAGTGCAGCTCACGCAGGAGAGGTGTTGTATGGGAGCGCCATGTTGCTCCCGTGACTACCCGTGCAGCTGCATTCTGGACCAGTTGGAGCCTCCGGGTGCTCTTCAAGGGGAGCCCCATGTAGAGAGTGTTGCAGTAGTCCAGGCGAGAGGTGACGAGGGCATGAATGACTGTGCACAGGGAATCCCGATCAAGAAAGGGCCGCAACTGGCGAATCAGGCGAACCTGACAGAAGGTCCCCCTGGCTACAGCCGTCAGATGTTCCTCCAAGGACAGCTGTGTATCCAGGAGGACTCCCAGATTGCGTGCCCTCTCCGCAGGGGCCAAAGACTCGCCCCCGATAGTCAGTGATGGGGTCAACTGACTATATCGGGATGCCGGGAACCACAGCCACTCAGTCTTGGAAGGGTTGACCTTGAGCCTGTTCCTCCCCATCCAGATCTGCACAGCCTCCAGGCACTGGGACATCACTTCAAGGGCATCGTTGGGGTGGCCTGGGGTGGAGATGTACAGCTGGGTGTCATCAGCGTACTGATGGTACTTCACCCCAAAGCCACGGATGATCTCGCCCAGCAGCTTCACATAAATGTTGAACAGAAGGGGCGAGAGGACCGACCCCTGAGGCACTCCACATATAAGAGGCCTCGAGGTCGACCTCTGCCCCCCTGCCAACACGAACTGCGACCGGTCTGAGAGAAAGGAGGAGAACCACCGTAACATGGTGCCCCCCATCCCCAACTCTTTCAACCGGTGCAGCATGATACCATGGTCGATGGTATCAAAAGCCGCTGAGAGTTCTAACAGGGCCAGAACAGAGCAACCCCTGTCCCGAGCCCTCCAGAGATCATCTACCAACGCGACCAATTCTGTTTCCGTGCTGTGCCCGGGCCTGAAACCCGACTGGAATGGATCTAGATAAAATGTTTCCTCCAGGTACTGCGGAAACTGTCATGCGACCACACTCTCAACAACCTTCACCACAAAGCGAAGATAGAGATAGATAGAAGTAGAATTTGTGTATGGAAGTTAATTAGGATAGAGATACCGATGTAGAAAAGCTGTTACTAGTGTTTAAGTTTTGATATGTTTGTTTTTGTTGTTTCTATTTTTTGAACTGTGTATTTTACTGTTTGAAAATTCAATAAATATTATTATTATTTTTTTAAAAAAGTAAGAAACCCAAACATTGTGGTCTCTTACTGTATCCATAAGAGATTGTTGTTTATCTTCCAACTTGATCAAAGGCATTCAGATGGAACAGTTCCAAATAGAAGAAAAAAAACACATATATACAGCTGAGGATTGAACAGTGGAGTTCTAAGTGCTCTCTGAGATTGGTTGTTTGCTTGCAGATGTTTCATTACCCAATTAGGTAACATCATTAGTGCATCACCGCACTGATTACCCTAGTTGGGTAATGAAATGTCTGCAAGCAAACAACCCAGCTCAGAGAGCACCAAAGACTCCACATAGAACAGTAAACCCTAAAAAATAGCATGGTCTCTTGGCATATGGAAAAGTTGGAGAATAATGCTAAGGAAAAAAAAAACTTTCTTCTCCTAATACCATTCTTCTGATGCAAAAATATCTATCACCCAGTGATGGTATTCAGCCGGTTCAGACCGATTTGGGTGAACCGGTAGTGGCGACTTGTGGGTGGGCCAGCCCACCCGCCCTGGCGCTATGCCATCCTACTTAGCCACATTTTCTAAGCCGTGTGCATGCGTGCAAGTCACGCGGGCGAGCAAAGTGCATGCATGGAAGGCCATGCACATGCTCAGAAAGCGCACACACACATTTTTGGTGCACGGTGAACCGATGGTAAAATTACGTGAAACCCACCTCTGTCTATCACCATTCAAATACCAGTAATGGAGGGCAACTGCTGTATAATCAGAAGTTATATAATTCACTAGTCCTCACTCAAATACCTCCAAATATTGTGGTAGGAAGAGGGAGACTTCCATGTTGTGTATGATCTTGATGTCAACCATCCTTGTGAGACTGCTCAACAAAATATTTGCTCTCCTTATGCAGTGTCTCAATGACATATTCTATAGTATACACTATAGAATATGTAAATATTGATAAAATTTAATAGTTCCAAATTAACTCTGTGAAACATAGCGGTTGCCTCTGACTCAGCTAGATAGTTTCAGACAAAAGTTAATGAACCCTGAGTTTTGCTGACTTCACTCAACTCCTTAACCATATTTTTCCTGTCACCAAAGACTCTGCAAGATTGCAAAACCAAAGATTGCAATTACCAAATTTGATAACAAGTTTCTAAATTTTAGCAGTGTGACCCTTATGGCTGAGGAAGCATGATCATAAAAAAATAAATAAAAGGAAGTATTAAACCTGTAGTAGGCTTAATGAACTTACTTTGCTTCTTGGAAAAATCCAACCGCCATTTAAAAAAAACTGGGTAAAATAATATTTGTTTCTGTCTGGAGTCATCACTGCCATATCTCCTGTAAACCTTGGAGAACATTTTCTTTCTTAAATGAATGAAAAAAATATAGTTTCTCGGCATTGTTTATTCCTATTCTAACAAGTTGGGAGGAAGAGTTGTGAACTTTTAAGAGTAGAATATTTACTTACTTAGCTATATTGTGGTCATTAACCAACACAAGAGAATTGGAATGCAAATATTCAGAATATCCACAAGTAAAGTGACCATGTCATGATAGTCAAGAAAAGTATATACAGAAATATTTTTTTGGCTAAAAACAATATTAAATCAGAATATGTAAAAGTTTGTTAAGGCCACATATATGCAACAATAACAAAGTTAGCAATCTGGGTAATATAAAATTGGAATGATGATATAAAATACAAATACTATCATCTATCTATCTATCTATCTATCTATCTATCTATCTATCTATCTATCTATCTACACACACACACATATTCTCTCTCTCTCTCTCTCTCTCTCTCTCACACACACACACACACACACAAACTCACACACTCATACATAAAATAATATTATTCAAAGGGGATTTAAGAATTATAACCTTCTCTTACATTCTGAGAAAATAGCAGACATAGCATGTTTATCACAAAGCCAATGATCAGTGCTAAGCCTGAGTCATTTAAGATTATCCATAATCAGGCATGTTCAATTGTGTTTAATTATTCTTTTCCCAATTTTGCATGTCATGATGCAGAACCTGGCAACCTTGTGTGTTATTGTATGTTATTTCAGGGTTGATGTCAGAAAGCAGAAATTGCTTATTCTGTTGATTGTTGCATCCTGTTTTGCTAGACAGGAGTGGAGTAATTAAACTATTTAGAGGTTCTGTGTAAAACCGGCAAGATAGAAGAACATGTTCAATTGTTTCTATCTTTTAGACCAGAATACAATTGCTAAATTCCAGATTAGACATAGTAACTATCCTGGGTAGGGTATTGCAGAACGATTCATACTGTATTTCTTTAATATGCTAGTGGCATTTCAAATATTCAAATCTGTATGAACTTCATGCATTCATGTAATACACAGCAATATATAGAAAAATAGTTTATCAAGAAAGACTTTGTTCTAGAATTCTCTTCCCTGGAGGCATGTTGTGACATTTTAGCTCATTCAAACTTCTATTATTTATATATTTGAAATTGTACCACTAAGGAACAGGAGCCTGCTTCCAGGCTACCTATCTTTTGTTAATAGTTCTTATTTATTAGTACAGCAGCTTATAATTCGTTTACATTTCCAGAGTTTTTCATTGTTTTTCACACTTTTCATTGGGCGTTGAAGACCAGTACAAATTATCCAAGAATCCATTTCTTCTTGGTTTCCATAGGATGTGATTAATGTGTTTTGTGCTTTTGAGAGGATGTAAAATATAAATAACTGGGGAAAGGGAGTAGGCAAAATACGTTCAGTTTTTCTGTGCAATATTATAATTATGGTCATTCTTCTCACAGTTCCCAACTGAAATTATATTATTTAGTGAAGAGCTGTCTTTTAAATGGGATAGTGATTTTTGGCTGAGTTTTGGATTTTTTTTTTCTAATTCATTGCCCACTTTTTCTTTTTTAAAAGATTATCCTTAAACCTCTAACAATGGCAATACTGTGTTCAACTGTGTTGATGTTGCAAAGTGAATCAAATGATCATTATTTCACATAAAAACAGTAAAGCAGAGTTGCTAAACCTTTTTAATGACCATATTCATTGCATTGAATGTAAAAAAGGTAAAGTTTCCCTGTCAGTTATATCCAACTTGGGGCTTGGTGCTCATTTCTATTTCTTGGCTGAAGGAGCCAGCAATGTCCAAAGACAATTTCCATGGTCACGTGGCCAGCATGACTATATGCCAAAGTGCATACAATGTTATTGACTTCCCACTGAAGTGGTACCTATTAATCTACTTGCATCGGCATGCTAGGTGGTCATTGAATGTATCAATCTATTAATTAGTATTTTTTAATTTTTCCAACCTACTGATCTGTCCCCGTACCCACACACACACACACACAGCCAGTCGAGGGTTAAGGAAACACTTTGGAACGCACCCAGTTCTTATCTCCCACTTGGCAGTGATAGACACACCGTCTGCCAAGTGACTTTATTTTCAAAGTAAACCAGAAAGACAAAATACTCAAGAGTCCAAATGTCCGACACTTTAAATCTTTCTCTCAGCAGCTCCGGACGAGGCTTTAGTGACTATTCAAGGTTTGCTTTGTTCGTCACAAAAGATTCTTGACCACCACCCTCTATTATATAGTCTCTGGGGTGTGGTCCAGTGACTCAGTTCTAATCCCTAGCACGCCTCCCAAGCTGCTGCAAACGTTTATCACGCCTTCGGAGGAGTGCGTCCAGGAATGATGTTTCATTATCACTTTGATTCGAATCAGCTGTCTCCTCTCCCTCGACCGGCACTTGAGACAATGCCAGAGGGGAGGGGCCTGGAGAGGGAGGCCTGGCTGACTCCTCTTCCTCATGCTCGGAGCTTTCTTCCTCCGATGGGACAGGCTCAGAGGGCGGGGCCACAACACCTACACATAAATAAATGTACTGTACTTTTCTCAGAGCTACATATTTAGTGCCTGATCGCAAACAAAATGAATCTGTCAAATTCATGTACTTAAGTGCAAGATTAACAAAGGTATAAAACACAGTAGAGAGACTTGTAAAAATCTGTTTATCCCATGCAAAATTCCCCAAGCAGCTATTCTCACTGTTTTAACATTAACAGAATTGACAAGTGTAACAAATTATTTTTTTTGCTTCATATCCTCATCTATCATGAAAATCAGCTTTAAAAAAATATTTATGTAACTACTATTTCTGTATGCATTCCAATGCAGTACATACGACTACTTTAAGAACAAATACTCAAAGTTTATAGATATCTAAAAAACACCAGGGAGGGTTTTTTCTTTTATGATCAGCCAACTTTGTTTATTGCACTATAATAAATGCAAAGCAGGTGACATGTACAGCTAAGATTATGTCTTGTTCTGTTGCTTTACAAAATGTTAACTTACCTGTATCTTCAGTTTTTAACTAACACCTATGATTACAATACTTCTTTATCAAGCAATCGAACAAGGAAGAAATTCTAACCTGATAGTAAGATAGAATACAGTATAGGAAATAGATTGAATCCAGATTGATTATACTAGTTTTGTTCCATTTTATTGCAAGAATATTTCACATATTCTTACCTCTGATTTGCCTTGTCCCCCCAGCACCACGCGCACCTTCCATTTGCCCGGCCTTGAAAACATGGCTAAATAGGATGGCATTATGCCAGGGTGGGGGAGCCGGCCCACCTGGGTCCACCCGCAGTCGCCACTACCCGTTTGCTCGAATCCATCCAAACTGACTGAATACCACCTCTGGTCTATGGGAGATTCTCAGTCATTTGAGTCAAGAAATAGCTTCTCCAGAAAAGCTTCTTGGATGAGAAGTGAAATGTCTTCAAAGAAAAAAACCAGAAAGTCCAGTTGCCTCTTGAAAAAGCACCTTTGGGGCTACCATACTAGCTATTTGTATCTATTAGAGAAATAAATCAACTACTTGAGCAATTAAAGCCCAATAAAGCTCTGGGTAGGGACCATATTCCAGCTGAGGTCTGCAGAAATAGAATTGAATGTTGTCCCCCTTCCCCAGTTTTTGCTGATTAGATTGAAGATAACAATATCTTAGATAAAAACAGCTGGTTTTAAGTGAGGAAGTTGTACCATAAACCAAGTGATAATACTACAATACCTAGTGGAGAAACATCCCTAGAAAAAGATACACAATTGTATTAATATATAATCTTCACAGCAATATCAACCTGAGGGTAAAATGTATTCCCAAAAGCACCTAATTAACTTGACATGAAGAAACTCATCCATAGTAAAGGACATTGTTTGACATTTTGTTTTGTTTTTGAAAATGAAACATTAAGTATTTGTAGTACACGGACTGTCTTTAAACCTCACTGCAAGTGACTTGGAAAGTTGTCAATCTGTTCATATCATTTCCTTATCACCCTTCCTATGACAAGGAAAGTTCCATTTCTTCATTCTATCCCACTGCTGCTAACAGTTAAAATATGTGATTTTCTTACTGCCTTGTGATGCTTTCAGTAGGTCTCCTAGCAGTTATAGTTTACTTGCTCTGGGGAAAGAGATATCGCTTGTTTCTGTAGCTGCTCCTGGTTTATATTGCCTACAGGACATGCTGGTGTTTATCCTCTACTTTGTTATGGGCCTGTCTGATGAGTCAGATTTTGCATTGGAAAAGCAGGACTTAAATGGTAAGTGCAGCTGTGCCATTAGTGTCTTTCAAATGTCTTGATCAATTATTTCTGTAATTTCTAACTGGGCTGATGGGAACTGAAGTCAAAAATGTATAGAGAACAGCAGTCTCTTTAGATCAATATTGCTGAACTAAAATATCAGGAAAGAAATAAAAGCTCCCATGGTTCAGTAGGAAGAAAGCATTGTGTACCATATATAGTACACTGTCAGTCCTTATGTGTATTGCTTATAATGGAAGAATTCCTTCATCCTAATCAGGTTTAAGAAGAATCAAATAAATTCTTAATCTTCAAACCATGGTCAGAGCACTACAGTAAGAAACTTTGGTACAAATATTGGTTTTTGTGAGATGGGCTACTATACAAATATGATTAATAAACATTTTTTTCAAAAAAAAATGCAGTATTCAACATTTTCAGAAACCATGAAGAGAATTTAACAGTTCTGTGATAATCTCATTACCTTAGACTCTTAGAGGAAGCTCCTTAAGACTGAGCTCATATAGTCTAAAGTTTAACTGAGATGAACAGGAGTATGACTTTGTTGAGGTATCTTTTAGTAAAAAGTTTGCAATGATGGAGCTCCTTTGTTCCAGAGGACAGAATTGTCCTCAGCCCTTGAAATTTGCTTGTTTATGATCTAATGCTATTGTTCAAGTCTCATAGCAAAAAGTGTAGTATTCTGCTTGAATTTCATGCTAAGAAGCCGATTGAAAGTATACTTGTCCTTCTTCCATTAAATCACCATTTTTTCCTAGCCTGCATTAAGACAAAGTATCTGGAATCAAGCCAAGAGTAAGATTGAAATTATATTAAATGACACAAGAAAGTGAGTACTCATAACATTCTATGCTGCTTCTAGCTGCTTCCAAGTTACAAATAAATAGTTGGACTGAAAGATAGTTTAAGAAGTTCCCAACATATCTGCAAAATGGTAGATGAAGACATTGTTTTGGTGGGTTGCTATAAATTAGTTCTTTTGTAGCAAAACCCTGGGCGGGGCCAGTCAGAATTTTTACTACCGGTTCTCCGAACTACTCAAAATTTCTGCTACCGGTTCTCCAGAACTGGTCAGAACCTGCTGAAACCCACCTCTGGGGGTCAGGCTGTGAATCTTTGACTCTTTGACAACTCAGAGGCCATTGTTTAGAAGAAGAGAGCCTAATCACAGGCACGGAGATATTTTTCTTCCGTCAGATTTTACAGGAAAATGTAAAGTTATTTCGTTTTTATTTGCTCTTAATTCCCTATCCCGCTGAAAACCTCTGTGCAGTAGAGAACAGTTATGTAAGTAAATCTAGATTAGCATAATTATTAATCATTCATCTTTTGTCCACTTATTTCCACTCCTGTAGGAAATTACCCACTACTCAAGTTCAAGTATGATAAGTGCTATTCTCCACAACAATCCATTAATCTCCTAAACTTTCAAAAGGACTCTTATATGCCTTTTGTGTTTCTACTTTCATGTAGCTACTTGGTCCAGATGCATCTCTAAGCAACTGAACACTTGCAGTGTAAGTATCCATGTGGAGGCTACAGGAATTATTTGATGGCAGAGAGATTTGCTGCATCCCTTGTAATGAAACCTAAGTATTTCAGCAGTTTACTCAACCTTTGTGTGTAATAGTTAACCATTTTCTTGACCTCCTTTTTGAGATCAGGATTAATTCCCTGCAAAGCATAATATCACATGCTGATTTTGTCTTATAGAAATGCATCAGAGATAGTGAGTTTCCCTGAAAGCTGAATCACACTTATGATGGGGGTGGGGGTGGGGAGAGGAGGTGAGGGGAGGAATTGTACTGTTAGATCTCCTAAATTGAGAAATGTCCCTCTGTGTTCAGTCAGTGTCTGCAACCTGAATCTCATTCTGCAGTCATACTTTGATTAGACTGCATAAGTAACATCTGAACCATGTCAGACCATGTCAGACCATGTAATAGAAGCAGTTCTAGTTAGATGAGGGTTCTTGCTCTAGTCTAGTCTAATCATATGAGTGTATGATCTTCAATGTGAAGGAAGACCTTAGATGAGTTTATTTTAATATTATTCACTTTGTTCAAGATATAAAATGTCTTCCCAAAGGGCAGCAACTTGGTGTCTTCTTATTATTTAGCCAGCATCAAACTTTAATTTTCTTGTTTTTAAAAGTATTTTCCTGCTGAATGAACAGCAGATCTGGCTCATGAGATGTTCTGGAGGAAAAATTGTTGTTGTTTGCTGTTATACTTAGAGACTTTTAATAGCTTTTCATGTTATTTGCATTTCATGGTTTGCTTTGTTCTACTACATATATTATGATTTTTGTAGAATTTATGTATCGCCTCTGGTACTTTGAGATTAGGTGTCTTCTTTAAAATTAACATCTATTTATACTGCTCTTGAAAGAAGATGTTGCCTGTTGACTCAGCTGATACAAAACCTGAATGCTTATGATCAGTTCTTTAATACAATGTCATCCAATTTCTGCAAAGGAAAGTGGAACATTCCACTTTAGGATTACAATCTCATACAGAATTCAAATAGCATTACGGGGCATCCAGAGAGTAGGCTCCCCCCTACCCCATAATGTATGACATTCTGTTCACACATGTTGCATCTGAATTATTAATCATATCATGTGATATTTGTCATGATAAAATCTTACAATGGAGTCTTGAGCAGGTTTATTGGAGCAGAAATCACAAAATGGTTTAACTTACTTTTTAATTGCCTCTCTTGTGTATAATGACCCAAATAACGATTGCCTTATAATATATCTAATTTCATTTTATGTTTGCATAGTTTTGTACATAATTTGTCTTGTAAAAAAGTGACACTATGCTCTGAGGTCTAATATAAAAATGTGAGAAGACTCATTATTAATCCCTGCTATTAAAAATTCTAAGAGCTGAACTTCAGTCTCTTAGGCATTTTTTTTTTTAAAAAATGTGATAAGTAACTAATGTGGTAGAAATAATTGCTTTCAATAAGGTTAATAAGGTCAATGTGAAGTGCACATTGACTATTGTATGCTTATATGCATATTTACACATATTTGATATAATTGTAGCATTTTGACTTAGAATCAAAATAATGCAAACTATCCTTAATTTCTAATTTTCATGAGTGCCTAATTAATCCTTTGTAATTTAACAAGAAGGCAACTTTCATTTTCTGAACTTGACCATTTATAACTTTTGATTGATACAATAGTATGCTAACCACTTTTTTTAAAAAAGTTTCCAAAATAATAGCCATAGTAGACTAGTGCAAGAAAAAACAATCATCATTAGTGAGAGGCAGATAAAATGAATATCCAAGGAATTTCAGAAATTAAGCATTGGAAAGTGCCATGGAAAAATGTACTTGGAACTTACTTTGCTGTAGGGAATTTTATGCGTGAAATAGTTGACTTAGATGCAAATCTAAAACACATTTAAGATAAATATTTAAACCAACTGGAGATCACAAATCTAATATTAAAAGCTAAATTATGCTAATTTTGTTGTCAGTAGAAATATAGTCACTGCTTTTCATAGTCCCATTCAACTATTTGAATGTATATTTTAAAATATTAGTTAGAATGAGTGTGTTCTTTATTATACGTATCTGCAATTATTAATTTCGGTGCCTGATACTATATAACCTAGCATTAAATTTGACACCTTTTTCACTCATCCTATCTTTGTATTCGATCAGGCTAAATTTGTTTAGAAGATGATAACAGTGTACAAAATCTATGTTTATGAATTTTAGTGTGCTAAGAAAAGAAACCCTGAATTACAGTATTATTCACTAAATTTTGGAGCACAGTGTCTTTGAAAGGAGAAGATATTTACATGAAAGGATCTTGTGGAAGGGACACTGAGAATGAAAATGGGATTAAAACAGCATTGGCCACATTTATGTTCTCTGGTATGGGCAGGAAGGGGATAGGGCATCCATCCTTGCCATTCTTGACCTCTCTTGACTTTCAATACAATCAACCATAGTATCCTTTCAATAGCAATGAACCTTCCTGAAACAGTTTGACAGTAGGATATTCTGATATAACCTTCCCTTGATGCTAATTGCCTGTCTTCTCCAGACTGAGAAATTCTAGCCTATCTTCCACTCCAGTCAGGTACTTTATGGCTCAGTTATCTCATGGCAACTTTCAACAATGAATAAATGCTGTAAAAATAAAGCTATTACAGGCCTCCCAAACTTTATCTCTTCCTGGTAATGAAACAGAAGTACAAATACTGATTTGGAATTCAAGTCTCAAATTGAAATCGAGTCTTGCTGCATTCAATTCTCAAATCTGAATCAAATGAAGGCTTTAATTTGAATTAGATCACGAATCAAAGCTTATCCCAGTTTATCTGAGAAGGAAAAAAAATGTGAAAATATGTTCAATCCCCTCATTTTATGGGGTGAATCCCAGATAGTATACGTGAAGGGAGATAAGATTCCGTAAAGCAATTACAACTAGCAATCATTTCTTACAAGATTCTGTTCATGTAGCCTTACAATAAAATAGCTCTTCTGGTTTCTTTCCTGTCTACTGTACTTGGGAAAGTAGACATCAATCTTGTAAGACAATACAAATATAATACAAATACAAATCTCCCACATTTCCCTTACAGCCTGAGAAGTTAAGGAGAGTCCCTTTTGAGCCTCTTTCTCCAGTCATTAGGCAGTTGCAGGCTGGGTACTCTTTTATCTGATCATTCCCCAGGCAGCAACTCTTTGCCCCATTTCTCAAGCTCTTTCTCACATATCGTTGTGGGAACAATTTTATATGACAAGAAAGCATAGTGGAGCTACAAATGATAGGTCAAGACAATTGTTTGGAAAAGGATCTCAGACGAGATCTCAGAACCACTGAACTATATCTTTCAAAGATCCTGGAGCACAGAGGAACTGTTCTGTCCCCAACCACACACACACACACCAACAGATGTTCAAGAGTTAAAGACCAAACCAGCTGGCAAAATCCTTTTCCTTATGATAACGGAACTTGGCAACAACCTAGTGGCTGCCTGCCAAGAGTTTATTATTTACGAAGAGGAGAGATAACTTCTCCCCACTCCTGGTACATCAAAAGAAACAGCTCAATAATTACGGATTCAATCAAGTCCAGAGATAATCCAGCAAAGTCTATAGCAAAAAGTCCGGCAATGCAGAATGTCGTGGAAGCTTTCAGCTTTGTTCATCACAAGGTTTGACTGGCCACCACGCTCCCTTTTATATCCTGTGGGGTGTGGTCCAGTGACCCAGCCTAATCTTGGGCACGCCTTTTCTTCTGTTGCACGTGCTTATCTCTGTGACGCTGGCGTGGATCCAGCCAAGACTCATTACCCTCATCACTGTCCATCTGTGGCTGGGTGGACGTGCTTGGCCCCGGCCCTATCTCTTGCCCTTCGGCAGACACTGAAGGCATTGCCAGAGAGGAGGGTCCTGGAGAGGGAGGCCTTGCCAACTCCTCTCCTTCACTCTCGGAGTCCTCTCCTGCCGATGACACAGGCTCAGGTAACGGAGCCACAACAGGAACTGCCAGAGGACTGGAAAAGAGCTGATATAGTTCCCATTTTCAAAAAAGGAAAAAAAAAAAAAACAGATCCAGGAAACTACAGACCTATCAGCCTGACCTCGATACCAGGGAAGATTCTGGAAAAGATAATCAAGCAACGAATCACTGAACACCTAGAAGCAAACAAAGTAATAACCAAAAGCCAACATAGGTTTGTCCAAAACAGATCATGCCAGACTAATCTTATTGCATTCTTTGACAAAGTGACAAAATTAATGGACCAGAGGAATACTGTCGATATAATTTACCTGGACTTCAGTAAAGCATTTGATAAAGTAGACCATAACCGACTACTAGCTAAAGTAGAAAAATGTGGGTTAGCCAGCATCACCACCAGATGGATTGGTAACTGGCTGACCAACCGCACTCAACGTGTAATGCTCAATGGAACTGCATCTACATGGAGAGAAGTATGCTGTGGAGTACCCCAAGGCTCTGTTTTAGGCCCAGTACTCTTCAACATCTTCATCAATGACTTGGTCGAGGGGATAGCCGGGGAACTCATCAAATTTGCAGATGACACCAAGCTGGCAGGAATAGCCAACACTCCAGAAGATTAATACCACTTTATAATGTCTTGGTAAGGCCACACTTGGAATACTCCATTCAGTTTTGGTCGCCACAATGTAAAAAAGATGTTGAGACTCTAGAAGGAGTGCAGAGAAGAGCAACAAAGATGATTAGGGGACTGGAGGCTAAAACATCTGAATTCTATCAGATACACAAAAGAAACTGGCTAAAATTTTAGAAATTAAAAGAGAAATACAAATGAATAACCTGGAAAATATTTTCTTATTGGATCTACAAAAGAGACTTGTTAAAGTCTTGAATAAACTATGTAACCAGATAAAGAGGAATGGAAAAGATTCAATTCCTATGACAATATTTGATTAAATTAAAAATTAAGACTATTACAAGCAAAAGGAAGGGATATAAAGTTGGTTTGTTTGATCAAGGTTAAATATGATTCGGGTGGTTTTTTTTGTTTGTTTGTTTTTTTTGCACATTTTGGCAACCCTTTGGGGAGTTTTTGCTGACACTAGGATTGAAAAGGATATTTTATGGATTTGTTTATAGATCAGGGATGGGATATGAGATGAAAAATTATCTGTTTGTAACCTTATGGAAGATGAAGAATTATTAAATTTGCTTATACTTGCGATGATGTGAGTCACTTCTTTATACATTTAAATATTATTTCTTATATTCTTTCTTTACTTCACTGTATTCATTCAACAGGATTTCTAGGCTATATTTTACAAATCTAGCTTTAAGATTCCCCATAACTCAAGCAAGCTTTTCTTTTTAAACCTCAGTTTGAATAGACTATTATGTTTTAAAACAAAGGAAATGCAATGGCTTTACCACTAACTTATAATGCATCACTGCAACATAAAGAGTGGTTTTTATCTAGTGCTTGAGAATTAATTGCAGCATTTAATAGACATGAAGTCAGCACTTAAATTTTATTTGTGTAACTTCCTACTTCGCTACAGATGCATGGCATTTTGGATTAACCTGAAGACTAGCACCATGTGTTTGAATTTGCAACATGGTTGCTGTGGATCCCCCGGGAGCTTCAGCACAGATGCAAGCCTACTGCTTCATACCTCCAAAAACCTGCTCAGTCCTCACTGTGTGCAAAAGATGGCAGAGTAGCGCAGCAGAAATAATTCATGATCATGCACCAGAAAGCAAAAGGCATTACTTTGAGTCACTGAGACTGGAAGTGCATCACTTCTGACAGCTGACTCTAGTTTTGTGGCAGTTTTCAGGATTTATCTACAGTGCCGAATCTTCTTTGTAGATCCAGCAATATGCCCTGAAAATTTACAGTCCCTAAGCTGAGTGCCTGCAGAGCTGGCACGAACAGCCATGTCAGCTTTACTGCAATTCTCTGAAGTGTATTTAATTATGCACTGAAGAATCAGCTAGACAATTACATCTATTTTGACCAATTAAAAGCACATTAAACGCTAATGGGCATTATTTTTGTAATGAGCTATGTTGGATTGCCTTTAGACATTTTCAAAGCAGTGCCAAATATTCCGAATATTCTAAATTTCTATCATCTGAAAAAGAAAAAAAACCCACCTTTCCACAGCAGTCTACATTCACATTATCATTATATTGTGAATTGTACCCCTGAACAATCTATCAATTGAGCTTGTTGCTATTAAATTCTGCCCTATATTGCATAAAGACTCAGTAAGGATTAAAAGGGCTACAGGTAGTCCTCACTTAACAATCAGTTGTTCTACAACCTTTCAGCTATGGAGTGGGTGCTTAATGGCCTATAAAACATCCCCAGCCATCCTAAATGGTTGTGCCACCCATTATGATTGCTTGTTAGGTGGGTCAACCCATTGTAGTTGTTCTGCAGTCACATGACTTAGAGCCGAGGTGGCGCAGTGGTTAGAGTGCAGTACTGTAGGCCAATTCTGCTGAACACCAGCTGCCAGCAGTTTGGCAGATCAAATTTCACTGGCTCAAGGTTGACTCAGCCTTCCATCCTTCCGAGGTGGGTAAAATCAGGATCAAAATTGTTGGGGGCAATGTGCTGATTCTGTAAACTGCTTAGAGAGGGCTGTAAAGCATTGTGAAGCAGTATATAAGTCTAAGGGCTATTGCTATTGCTATGACTGCAATTTGTAATGTGTTTTGCAGGTTTCCAGTATTTTTTTTTTTTTGCCAGTTTCTGGCAAGGAAAAATAAAGCCTATTTAGAGGAATGGGTTTTCTTAACAACTGTGACGTTCATTTAACAACTGTAGCAAACAAGTCTGGAAAATTACATCTGGTTATGTGAGTACCTTGACCTTCGACCACAATTCGAGGCTTAATTACGGTTGTAAGTCAAGGATTACCTTTAATTGGGTTTGCAAACTAAACTTTTTTCCCTAGTAGTTTTTGTTTCCATTTTACTATAATGAAGGCAAATATACATGTCCCGGGATAATGTACATGTCCCAGGTTCCAATCTGGGTTAGTCACCGGGACCACCAGAGGTTTAATCTTCAAGCTTTCAGACTTGTGCTGAATGTGTGAGAGAGAACATCTCAACATTCTGGTGAGAGAGAAATTCTCCGAAGATGGGCTCCAGCATGAGTCCAAAAGCTTGGAAGACTAAACCTCTGATTCTGGTGACCAACCCAGATTGGATTTTGCAACATTTTATTATACCCTTTGAAGCCCGTTTTTCTGTAACATCTGGTAATATATTATGGTTTCATATGGTTGAAAATCATCTTAGAAGGCTAGGTGGAGTGGCATGCCCCTGCTCCTTCCCATGACAATTCATATATGCATAGAGTCTACATATGTGGAAGGCAACGGGAAGAAAAGTAATCAATGCATACAGAAAAGAACATGGAAACTGAAAGAGGAAACTCAGGGAAACAAAAACAAAAAACAAACAAACCCACGGCGAGAAGTGGTAGTTGACCTACAAAGTAGTAAAATTGTTGATTGCTCTGTTCCAAATTTCTCCCCCTTTCTGCTTAGATAAATTGAAAGCAAAACATATGAAGACCCTCTCCTCCCATCTTTTCTAGTACAGATGTGGATACAGGTAATCCACAACTTATAACTTAGTCTTACGTTGTGATAGCAATTAAGAGGTCACTCAGTGGTGGGTTGCTCCCGGTTCAGTCTGGTTCTATAGAACTGGTAGTAAAACCGCCGGGTGGCTCCACATCATGGGTGATTTGCACATGCATAGAAGCGCGCGCGCGCACGTGAGCGAACCAAGCATGTGCACACACTCCCGTTGCGAACTGGTAATAAAGGTAAGTGGAACCCACCCCTGGGGTCACTCCTTGATTGTCCCCAATTTCATGACCTTTTTTTTTTGCAGGGTCATTAGCAAATGCAGAGTTGTTAAAGGAACACTATAGTTATTAACGTAGTGGTTGTTAAGTGAATCCATTGTACCCAGGGGTGGGTTCCAAATCCCATCGCTACTGGTTCGCGTGTGTATGCGATGATTCTACGCATGGGCAGAAGCATCCGGGGAGGTGGTCGGAGCCTCCCGCCACCATCTCTACTGGTTCGCCCAATCCGGTGCGAACTGGTAGCAACCCACCACTGATTATACCCCATGGGCACTGTTTGCTGGAAACCAGAAATAAATGACCATAGGACACTGCAAATGACCATACATGTGGGCCAGCTGCCAAGCACCCAAAGTGCAATCATGTGACCATGGTTGTATGTGTGTCAGAACTTCAAAACCATGTTGTAAGTAGCTCTGGGGAAGTCCACTGTAATCTATCGGTTGTAAGTCAAGGACTGGTTGTATAAAATCACAGAACAACTTGTTGCAGAAGAAAATACAAATATTTTCTGTGGCTTCTATAAACAAAGAGTTGAAAGGAATTTTAGAACCCAAACTCTGCATGCATTCCCAACCTTGATATTCTTTTCAAACCAATGACTTGTATTTAAAAAAATACATCATGGAAAGGATCCAGGCATCAAGTGTATCTGTCTATCAGTAGATCTGAAAACCGAACAGGATGGAGCTAAATTTGGTATGAGTGAAGAAGCTGGGGAAAGAAAGGTTAGGCTTGTAATTGGCTGCATTTGTCTGAGAGATTTGGAAGAAAAAAGTCCATCCAAATTCCACCCATCGTGCATATTTATTGGGAAAAATAGTGGAGCAGCAACTCAAAACTTTACAGACCCTTTCAGTCTAACCTCAACTTTAGAAATTAAACTGTGAGGCCTTCATCCTGGTCACGTGACCTTGAGTAGTGCTGCTACTGAGGAAAAGAATTGAAAAGAATTACAGAAATCAAGCTTTTCCTGACTTTTTTTTTTATACCATAAAGCAGTCATGTCCAACCTGCAGCCCATGAGTCACATGCAGCCCTGGAGAGCTAGTATTGCTGCCCCACACGATATAATAAAAATATGAAAAAAATGAAGTTTGTTATTTACATATCTTAATTATATATTTTATATGTGGCTCAAGACAATTCCTTTTCAGTCAATGTGGCCCAGGCAAGTCTAAAGATTGGACACCCATGCTATACAGCAGAGGTATCAAACTCAAGGCTCACGGGCCAAATCTGGCCCATAGGGTGCTTAGATCTGGCCTGCAGGGGCAACCTCAAAACAGCAAAGGACCAGCCCATGGTGCCTGTGCCAGAGAAAATAGAGCTCCTGAGCTTGATTTTCGAACGCAGAGGGTTGCAGGAGATCATTGCAGCCAACAGTCACAGCCAAAAATGGAGCTCCCGAGGGCTGCATGCGGTCCTCCTGAACTCCATTTTCATAGGTAGAGGGTTGCAGGAGGCTGTCGTGGCTCAGGAGGCCATTTTTTTCTGGCAGCACTTGGGCCGCCACAGGCACCCCTGACACAAATGACGTCAAGCTGGCCACACCCACTCTCGCCATGCCACCTTGCCCCCTCCAAGGTCAACACCACCTTGATGCAGCTCTTAATGAAATTGAGTTTGATACCCCTGCTATTCAGCATTTCTTTTTTTTATCAAACTGAGTTGTAGGAGTCATACAGCAGTAATTCAAGCAAAGCCTCTACCCAATAATCATACGATACATCAAATAAAGGTGAGTACTTTTCTTTTGGAAAAATATGCCAGTAGCTGCCCTAAAAGTAATGGGACTAGATTGCTGTTAACATGACTTTCTTCACAGGATATCTCTTGAAATCATTCTGCTAGAATGAAATTTGCCCTAGAGCAAATGTCCTTCCAAGTGCCAGTAGAAATATATTAATGGACTAACAGACCAGGTGCTCTGCCATTACCTGTCAACATAGGGTTTTTCAAAGAATTTATCACTCTCTTTTCTTCAGTTTTGCACAGAAAATATTTATTCATATGTGAGGGTTTATACAACCTGACAAATTGAACTACGTCCGTTTCTTCTGCAATATGGGGGTTTAATATAAATTGCAATTGTAAAACTTGGCAACATGTAGGCCAGCGTGCAAACTCTGCCTTTCAAACATGGGTCATGATATAGTTTGCATTCTAACATCATTCAGCCACCACTACCGCCCTTTAATTCCTACCTCTTCTGGACATCTGTGTTCTTCTATCATTTATTTGTAGTTAACTTGCTAGCTGACAGTGCTAGAAATATGCTGTTTTACAAATTCATGTGACTAGAATGCAAATCAAAATCTGTCATTCCATTTCCCTTTTCTTGAATTTCCTAGCATCTTCAAAAAAAAAAAATTAAGAAAGAGAGAGGAAAAGTAAGAAAAAAGCCTCATATTATCAGTGGGGGGGGGAGAAAGAAACATAGATTGTTGCTCTGAAGTTTATGTAGAATTATTAAAACCTTAGTGATTACATTTTTTGTTTATTCCTGCAGAAAGATCATTGATAACAACTTGGCAGTACCACTGCTTTCAATTATTATTTTTAAAATATGTTTAGCTTTAGGCTGCAGAAGGGGAGCCATAAATCATGAACTATGAACTATGGATCTTGAGTATTTTATTTTTGCAAATCCTAGTACACCCAGGCCTGTTATATAGCATGGAGATTAATGTGCAGATAGGAACTTAATTATTTGTTGCTCTTTTCACAAATATTTCAGCATGCATTCATTGATCAGGAAAGATGTATGCAGATCTTTAGGAGAATAAACATCTGGATTCAAGCAAAGCATCCTTTACATCAGCTTGTTAAAGAAGGTCAGATATGCCTTGGTGAGACACTTTAC
Source organism: Pantherophis guttatus (assembly GCF_059756535.1). Taxonomy (NCBI): domain Eukaryota; kingdom Metazoa; phylum Chordata; class Lepidosauria; order Squamata; family Colubridae; genus Pantherophis; species Pantherophis guttatus. The sequence continues at coordinate 160,119,291 of NC_142063.1, forward strand.
TGTATGAAAGGAGGACAGCATGACTTCACAAGGTGAAGTACCTCATGGAGGTGGATTGCCAGCAATCTGCATATTTTACATAGGGAGTAAACTAGTTTGCTCATCCTTGTTATAGTATAAGCTACTTTCCATTCTTTGACAATTGCTTATGTCCTAATGAAACAATATAATGGATGTATAACTGGCTGGTTTCCACTTAACAGAAAATTTCAAATTTAGACCTGTTTTCACATCATAATTTTCTACAAAAAGTCTATCGCATTTTATAAAACACAGCATTGAGGCGTACACATTCTCCTAGTAGGGGAGCTGCATGCCCATCTATTCATTTTGGAATTGATTTTTTTTGAAAAACTACAGAATTATGTTTTCATTTCAGCAATAAAGTATCAACTTTATTCTCAATGTAGTCTCATAAGAGCATTACTATCAGCACTACAAGAGAGACACATTGGGAAACTTACTCCATAGGACAGGGGTGTCAAAGCTGCTTGCATCGCAGGCCGTATCATAACGTATCATGATGGTTTTTGCCTTTGTGGAGCTGGGGTGGGCGTGGCCTGCACAGGCCATATCCGGCCCATGGGTCGCCAGTTTGACAGGCCTGCCATAGGATGACCAGAATTCTACTTTATTGTGTGATTCTACTAACTGAATATTGAAAGTTTGCTGTGTTGTCCCTCTGACCCTCTTCAGGAGTCACAGAGGAGCCATTCTCTTTCTAATAATTTCCCCTCCAGCTGTGATTGTCATAACATTTGCTGGTTGTCTTCTCTGAGATCATGTCCATGGCTTTCCACAATCACTCTACACAAATATTATTTTTAGTTCCCCGTCTAAAGATCCTTGGCATAGAATTCCTCTTCCTCCTTTTCCTCCTCTTCTTTTTCCAACTGGATTTGAGTTTCAGAGAGTTGTGTAGGTAGTATTTCAAATACCTCTTTCTAGGTTGGTTTCTGGCAGTTTTCAATTAAAAAAAAAATTATGCCATTATGCACATTGCTTGCCTCAATTGCAGTTACCATTTCAATTCATCCAATTTAGAGATATTGTTTTTAAATCTTCACAATTCCTTTTTGTTTGTGTCAGTTCCAACCAGGGGTGAAATCAAGCAGGTTCTGACAGATTCTGGAGAACCGGTAGTGGAAATGTTGAGCAGTTCGGAGAACCGGCAAATACCCATCTCTTCCCCCAGGAGTGGAGACGAAATGGGAATTTTGCAATATCCTTCCCCTGCCACGCCCACCAAGCCACGCTCACAGAACCAGTAGTAAAATAATTTGGATTTCACCACTGATTCCAACCTAATTCCCAGTCATACAAAGGAGTATCTCAATTCAGCTCTCCTCTACATTATTGATGGATTTGTCTGCTTGTTTATCATTTGTTTCACAGAAGACTCTATTTTTACTTCACCAAGAACAAAGATAAAAGTAGATTGATCTTTCCTCAAGATCTTGATAGAACATGATGATGGTGTTTGTACGCCTGCACAGTGAGATGAGATAAAATCAAATTTCCCAGATAAAAGTCAATTTTAAAATAAGTATCTTCCCTGTTTTCAGAAACCTCTAGAAGGCTACAGATTTGCTACTTTAAATGTCAAGCAACTCAGTTCAAGTTGAGAGCAGATGCTCTTAAAATCTTAATTCTGACTTTGGTCCATGACAGCAATTCTGTTCAGAATGTAGCTTCCCTGCTTTGCTCATGAGCAAAATCCATGTCCTCAGCAGACTAACTAAAACAACAGCCATAGGAATAAAACAAACTGATTTTGTCAAATAATTTTCTTTATTTTATCGAAATTTCTCTACTCAGAGAATCAGCTGTTGTATTATGCAGGGATTCAGTATGGGTCCCTCTATGCTGAGCTACGGTATTTCTCAATTTTTCAAAATTCCCTTGATCTGAATGAGCAATTACATATTCAGTACTGCTAACAGAATTTTCATTTGACCACAGCATGCAGAGAGTTAAATGAGTTAATGGTAGCAATATCTATACATATGTTTTCAACACCTAATTCAGAATAATGAAATCATAGTCAATGAAGACTGACAGTCCTCAGGGATTTATAACATGGAAGGGGATGAGAACAGACAAGCTGATTGTTCAGACAATTATTTGAAGTAACAACTGTTGATTAGGATGTTGAATGCAAATGAAAGGAATGGGGGGGGGGAGAATTCATTCCCAAGTCATCTGCCTTTTCAGAGTTATTTTTATGGTCAAGTAACCCTATTTTTAGCTTTAAAGTTGATGTAAAATGCTAGATTCGCTCAGTTTTGAGGTGCGGAAAGCAAAATGCTTATGTAAACTCAGAACCACCTCCAAATTTATTTTTAGTTTGCTTTATGGGTGTCTATTCATACAATAGAGGAAAGGAAGCTTAACAAGTTACAGAAATATGGTATTGCCCTACAGCACTGTGGGTAGGTGTCCTTTCAAAGAAAACTTTTTCACTAACTTTGACAGACCATTTAAAAAAAAATCCTCAAGGGAATGTTTAAATTCTTGAATTGTTCCTTATTTGCAACTTCTTTTCTTTCTTTGTGTCTCTCTTCCCTTTCCACATTTTCTATCCGTAAGTTACAACAGTTGCAACTATATTAGTAGGCTGCTCCTCATTATGCATTTTCCACAGTGTTCTCAGTTATGGTAGAAAATAGTAGCTCCCAAAGGAAAAAGTTAGGAGAGAAAATTCTGCTATTTTTTTTTCCTGGGGTAAAGTTGAAAAGAAAAAGAAAAATCTCACAATATTCTGCTTGGTGAAATTGTGAGTCTGATTCCCAAGGTCAGATAGTTACTTCCCACTTTCCTAGCAAAATATAGCAGTCTGAAGAACAGGTAATTGGGGGGGAAAATCTCTTCTTGTATTGTGTTAGAGCTTTATTTCATCGGTTTTGTCTGTGAGCCAATAGATATCTGAGTGCTGGATGTCATATTAAATTCAAAACAAAATCCTGCTACACATCATTGGGAGATTTAAAACTAAATTCAAATGAAGTGCCAAGGCTATGCATTGCTAGCATCATGTTAAACTTGTGTTCTGACTCATTCATTTTTAGTGGCAGAGTAGCTTCCATTTAAGTTATATATCACTTCAATGTTTATATTGCATACTTTGGCTTGACACACTGTGTCACACAGCTTCTGGAGTACTATTTGTATTATTGTTTCATATTCCCTCTGTAAGATTAAAATATAAATATAACCACAAATTAATTAATGGAACCAATATTCTGCATTCTTATATTAACTAAAGTAACCCCCTTGTTCTACTGTTTGTCTCAGATGTTTAATTTTATCCAAGTTTATTTATTGTGTGTTTTCCAATCAACTACCTGGTATAATTGATGTATATATTTTCAAACAAAGAATGAAAGCCAGCTGAACATTTCCACACTCATTTAATGATGGGGAAAGGATAAATGAAGTTGAGAATTAAGTATCTGGCTAGAAATAGCTAGAGGTATTGATTAGTGTATATGAAAGAACACATACAATACCTCTAGCTTTTGGTATATATACATCAAATATACCAAATAGTTGGTTAGAAAACACATACAATAAATAAACATGGATGAATGGATGGGTAGATTAATTAATCTACTTAATTTATTTTTTGTGTGTGTTTTCTAACCAACTATTTGGTATATTTGATGTATATATTACCATAAGAACTAAAGCAACCCCTGGACTTCAAGAAAGGAATGTCTCTCACGTCTTTCCAGCTGGCATAAAAGAAAACAGAAAATATTACCCATGTACTGTACATTTCCTGAAGGAGCATAGCTTAATAATTTTTAGATAGGTGGTATACCATTTTTCTAAAGATTCTAGACATGCCTTCCTTTCACCTTTATTTTGTGGCTTTCCTCATAAAGTAAGGAGTTTGGGCTGACAGATTTTGACCACTCCTGCATTACCTTTCCTATCTCAGGATGGAGTTGAACCAGGACTCCCTGATTCTACTCCAAAACCTTAACAACTGTGGCATCTTGACTCACTCACTCGCTCATTTATTTATTTATAATATTTAAAACATATAGCCACCCATTTTACAAACAACTAGGGGTAGTTCCCAATAAAAAGATAAACAGTACTGTATAAAAGCCATATTAAAAATATGAAACTAAGCACATTAAAAACCTTTCCTTTCCTTTCCTTTCCTTTCCTTTCCTTTCCTTTCCTTTCCTTTCCTTTCCTTTCCTTTCCTTTCCTTTCCTTTCCTTCCCTTCCCTTCCCTTCCCTTCCCTTCCCTTCCCTTCCCTTCCCTTCCCTTCCCTTCCCTTCCCTTCCCTTCCCTTCCCTTCCTTTCCTTTCCTTTCCTTTCCTTTCCTTTCCCTTCCCTTCCCTTCCCTTCCCTCACCCCTCCCAGCCTTTATATACTTCATATATACTGCATCAAAACCTTGGAGGATTGATGGGTTAATTTCCATTCCTTCCTTAGCAAATCCAAATAAAATAAAAGGCATTTCTTGTTAGGTATAGTTAACAGCTCAATAATATTTTTCAGACACTTTTGCATCAATGCAAATGGTTGAAACAGAAACTGTGATATAGTTATCCTTGAGCTCTTTTACATTCCAGCAAGAATAATATTTAAAGCTATTACAAATCAAATTGTCTATAAAGCAAGTATTTAGGCTATGGTCCATTTGAGGCTTTACATTCTATGGTTATATGCCCCCCAGTACTTATAGTCTTGAATTATATTATAAAGGTTGACCAGACCATTACTTCCCAAGGTATTTTTCTCATCCCCAAATGGTTTAGATGAAACAAAAAAGTTGGACGGCAAGGATTTCCAAACCTATTAAGGAAAATATGAAATGAAAGAGGGAGGAGTATGAATTAGGAACCAATAATTATTTAAGTTTGCAAATATTTTCTGTTACTGTGTATGCTATCTGTTTCTATCTACAGTAGAACCTCTGGTCACAAACGCTTCTGACCATGACCAAATTGGGTTGCGACCAAAGTTATGGAACGAATTAAGGTCGTAACTTAGGGTCAGGGATGAAATGCTCCCTGACCAGATCACCTGATCCGGTAGCGATGGAGGTGGGTGGTTCGGAGAACTGGTAGCAAAAATCCCTGCCCCCACCCCCATGCCCAGCTGAGCCGCAAATCATCAGAGGCTTTTTTTAAAAAATAATTAAAAGCATTTTTTCTACAACCTCTTCGGCTGAAAAAATGCTTTTAAAAGTAAAAAAAAAGCTTCTGATGATCGCGCCGCTCAGCTGGGATCGTCAAATGCTTTTAAAAGCCTCTGATGATCCCAGCTGAGTTGCCTGATCGGCAGAGGCTTTTAAAAGAAAAAATAATAGCCACGCCCACCCAGTCACATTACCCCCACCACCAAGCCACACCCACAGAACCGGTAGTAACAAATTTTAGATTTCATCACTGCTTAGGGTGTATTCACAGAACCATATTTTTAATGTGGTTAGCAATCAAAGGATGGCAAAATCCATAAACTTTAACAGGTAATCCTTAACAAGTAAGCTTTAACAAGTATGTTGACAACACTGTTGACCTAATAAATATGTTGGCTTCTATTCAAAGCATTCCAGATGAAGTGTCGTCTTTTGCATAGGAACAGATGTGAAGCATAAAAGATATAACTCATAAGGAACAGATGTTAAACAATGAAGAAAGGACTTTCTCCCTCCCAAAAAGATACTAAGAACAATAGGTGGCAGAAACCAAATTATTATTTGAAATAAGTGAGTTATAAGAGAGGATGGATCAGTGGTGAAATCCAAATTTTTTTATTACCGGTTCTGTGGGTGTGGCTTGGTGGGCATGGCTTGGTGGGCATCGCAGGGGATGGATACTGCAAAATCTCCATTCCCTCCCCACTCCTGGGGGAATTATATTGCAAAATCTCCATTCCCACCCCACTCTGGGGCCAGCCGGAGGTGATATTTGCTGGTTCTCCGAACTACTCAAAATTTCCACTACCAGGTCTTCGAACTGCTCAAAATTTCTGCTACCAGTTCTCCAGAACCTGTCAGAACCTACTGGATTTCACCCCTGGGATGGGTGGCTGAATGTTGTTTCCATAGATAGATGAAATCCCCCCCCTTTGTCTTTATATGGGCAACCTTTTGGAAGTCTTTATTTATTCTTGAAGAGATAGAACTGAAATACTAACCTTCATCTACCTAATCAGGATCAAAGGTATGGAAATAAATGGATGATCAGTTGTTCCCCTGAGGTCACTGAAGAACATAAATATTTCTTAGCTCCTATCTGGCACCTGAATCATGGTCAGTTATAAAAAAACAGTTTACATAAGTATTTGAAAGTGTAGATAGGGTCTCATTATATAAACATGATATGAGTAGGCAGAAGTAATCCTCAAATGAGTTGCTGCCTGTGAGTTACCAGATTCCGAAGTACAACCTGCCAAACTCAGAATAATGCTAAGATAAGAATTACTTGATAACTCAATATAATATTGACAAACATGTCAGTATGTATGGAGTGAATTTTAAAGACGTGTGCATGTAATAGTGAGCAGTGGGAGAAAAAAAATAAAACTATCTTATCCAATTACTGTATGAACATAGTTTGGTTTGCTGGACGTTTGCCTTTTGAAAACTAAATATATGTATTGAAATTATTGTTGTGGCCTAGGTTTACTGAGTCATTAAAACACACGAATAGTCTTTTATTGCAACAGCTGTGAATTACTTTCATTCACAGCTGAGTCCCAATTAGTTGCAAAAAGTCCTTCAGGAGAAGTCCTTCAGGATAATCACCAACCTTTATCTCCTTTGACACGCTGCCAAAGATCTATTTGGCAAAGTCACATGGAGTCCAGAATCAAACAGAGATGCCGACTGGGAACAGAATTAACAACGTTGCTTTCCTGCAAAGTGCCCATGTGCCCTTGCTCCTCTTTTAAGTCTTATGGGAGGGGCCAATCATCTCCAGGCCTTACTCCCGAGTTGTCCCTTTTGTTTTAACTGTTCATGCCTTCTGGCAGCTCTGCGTGCACTAGGAACAGGCTCCTCCTGTTCCTCTGCCTCTCTGCTGTCCGACTCTGGAAGCTCTGGAGTCCGTGCACCACTCCCAGATGGCCCTGGCCCCATCTATGCCTCTGACGCAGAGCCCTCATCCGGGCCTTCCCCAGATTCCAGGACTGCCCCATGTTCCTCCCCAGCCTACTCACTGTCCGACTCCGCTGCCAGCTCCACAGGCTGCTGGTGGACCACAACAATTATAAAGACAAATCATTACTTATATGTTCATGTTTTTATCCTAGCTAATAGTTGTAATATTGTTATATTACTTTATTATATTACTATTTACTTGCAGTTGTATATGTTGCTGCCTTATAGGTTTCTGAAGGAACACTGGATGGTTATTTAATTCTTGTTAAGAAAAGAAGTTCTCTTGCAGATACATTTAAAAACTGGAATGCAAATAAAATGCATTAAAATTGGAATTATTTCTTTTATTGGTAAACAAAAAACAGAAAACTCACTGTGAGGAAAATGTCTTTAAAACAGAGTTCTTTTTTCTTTAAAATATAACATAGGAAGTGAAAAATACTTCTTGTTCAGTTGAGAATATAGATTTTTTTTTTGATGATTGCTGAAATATTGCTGGCAAAGAAAACTATTTGCTAGGGATATTGTTTAAACCTAAAAATAAACTACCATTATCTAAAATTCAGTTGAATCCTGTTACTTTACAGGTAAAGAAATAAAATGCAAATGTTTATGATATGGGTTAGCATCCAATTATATCTTCTTTCTAAGATATTAACTTTCTCCTTAAGCAATATTTAAAGAAAATTTTGGATGCATCCTCAAGTCACCAATGCAGGGATTCTAAAGTACACAAGAAAATAACTACATTCTGATAATTATTTTAAAAACTAGCAGGCACGACAGGTAAGGCTGTACCAAATGTCAGTAGTATAAAGTAAGATATATAACACAAAACAGTTCTGAAAGTACTGTAAAGCAAAATAATTCCTGGATCTGAAAATCAGCAGCTAATTATTTGTTGTACTGAAGACTAACAATATCAATAGAAAATAGCCACCAATTCTATTTAAGTTTCTAGTAAGCCACAGAAAGTTATAGAGGGAGATATGACATGATTAAAAGTAAAGGTTCCCCTCGCATGTGCTAGTCGTTCCCGACTCTAGGGGGCAGTGCTTATCTCTGTTTCAAAGCCGAAGAGCCAATGCTGTCCAAAGGCACATGGAACGCTGTTACCTTCCCACCAAAGATAGTCCCTATTTTTCTACTTGCATTTTTTACATGCTGTCGAATTGCTAGGTTGGCAGAAGCTGGGACAAGTAATGGGAACTCACCCCATTATGCGGCAATAGGCATTCAAACAGCTGAACTGCCGACCTTTCGATGGACAAGCTCAGTGTCTTAGCCACTGAGCCAACACGTCCCTGGTGACATGACATGATTGTGAAATAGCAAATCCTAAACCAATCTTAAAAAATCCATATGTGCAGGAAACATTCTTAACATCTATTAACTTCTTCTAACAACAATGTGTTTTAATGGCAGGGAATGAATAAAACCTGGCATTTTTCCTTGTGTAGAATCCTAGAGTCATGCAGTTGGAAAGCTGTTTAAGCTATTTCAATCAAACCTACTGCTTACCACAGGAAGGCAAATGGAAGCATCTTCCAATTAAATACAGCCAATGAAGGGGAGCCCACCACCTAACCAAGTCATTGGTTCCACAGTGTAAATATTATTTTTAAAAAAATATTAGGAAACAGCCTTTCTATAACTTAAAATCTATTATTGGCAATGTGGAATGAGAAGAAACAGGTCTAACCTTACTTCTTCACATTCTTTTCTGATATGTATCTCTCAGTCACATTTATTCAGGGCTATACATCAGTGGTGAAATCCAATTTTTTTTACTACCAGTTCTGTGGGGATGGCTTGGTGAGCATGGTCTGGCTTTGTGGGCGTGGCAGGGGAAGGATACTGCACAATCTCCATTCCCACCCCACTCCAGGGAAAAGATACTGCAAAATCCCCATTCCCTCCCCACTCCTGGGGGAAGGATATTGCAAAATCTCCATTCCCACCCCATTCTGGGGCCAGCCAGAGGTGGTATTTGCCAGTTCTCCGAACTGCTCAAAATTTCCGCTACCCGTTCTCCAGAACCTATCAGAACCTGCTGGATTTCACCCCTGGATTTTACCCTCTCTTCATAGGATTTAGTTTTCAATTTCTGTTGATTCTCATTGCTCTTCTCAGAACTTCCTTTACTATTTCTTAATTTTAAAATAGAGTTCCCAGAACTAAAACAGTATTCAAGGTGGGGGCTAACCAAAACAAAATGGAATTTATATAGACATGAAATGTACATAATGTTGATGGAAACCAAGAAGTGCATTTGCCTTCTTTGCAGTTATACTACACTGTTGGCTCATATTCAATTCACTAACAATGACATGTGAAACATATACTGTATTTCTTATGCTTCATCTGGGTATCCCTCAACCTATAAGCATGCACATTGTTTTTGTTTCATATCTGAGTATCCCTTCTGCCCAAATAGGTATTAGCACAATTCTCATTAAGAACTGCATTAAGAAAATGCAGAAAGTTTATAGATGCTTTTCTAATATCTTGGCTGGGCCTGCTGAAATATCATGGAAAAATTGTAGCTCACACCATTGGAGTTATAATGATGATTGATTGATTGATTGATTGATTGATTGATTGGATTTATGTCCTTCCTGTCTTTTGTTCAGGAGCTCAAGGAGGCATACATATTGCTCCAGGATTGGAAGAAAAAGACCTCATTGTTTAAAGTACTTTTTTAAACAAAGTGTATTATAAACAGACATAATTAACACCATAGTAAATACTGTTCACACGCAAATGACAAAAACAGAAATAGAAAATACAATAGAATAGTACAACATTCATAAACTTAACAAAAGCAGAAAACATGTTACTATACTAAGAACCATATAAAACCTAATAATTACAGTTAACAAAAATGTTAGACAAATCTGTTCACAAATCATCATGGATCATAAAAGATTAAATGCTCTCAATCTCTAATGATAAGATACACCAAAACAGACTGTATTAAAGAAAACCTGTCATTATAATTAATATTTCTACTCTCCTCCAACCAGTTAAATGTGAAGCCAAGGCTAAATTCCAATCTTTTTACATCGCTGATTAAGTGTCCTACTTAATTCTTCCATAAGTGGGCTATAAGTTGATGGGTGGCAAAACTTAGTAACTCTTTATCTGACTATATGCAAATCACCAGGAACTGACAATAAGGCTAATTTAAGAGTCCTGGTTGCCACTTTTTTCAATCATTATATTGCACAACTTAAAAATGCTATCCAGAAACTGATATGATTGACTATTGCCACTGTAAATGAAAATAGGTACCAATCTCTCCAAGACATTTTCCTCCAGCAAAGATTACTCTTCCTTTAGCAATATACTGCATTCTGCTGAGGATCAAATGTCACCTGTGAATCATTTTAAGGTTAACTTCCCTAATTCTGACAGATATACATATGAGAAAATTGATGAGTTATATGCTATTCATACATTGTCATCAAGAAATATCATTCTTCCAAATATTTCAGAGGAGCTGTTTAACACTTTGAGGCCAGCATTTTTACATTTTTAATTTTTGGGAATGCTCTGGGTTGGATTGTTACAAATAATTCTCATGTGGCTAAACGCAGTTTGTTTGGAATCCTACTCTATCTTGCTTACATATCAATAGTGTTCTTCTTGAGCCATATTCCCTTCCCCCTTTTAAATAATTTACTTAGTTTTGCCAAAATTTACAATTAAATTCTGAAATATCAGTTAACAATAGTTGAAATATATATATTTGTATTAATTATAGCTGCTCCCCAACCATGACAAATTTAAATTACTAAGGCTACTATAGATTTTTTAATCAATGGGGAATATTTAATTTTAAAAGCTTAGAGATAACTTAGATTAGATAAATTTACTATAAGTATATAGTAAGTAAATAAGTGTAGTATATTGACAAATAAAAACCAAGCATTCTAATTTTCTCCAAATTTATCTGAAGGCTTACACAAGAATAAAAACAATTATACTTAAAAGTGCCTCTAGATATTTTTTTCTGTCTTTGCAAAGGAAAAAAAAACATAGCATCCGCAGATAAACCTTTTTTCTTCCTTATTTTTAATTGTAATCTCCGATTATTATCATTCAACCAGATTTTATTTGGCAGCATAAATCTGAAAATAAGAACAGTCAGGTAATAGTAGACTATCCTGCTGAATGCCTCTATTTTCATTAAACCCCCTTATTGCTCAACCATTCACTGTAATTTTTACATTATTTTGGTTATACAATTGAAGCATGAATGATTGCAAATACAGTAATCTCTAGTATTAGACATTATAATGTTAGTACGTTAATTGTATTAAGAACCTTCTTACATTTAAGCAAATATAAGCGAAGTTCAGTATCTCAATGTGCAGAACTGGAGTCTGAAGGGCCAAGATCAAATATGCCGATGTAAAGTTATATATTTTCTATATTTTCTTCACTCAAAAGTCTGGGAGAGTGCCTGAAGGGGGCATATATGTTCCTTAATTCTTAGGCTGGGTGGCTCAGCTGTTCTGCAGCATTATTCCTTTGGCAGCTCTTTTTTTAAAAATGATAATGCTGATTATGGTACATTTTTCTGAAGAAAGTAGAATGCCACAGTTGAAAAACTTGCACTCTGCCCCTGCCTGACCATCCTGAAAACCAATTTCATAATTACAGCTGAGGAAGGAAATTGGAACAATTTACATAAGAGGAAAGGAGGGAAGATTATTATAGCTCGACAAAATTAACTGTTTGGCTGTGCAGGGAACAAAAGAATAAAAACTAGTAATCTCCTCATTAAAGCATTCTGGCACAATCAAGTGTAGGAAAAAAAAAATCCAGCCAGCTAAATGGAATAAATTTGGATGGGCTGTATCATATCTTCACAGTAGAGCCAAACAGGTTTATGGTTTTGGAGAATGTGCTTTTCATTCTGCATGTTTCCTGCTATATTCCCCTTGTCCATGTACATGCATGCATGCCTTTATGCACGCACACACAGGAAAATAAGAAGGAAAGAGAACCAGATTCTAGAATGATGACTGTATGAGTTTGGGGAAGCAAATAGAATTAGCATTGCATTTTGGAATTTTGGTGCTGGAATTTAAGACAAGATTTTAAGACTCATGGAATACATTCATGACGTGCTAATAGGACAATGCTTTTCAATTAATTGATAAAGTTAGCCAAATATTTCAGGGGAGTTTTTTTCAGTCTGAATATTTTTCAGTTGAAAGGATGTTAAAAAGATGAGATTTTTTGAGAGAAACTAATTGCAGTTATGATATGTTGTTTATCAGGAGTACCGGTAAGTTCTTTTGAATGTAATGAGAATTATTCCTTTAGGAAAGTGCTGAAAATGGCAGAACAAAAATGTCTCTGAGTCTAGCACCGTTCCTTGGGGTGCTAGGGAATCTTATAAGCTTTAAATAACAGTATTTTGATCTAAACCAATGGTGCATAGAGGCCACTAAGCACAAATTCTTGGTAGTTTTTATTTGTACATTTTATCATAAAATTTAAATGGGTCCATCCATCATTGGTTAATGTACCCTTTAAAGATAACATTTTATAGGTGATCTCTTTAAGTTATAATAATATTTTTATGAGTGACCCTGTTGTTCATTTTTATCTTCTGAACAAACCTGAAACAATATCTCTATTTCACCTCTGGCACCGGAGGCAGTCACAGAGTCCCATTTATTGTTTTCGGTATAAATAGCATTTTCTTTTAAGGCAGTTTGAGCTTCAATAGCAGTGCCCAGCCACTCAAAACTGCAGTGCCGGCTAGGTTATTAAACTGATCATCTACCTCCAGAGCCTATTACTGTGAGGAGAGCAGCTGGCATAATACAGATCTAGTACTAGAAGCATGAAATACAATTTTGCAGGGCAGGCTTGGTTTACTACATTGGATCATTGGCAGGAGAAAGAATACAGAGCTTGCCTCCTATTTATTGGAAAATTACTATGGGTAATTTCCAGTTTAGCTTGTATTCAATATATTCCCAGTCAGTCCTTATATCCATATCAGAGCATACACACGGCACTTATTTAGTAAAGAAAAAGTTAACTGGCAGAATGGGGCAAAAGTCAGGGAAAGAGATGCAGATGAACAACAAGTGGGAGATAAAAGAACGGAGAACTTAATATTAACACTGTATATTATCTTTACATGAAAAGGCACAGGATTTTGCAGTGACTGGAAACAATACTGTTTGCAATTAATGTAAACAACTCCAAAGGGATGGATCCTTGTTTATTACAGATTTTACCCTTTTATGTGCATATCAGTAGCAAAATAGAGATGGAAAATAAGACACCTAGTGATACCTCCTCTTTTCTCCACTATGAAAGAAACAGTTTGAGGATTCTGTATCCCAGTGTTAGTGACTGTGCAGGGAAGGTAACGATGCAGTTTCTAATCCATATGCTACCTGGCTGATTTCTGGCAGTGTAACAACTTCCCTTTTCATCAGAGAAGAATGGAATAATTAATCAGCCAGAGGGTGCAATTGCAGGAAGCCATTGGATAAGAGAAATGCCAAGCACTTTCCTCTTAAATATATACTTACAGGGGTTTGACTGTTGTGAACCTGGGATAAGCTTCTTTTGCCATGATTCTTCGATAACATACAGATTTTAAAGCTCTGTATAGAGAGAGGGATTATTATGGTGCATTTATGGGCAAGTAATTGCAATGCTACCTTACTGTTTTTCTCTCTAGGAATATGTGAATGATGGAGTTTTGAGGGGTAACCAGCAGGTGAGAAGTTATATCTTATGTATGAATAATGCACACAAACTCTTTTGATAGCCGTGTTCCAATATCTAAAGGGCTGCCACAAAGAAGAGGGGGGAAATATATTCTCTAAAGCACCTGAAGGCAGGACAAGAAGCAACGGTTGGAAACTAATCAAGGGAGATCCAACTTAGAACTAAAGTGAAATTTCCTGAGAGCAGGAAATTGTGAGAACAATTAAACAGTGGAATGGCTTGCCTTCAGAAGTTGTGAATGCTTCATCACTGGAGGTTTTTAAGAAGAGATAGGACAGCCATTTGTCTGAAATGGTAAAGGGTTTCCTGCCTGGACAAGAAGACTTCCAAGATCCCTTCCAACTTTGTTGTTCTGTTCTATTCTTTTGTTCATCTGTACATATTCATACTTATCAATTTTATAGTCTTCCTATGCTATCCTTTATTCATCAATAGTTCTGGTGTACAAAGGAAAATGACTTATTATTAGTAACAGATCAGAGTGAAAATGTAAGGGATTATACCTGCAGGTAGGAGAGTATCTTCTAAAAAAATTATCAAGCCCTTAATGCAGCCTACACACAAACTATTCACTAGTATCTAGAATCAGGTTTGTTCATATTTCTCATCCAGCCATTCCAAAATCATTCATAGTAATAATGATTTATTCCCTGAACGTGGATAACTCCTAGGCATGGATTTGGATCACAGTGGCTTCTACAGGACATAATACACATAAAACTTCTATTCCAACATTATGAATGATCAAAAAGGTCAGAAACGTTCAGAGAACTCTTTTTTTTCTTGTGAGCTGTGAGTGAAGCACACAAAAGGGAATGGATCATATTCCATATTATTAATGTTTATTCTGAATTTAATCTGTAGTTAATTTAAAAGTATTAGTGGTAGAAGACAAAATGATAGCAATCCATTAACATATTCAGAATGTATAGCAGTAATAGAAAGGGCAGTTGTTATTATTCATATGTCCACATGTAAAATTATCTGAGCTCCATTAGGAAAACCAACTGAAAGGTCTCTAAAATTCTTCAGTGCTCCTACAGAGTGTTTCATTAAAAAGTTCAAGAGGAGATATAGGGGACGGCTCTTCTAGTTTTGATCCTAACTGACAGGAAAGAGAAGAAGTAAAAGCAGTGAGAAGTTTGGAAAAAAGTGACCCTGCCTTGGGGCAGAAGATGTTAGAGAAAAAGAAAGCATATTTAGTCATGCTCATGAGATTTCAGGTGAGCCAATTTCAACAAGCATAGAGAAATAATAGGTGGGATCAAAGGACAGAAATGCTGAGGTTAAAAAAAAAGTGCAACAGGAATGGGAAACTTCTCAAAATAGAATAATGGATGCATACTAGTATATCATAGTATATACGTAGTATATCATTCAAAAAAAATGGGGACAATTTAGGAAACCACTGTGGACGCATATGGAGTTTTGAGCTGAGATACAAGTTAAAAGGGGCACACATATGAAATGGAAGATGGGTGTAAACCTTAAAGATATATACTGCAGAAAGAAAGAAAGAAAGAAAGAAAGAAAGAAAGAAAGAAAGAAAGAAAGAAAGAAAGAAAGAAAGAAAGAAAGAAAGAAAGAAAGAAAGAAAGAAAGAAAGACTACAAAGGCAAAATGCAAAGGATACTTGGGTTTGGAGAGGAAACTAAAAAACAAAAATAACTTTTTGGGCTAAATCAGAAGTAAAAGTAGAAAAAGAACAAGCCCACCACTAGGAGAATTTGATAGGATAATTAGTTATAGAAAGAAACTAGATTTTCCCAACATTTACTTTGATTTGATCTTCACCCCAAAGGGGTACTGTGTTCAAATAGACTAAGCAGATCAGAGACAGAAATGAAAGGAAAGAAAGAAATGTTTAGCGAGCATTTGACTACCTTGAACAAGTTTGTCCCCGGGACTATTTCAATTGCATCCAAGAACTAGTTCAATTGCATTTTGAAGCAGCTTGTGAGTAATAATTTGGAGCTTCTTTCTTTGATCTTTCAGGCATTATGAAGGTAGGGCATAATGCCAGAAGGTCCAGAAAGGGAAAAAGAAAGATAACAGACCAATCAGCTTTATATCAATAGTGGGCAAAAGTTTGAACATATTGTTGAACACTTCTTTTTTAAAAAATTAGAAAAGCTATGTATTGTTTAGGAAGGACCAACTTGGGTTCATTTAGAATGTTCTGGCCAAGCAGTTTTGTTTCGTTTTGGCACAGTGGCCAGTTTGATTGATCATAGGATTGTGGTGGATATAATCAGTGGTGGGATTCAATTTTTTTAACAACAGGTTCTGTGGGCGTGGCTTAGTTGGGGGTGTGACTTGGCAATCATGTGACTGGGTGGGCGTGGCTAACTGGTCATGTGACTGTGTAGGCGTGGCTAACTGGTCATGTGACCGGGTGGGCCTGGCTATGTGCATAGGGACTACTCAGAGGGCTGAAAAAAGTCATTTCTGACTGGGCCTCGCACTTTTGATCGGTCCTCACACTTAGGACCATCCTCACATTTATGCCTGTGCAGCTTTCTTAACAACCATGTCACTCATTTCACAACTGCTTCTCTTCACCATGGTGACAAGATAGGGCAAAAACGTAAAATGTGAGGACAGTCGTAAGTTCGAGGACTGGTCAAAAGTGTGAGGACCAGTCAAAAATAACTTTTTCAGCCCTCTGAGTAGTCCATATGCACAAAAAAACTACCCAGAGGGCTGAAAAAAGTGATTTCTGACAGGTCCTCGCACTTTTGACCGGTCTTCGCACTTTTGACTGGTCATCATTTATGTCCATTGTAGCATTCTTAACAACCATGTCACTCATTTCACAACTGCTTCTCTTCAACATGGTGACAAGATAGGGCAAAAACGTAAAATGTGAGGACAGTCGTAAGTTCGAGGACTGGTCAAAAGTGCGAGGACCAGTCAAAAATAACTTTTTCAGCCCTCTGAGTAGTCCATATGCACAAAAGGACTACCCAGAGGGCTGAAAAAAGTGATTTCTGACAGGTCCTCGCACTTTTGACCGGTCTTCGCACTTATGACTGGTCATCATTTATGCCCATTGTAGCATTCTTAACAACCGTGTCACTCATTTCACAACTGCTTCTCTTCACCATGGTGACAAGATAGGGCAAAAACGTAAAATGTGAGGACAGTCGTAAGTTCGAGGACTGGTCAAAAGTGCGAGGACCAGTCAGAAATAACTTTTTCAGCCCTCTGAGTAGTCCATATGCATAAAAGGATACAGCAATAGAGAGGGATGAAGGAAGGGAAGGGAAATTAGAGTAGGAGGGAGGGTAAGAGAGGGAGGAAGAGAGGAGGAGAAGGAGAAAGGAAGAGGAAGTAGGGAGGAGAAGAAGAGGGGGAGGAAGAGAAAGTAAGAAGGAAAGAAAAGAGAGAGGTGGTAGGTTTGAGGAGAAAGATTGCTGTACAATAAAAAAGATGAAAGGGAAGAAAGCCAACCCCAAACAAATATAAAGATATTAAGATAAAGAATGAATTGTTAAACTTTAAAGAATAAAAGAGAACAAATATGAATAAATAACAATAATTAGAAACACACATACAAACATACAATGTATTTTCTTTGAACAGAGTATTTGGCCGGTTCACAAATTTAAACAGTGTTTAGTCATTTCAATTAAATTTACAATTTCTATATTTCCTTTTTGCTATATTTATTCCTCATCTATTTTTGTAATAAACCAATATTACCCTTCATCCTCATCTCTAATCTTAATCAAATTCAATTTTTCCCTTCTATTCTATATTATACCCCTTCCCATTGTCATATATTTTTATATCCATCCTCACATTAGTTAATTATGTAATATTAGTTGTTTAATATAAATTCAACATTTTAATATAAATCAATTAGTTATATAACTACCTTTTTTGTATATTAATCAATATGAACATGAATATTCCAATTATTTCCATGCAATCCAATTTCTTACAAATCAATTAATTATATTTACCAATAATAATAAACCAAATAATTTCCCCCATATATTCCTCCAAACCACAGCTTAACCATTTCTGCTTTCAGAAATATACAATTAATAGTATCTCAATTATTACAATTCCCTAGTTAAATAGAGCTTTTTTTCTTTTGTGTTTTAAAAT
The DNA here is from genome assembly GCF_059756535.1 of Pantherophis guttatus. NCBI lineage: Eukaryota > Metazoa > Chordata > Lepidosauria > Squamata > Colubridae > Pantherophis > Pantherophis guttatus. The sequence goes on from NC_142063.1 coordinate 160,137,302, forward strand.
CTCCTCTTTTCCCTTAAATTTCCCGTTGTTTGCACCTACCTTTTTTGGTGAGGAAAAAGAAAAGAATTCTGCCTGCCTAATTTTCCAACGTTGCAGCCAAGCTGTCTCAGGAATTCTGGAAGTTGAAGTCCACAGGTTGTAAAAGAGCCACAATTGCCTACCCCTGGCTAGGGTAGGCTGGCGCCGCGCGGGTGGGAGGCGGGGCGGGGCGAGGGGCAGGCGAGCCAGCAATTTAACAAATGGTTTGGTGTGCTGCGGGGCCAATAAATTACAAAAAAACACTGAACCGTTTGTTAAATTGCTGGCTCGCTCGCCCCATTTATTGGAATAAATAGTAGTGCGGAGGGGCGGGGCAAGGGGCGGGGCGAGCCAGCAATTTAACAAAGGGTTCGGCCGAACCCCCTAGAACCGGCAGAATCCCACCACTGGATATAATGCATTTTGATTTTGGCAGTGCATTTGATATGTAGAAAGAAAATGGCAAAATATATGCTGAACATACTTTATTGTTAGATGGATACAGAGCTGCCAAAACAATTGTAAGCAATGAATATACAACAACAGCCTGCCTTGAGCTTGGAAGGAAGTTCATGGCTATGTTCTGGTTCTATGCTGTTCAACCTATGATAAATTGATTGATAAATGACTTGGACAAGGGATTGGAAAATATGTTTATCTAATCTGTAAATGATGGAAAAATATGGTTTTAATAGAAGACTATTGAGATTCAGATGGATCTTGACAAGCTGGTACTCAATGGGCAGAAACCAGCAACATGAATTTCAATAGGAACAAATGTGAAATCTTACATTTGGGTTGGAAGAAAAATTAAAGGTATATATTGCATGATTAAAGAATGGTAGCATGAACATAAACTAATATCAAAAGAAACCATCCTTCTTCTCTATTTGCTATTGATAAGACCATGCCTAATACAGAACTGTATGCACTCTGTTCCAAACACTGCAATTTTGGAAGGACATTGACATACTTGAGTTTTCCAGAGAACAGCAAACAGCAAGGTGATAGCAGAGAAAATCTTACAATGGAAAGCAATGGATATGTTTAGCCTGAAGAAGAGAAGAATGAATGGAGGTATCATTTTCAAGTTTCTGAAAGGATCTCAGTGCTGTAGTTTACCAATGTAAAAATGCATTAAAAAGAGATAATATTCTTTCTCTCTATAGAAAATCTATACATTGAGCAAAACAATCTATTTGAAAACGGTTAAATGTATTTTAAATGTCTATGCATTCATGTTTTTATTTGCCTAACCTTTAAAAATAAAATCTCAGGTTCAGTTCCTAGCACATTTTCTTATGCCACGAAAAAACTTCTATCTGAAAACTTCATCAAAATATTCTTAGGAATTCAATGGTGTGGTTTGATATCAGGTTGCTTGCTTTGTTTGCTGTCACCATTAATTCCCAAAAGCATAATTAGAATATGATCCAGTGATTCATACTTTTTAGCTGTTTATGTATGATCTGTAGTTTTCTCATCTAAGTTACTCATGTAAGGGTACAATACTTTTATAAGAAATCTTTGGTGAATAAAGTTATATTATTTTTGTTCAGAAATTATAATAATGCCATTCTAAATTAATCTAAATTAAGTTCATTCATTCATTGTCTTTAAATAAGAGAAAATAATAACAACAACAAACAACAACAAAGAACAATAATAATGATATTTGTGATACATTTTTAAATGTTCAGTTTCATTTTAATGAATAAAAGTTTATAGTAGTAGTAGTAGTAGTAGTAGTAGTAGTAGTAGTAGTAGTAGTAGTAGTATAGAATAAGAAAAGAATATTTAGGAAAATAAAGTTCTTGTTCCTAAATTATATCTAGGATTCTTAAGCTATATATAGGATAGGTTTATAGAGTGAAACACTTTGATTATAGCAAATTGAAAGATTGGATACATATGAATTATTCACCAGAAGAATTATTCAATCAGAAGCTCTGATTTAATTTGGATGCTTGAATCAATTAGTACAATTTTAATATTCAATTTTAATGTTCCAGTTGATTCAAAAAATTGATATGATCCAATAGGTACCTTTGAATTGACCCGGAGACTGAAAGATTTAATTTAATTCAATTTGATTCATAACATTAAAATGCATATGAGTATGCACAGAAAATATTCAAATCAATTTGAATCTGTTTTGAACTAATTAGTTTGAATAATAACATTGACTTGAGATTCTAAATTGATCTGACTTAATTTAGAACACTGAATATTAGCCTTGTTTTATTACCTACTCCTATCATATTATTAGCATAAAAATCCTATAAATATATATAATGAGGTTGTATTGCAATACAATTTATTTTTGAAGATAGTAGAAATGCAGATATATACTTCTGCAAAGGCTTGATTCAACATTTGTGAATTCACACATAGTTCACACCCCTTATATTTGAGTATTGTTTGAAAGTTACTTATTTATTGGCTTTTGTACTCTGTAAATATTGCAGCACACGTAACGTGTTTTTTTTTTAAAAAAAAATCCAATCCTAATGTTCCATTAGATAAAAATTGGTCTTACTTAAGGTTTGAGAAGAAATAAGCAATAACTTATCTGCAGGCTGGAGTCATTGAAACAGAAAAATGCAAAACTCTTAGAGAATGTTCATTTCCAACTGCAGACAAATGTATTGATGTATATATATTTATATCCTGCTGCAATTGCATGCCGACTTTCAGAGAGTCACGTCATGAAAAACATTAAATAACAAGAGACATTAAAGATGCCAAACCTGCAGCCAAAAATTCACGCACGTACATTCCAGATTGCATCAGGAATCAGCTCTCAAGCACCCTCCAGGAAAGCCCCATTTTCACAAGCTTCCAAAACATAGTTAGAATCAAGACAAAAACAAACACACATTTCACAGGAGGTCATTCCAAAGGGCCAGCCCCATGATGGAGAAACACCTCCAAGTTCTGGTCCTCTGACTTCCCACAGCTTCTTCCAGCATGATTTTGTTTTTATGTGTTGTGGCCCACCAGCAGCCTGCGCGGATCATGGCTGATCCTGACGACAAGGAGGCTAGTGTGGGGTCACGCCAGCAGCCTGCGCAGCCGGCACTCGCGTTGGACAGCAAGGAGGCTGAAGAGGATGTGGTGCCAGAGGTAGAGACTCAGCCTGGGCCTTCAGAACCTCGAGAGGCTCCTTCAAGTGGAGAGAGTGAAGTGGAGGAGCCTCTCTTCAATGCTCGAGCACGCAGGGCTGCCAAAAGGCAGGAGTGGCTACTCAGGAGGAGGAGGTCTCCTCGAGAGTAGGGCTTGAGGATAACTGGCCACTCCCTTAGCCTATTTAAGTTGCACGCATTTAGTAATTTCTTGCTGGAAACAATGTGTAATTATTACAGAGCATTTTTAAAGAGTGAGTGTCTTATCTTATCTTTTTTTCTGGGCTGGTTGCCAACCTTTGCCGGACTTATAACTTTGATAAGGACTGTTGGTGTGTGTCACAATCCATGCGAATCCGGAGCTGGGGCAGAACATTATGTTGGAATTACTTTGTCATTATTTGGCTTAAGCTAAAATATTGGTCTGCTTTTTAAAATATAGCATGCTGCTCAAAGCTGTCAGGGCATCTCCTCATAACCAATAAAATATCATACTATTATATGTCCTTACATAATGGCCTTGACACTTTCTTTCTAAATCAGCCAAAATAGTGCAAGTTTGCCAAATATTCTGATAGTTAAATTATCTGCTTCCAAAGAGCAAAGTCCAAGGAAGTAGCAATCATACGTTATCATGCTTAATGAGCTGTGATGATTCGGAACTGACATAATTCGCCACAGTAATGTAATGACTTTACTACTTTAAAACTGCAAAATAAGGTAACTCAGAATTAGATTTGAAATTCAAGGCAACTGGTTGTCCCTGGATATTATGGCTCATTTTCTTTTTCACCCTCTTGAAAAAAAAAAGGTGAATGCAGCATAAATAACAAATCATGAAAAGTCTCTTTTGCTTTACCAAATAGGTCCTGCAGCACTTTATCCATTACCCGCAAGGTAGATTTCTGTAAACTATTTCCCAGCTTTGAATTTTATTTCTAGTTTGATGACAGCTATTCGCGGATGTAGGTACTTGCAATTAAAAACAAAGCTAGTGGGTTTTACTTTGTGTCTATCATTCTTTAATAATAATAAAAAAAGGAGTTGCAGTGGCTCAGAAGTAATTATGTTACTCCTATCAGAAATTCTGATCAACTATGAATGTTTTTTAATACTAGAAAAAAAATATGGATGCAAAAGGCTGATGTTCTTCAGTTCTTTAAAAGAACCAAACGAAGTCTAGAATTAGAACTTTCTTTGCAGAGGGAATAATGAAGTGAATGTTTTTCAGTGTTTAAATGTTTTCCCATTACTATATGACAAAGCTAACTTTCCAGTGTTTCCAATGGAACTATATTGATGGTGTATATGCTATCAGCACAAGCACATTTTTGAGTATATATTTTTGTGAGAGTAACTGTCCTCAACCTATCATTAAAGGATTGGAAAACAACTCCCATCACTAACCAAGTACTAACCAAACCTACTAACCAAGTAGGTTTGCTGAAATGATGAAGGTTGACATTCAACCATACCTAGAGAATGCCAAATTCAGAAAGGCTAAGTTGAAGTATCATTTCCAAACAATACTAGCTGCTGTGGGTTAGTCACTTTATTCATTAAGTTTCATTTTATTTCATTTTCCCCATTCCTGATTTGTCTTCCATAGAAATCAGATGACTTTTGGATGGGGTTGATTCTTTTTCCACCATGGGAATCTTGTATGAAATGATTCTGAATTAATATTTTAAGCATTATTTTTATTTTAAATAGAAAATTGCTCCAATTAACTTGGCAATCAATGCAATTCTCACTCTGTTCTTGTTAATTTTTGTCAAAATACCATACCATACCATCTAAAGTCAAATTATGGCATATTAAATGCTTTCATACCAATTGGGTAAGAGGCACTAATCGCTTAAACCAGTATTTTCCTCCCTGTGTGCCTTTCCAGGTGTATTTGTGCTGTAACTCCTAGAATTTCTAGATAGCATGGTTGGCTGAGAATTCTGACTTCAGTTGTCTAAACACATCTTGAAACTGGCAGTTTTCTATGTATGTGTTTTGGTATGTTTTCTGATTTTAATTACTGTGGTAGTATTTCCACAAGGAAGGGTTTTTTCCCCAAAAACATGAGCACAAACATATTGAAATAAATAAAGCTGTGCTGTATTTCTTAAAATTAATTTGGACTGCTCTTCTATATTCATGAGAAATTATTTCTCGGGTATCACAAATACTTTGCAGCTGATAAGTAGATTTACCACTGGCTTATTTTTCTATGCAAAACATAGTCCTTTTAGATGTAGTCCCTTATGAGTAGCCTAGACCCTTTAGATATCTGCATTGGAATCTAATGGCCTCTCAAACATCCCTGCTTCAGTTTGTTTTCCTTTTGCATAACTTTAAATGACTTTATTTTGCTTTGTAGCCTAGGCTAGCTACTGCAATATTGGTTAAGTTTTCTGAATAGGAGTGAAGAACAGTGGCTGCTCCATTTTGCTCTTTGCAGTATGGAAGCACTTCATATCAGCAGTGGTTTGGTGCTAAGGTACTCCCTCCTGAACCTGAATTGACCTGTCTGTTGTGAGTTGTTTGGTTGTCCCAACTAGCAGGAGGTTAGAGAACCTACACTGGGGAAGGTGCTTCTCCATTATTGTGAAATAATTCTTGTTGTGAAATAGTCTACCACTAGAGAGGTAGACCACTTGCTCAGCCTCTTGCCATTTTGGAAATATGTTAAATGGAGATTTTGCAAAAGGGCTTTGTATCTAGTTAAGATATCACCATAGTGTTGTTGTTGTTGTTAGTTGCGAAGTCGTGTCTGACCCATTGTGACCCCATGGACAACGTTCCTCCAGGCCTTCCTGTCCTCTACCATCCTCTGGCATCCATTTAAGCTCATGCCTACTGCTTCAGTGACTCCTTCCAGCCACCTCATTCTCTGTCATTCCGTACCATAGTAATGTGTCCCAAAGGTGCTTTTTCAGGAGGCAACTGGACTTTCTTGTTTTTTTTCCCTTTTGAAGACGTTTTGCTTCTCATCCAAGAAGCTTCTTCAGCTTTGACAGGTGAAGAAACTTCTTGGATGAGAAGTGAAATGTCTTCAAAAGAAAAAAACCAAGAAAGTCCAGTTGCCTCCTGAAAAAGCACCTTTGGGACAACCATGACCTGAATGACTGACAATCTCTACAGACCATAGTACTGTATATTTTTGATTATGGTATACCATTGTACGATGGAAGCTTCCCCTCATATACCACAAAGAATTGCATGATTGCAACTTCATATCCAAATTAAGAATCAAGCTGTCCCAGCATCAATGTTGCCTTGTAAGCACACAATGCGTATGTATAAGAGGTATTATTTTCTTATTTTGCAATCAGCTTAAAGTGGTTTGTACCTGGAAAAACAGCAACTATATGCAATCAATTGATTGCTAAAGAATTAATATCCCACTAGGATACTTTCTTTTATAGGTAGAGTGGAACATGAAATTTTAAAATCAACCTTGCTGTGCAACCAACAACAATTTCAGTTAAAAATGTGAGTCTAGTCAAGAAAATTTCAACATCCTTTTCACTTAATGCAACACGTTAAAGCAAATACGGAATTGTTTTATCAATAACAAGTAGCAAGCTGCAAAATGTATAAATACATAGACCAGGGGTCTGCAACCTTAAACACTCAAAGAGCCATTTGGACCCATTTCCCACAGAAAAGAAAACACCGGGAGCCATAAAACCGTTCCCGTGCCTAACTATTTCTTGAGCAGCCACAAAACTAGCATATGTAGTTGAATTAAACATTCTGTTTTCTTCTGAAACTTTTCTTTTCCTGGATTTATCCATGGTTGGCCTACCGGGGGTTGAAAAGCTCAATAAATCGCGTGCTGGGGGTGTGAGTGTCGCACATTGGCGGTTGTGATGCATATTTTGAGTAACAGGGAGCCGCAGCAGAGGGGTGAAAGAGCCACATGTGGCTCCAGAGCCACAGGTTGCTGACCCCTGATATAGACTGTTTTGTCCAAAGTCTCTTTGTATCAAATGTTACAGTATTTGCCTTTGAAGAAATAAATGTTAGAGACAGATGATTCATTTATTTTTCATTCAAAAGCATATCTCTTGATTTTTTGGGGGTAAGTGTTTGAAAAATTCAAAACTTTGCTTGAAAGTTTTCTTTAATTCTAGCTGTTTTTCTTTTCTTTCCCAATGATTGACTTCGCATGTCAAGTTCTGTCGAGATCAGGTTGTACCAGCTAGCCAGCATGTGGATTAGAAGCTGTGCTGTGAAGGCATTGTTCAGAATGCTTTAAGGAAATTCATGCCAGCAAGAGCAATCCTTTGCACATCAGGCATTCATTCTGAAAGTCAAAAATATGCATAAATAACTTGATATCCATTGGTAGAAACACGAAGAAAAGGGAACACATTAGTACTGCATCTGATTCTCAGTAAAACACTGTAAGAAATATTCAGACAAATTGCATAACGATGAACAACGAAAAATATTAGGATGCTGGAAAACAGTCTTGAAAAGGAGTTTGAGAGAATTCCATTTATGAAGAAACTAAAGCAGAGAGCCGTATGAGAGCACGTTTCAAATATCAAAAGAAGCATCACAAAGAAAAAGGCCATGATCCCTTCCTGATCGCCTCATAATGCAGAAAATGGAATAATAGTCCTAGTTATAGGAAACAAATTTGTGTGGAATGCTGGTGGATTTATTTATAAGAGCTATTCATCAGTGGATCCAATTATCATGGATGTGCTCAAGCATAATCTGGGCATCTAATTTTCACAACGATTTCAGATTCTGCACTGAGCAAAGGGTTGCAGTTGATACCCTGGATTGCTTCTTCCAACTCTTCAATACAACGGCAGAAAACATCAGCTTAAGAGACGGTGAGAACAAAACTGCACATAAATGAGGATATACAATTTCAACAACATCAATAATTTCCCAGTTTAAACAATACAATCCAGTGGAAAGTGAAAAATAAAACATCTTAAAGTTGACTTCATGCGGTATCAAGCATAATTAGTCCATCATGGTCCTTTAACCTAGGTTTGCTTGCTAAACTGCCCTTGTCAAAGAGATCCCCCCCCCCAGGCCTACAGTGCAAGAACCTTCTTATCTTAAAGTAGTTAATTTTTTAAAAAATAAAAATGGTAGACTTTAGTACTGAATCACATTCGTCTCTGGGTAGGGTAAAATGAAGACAAGGAAAATCTATGTTGTTTCTGATCATGGCTGTAAGAAGAGTGAACAAAGTTTAATATGTAACAAAAGGGAATTTTCATACTTGCACAATGACAATGTTAAAGAGTGGGAAACTCATAGGAAATTATTTTCCTCAAGTCATTAGTCCTCACCTTGTCTCCCTTGTGAAATGCAATGCTATTCAACAGTGGTGAAATGTAAAATTTGTTACTACTGGTTCTGTGGGTGTGGCTTGGTGGGGGGTAATGTGACTGGGTGGGTGTGGCCAACTTTTTTTTTTCTTTTAAAAGCATTTTTTCAGTCGAAGCGGTTGTAGAAAAAATGCTTTTAAAAGTAAAAAAAAAGCCTCTGATGATTGCGCGGCTGAGCTGGGCATGTGGGGGGCAGGGACTTTTGCTACCAGTTCTCCAAACCACCCGCTGCCATCGCTACCGGATCGGGTGATCCAGTCCGAACCAGGAGCATTTCACCCCTGCTATGCAAGTATATTTGTATAAAAGAAACCTCATTTGAATTCAATGGATCTTACTCAGGGATAATCATGCACAATCTTAATTTATAAATCAAATAATTGAGCCCTTTCTCCCTCTTCCTCTTCATACCCAGTGGAACTATTTCTTGTGAAATATTTCCATCTCTTATTGACAATGGAGCAACCTCTTTATTTTTCATGTTTTGAAAAGTAAGATACAGTAAGGAATTGCTTTTGGAGTACCAAGAGCAGGAAGAAAAAAAAATACTTGCTCTGCAGCGGTGGGTTCATTACCACCTTCCAAACATGCGTCTGGCCTTTCGCGCATGAGCTTTGCTCATGCGTGCACCTTCTGTACATTTGCCCGGCCTCAAAAATGTGCTTAAATAGGATGGCAGAGAGCCGGCAGAGAGTGGGCGGGGCGGGGGCGGGGCAGGGGCGGGGCAGGGGCGGGGCGGGCCCACCCACGATTTCCGCTACTGATTCACATGAACTAATCTGAACCGGCTGAATACCACCTCTGTTGCTCGGCCACTTGGCCACAGTATAAATATATGACAGATTTTAAAACCTCATTGTAGTTGAACCTTTCCTCCCCTAACTCTTATAAGTTTTTTTTTAAATAAGTAGAAAGGAGGAGAGAAATTATGAATGTTTCCATCTTTAATACCATTGATCCCAAGTAATCTTCCTCTACAGATTATTATTTATAAAAAAAGAAAGGTGTAAGTGGCTTTACTTCAAAAACTGGCTGCAATCAGGATAAAGGCTGCATGGAATATTAAAGACCTCAATTCAGCAGCAACCTGTTGGGGTAAAGGTCACACACAAGGTCCATAGGGTGGCATTTAAAAGGCAAAACCTTCTAAAATAAAGTCTTCAGTACTTTAAAAGGAAAAAAAGGGGGAGATTTATCCTGTTTGAATAGGAATTAAGGAATTAATACCTTTTTTAAATCCTGGGTTCCAGCAGCTAATTTATATTATAATCACATGTCATTACATCTGCTCCTAAAAGCATTTGCCTCTTGAGTTTATGTCCTTCATTTTTTTCTTATCCCTTTTAGCCTCTCATATCTGAGCCATTAAAGTGGGAAGATTTTTGCAGTCCAGACAGAGTGGGTCCTAATCTATGCTTAGTATCCAACTTCAGTTCACTTTAAAAAGTGGTTGGTTCTTTTAGGGAGAAAAGATTAACATCTTCTTTAAAAAAGGACAAGGCAATAAGGCATAATTTGTATTGAGGGAATGTCACCTTTTCTGACATGGCATACACCACGGGTGTCAAACTCACCGCGTCACCTTGCCGTCACGTGATGTTTTGCAATGTTTTCCCCCATTCACGGAGCTGGGGTGGGTGTGGCCTGCATGTGACACCTCCAGTCTGTGGGCTGCCAGTTTGACACCCCTGGCATAGAACTAAATGAGGGCATCACATGATAGAGGTCCCTGCTGAGGTGGGAAGCTTGTGTCTTTTTCCCAGGACCGCAAAATGAATGTCATTTCCCATCCCAGCAGACTTGTTTCAGACTTCAGAGTCACCAGTATACAAAGGAGTGCCTCTCTCCCCAAAATGATTAATTCATTCCCCCCCCCACTCTATCAAAAATATTTAATTTCCTCCAAAAATGATTGTGTTTTGGGTTTCACAAGGCCCATGATCAGGGGTGAAATCCAGCAGGTTCTGACAGGTTCTGGAGAACCCGTAGCAGAAATTTTTAGTAGTTTGGAGAACTGGATGGCCCCAGAGTGGGGTGGGAATGGAGATTTTGCAATATCGTTTCCCCCGGAGTGGGTAGGGAATGGGGATTTTGCAGTATCCTTCCCCTGGAGTGGGGTGGGAATGGGGATTTTGCAGTACCCTTCCCCTGAAGTGGGGTAGGAATGTGGATTTTGCAGTATCCTTCCCCTGGAGTGGGGTGGGAATGGAGATTTTGCATTATCCTTCCCCTGCCACACCCATCAAGCCACGCCCACAGAACCAGTAGTAAAAAAAATTGGATTTCACCACTGCCCATGATCATTAGTTTAGTAAAAATAAATAATAATATTTAAATCAATAGTTAAATGTCTAAATAAGTTCAGCATACATCCAGAGAAGGACAGAATTGAAGTTGGGGAGGGGGGAAATGAGAGGTCTCTATCTATATACTTTTTGTACATTTTTTTTTAAAAAAAATTCTTTCTTTTTCACTCACTCTTAGCCCTAGGAGACCTAGGAAGGAAGCAATAGAAAACCGCTTCTGAAAAATGTTGATAAGAAAACTGCAGGGGGCAGTTATCATAAGTAAAAAAATGACTTGAAGGAACAACTTTCAAGCATGAGTATGACATACTACTATGCTTTTTTTCTATACATTGACCTTTTTTGTGTGCCTTCACATCTATCTTGTCTCCTGCTTGCTGCCAGGACTAGTCCTTGTAGTTTTCTTGGCAAGATTTCGGAAGTGATTTGTCCTGTGGCTGAGAGAAACGGACTGGCCCAAGATCACTGGTTTTGTGCCTAAGGCAAGTCTACAACTCACAGCCATCTGGTTTCTTACTCAATGCCTTAACAATTATGCTAAATGGCACTCCCATACTTAGACTAAATAATATATTTTAAGGTATCTTTATTACATGTATTTGCAGTTTACCCAAATACTATTGTGTATTGTGGTGCAGAAATACATACTTGGTTTGGGAAAAGCTGCACAAAACATTTTTTCCCACACACAAGGCTCATCAGAAATTAGAGGAAATACTGACTGGAATCTTATCACCATTTTGGATACAAGGGAATTCTTACCCTTTATGAATATTTGGAAAGACAAATTTGATTTCGCTCAGTTTATTTCCCCAATCTTAACTTCATTCTGTCCTATTTCCATATCAATTAGGGGAGCCTTTAATAATTCATGTGAAGAATTCTCTTAATTAGGCTATTTTTATTCTACTATGTTCCTAATATAATAATTCAAGCTTCTCCAAATCTGATAATTTATTTGGATTCAGTTGTTCTAGATCAATCTAAATCAAGAATGTGGGTTCCCCCCCCAATTATTACACCCCATGCATAATTTCCATCCCATATATTTAAAATGCAGAGGCTATGCAAACAACTGGCTGGTGTTCATAGTATGAGATGAAATTCCATTCATTCCAGGAATGGTTTAAAAGGGATAAATAAGGCTTGTCAAATCCTTCTCACTTATTGGGAAACTGGAACTGTAAAAACTAGCGGTCTCTTGTGTGCTTACTGTGGTGACCTTTAATGTCAGACACCTTCTAAGGAAGAAAGAGAATGGAGAACAAGCAAGGTCATGATAGTTGCAATTCACTTTAAATTAAAGTTTGATATCTCAAATCTCCCATTTTACTTTGTATGCAGCCGGTTAGCAAGGACAGACATACCCCAAGAGCTGCCCTTGCTTCTTGGAATAATTTTCCTTAATTATTCACTTTCCCAGAAGGTCAAGCCCTAAACCAATAGGAAAGTGGATGTTAGCCAGATTATGCTTGAAATACCAGAATGCTCAAAGGGCTGTTGGTCCAACTGCCAGAACATAATTAAGCAGAGATTGTATATTTGATGTTGCTGTTCTTCCTTGTTTAATTGGTTGTCGTGGGTGGTAATATTTGCATTTGATTACATGCTATTTCTTCCTTCCATACGACTCTCCCAAATGTTTCAGTGCCAGGATACTGTCCAGCCCATAGATAGATACTCCAGAGCCCACTGATCTACTTAGAAAACATTTAATGGATCCATGGAAGATCCTCACGGCCCAAAAAAAGAGCTTTCTTCTCCTGCTATTTTGACAATATCACAGATGCAGCATGCCTCATGACAGTGCCATTAAGACCCTAATGTACTGTAAGATTATTAAATAAATGTTAACAAAATACAACTGTTAAATTACCAATAGAGTAATTTACAAATGAACAGAAGGAAAGTAATGGGGGAAAATATTTCTGTGGGTGTCTTCCAAATGACACAAATTGCAATGAAGTTGATTACAACATTAAACTAAGTATTACTGAGAATATTATCTAGGTCTGATAGTTTCTTCCTTAGACTAAATGAGCAGCCGTAATGAGTTATTCTGTAGTAGAAGAAAAAAACTACAGATACTTAGAATCAAACTGCAAAATATTTGTGTGTGTGTGTGTGTGCATATGAAGGACGGAGAAAGAGCATGGAAGAACTCTGATTCATTGGCTTTTAAATGTATTTTCTCACCCTTCTTTGGAAGGATTTTGATACATTACTTTAGCCATTATAATATGTGGAGAGCAGGGTTCTGAACTATGGAGATGGGCAGGGATGGGTTTCACTTACCTTTACCACCAGTTTGCTCCGTGTGTGCACACCCGCTTTTCACGCACGCTGTCTACACATGCGCCCGGCCTTCGGCGCATGCACTTTACGCGCTTGTGTGCCTTCCATGCATGCATCCAGCCTCAAAAATGTGCCTAAATAGCAAGACTTGGAGCCAGGGAGGGGGGGCAGGGAGGAGACGGGATGGCGGGCCCACCCGCAATCGTTGCTACCTGTTTGCCTGAACTGGTGCGAACCGGCTGAATACCACCTCTGGAGATGGTGATCAGATTAGTTTGTATCAGAAATCACAAACTTTGAATGCTTCCATAGTTATAAGCTAATGATTACCTTCCTATCATTAACTGTTAAGTGTGAGTGTGGGATAATCTGTAGCTGAAAAAGAGTTGGAGCTAGAAAGAGACAGAGGAGAGAAAAGTTGTTGTTTTTTGTTTTTGTTTTTTGCTTTGGCATCACATGCAATACATTACAGTTTAGTTTCTACAAAAGTTTGTTTCTTCTCTATATACCAATAACCAATAACCAGGGGACAGGCCTTCTTTGTTGTAACACCTGCCCTCTGGAACAGCAAGCATCCCTTCAGATATTTGGGTGGCCCCCATCTTACCCCTTAAAAAGAGCACTAAAATATGCAAACTAGGAAAGAGAAGTGAAAAAATAATAATAATAAAAAACATACCAACCCACCTCTGCATTTTTGGGAATGGATAAAGCATTGCTCATTCTTGCACTAACTGAAGAATTTAAATTTAAATTTTGAAGAATTTCACCATCTGGCACATTTATAAGTATAAAATTTTGAGCCACATGGAGGAAGAATTCACTGTGTGGCCTTTTCCCACATCATTTCTTTTTGAGAAACAAAATACACTGATGTGCAGAAAAACCGTTGAATGGCTTCCTCTTATGTACAATAAACCAATCTCCTAACGGTAATAATTTTCTTGGCGGTAGGGCCCCTAATACTGCAGCCTCTGCATTGTATAGTAAGATGCAATAAGTCTAATGTCTCTTGTTGGTGCAGGAAAAAAAACCCAGCAAACAAGGAACAGTGTTGCATTCCAAACTCTCTGGACAATTGTATCTCAAGTGTATCTGGAGAAGATTGGCCCATAAATCATTTCTCCACTGTTTACAGTATTATTAGCATTGTGGAATACTATGTATTTCATCCTTTTGGGATCCTGCAGAGTTGAGGTAGCATAGCTTTTTTAAAAGCCCACTTTGAGTAACAAGTACCACCTATCAGGTGTGATTATTGAAGGACCATGAAACATCTGCTGTAGGTTCATAGAGCTACAGTTTTTAATTATAAATCCATATTAGTAGGCAACATGGAACATGTGATAGGCATTTACACTGTGTAAATGTGACATTATTGATGGAAAGAGTTCTTCTATCCTCCCACAACCAAAGTGATCTGAAAAAGGCTAGCTTAGAATGATTTGTTGAAGATATTTTTGAAGCCAGATGGTAGGCATTTTCAAATGCTATGTTACGCATTTTCTCAATTTAGCTTTCCCACTGGATTTATCGACATAATTTTTTTAAAAAAATATAAATATCATTAATAAAATCATTTGAAAACTATTAATATTATCAAAATATAGAATATATTATTAAAATACGGAATACATATATTCTTAGCAAATGCTGGTGACAAAAAATCAGCACATTTTGAAATTTCATTTTTTTCTTTACTGTATGTCTGCACTTCTTGCTTTTACATACCATAAGTGCAATGTAATACCGATGCTAACTAGCTAGATGATAGATAGATAGATAGATAGATAGATAGATAGATAGATAGATAGATAGATAGATGATAGATAGATAGATAGATAGATAGATAGATAGATAGATATAGATAATAGCTAAATAAATAGATGATAGACAGACAGATAGACAGATGCTTTGCCTTCTAAACCACATGTTTCTGTTTCTTAAAAAAATGATTTAACACTTGTCTAGCGTAATCCAAATCTAATCCAGCACTTGGCACACCTTTTCACAGCTACTATGATAGTCTTTCACAGATAAGAATAGAACAGTTACTATGCATTATGGCATACATTAAACAACCTTTCTGTCTATACTTTTTAAATCTTTTCTTGACTATGACATACAAGTATGAAGAGTAGATAATATTAAATTGTTATTTTCAATACTTAAGAAATTCGCATCAGACTATGCTATTGTGAAAGAAGTGAAAGAGGTGGAAGATGTGTTGGACATGTTCACTGCCTTGAATTATTTGTAAAAACAATAAAGGCAGGATACAATAAACAAACAAACAAATTCAACTCTTGAGTCAAATGGGAGATTCATTAGAAGTCCTTATCCACAACCTACAGCAGGGCTATCAAACTCGCAGCCCGCAGGCTGGATGCGTCATGCGTTGGCCATTCTTGGTTTAGCGAATGGGGAAAAGTCATGATATGTCATGTGACAATGCCATGATGACATGAGTTTGACACCCCTGACCTACAGGCTGTCAATGGGAAAAAAACCAAGCTTAAATTCAACTGAAACGAAAAGCATTGGCTATTTAGATGTTTTCTGAATCTGGAATTCTATCAGCTTTTTCTCTAAAGAGGCTCACAATTAGGGAGTTTCATGGGTCCCCCACTTTTGGGTCCTGCTGGAGAAGCAGGTGAAAAAAGTGGCCAGCAGAGTTGTTTTCCAACTTTGATTAGTTCACCAGATGGTTTTCCAGAATCTTTAAAAAACTTGACTAGTTTGGATGGCCAACTAAGCATGGTGCAGTATTGTTGATGCCATATGTATAATTGTTAATATAATATGATAATATTGTTAAATTCTACCGTACTTGCATGTGTTTTATTCTTTACATTGATTTTGTTACTGTTATTCTTTGGGGATTACTGAGAATCGTTAAACATTTCAAAAATAAATTTGCAGGACATACTGTGGTTAGAATCAATGGATAATAATAGCTTATTATTAGGTTTGATGGCAAACCTATGGCACACATGCCACAGGTGGCATGTGGAGCCATATCTGTGGTCATGCGAATGCTGCCCTAGCTCAGCTCCAGCGCACATGTGCGACCCAGTCAGCTGGTTTTCTAGCCTTCCGGGTCCACCGGAACTCAGGAAACTAGCCTCCGGAGGGCCTCCGGGTTGCTGGGGATGGATGTTTTTGCCCTCCCCAAGAAAGCCTCTGGAGCCTGGGGAGGGCAAAAAATGGGCCTACCGGGCCCACCATGCCATTGTGTGCAAAAAGTGGGGGGAGTGCACAGGGTCGCGCGTGCGTGCAGGGGGGCGGGGTGCATTGAATTATGGGTGTGGACACGCGTGCATGTGACCCCCCCGCACTCCCCCCTGCTTTTGGCACCCAACGCCAAAAAGGTTAGCCATCACAGATCTATGGAATACAGAGACAAGATCAAGTTATCCCATGCTTCCCCAGACTCCAGGACTGGCCCATGATCCAGCTCCGCAGACTGCTGGCGGACCACAACAGGCTGGTATAAAAAATTCAATTTTCTATAAGCATTATGTAAGGCTTCATTCTTATGCTTGCCTAGGTGATGATTCTATAGATTGATGGGAATTCGAAATGCTTATGCACTCAATCATGCATAGAAGTATGCCTAAATACTTTTACTCAATGGGCAAAGTTTTCTAACAGTTCTTGCATGTTGCAACATGGTCTGGTTTTCTCTATGATTTTTGAAAAATATCTGCTCTGTGGGAGGCAGCAAAATTGTATGTGCATCGCTTCTGTACATGAATATCTCAGATCTTGCGCTGAAGGCATAATGAAAATATGCAGTTTTCATGCTTCTGCATGATATTAATGAAAAGAAACTACCTAATAGAAGAGATAAAATAAAGATATCCCCCTCCATTAGATTGTCAGCCACTTGTTCTGCAACTTTTTACAACAAAGATAATCTTCCTTGACCTTAAAAAAATGTCAAGATGTCATTGATGCTTAGTAGCAATTTTTAGACTCTATTATGTATAAACTATTGGTTCTCTGTCCATTATATATTACTTTGCAGTATTTTAATTCACAAAGTATGTTTTAAGTATAGCAGATTCATTTCCTTATTCAGTATATAGACCAATTGCTACTGAAAAAAAAAAAAAAACCGCAGGAGAACAACGCAGTGGTGGGATTCAAATAATTTAACAACCAGTTCTCTGCCCTTATGACCAGCTGGGGAGTCGTGGCCATGGTGGGCGTGGCCAGGGGAAGGCAGCTATTAAATACTCAATTCCGTGCCAGACAATGACTGAGGCGAGAGTTGAATGTAACAGGCAACGGCTACTTTATTCAACACAGTAACTACTTGAGAACAACAACTTTCCCGCGCTTGACAGCTCCTTTTATACTAGCCTGTCAACTTGGGAAACAATCAGAAAATAGTTAATTTGTCACGCCAGCCATTAGGGGGAAACAGTGAGTGGCTAGCTAATATTTAACACCCCTTCCCACCATGCGAGCGCATGCGTAGTCCTGCAAATACGTGGGCCTACGCCGGCTCCGCCCCGATCGACAGAGCTCAGGTGGCTGTGATATCTCAGCCAGTGGACCTTGTGAGGTTGCCTCTCCCCCTTTAGTTGGTTCACCTGATTCCTGTCCCTGAAGATCCTCGGATGGCTCGACGGCCGAAACAGGTAAGTATGACGACCCTACCTCCTTCGTTGGGGGGGGTGCTAGGTTGGCGTGGTTCGGGAACAGTTGCAGGGAGTTCCTCGCCGGGCAACTCTGCCTGTGCGTCAGCCCCAGTGGATTGATCCAAGACAACCAACCGATTCCGCAGTTGGTCCTGATGGCGCTTCCAGATCCTACCCAGTCCCATATCTACTCGATAGGAGCAGGGCCCAGCTATTCCCACTATAGTCCCCGGCAGCCATAAAGGCTGTCCCCCATAATTCCGGGCATAAACTGTATCCTGCAATTTGAATGGCAGGTGCCTCTTAGTCAAGTCTATGGGTTTATTGGGGTAATACTGTGGGTGTATTCGATCCAGTGCTGTGTGCAACTTATGGCCCATTAGTAATTCGGCCGGACTCTTATTCATCAGTTGGCACGGTGTGGTATGTTGCACTAAGAGATAGCTTGCCACCCGCTCCTGCCAGCTTCTGGGGCCCATCTTTCGTAATGCTTCTTTGGCCGATCTTACGGCCCGTTCAACACATCCGTTGCTAGACGGGTGGAATGGGGCTATTAGACAATGCCTAATTCCTTGTGTCGCTAAAAACATCTCAAAGGGGGCAGATGTAAATTGGGGCCCGTTATCCAACACTATAATGTCGGGCAACCCATGGGTTGCAAATAATCCCCGGAGAGCTTGAATGACAGCATCAGACGCGGTAGCATGCATCAGCACCACCTCTACCCATTTAGAAAACGCATCGGCTACAATAAGGAAGGTCTGCCCTTGCATTGGGCCCACCAGGTCGATATGCACCCGGGACCAGGACGCTC
The DNA here is from genome assembly GCF_059756535.1 of Pantherophis guttatus. Classification (NCBI taxonomy): domain Eukaryota; kingdom Metazoa; phylum Chordata; class Lepidosauria; order Squamata; family Colubridae; genus Pantherophis; species Pantherophis guttatus. Next base: position 160,155,863 of record NC_142063.1, read on the forward strand.
TTGGGTCCTCCCATTCCCTTGGCGGGTCCTTCGGTGGCATTGCGTTATTTTCCTGACACTGCGGGCAAGTGGACACCCAGTCGGAGATATCCCTGTCAAGATTAGGCCACCTCATATAACAACGACCCCGGGCCTTCATGCGAACAATTCCTGGGTGTCCCTGATGTAACTGTGAGAGTAACGGGCGCCGTAAAGGGGAAGGAACCACAATCCGATGACCCCATAACAGGCAGCCGCTCTGAGTGGACAACTCGAGCCGCCGGTTAGCGTAGGGCTGCACTTCAGATGGAAACGGGCCATGCGGCCATCCCCTAGCCACCCAGTCCATCACACGAGACAACACCCCATCATGGGCAGATAAACGAGCGATGTCGGCAGCCGTCACAGGCAACAGCGAGCTGTCAATTAAACAGACTGCAGATGTAGGAACAGGGTCAGGCAGCAGAATAGGTAGAGGGAGCGGCTCAATGCATCAGCGTGGGCCAGGTCTCGACCTGGGCGGTGGACAAGGGTATACGAGTAGGCCGAGAGAAACATGGAGTAACGGGTCATTCTGGGAGACAATATCATCGGGGCTTGGCGATCTCCGGCCAGGATCCCAAGGAGAGGCTTGTGATCGGTGACTAACAGGAACGAGCGGCCGTAGAGGTAGTGATGAAAACGCTTAACACCGGCGACCAGCGCAAGGGCCTCCTGGTCCAGTTGAGAGTAGTTCTGTTCCGCCGGGCCCAAGGTACAAGAGAAATACGCCACTGGAACTTCTCGGCCGTCTGGCAATGCGTGGCTCAAAACGGCGCCCACCCCAAACGGGGAGGCATCGCAGACTAGGACGAGCGGCAGGCGGTCACAATACTGGGTGAGAACCGAGTTGGAGACCAGGAGGCGCTTAACAGCCTGGAAAGCAGCAGACTCTCGAGACCCCCAAACCCAGGGCGCCCCGCGGTCCAGCAACCGATGTAATGGCTCAGCCACGGACGCTTTGTGCAGAAGAAACACCGCATAAAAGTTTAGAAGGCCAAGAAAAGCCTGCAGATCAGCTTTACAACGAGAGGTCGGGGCATCCACAATAGCCGTAAGTTTAGCTGGGGTGGGGTGTATGCCAGACCCGTTAACAAGAAATCCCCAAATCTCCACCTGTGACACAGCAATTTGGCACTTTGAGCGGTTCACCTTTAACCCCATGTTGTCAAGTTGGCAGAGGACCTGGCGGAGCCGGTCCATCAATTCCGATGTGCTTGTCGCTGATACTAACACATCGTCAAAATAAGGTATGACCCCAGGGATTCCATGGACGACTCTCTCCATTAAACTTTGGAAAATCCCCGGGGCAACACTTACACCGAACTGGAGGTGACGACACCGGAACGCTCCACGGTGCGTAACAATTGTCTGAGCCTCTGCGATCTCATCATCAACTCTCAACTGCTGGTAGGCTTGAGAGAGGTCAAGCTTTGTGAACACAGTCCCCTTACCAAGGGTGTGCAGCACGTGTTGCACTACAGGAACAGGGTAGGCATGGCCCAGGAGGGCCTTATTGATGGTCGCACGATAATCCACAGAGATGCGGATTGAGGCGTTCGCTTTGATTGGTGTTACTATCCCAACAGGCATAATCCACCTGTTCTAGGACCCCTTGAGAAATTAGCTTATCAAGTTCAGCATCCACTTTTGCCTTGAGAGCGAAAGGCACACGCCGGGGCTTAAGCCTTCGCGGTGGAAAACTGGGATCCAGACTAAAAGATACCGGGGTGCCCTTATAACAGCCCAGTTTGCCATCAAACACAGCAGGAAACTCCCTGACTAAACTGTCCAGCTCATCAGACCTGATAGTGTTAACCCCTTGTAAGGTCAAGCCCAGAGCTTTGAACCAATTAAGTCCCAGTAAACTCAGCAAGAGGGCTGCAACGATGACTATGGGCAGCTTTCCTACAAAATCCTTGAACTTCACCCTGAACTTTCCACAATCTAAAATGGGGATGGGCGCCCCTTGGTAGTCATGCAGGGTCATGTCACATGGATCGAGGCGGTGTTTCACAAGGCATGGCACAAGCCGTTTCATGGTGCTCCAAGATGCAATCGTGGTGGCGGAACCTGAGTCCACCTCCATCTGGCACAGCTTGCCCTCAATACAGACAGAGATATAGATCTTCTGGCGGGAGGAACAGTTGGCCGCTAGTGTAACCATATTGACAGCTGCCGGGTCCCTGGCCCAAATGGGACAGTCGCTCTGTCTGCCGGCACTTCTGGGCGGATTCCTTCTATCTCTAATAGGCGGGGCTGCTGCTGCTGCGGCAACCGGCTGAGGCGACTGGCAAATGCGGGCGATGTGGCCCCGCTGATCACAACGGTGGCAACTGCCTCCTTAAATCGGCAAGTGGAACGCAGGTGGGACCCCCTGCATCCCTTGCATTCGGAATTCATTGACTGAGGTGGTCGGTGCAGTCTCTGGGGACCCTGAATACGGTTCACGTCACCAAACTCGTTTAGCTCGTCCTCATTGCTATAATCCACCAAGCTGGAATGTATGGCCTCTCCCTTGGGCTTCTCTGAGCATTGGCCATCGGGAAGGTTGGCTATGGATAGTGTAGCGAGTTCTGCTGCGCACGCCTCAGCTAATGCTTCTTAAAACGAAAGTTCAGGCTTCGCAATAAGCCGCCTCTTCAGGTTTTGATTCCTTACTCCGCTTACGAGCCTATCCAACAAATAGTCGTCTAAATCGACAAATTGACAATGTCTCGCTGCCTTCCTTAGGGCGGCCACGTACTGACTAATGGATTCACCCTCTGTCTGGTCCCTATGTTGCCTGCAAGCAATCCGAGACGGGGCTGGGGCGTAATGTCTCTTTAATTTAGACATGAATTCATCCCAAGTCCCTGCGTGAATTGACTGAGGGGCCATCAGGGTCATGGCCGTATCAAACATCTCGGGGCCGCAAAAACTCAAAAAATAGGCTCTCTTACGTTCATTAGATAAGTCCCGGTAATCATTTGCGATGAGGAAACACTCGAACCGAGCTACATAAGCCTCCCATGACTCTGTCGCTGGCTTAAATGGGGCAAATTGCTGTGGTGAGGCCATCTTCAGCCGCAACACTATGGTGTCATGTCAATGGGCATTGGTCCGGTCCCGACTCGCTGACAGACAACCGCAATAATGACTTGCCGGCACTGGTTGTCTCACGGGGCCTCAGTTTTCCGCCATCCCACCTTCGTCGCCACTATTAAATACTCAATTCCGTGCCAGACAATGACTGAGGCAAGAGTTGAATGTAACAGGCAACGGCCATTTATTCAACACAGTAACTACTTGAGAACAACAACTTTCCCGCGCTTGACAGCTCCTTTTATACTAGCCTGTCAACTCGGGAACCAATCAGAAAATAGTTAACTTGTCACGCCAGCCGCTAGGGGGAAACAGTGAGCGGCTAGCTAATATTTAACAGCAGCACTCGGCCTCCTGCACCCCCCTGGGAGCAAAAACAGGCTGTGGGGGAGGCACGCCCCCCTGTGTCCCATTTTGGGCCTAGTAGGCTTCCCTGAAGCCTCTGGGAGTGAAAACAAGCTGCAGGGAGGGCATGCTGCACCCCCCCGCTCCTCATTTTGGGCCTAGTAGGCCTCTCTGCAGCCTCTTGGGAATGAAAACAGGGTGTATGAGGACTCCTGGAAGGGGCGGGGTGGGAAGGGGTGGGGCCATAATTTAACTACCAGTTTGCCCAAACTGGCCCAAACCAGCTGTATCCTACCACTGGAACAACCTTTCATATATTCTTCTTCTAATGACATAAGCTAACCAGGAATTAATGTTGTTCAACAAATTATTTTATCTGAAAATAATGAAATAATGCTGAAATAAAGTATAAATTAAAGTATAAAGTCTTAAAAACATGGATCCTGTTGCAATATTTTCAGGATCAGACTCAATAATAATAATAAGAGTTAGAGGTTTAAATATATTTCTCTTTAATTATAACAGGCATTCTATATTCACTGAATATTCACAGATAGAAGCAATGAAAATGGTGAAGGTGGCTCCTTATATATACAAAGGGTGGAGCCAAGAGTGGGAGTGGTGAATTATGAATACATTAAGAGTCAAAGAATAAGTTAACCCCTGATATCCCATATATACATTATTTACACATTAGGGAATAAGGCATTTACATCTGACAAATCCCCCTCTAAATGCCGGTTCGCTATACAACACCAATTACATTCAGATTCAGGACAATATAAGACATACAATTTAGAAGTTAAATATTTGTGCTGTTTAGAAGGTAAAGGCTTCGTCAATATGTCAGCTAATTGTTCAGATGTATCACAATGTACTGCTTTGATAAATCCATCTTGAGACAATTGTCTCACATGCTTAAATTTTATATCTATATGCCTGGATCTTTGTCCAATGGCATCGGATCTAGATATTTCAATGGCTGCTTTATTGTCTTCATGCATAACAAAAGGCAAAGTAGGTTTTTTCCAAACATCTGAAATTAAATCATTAAACCATACAAGGTTATTTGCAGCTTTGGATAAACAAACATATTCCGCTTCTGTGGTTGAAGTGGCTACCAGTTCTTGTTTACCAGTGTACCAGTAAACTGGACAGTCATTTAATAGGAAAACATAACCAGAAGTACTTTTTCTGCATGATATATCTCCAGCCCAATCCGCATCTGCGTAACATGTAAGCTTTGGTTCTTTATTATCACTAGGTTCTAATACTAGGCAAAAGTCTAATGTACTTTTCAGATATCTTAAAATTCTTTTGACGGCTTCCCAGTGATACATTGTTGGTTTGCTAACGTGCCTTGATAATAAATTGAGTGGTAATGCAATATCTGGCCTAGTCCAATTAGATATATAAAGAAGTGAACCTATGACTGATCTATAAAATGTATTATCCTTGAATTCAGGGGAAGATTCATCAGTATTTCTAAGGAAATCAGTTTGCATAGGAGTGTCACAGGTTTTGGCATTGTTTAAATTGCATTTGTTTAGAAGTTCAATGATCTTATCTTTCTGAGTAAGTTTGAATCCCCTTCTAGTTTTGTTAATTTGTACACCAAGATATTTGTTTACTTTACCTAGAGATTTCAACGAGAAATGTTCATTTAGCTTGTTTACAAAGATTTCTCTTCTCTCTTTGTGTTTTCCTATATATAAAATATCATCTACATAAATCAATACAAATTCAATATAATCATCACTCTTTTTGACAAAGAAACAGTTATCAGCAGTGGTAGCGTTGAAATCCATGGTCTTAAGTACTTTTACCAAGCAATCGTACCATCTTTTGCCAGATTGCTTTAATCCGTATAAACTCTTGTTCAATAGCCAAATTTCATTTTTATTAGTGTATTGACTGTGAGGTGCTCTTACATATATTTCCTTATCTAGTTTTGCGTGTAGATACGCAGTCTGTATGTCATATTGAAATACATCAAGATTGAGTGCAGATGCTACTACTAGAGCTGTTTTAACACTCTCTGTTCTTACTGTGGGGGAGTACGTGTCAGTATAGTCCTCCGGATATTTTTGAGCATAACCTTGTGCAACCAATCTAGCTTTGTATAGAGTATTGCCTCCTTCTAGGTTCTTAATTTTATAAATCCACCTGGTACCAATAATTGTTTTATCTTTAGGTGCAATCGCAGGTGTGAATACATTTAATCCTTGCAAACTTTCCATCTCTTTTTTCATAGCTAGTTCCCATTTTTCCTTTTCTTCACGAGGGAGTTTTAATACTTCCTCATATGTATTAGGTGTTATTTGTTCACCATCCATATGCATTATGTAATCTCTGTATTTATTTGGTATTTGATTTCTGTTGTTCCTAATAGCTCTTTCAGGTTTGCTATGGTTGTCATGCAAATATCTTGCTTCCTTTTTTGTTAATGTGTCTGTCTTTATTTTGTGTTGACTATTTGTCCATGTTTTGGTTTTGTTTTTATTTTTGTTGATATTTTGATTTTCTATTGTCCCTTCCTCACGAGATTTTGTATCTTTGCATTTATTTGGAAATATTTCATTAAGATGTAATTTAGACCAGTTGGCCTGTTCATGGAACACAGCTGTTCTGGAAACTATAAATTTGTTATTATTATCAATGAATCTGTACCCTTTGGTGCCAGTTTCATATCCCATAAATCTTAGTCTTCTGGATACGTTTTCTCCCTTTCTTCTCAACTGTTTAGGTATGTGTACGTCTGCAGTGACCCCAAATATGTGCATGTGTGCTAATTTTGGTTTCCTATTATACATCACCTCATATGGTGTCTTATTCACAATACTGGACCAGGTTCTATTTTGAGTGTAATTTGAATAATGTAAGGCTTCTGACCAAAATTGTTTGCCTAAACCAGCATCCTCTAATGTGCACCTAATCATGGTTTGTAATGTGGAATTTTTTCTCTCTGAAATCCCGTTCTGGAACGCAGAAAATGGACTAGACGTGTAATGTAGCATTCCTCTATCCTTTAACCATTGGGAGAATTCTTTAGACATGAATTCACATCCCCTATCTGTCATAATTTGTTTTATTCTGATATTATGTTGTGTTTCTATGCGTTTGTAAAATTCCTTAAATTTTTGGAAGGTTTCATCCTTGTGTTTTAATGTGTAAACAAAACCATAGCGACTGTAATCGTCTACTATTGTTAGGAAGTAACGTTTTCTATAAGTGATTGATGGAGTTAATGGGCCAACTAAGTCCATGTGTACTAAGTCAAAAATTTTGTTAGTTGATCTGGTGGATTTTTTTGGCCTGGGACTAGTTTTTAGTTTAGTAGATTTACATACTGAGCATTCCAAATAATTTTCACAATTTTTTATTTTGACACCTTCTGCGTGTTCAGTCATTTTTTGTACTACAGGAAAACTTGCGTGTCCTAACTTCCTATGTAAGATGTGAGCACACTCATCATGAATTGGTTTACCTATTTTTGGTTTCTTCTCATTGTGTGTATCTGCGTGATCATGAGATATTTTACATTCATCATTGTCACTGTTACTAATATTTTCATCATCTGCCTCAATACAATCTTCCATATTTGAATCAATGTTATGTAACCATCTATCTTTTGTTATCAGATAGGGTAGGCCTCCTTTAATCATCACAGTGCCTACATTGGTTTTATTCTTCTCTAAAGTTGCTTTTCCCTTTGAGAAAACTATATTGATGTCAGAATCTCTGCTTAGTTTTATGGCACTTAGTATGTTATGAGGTATTTCTGGTATTAACAATACCCCCTCTATTTTTCCTAGACCAGGCAAGGTCACATTCCCTCTGCCTAATACTTGAACCTTTTCTTGATTAGCTACCTTTATTACAAACTTATCTTCTGTAAATGAAGACAATATATTTTTGTTATTAGTGGTGTGATTAGTTGCCCCAGAATCAATAAGCCAATTATTGTTCTCATTTTGTTGCGTTTTAGTACTGTCTTGTTTATTTAGTCCATTCAGTGAACCAGATTTTCTCTCTTTTGAATTTTCTCTGCCCCCTCTACTTTCTCTGTAATTTGGTGGGCTTCTATATTTATGTCTATCTGTGGGAGACTGTCTATAATTGTATTTATTCCTATATTCTGACCTATGTCTTTCCTTTGAAATTTCGGGACAATCTCTTCTATTGTGTTCCCTGGACCCACAATTGTGGCATTTAAAATTTTCATTACATTTTTCTTGGAAAGCTACCTTCCTAAAAGATTTGTGTTCTGTGTGATTGCTAGAACGATTTTTTCTTGAATTGTCTTCTGCTATCAATTTGTTAGATAGACTTTCTATGGTTAAATATCCTAGATTGATGGTGTCTAAGTGTGACATAAAAATATCCCATGATGAATCAAGTGAATTGATAATAACACTTTTCATTGTTTGATCTGAAATCACTTCCCCCCTCAAATGCAGCTCAGTTCTTATTTTGTTTAAAGATATTAAATGCTCACTTATGGAAACCCCTGGTTTTACTCTGGAAGAAAAGAAGTCCTTAGACATTCTTGTGGTGGTAGCTACACTATCGCTGTGAAACAAATTAAACATGCATTGAATTATTTCTGAAACAGTTAGATTTGGTTTGATGCTATGATACATTGCAGGAGACACGCTAGATATTATTAAGAAAAATGCTCTATGGTGTAAACAATCTATTTTTAAAGTCCAAGGTCTTCTTGGGGGACTAGTGATAAAAAATAGTAAATTTTCTTTCATAAAGACAACCTGAAGCTGTTGATACCATTCTTGCAAATTAATGCCATCAACCCTAAGTTTTGGAAAGTCACTGGGTAAGTTTCCCACATTATTTTGTCCATTACTTACAACCTGAGGTAGTCCGTGGTCTCGCAAGTGTAGGAAATTGCAAAACAGCATGGGGATGCTCGCAACGAGTCTGCGCGGTTCTCTGGCCAGTTCAAGTCTTTCCGGACCGTCTACGTAGTTTCGCACATGCGCGTTGTTCATTTCTTCTTTGGCGTCGTCGTGGAAGGTTCTCTCCATTGTAGCTCGCTCGCTCCGCTCCTCTTCAGACGAGTCGGTCTCTGGCTCGGTCTTAGGAGTTCTGATGGCGGCGACTGCTCTTCTCTTTCTTTTGGGTGCGTTGGCACTTGCTTCGGTCTGCGGTGTAGGGCGGAATCGACATGGCTCTCTGGGCTCGGGCGTCGTCGCTCTCGAAGTCAGGATGGGAGCGTGCAGGTCTTGAAGTATCGGCTTGTTCGCTTGCTTCTTCGTTGGCGCTTTGGAAATTTTTAATTTTGGCCCAAATGCAGCAAAAAGCGTCTTCATTGCTGACTTTACTTGAGATTTTGTTAAGTCGTCTTCACTTTCTGATTCTGGTTCTTCCAAAGAGTTTGAATCTTCCTTTTCACTTTCGTTGTCTGATAACGTCTTTCGCGCCAGAAATTTTGAACTGAGCATCTTGATTGGCTCTGCTTCGTTCACTTTGGAGGCTTGTTGAAACCAAGATGGCTGCCATTCAAAATTTCGCGCGGGATCACATTTTTTCTTTTTCATAACGACTTTCTCTGTAGTCATATCACTCACAGTTTTTTGGTCTTTGGGTTTCTCTTTAGCGATGTTTTTCTCTCTCGCTGCTCCGCTGTTCTTCAGCATTTCTTGGAGGTTCGCGATGAGGCTTTCATCATTCTTCTGGCTTTTTAATAGCTTCAATATCTCTGACCTGAGTTCGTTATTTTCTATTTCGATTTCCTCCTGGTCATCATTTTCATTTATTAATTCTCCTTCTTCAGTGGTGTATTCTTCGGATTCTCTCGAAATCGCGTTTGTGGATTCGTTGATTATTTCTTGTTCAGTTTCTATTTCTTTGCTGTAGGCCCTGGTGTTGGGCCTATCTTTCTTAGACATTTTTAGGTATTTATTGAGTCAATTAACCATCCTCTGCTACCAGCTTGTTGCAATATTTTCAGGATCAGACTCAATAATAATAATAAGAGTTAGAGGTTTAAATATATTTCTCTTTAATTATAACAGGCATTCTATATTCACTGAATATTCACAGATAGAAGCAATGAAAATGGTGAAGGTGGCTCCTTATATATACAAAGGGTGGAGCCAAGAGTGGGAGTGGTGAATTATGAATACATTAAGAGTCAAAGAATAAGTTAACCCCTGATATCCCATATATACATTATTTACACATTAGGGAATAAGGCATTTACATCTGACAGATCCTTCCTCTGGTTTTAGGACCTGGATATCTGTTTTGTCTTGCACTGATTAAGGAGTTAATAAGGGTGCATATTTTATTGCTTTATTGTATTTATATGTATGTTTTTGTTTTTAAGCATTTTAGTTACCCAGAATTATATGAATAAGATGGGTGCCCATGCAGTATAATCTTGCAGAATAAACGAATGAATGCACGGCATGTATGAATCTAGCAGTGTGTGATATCCTACACATTTCTAACATAAAAACAGCCTAAATGGAAGAGTTTTGTTTGTAATTGTCTCACTTTACCTTTTAATTAATCCTTACCATCTTTCATCTGCTAGAGGAAGAAATGCAATTCAAACTCTGGGTCTATTTAAGTAAGTAGTGTTTGAAAAACTCTGCAAAATTCAGGGGTTTATTCAACAACATATTAAAAAAAAAGATTTAAAAATCAGGACAAGAAAAAAAAAACCAGAATTGCTTATGGCGAATAATCAGATATTTGCCAAATTCAGTCAGCTCTTCAGATGTTTGTTTTTAAATGAATTCCCCAGCCTTTTAGACAACTCTGGGATGTTTTTTTTACACATTTCAAAGTTGAATGTTGTTAGCATTTCCCTTAGCTGTAGGTGAAATGAAAGTGTGCTACCAAGATGACATTATCTGATAGTCAGTTCAGATATGTTTCTTTTCGCCTCATGTATTGCAATAACACAACAGGATGATCTTATGAAAGGAAATATCAATATTTCAGAATTTCAGAAATTCCCCAGAAGTATTCAAAATAAAACAGTTTGCCAACCATCAACAAATCATATCCTTGCAGATTTAAAAAGCAGTTGCCAAAAGAAAATGCTGAACAAACACCATTCCAGGAATGAGATCAGAATCTAGATGTTAAATTAGATGCAATTTCAAGCGGTATGTGCTGCTGAGTACTCCTTAAAATAAAGGCTAATAAAAGATAATAGGAACAATTCAAATGAGGACCATGATAAAATAAGATTTTGGCTTCATGCCTTCCCTGGCATGTGTACCAGAGAAGATTTCAGTTTGACACGAATACTATCTATGTTGGGCCTCCTCATGAGTCAGATAGATATCTAGCAAGTTTTATTTCCAAAAACAGGTGACCATTCCTACAAAAATAATAACATTTAATAAGAATCTAAAAGAGTTTATTTCTGTCTCTTCCATTTCTCTGAAACCAAGCAGAGTGAACTACGTTTGCAAATTTCATCCCATTCTGTTGATTACTGATATTACCGGGTTTTCTTTATTCATGAAAGTTTGAAGTTTGGATTTTCTTAAACTCAGGGTGCAAGACAAGCTGCTGTGGTACCCACAGCAGTCAAAATGTATAAGATGGCAGACGCAGCAGTGACCTCTGTTGCATGCGGTGATGTTGTGTGAAAATAAAAAGGGGTGTTTAGTTGTAACACTGCAATTGCCACCCTGCAGCCTTTGACATACACAAAAATAAACAACCACAGTTGGATGACAGCTACAGCAAATTGTGATTTAATATCCAAATTAAGGATTGAACTAAAATGTGTGTGTGTTTGCTTAGGCAAATGATCAACCAGGTACAAAATGGCAGGGTTCAAAGATTGCATTATATTCAACAAAATCAGCTAATGAGATAAGATACAACCTAATGTTCTAGGGCTGATGCAGACACATCCCCCAAAGTTCATCAAATAACTTCTCATCGTTACCTAATTGTAATCTTAATATGACAAAACTATTTGTCATATTAACTATTAAATGGCTGGATAGCTTTTATTTCATTTAAATTTTAAATGAAATTAAATCAAATTTAGTTGTCTCCACTATTTTTGGTGAACAAACAGCAATAAACAAAGTCTGATCTTTTTCCTTATTAATTTATATAGCAACTAAAATTACTTTACTCTTGAATAGCAGCCATAAACAAAAGACACCTGGAAGCTAAAGACAACATAATTTTGTAAACAGCGGCTTCTTGTTAATCAGTCTTTTCAGCCCACCAGCTTCAAATATCTCTCTCCCAATCTCCCAATCAACTTTTGTAATTAAGAGTGAATCCTTCTCTTGATTTTAGTTATTGGTGTGAGCAACCCAGTGTTGCATTTGAAACCTTGTTTAATCTGTCCCAAGCAACTATGGGGGATCATTAAAATTCTCCACTGTTGCATTAGCTTCTGGTTTCTATATATGCACCACTGCCGCCATCTGGAAATTAGCAGAACTAAGCAAATATTTGCAATGATCTCTCCCTCTAGTGGCTAATTCCTTCAAACTCTTTTAATCTGACTGGTAGTATTTTGAGATTGTGAAGCAAATGATCATAAAAACTTTCTATTTATCCACAGGGAAATAAGCTGCTCTGTCTAATTGCAATAAATGTATTTTTTCTATTTGCTGCTTTGCCTTCACGTTAGAATGAAAGCGTTGAACTGATTCAGGTCTAAAATTGGAAAATTATTCTTCAGGTAATAATACAAACACAAGGTGGCATTTATTGTTTCCCTCCTTGCTCTTCCCCCCCCCCAATTGAGTCAAAAATTACAATAAGAATCTGCTTCATATCACTAGGTTGGAAAATAAAACTAGGGAAAATTTCACTGCAAGAAGATTAGAATAAACCACCGGATTAATTTGTTTATGGCATTCCTAGAAGCCAAGTTAACAAGTGGCTGTAAATTGTACTTCAGATGACAAGAAGCAGCTTGGTGGCTGTGTCTGTTAGTGGCTTTGACAGGTGCTGTGACTATCTATGCAGAGTTCTCTTCATCCTTAAATCTGAGCCACCCACTAGCCCATTTTTTCAATTCATCATATATCTCTCATGCTCTTCCTGAAACTGTTTCATTTCATTTTGCTGCTTGAAGTCAGAGATCAAGTGCATTGTTGCCAGATAAAAGGCTGGTAATGTCAAAGGATGGAAGAAGAAAATTTCTGGATACAGGCAGCAACTGTTAGATCTTATAGCCATTAGCCTCCCCTGCAATCTTCTCACCATACACATTCTTGTTCTTTTACAGGAGGAGACTTGCATTCTTCAGCTGCATATTTTCGTTCTCATCTCTTTGAGTCTAATTATTTTGTCCTTCAGGTTTTTTTTCTTTGTTATACCCAGTAAGAAAAATAAACATCATACAACTATCGTAAAACCATGTTGAGAAATTATAATCTAAAATATAGTCTACTTTATTAAAATAAGCCTTTTAAAGGTAAAAGGTAAAGGTTCCCCTCGCACATGTGCTAGTTGTTCCCGACTCTAGGAGGCAGTGCCCATCTCCGTTTCAAAGCTGAAGAGCCAGTGTTATCCGAAGACGTCTCCATGGTCATGTGGCTGGCATGACTAAACGCCAAAGGCGCACAGAATGCTGTTACCTTCCCACCAAAGATGGTCCCTATTTTTCTACTTGCACTTTTTACGTGCTTTTGAACTGCTAGGTTGGCAGAAGCTGGGACAAGTAACGGGAGCTCACCTCATTACGCGGCACTAGGGATTGGAACCGCTGAACTGCCGACCTTTCAATTGACAAGCTCAGAGTCTTAGCCACTGAACCACCACGTCCTGTTTTACTAATATATAATCTACTTTATTAAAATAAGCCTTCTACTGAATATAAATTCTGTATCCCTAAAATATAGCAGTTGCCTAGGCTTATTGCTGTTGGGCTCCCAGGCGCAGTGGCACAACTAAGTAGGGTAAATTCTAATATAAATTCTGGAGGAAATTATGTCCTGAAGATGGGCACCACAGCAGAAAAGGCTCTTCCTGGTGCTGGCCTACCTTCTTTCTCAACCATCTTCTCAAAAGAAAAGCTTAGATACTGGATGAAAATTGTCTCGCATTGGATCTAAGTTATGACTTCTTGAGAAGGGGGGCAAACTAATGCCCTCTTAACTCACTGCCAGAACTTTAACTTTGATCTTAATGATCTGGTAAACTAGTCAGTGACTGAAGCAACATTTTCCTTCAGTATTTTGAAACCGGCAGTATTTCCTTCTTCATGTAGCACCAATTGTGCATATTAATATAATAACAATTTGCAATAATAATGAGCTCCAATCTGTTATGTTGTAAAGGGAATCATGTACTCACCTGTTAGCTTGGATCTTAACGGCAAACCTGATCTTTCAAACACTCTAACTCTTCAGGAATGCAATTCATAGGAGCAATCTCATTGATTTTTTTAACACTAAGCTGTTTGCAGAGCTGAACTTGATATGTTTGAAACCATTTATAGACACTGATCAATGATATAGTCTTAATTACGAGTCTTGCTATCGAACTGAAATAGGTCAGTCTAAATGGAATGCAATTACTTCAAAGTGCTGTAGCTAGATTACTTATTCAGATGAAATGCAGCTCTACTGACTATCTGAGATTTCATTTATAATTTGGATTTTGGTAATATTTAATATTTCCTTTCAAATGTTAATTAATGCTTTTCTCTCTCTACCACCACCGTGTTGTCATTCTGTGAATCTCTCTTTTATTTAATTGACCATGAAGGAGTTCAACAGATCCAAATTTCTTTTATAGTTGTACTTCAGCACAATTATCACTATTAGCACATACATACTGTTCTGACTTTGTAGTGACCACATAGAGAGGAATTCTTTAGGTTGAATAACCATGCTTGGGTTTTTTTGCTAAAGGTTTTCATGCAAATGTGCCAACCTTATCTCAAAGCTTTTAGTCTCCCTTGTTTCCTCTTCTACACATGAAAATGGTTACACTTCCATTTGAGTTAATGTATTTTAAAGTCTCTACTTTAAAAGGGAAACCTTCTGGTGCTGAGTACTCATTTCACCAAGGCTTTCAGGCACTCCATGAATTAAATCTATCACAAAACAGTAGGCATTTGAGGGGTGGGGGGAGAAAACAACTACAATATTAGTGCCACGATACAGTTTACAGTAGTGGCCAAAATTATGGAAACCTTTTGGGAAAAGTGTATTTTCTAAAACTAGCTAATAACACATATTTTTTTGGAGTAGTATCATAAAAATTATATATCAATGGAAAGATAATTTAATCAAGAATGTAATGCAATAACTTTTATGAAGGATTTGCTCTTAGAATAGCAGTTACAGTATAAAGAAGAAAAGTGAAACACGTGGAAAAAACGAGATATATAAAAATTATCACCATAGAAAAAATGAGATATACAAAAATTATCACGTCAGTTAATACTTAGTTGGGCAACCTTTAGCATGAATCACGGTCTTACAACGTCTTCCCATGGAGTGAAGCAAGTCTTTTTGTTCTGCAGCTGTTATAATGAGAAACCAAGATTGAATGATTGCTTCTATTAACTGGGTTTTATTGCTGGGTTGCTTCTGGCTAACAAGTTGGCTCCATAGATTTTCAATTGGGTTAAGCAGTGGAATATGATTATCTATAAGCTCCAAAACAAAGTGGTGTTATTAGCCATCAAACCTCAAAAATACACTTTTCCCAAAAGGTTTCCACAATTTTGGCCACTACTGTATGTTCCTCATACAACTTTTGAGTGTCAAGTGAAAGGGAGAAAAATACAGAGTAAGTATGCATGTATATATAAAGAAGGAACAAGACATTACTTTTTTAAATATTCTACTCCGCATTATCATTCCTCTAGCATAACAATAGAATGCTTAAAAAAAAAAACAGAAAGGAAAGAAAGGAAAATAAATTGCAGGACATAAACCTCAGGTGTCAACTTGTCAACATGTTATATTGAAAGTAGTTATTAAAATCATTATGCCATCAAGTAATGAAGTTTAAATATTCCAAAGATAGCAACCTGATTTAATTGCTCACCACTTGTCAGGCAAGGGGAATGGGGGGGGGAGAAGGAGAGAGAAATGAGGAGAGAAGGAGAAAGCTTTATATCTGAAAAAGCTCCCTGTCTCTACTCCCTCATCTCAATACACAAATATTCAAAAAGTAGCAAGAGCTTAAAAAGGAGGAAAAAATATATATGTTTTGTGAAATCAGATCACTGTCAGACCTGGAAGCCCTCTGTTACAGTTGGACCTTCTGGCCTGCCACATTTTCTATTGTGGGAAAATGGGAGGCGGGATTGTATAGAGCCGTGATGGCGAACCTATGGCATGTGTGCCACAGGTGGCACATGGTACCATATCTGTGGGCACACGAGTGTTGCCCTAGCTCAGCTCCAGAATGCATGCACGTGGCAGCCAGCTGATATTTGGGCCTTCCGGGCCCATTGGAAGTCTGGAAAGGGCTGTTTCTGGCCTCCAGAGGGCCTCTGGGAGGTGGTGGGGAAGGCTGTTTTTGCCCTTCCCAGGCTCCAAGAAAGCATCTGGAGCCGGGGAGGGCGAAAAAATGGGCCTACCGGGCCCACCGTACCATTTTGTGCCAAAAGCGGGGGGAGCATGGGGGGTTGCACACACATGTGCGGGGCACATTGAATTATGTGTGTGGGTACACACGCGTGCAACCACCCTGCACTTCCCCCACTTTTGGCACGCGACGGCAAAAAGGTTAGCCACCACTGGTATAGGGTGTGGGTGATAGATACCATGTTTTCCCCAAAATAAGACCCTGTCTTATATTTTTTTGAACCCTGAAATAAGCACTTGGCCTTATTGTCATGCACTCAAAAGCCTGAATGGGCTTATTATCAGGGGATGTCTTATTTTGGGGGAAACGGGTCATAATAACATTCTTTTCTCTGAGAGTCAAGACCACCTTGCCCTGCAGCTGCAATGAGGTGACTGGAAGGCATCTCCTGTTTTGGATGGTGTCTGATTGGATCATGTGATGGACATGTGGGTGCTGGGCAGGGACTTGAACTTTCCTTTGGGTGGGGAAAACCTGGAAACTTTCAGATTTGGGTTTTCCCAGATGCGCCAATATCTCTAATAAAATGGAACTTTGAGGAACTTCAAGCCTTGGAGTCTTCTTTTGTTGGGGGTGTTACTTGGAACCCTGACAATCACATAGATAGAGATCTCTGAAAACTTCTGACATGCAAATGTCAACTGACATGGCTCTGTGATTTGAATAATGACATTAGTGGTATGTTCACTTTGGAAAAGTAAGATGTATGAATACAATTTTCTGCGTTCCAAATGTAGCAAATGTAGAATTTTTACTCCTCTATACCTAATAGTATAGTAGTAGTAGTAGTAGTAGTAGTAGTAATAGTAGTAGTAGTAGTTCTCAGTAATGTAATAGGGAATGTTAACCTCCAACCATTTTATATTCTGTAAATTATTATAGAGTTGTATAATGTATAAGTATAACTACCTGCTCATGCTGTATTTAGTTAATCCTGAGCATTTCAGAAATCCTTACTGCCTATTCTGCTAAATTGGGGCACTGTACTTTTACTTAAAAGTCCTACCTGGATAGCAATGTTGTCAAATCCATTGGATTCCATGATTTTCACATATTCTTTAGTTGAAGAACAATTTCTTATATTCCCATTTCACCTTTATTAGGCCTATTCAAGCTGGCATGCATCTTTCATTCCTTGATAATAGCAGCATAGAACATTGATCCACATATGTGAGGTGGCATAGTCTGGCCTAAAGCGTAGTACATAAAATCATCTGCTACAATGTCCTACCAGTCAATGAATACTTCAGCTTCAACCAAAACAATAAAAGAGCAAACCCATAGTAAACCAATCCAAACTAGATTGCAGAAAATACGACTTCAGTAACAGAGTTGTCAATGCCTGGAATGCACTACCTAATGCACTATTAACTTGTAGTGTCTTCCCCAAACCCCCAAAACTTTAACCTTAGACTGTCTACTGTAGACCTCACCCCATTCCTAAGAGGTCTTTAAGGGGCGTGCTTAAGTGCACCAGCATGTCTATCGTCCCTGTCCTAATGTTTTCTTTCATTTGTATCCTTTTCATGTATTTATAATTATGTTTACACTTGTATCTGTTATCAAATACATGCTTGACAAAATACATAAATAAATAAAATAAAATAGATGAAGCATCACAGGTAGAACTTTCATATTACTTCACATTCTTTCACAAATACAATACCGGTAGTCCTCAATTTATGACCACAATTGAGCCCAAAATGTTTGTTGCTAAGTGAAACATTTGTTAAGTTAATTTTGCCCCATTTTATGACTTTTCGTGCCATAGTTGTTAAGTGTACCACTGCAGTTTTTAAGTTAGTAGCACGGTTGTTAAATGAATCTGGCTTCCCCAGTTATTTTGCTTGTAATAAAAGTGATCACATGACCCCGGAACACTACAACCATCATATATATGAGTCAGTTGCCAAGCATCCTAATTTTAATCATGAGACCATGGGTATGTTGCAATGGTCACAAGTGTGAAAAATGGTCATAACTCATTTTTTTCAGTGCCGTTGTAACTTCAAACAGTCACTAAATAAACTGTTGTAAGTTGAGAACTATCTGTGCTATTCAAAAATGGAGATACACCTCTGGAACCGTTCCATTTGCAAGGTATGCTCATAGTGCAGTTTTTGCATTTACCTGATTTCTATCATTGTGGAAGATCATGCATTTCAAATTTTGCAGAATGCAATACTGTGAGATAGTAACCAAGATATTACTTTCTAGGAAATGTAAAATAATGAATAGATAGTACAAATATTTGAAAGGTATGATTGCTGTCACTAGTAAAGTCTTCTATAATATATGCACGTATATTTATGTGGAGGAACACATTCCAATTGGTTTGTTTATATTTATATTTGGGTAGAAACTGATCATAGTTGCAAAGGTTCAACTATCCTGATCTGTGGAAGGCCTGTTCAGAATGGATTATAGTAAAATTTAGCAAAAAAGTCCTGAACCTAGTCCAAGGATTCTGAGTGATACAGTAGATTGACATGTGAAAACAACATTTATTTGTTTCATTGATCGATTTAGCTACATTTGCCAATCAACTCAGATTGCTGAATGCCATTCAGATCAGCTAATTTTAGTTAAACTGAAGGTCCTTTGCTTTTCAGTAATAGTATTTTTAAACTCAATTTGGAAACCAGGTCTTTATATGGCAAAAGAAAGAATCCAACATTCAGTCTATCTGTAATGATGAACTAATCTTCCTTGCTTGCCATCAGCTGGATTGGTAAATATGAATGATTGTCCACATATGTATTTAATCAGACATCACTTTCAAATGACTTCAGTTTGTTCATTCCTCCTTTCTTCCCCTCAAATTTATAAGCCACGAAGGGATATTATTTTTATGCAATGGCACTCTTAATGTGTACATAGCTGATGCATTTTTGTAAGAAAATGAAATGCCAACACATGTTAATAATAGAAAAAAATAAAGTTCAACAAAAGACATGACAGATATGACCAGTGTGCCCTTTGCGGATTATAAAAAAAAATAAAAAATCACAGTTTCTGATAGATTTTTCAAAAGAGTCTACAGTGCTGATAATATAACTTGACTACAAAGATTAAATACCTCCAGCCTCACATGATATGTTTAACAGAATAACAGAGGTGGAAGAGACCTTGGAGGTTTGTTAGTCCAACCCCTGCTCAAGCAGGAGATCCTATACCAGTTCGGACAAATGATTGCCCAATCTCTTCTTAAAAACCTCAAGTGTTAGAACACCCACAACTTCTGGAGGCAAGTTGTTCGAAGTTTATTTGATTATTTGTGATAATGGCTAAGAATGGATCTAAAGAATAATTTAACTGAGATGTGGAATACATACAATGGACATTTGTACTGCTGGTTCCAGGACAATAAGGACAATAGCTATGTCTGACCCTCTTTTATCGAAAAGATATGTTCAAAATGTGTACTGACATTCTCAGTTACTCATAAAGAAGTGGAACACATAATTATTAACATTCAAATAGTTTAAAATGTTTGTTGTACAGGTACACAAAGAGGCAGACACTATATATGTTGAAGGAACTGACTCCAGATAGAAATAAAGAAGTTTTGGCTAGCGTGCTCATTCCATAGTGTAATATATTTTTTTTGTACCAAAAAACATTCTGTTCCAACGTTGGAAAAGCAGAGAATAAAAACTGTGGCAAATTATCTGGTGATATGGAAATAGTCTTACTGGTTTACATTTTAGCTTAATACTACTACATGGATCACAAGCTAATTCATTTTTAACATTCAGAATTATTTTGATGCAGTATTTCAGTAAAAAGTATGGACAGAATTCTTTTTTTATAATGTTTTTCTTCCCGAAGTAAATTGTACAAGAAAAGTGTATGTATTAATGTATGTGGTATGTAGAAATGTTCCACACTGAGGGAAAAAAAAAAAACATGTAGCAGACAAAATTGCAGATAAAATTAATATATTTTTTAAAAATGTCGACAAAACTGTATAGTTGCAACTTTTGAAAAAAATGATGTTGAAATGGGCTGAATTACACTTAAGACAGGAAAAATGAGAGACTGAGATAAACAGAAACTGACAACCACAACTTCATTTTACTGACAGTTCCACTCATCTATATTCAAACTCACTGAACATCATCAATGCTCATTATATATTATCAGGTTATTTTCCAGGATAATAGATGATTATATGTTCATTTCTTTTTGTAATGTTATTCAGAAAACTAATAAGCATTACACAAATGCTGAAAATATGAAAAATGTATTTTAGATCATGGTATGTCTCTGTAGTATTCCCAACAATTATGGATAAAACAATTTTCCTCCACCATGTATGAATGGGAGTAGCCATTCCCCCCCCCCCCCATGCAATATGACAGCCTTACTGAAATATTTAATATGAAAAATCTGGATGCTTTTTATACAGTTGGCATAATTTTTCTATAAAATATCTCAGCATATCTACATAATTTCTCTCAATTTAGCAATGGCACTTAGACTTACCATGTTTCCCCAAAAATAAGACCCTGTCTTATATTTTTTTGAACCCTGAAATAAGCACTTGGCCTTATAGCCATGCTCTCAAAAACCCAATTGGGCTTATTATCAGGGGATGTCTTATTTTGGGGAAAACAGGGTATATACTGCTTTATAGTGCTTTACAGCCCTCTAAGCGGTTTACAGAGTCAGCATATTGCCCCCAACAAACTGGGTCCTCATTTTACTCACCTCGGAAGGATGAAGGCTGAGTGAACCTTGAACTTAGTGAGACTCAAATTGCCAAACTGCTGACAGCTGGCCATCAGCAGAAGTAGCCTGCAATATATCTAACCACTGCTCCACCATGACTCTTACCCAAATATACCATGAAGAATGACTATACCATGGAGTTCTTTTCAGCCTTATCTAAAAGGTGCCACAAGGCACATTTTCTAGTCACAACAATTGCTCTTTAAAGTTAAAAAACGAATAAAGTATAGCTCTCCAAGCATGGATTACTTTTACAGGTGCATTTTTAAAAATCTTTGACAAAATACATAGTGAAATTATACATATGGCTTTCATGTGCAGATAAGTATGGGATGTGGTACAAAGGGTTTAGCTTGCTCCTACATATTTTGCAGGAACAGACAAAATTTTGATAAGTGGCATCTAGGTGCAATTGTGGATGGGGCAATTATGTAAAGTCAGCAGGCCCACAGGCAAATCGCACGCAAAGCGTGTGCGTGAAGCGAATCGGTGGTAACACCGGTTGAAACCCACCACTGCATTGCAGCTATTCGGTATCTTCCAGACACCAACCCCTGTCTGCAGAAGGAGATAGGAAAGGTTTCAATTCACATTTAAAATGTCTGGGGATGGAGTATGTTTCCTTATTTCTTTTAACACTAAAAGAGACGAATATGCTTATTTCTTTTTCCCAAACATTTGTGAATCTACTACTGAGTTACTGAGTTGCCACACACCACCGATGTTGTTGCATTCATTATATTATAAATTAAACTTTTTTTCCCCTTCTAGACCCAATCCAAACTTTAGTAACTTTCCTAAATTTGGGGACTGAGAATTGGTGAGATAAGAAATCAGGGCCTAAAAGTGAATAGGAAAATGAAATGTATGTCTCCCAATCTTCTAAAACCAGCTAATAATAAGCCTTTTTGTCACCCAGTTGTCATTTTTTCTTGAATCAGACTGTGGGCAGTCCCTGAAGCTGCTGATATACTATAGGTGGAGCACATGTTACAGCAGTAAATGGCTTGTTTTGCAAAGAAAGTATTGGTTAAGTCTAATAGTTCTGGGCTGCAAAAATCAGGACATCTAATTTATTTACTGACCTGATGATCATCTACTGGTCATCTGCTGATTTCAGCACAGGTCTCCTAGCCTCAGTTATTCCTCCTGTTTTATGTCCTCAAAACATTGGTCGTCAATGTCAATGTAAGAAACTGAGATTTATGTATTTTTCTTAGCTATCATATTTATTTGAAAGAAGAGGACTTTCTCTTCCTTCCCCCAATCACTTATGAGTTAGGGAGTAGAGTGTCTTCAGTGATAAGACTAGAAGGAGGCATAGGAAACAAAAGAATACATTTGGGGGCTAAATTGCTGTTGCCATTGTTGCTGCAAAACCTGGCAATTAGCTGCTGATCAGGAATCTTTGTCTACTGAATGTAACTGTATTGTAACATCTAAACAGGACCGCTCCCTCTTTCTCATTTTTCCCAGTCCTGACCAATTAAAAGGAGGGAAGAGCATATGTATGTACGTGTAATTGTGTCTTTCTGTAGAGAGAAAATGAGTTATGTATGCATATAGAAGTCACTTAAAATTATAAATAGAGTATCTTCTTTTACTGGTAATCAATTTTAATTAGCTGTTATTAAACTTATTGTAATATATGAACAAACGTACATGTATGAACATAAATAAACAAGCATGTTACAAATTTATTGGATAGCAGTGGGGGCAGAGATTTCCAAGATTGATTTCTGATGGAGTTGGCAACTGCAGATGGCTTTTTTCTGTTTTTCTCTATCTGGTCTTCATTTTCAGCAGATTCATCTGAAAATCAGGATCGCCGTCCATTCAGATAAATACTAGGCCTGAGCGAAGCAATATCAGATTCACTGCATCCATGCCATGGAGGTGCCATGCTTTGCTGAAGTGAAAAGGTACCATCATCTGATTCGCTCAGTGAAGCAAGTCAAGTGGCCCTCAACCTTCTTCAAACAGGTTCTATAGAAGAAGCTTCCTCTTAGTTTTCCCTCAGCAGTGGCCAAAGTGTTTCTGGGCTGTGCAACCTGAGTACTTAACTAAGGGAGCTTTAGGCTGGTTTGAGCATCACAGTAAGGAATCTCTCTGACCCACAACATATGGATTTCTTCCTAGAAGACTTTTAGTTGTGTATTGAGATAATCTGCATCATATAGGAGAACTGTCCAACCCAAGAGGCCTTCAGAAATATCATTAATCCTAATCAAGAGGATGGAACATTTATTTGAATAGTTATTGAAGAAAGATCTAGGCAATAATGAAATTATCCTTCAGTTTTCATATCTGCAAATTTTGCAGTACAGGTCAAATACATACATTAGGACACACCATATACAAAATCAAGCAAATGCATTAGAATCTCTGTATGTATGTCACAAACTTTAAAAAAATAATCCCAAAATGATGTAGGGGTATAATAAAACACAGAATAACGAATATTACAAGAAAGCAAAACAGATTTCTTCATTCTCAGGGTTAATTTTAGAGAAATTATTTCATTATATGGAAAAACTTAATTTGATATATTATTGCATGCAAAGAATCCTTTATGCATATTGACATAAGGGAAAGACAGAATAGATTATACTTGTGGAGATGTAGTAGAATATTTTTTTTTATTAACATACTATTTTCATATTTCAACTCTTTTTCCATGGTATGTACATATTACTTCTAACATTGTATAATATTGTAGCAGTTTCATGGGAACTGATTTGTAGCTTCAAACAATTGATTAAATGCATAATAAAACAATTTGCATCTCTTTATCCTAATGTTATTTTACCTCTAAATTTAATTTTGAATTCCTTTAGAGTCTATAGTGTGATCATAATGCCAAAGAATATTTTTTATTCTTCTAAATGTGTGTAAGAGTTTGTGTTGGGAAGTGATGGAATCATTATGATGCCTTAAACAAATTTATTAGAACTAAAAATGAAAATGCTTGAAGAAAAGGCTTATTGGAAAAGATAGAATGTGTCTGCTTCCTAATATTTAACTAATTTAGGAAAGAATTTGTTTCAAAAAAAAAAAAACCCTTCCAAAATGGTTATCTAATTCTGCGGAAGGTCAATAACATTAGATTCATATCTGGTAAATATTGTCTAACAAATGTCATTGAAATAAAGATAGGCATTAGCCTGTAATTAAAGGGCTGTGAGAGAAATGAACTACATACTTATACCTTTTTCTTTTACAATATTAAATAGAATTTTCATGGCTATGATTATACAGAGGCATTTTTTCCAACCTCAAATGGGCACATTCATTCCATCCTTTTGCTTGAATTCACAGTATGTAGTACCTGAATAACCTTGTATGCTTCCAGTAATATAGCTCTTCCCTCCTACAAAATATTAAGTGCATCAAAGGTTTACCTATCAACTTACATGGAATCAGTTCCTTGGCTTAGGACAGGGCTAAAGGCCCTTTATGGCTTGTGGACTTCAACTCCCAGAATTCTGGAAGTTGAAGTCTACAAGTCTTAAAGAGGCCATAATTCCCCATCTCTGGATTAGGGAATGAGGGAATTTGCCCAGCTGCTGTTGCTGTACTAATTGTGGTCTTACTTAGGGCAGGAGAATCCAAGTACAGTGGCTCACCCTTTATCAGCATATGAATAAATTATTGCAATGTGTTCCTACATGGAAGTGCCATTACAAACCATCCAGAAACTTTTGTTGGTGAAAATGCAGTGGTGTTAGTACTTCCAGCATGTATTACATCTAATTTATGGTCCCTCAATTGGCTCCCTATCTACTTCCAAATGCAATGTAAAGTCCTAGCTTTAACCTATAAAGTTATTTCTAGGTTACTGGAAGTTATTTTTAGGTTACTCCAGGTCTGCATCTCTTCACTGGAATCAGCCTGATCTCTTTGATTATGTTGGAAGAAGCAGATAGTTATCCCCCATTTTGGGACATCTGTGAGGTCAATTTTCTGACAGTGGCTGGCTCTCTAAAATGGTTTCCCATGAGACATAAGATTGGGCCCAACTCTTGTCAATGCTAATTATATAATTGGAACTTTTCAGCTCCAAGGGTTATTTTCATAGATATCATACATGTTTAATAAGAACATTTAAATGGATATCATTATACTTTTAGATATGTTTATTGTTGATTTACCAACAAGATCAAGAAATGAATATTACTGCTGTTTTCTTTGATTTCCTTCCTGACCCAAGCAAAGCCAAAGTAAACAAATGAGCCATTCATAAAATCTCCACATTAAACTTACAGAAGATGGTAGCAATCCTATAAAGTAAACTCCATTAAACTCATTGCATAGATTCATCTTGAGACCAACAATTAATAAGAGATCTTGCCACCTTTAACTTTTAATTACAAACACAATCAATCTTGCCACAAAGTTTTGCCAATATTATTTTAATCTCTATTCAGAACTGTTAAATATCACTATTTAAATAAAACAATGTACTTGTATCTCATAATAATGAAACCAATATTTTAAAAGAAAAGGAAATAACACCAATTTTAGCATAACTACAGTATTTATTGTATTTTCTAACTTCCATATTAATTTACCTTGCTTTCAGTTTTTCAATTTACCTTGAAAACATTGCCTTCACATTTTAAACTTTCCAGAAGAAGGTAATTACATGAAGATTCTCTTGCTTTGATAGATTCTGGGCTGTTCCTTATTTGTACCTCACCATGCCACAGAACTGGCCCAGCAATCTCTTTTCCTGCCACATCCCCTATTATTGCTTACATCTCAATGCCACCAATGAGTGAGGCAGCTCGAACCTGTTTTGAGTTGTTGTACCCATGTAGTCAGGTGACCTATGCAGAGAGATGCTTGGCCTGTAATCTCATAACATCACACCAACTCTGTACATACACAGAATGTAAACCCTTCTAGCACTGAAGATGTTGCCTATCAAGTAATGAAACCTTAGCAAGAAAACAACTAAGCTAAGAGAGTGCTAAGAATTCTACAGAAGAAAAAGAATGGGAGAAAATTGCAAAATATTTATTTAAAAAATTGCAAATAGAAGTAGAATGACAGTGGCAAAAGGAAGCAAATATAGTACCAATGGTAATAGACCCCTTGGGTCAGGGGTGGGTTCTAAAATTGTTTACTACCGGTTCTGTGGGCATGGCTTATTTTGTGGGCATGGTTTGATGGTCATGTGACAATTATTTAGGATTTAGCAGAGGTACTGGTCTACCAGGCTTTTAACTGCTTGCAGAGCTGTACCGATCTACCCATTTGTTCTTGGAGCGTTCCGGTCTACCCATTTGTTTTTGGAGGCACCAGTCTACTCATTTGTTTTTGGAGGCACCGGTCTACCCATTTGTTTTTCAAGGCACCGGTCTACCCATTTGTTTTTCGAGGCACCGGTCTACCCATTTGTTTTTCGAGCGCACTGATCTACTACCACACTGCCTTTTAACACTGATCAGCTGTAGGGCGGCCCTTTGAAGCCCCGCGGCAAGAGTTTAAACAGTTTTTTTCCTTCTAGCCGATCAGCTGGGACTCAGGAGGCAGCAAATAGATGGGGCGGGGCCAAATAAAAGGTAAGAATAATGCGGGGGGCGGGGGGGGCGGGGGGGGGGCGGGAGGGCCCAGCTCCCAAACAAAGAGAACCGGTTCGGTGACGTCATATTGTCACCACTACCAGCTCAGCCAAACCGGGCCGGACCGGGAGGAACCCACCACTGCCTTGGGTACAATCCCAAACCATCATTTGAACAGCATTAGCAATGACAAAATCACCATCAGTCAATTGTAAAAGGATTTACTTGGAATAGTTTATATCATCTGTGATGATAACTTTAATATTATTAAACAACAATATCTACCTATTGGGAAGGACTTGATAGGTGGACAAAAATGCCAGATCCAGTTTAAATAGCTGGTTGACTGTACAATCAACTATAATAATAAATATATTTAAGTTATTTATACATAAGATTACTGTTCCCTGTTTCAGGCTGCAAGAGTGTTGGTTTTTTAATGTTTATGGTTTAAATAGTTTTAATATTTTTTTTTATGTTTTATTACTGATATTATTTTAATAATTGACTGGGAGCCACCCTCCCAGA
The DNA here is from genome assembly GCF_059756535.1 of Pantherophis guttatus. Lineage (NCBI taxonomy): Eukaryota > Metazoa > Chordata > Lepidosauria > Squamata > Colubridae > Pantherophis > Pantherophis guttatus. The sequence goes on from NC_142063.1 coordinate 160,182,706, forward strand.
GTTTAGTATAAGATGGACTGCTATATAAAATGGTTTTAAATAACAATATATCCAATGACAAAACCTCATGGGAATGTCAGTGAAGTCTAACCTTTAGCAGGTACCTGTGAAATAATAGGATGAAAAATAGGAAGATTAGACGATTTGAATGAAAACAAATTCAAATCAAAAGTGAGAAAAGAAAATTACAGGCTATTTGAGAACTTTCGTAATCATCAAATATTTTGGGAGAAGGGAATTTTACATATCACTAGGATTTTTGTATTGTACTTCTGAATTTGTGTTCACCTTTTTTTGGATTAAGAGAAGATGTTAAGAAACCCATGGATTGATTTTATATGCTTGAGTGGTTTTTGAAGACATTAAAGCAATTTTCCTCTTTGTCTGATAAGTGGCAGAAAGTGCTTCATAAGAAGTAATAGTTGGAAAGTACTCACATGTGCTTATGCAATGAATGTGCATATGCGCGCACACACACATGGACACACACAGAGGCCCCCCCTCCAATATGTCAGACTTTCATTTGCACCCAAGTTGGATTCTGCTTAATGTGAGGCAGTCAATTAGCAGAGAATTGTTCCTATTTTTTATGACAAGGAATGTAGAATAAAAAGTCTTTGGGGCAATATTGAAGCATCCTTCTTTTGCTTTAAGATAGGAAGAAACAGCAGATACAGGCTAGTTCCCTAACCCATCTGCTCAGTTGGGAGCTATTTTTTAACGACATAATCATTTAGACTGTACAACTTCATAACACATTAAGTAAAATTACAAAGAAGACAGATTCTTAAAGCTATAAAAGGACAGAAAAAGGATGGTAAATTTCCTTAATGGATTGAAAAGACATTGTATAGTGGAAACAGGGGTGTGGACTTTTCTGCAAAGAAAAATCAAAGCTTCTCCTTGGATTCCATCTAGAATACGTTTACACAGATACACACACAATTTAAATTTTAAAGTTTTTTGTTCACAATAGATATTGTCCATAATAGATAAAAGATATTTTATTTCACTTCAAAGACATTTCTAGATCATGTCCAAAGATTGAATGAGTAAGATGCGTTATCCATAATCACTGATCTGTATTTCATTAAAAGAATAGTTAAAGATATTTATTTGAAAGGAAGTCAGTCCATTGATTGTAACAATGCTTAAGAAGAATGAGAAATGATGTAAATGACTTGAGTATAGCTAATATTTGATACGCTCTTTCGTGATAGCCTTTTAAAGTCTTCATTGATAAAAATCTTGGGGTTGGGGAGAGACAAAGAATAGGTCAAAGGAAAAATGCAGGGGTGAAATGCTACCAGTTCGGACCAGTTCTTCCGAACTGGTAGTAAAAAATGCTACCTGTTCGGGCGAACCGGTATTTCCGACAATCAGCTGGGCGATGATCAGCTGTGACATGATTTATATTAGCTAAAATCGTCAGATTTCCTGCTTTCTAGCTAATCTGAATCATGTGGCACAGCGGATTTCCCCCCCTCACTGTTCTACTTACCTTTGCAGGCTTCAAAATGTTCCTTTTTTAGCGCTGTGCGGGTGTGCCTCAGGTGCACATGCGCATGAAGTGCGCTTTCGGTAGCAGACTCCCAGAACCAGTAGCAGACTTCAGAGGATTTCACTGCTGAAAAAATGGCTTCTTCAACCTTAAAAATGCTCTCCTGGTTCATTTCCTTCCCTCCCATCTTGACTATTGCAATATGCTCTACATGGAGCTGCCCCTGAAAAACACCCAAAAGCTCCAGTTGGTGCAAAATACAGTGACCCACATGGTTTTCTGCAGATCTGTACATATATCACCTCTCCTGCAAGAACTGCATTGGTTGCCAATTTGATTCCGGATGCAATTCAAGGTTCTGGTTGTCACCTTTAAAGCCCTTCATGCTTTGGAACCAGGTTATCTGAAGGACTGTCTCTTCCCGGTCACATCTACCTGATCCATCAGAGCAGGGAGGCAGGGAATGTTTTGGGTCCCAACCCTGAAGGAGATTCACCTGGTGGGACCCAGAAGAAGGGCCTTCTCTGTGGTGGCTCCCTCTCTCTGGAACATCATTCCCCTTCATGGCTTGGGACCAGTTTATCTGAGGGACCGTCTCTTACCTGTCACATCTACCCAACTCATTAGAGCAAGTTATTATTTTATTATTTTTTCTTTTTATTATTTTTCTTTCTTTTATATGCTGTTTTTATATCCTTGTAAACTGCCTTGAGTTGTCATGTGCAAGTAGGTGGAAATATAAATTTTCTAAATAAGTAAGTAAGTAAGTAAGGAAGGAAGTAAGGAAGGAAGGAAGGAAGGAAGGAAGGAAGGAAGACTGAGTTAGCATTTTTCGTACACTCAACCTATGTAATTTGTTGTTGTTTTTTTCCAGAAAATTTAGAGAAAGGCTCTAACTGTCTGGCAGAACACATATATTATATGCCATGTATTTGTGTTCAGTCTTTGGTTTTTCTAACCAGGGCTTGAGAAGATTAGTGAAATTTTGGGTTGTCTCTTCCAAGCAGTATAGGTAATACTGTATGAAATGGACTGATGCTCTGATTTGCCTTGGAGAATTTATATTTCCTCCATGGGATAATGTAGTATCTTCACAGTAGAATCTAATTATTCTTTTAAAGATTTTGGTAATCAAGATTTTATGAATTTGTATATAACTACTGAATATGGATGCAAGTTTAGACTATGAAATTGCACATTTTAAAAAATTGTTTTTATTAAATTTATGAGCATGTAAATATGGGACTCTGAAATGGATGGTTCACAAATATAACAAATAAATAAATAAAATGTGCTCTTTTTGATTTATTTTCAAGTGAATCAGTATGAAATCTGTTTTGGCATAGATGGATACATTAATCATGGAGTCTACTCTCATGTGTGCCTTGAAATATTCAATGGCTTAAAAATTATCTATAAAAAATTGACATGTTTAGGGAAATGTTTATTTGCAACCAATCTTGGTTTTTAGCAGTTTAACGACTTCTTTTTAGAAGTTTAACAACTTCTTTATTTTCATTCCATGGTACTTTGGGTGGTACTATCAGTGAGGTTCGGAATTTCAGAACAATTCTTGATGCAAATCTTGTAAATGGTTGTATATGTTCAAGATCACATTATGGATACTGGTTGACTTTATTTTACACTTTAATTTGACTAGTGTCATTAAGACTAATTACATTCAAATACACAATTCATGTTTCAGACCAAATGCAAATGTGGATTTCAGCAGGCATTTTCAAATAAGTAGCAGAAATTTGATAGACTAACACTTGAATGTGTGCCAAACTGGCATGGATTGATCCACATATCTCCATTTTTTAGGACATTTATAAATGCTTTTAACAATATTGTGTGGCCATTATCCAATTCAAAATATGATATATCACCACCTCTGAAATGTATACAATGGAAAAAGTAATCAATGTAGTCCCTTCCCTATCCTGTGGCTTCCATGTTTAGCAATCAAAGCAAGATGAATAGTCAAGGGTAATTGGGCAGCTGCCACATATTCCACATTAAAGTCTTCCATCTGTTAACACTTTTGGCCTCCAAGCAGAATAGAAACTCTTGAGACACTAATGACTGTAGCTCCAAGCAGCTTTTGCATGTTTATTAACTTCTGCAAGTTTGAGGTTTCTCTGCTGACAAATGTCCCTGACTGGACTTTAGATAGATATCCTGAACTGGAATATACAAGTTGATTGGTCTTCATTTTCATTTTAGTAACAGTACTATTCTGTACCAACAGAGCTCATAGTGATGCTTTAAGACAGCCTTCTCCAATCTGGTATGTTTAAAACATGTTGAATTTCAATTCCCATAATTCTTTGATCTTTGCTCAAACTCCATGAAGCCTTAGGATTTGAGGAGTTGAAGGATAATGTTTTTATATAAGAATGTAGTCTGTGCCTTTGTGAAGAAATATTTAGTGTGTGGTGCGTGTTTTAAAACTATCCATGTCTAATTTGTCTGCTCTGGAATTCCTGCAGAAAACTCAGATTTTTGTCCAAGGCAATTGGTTCTTATTGCTGAGAAATGACAATTATATAAAGTACTGGTGAAGGAACTAGTGCATTGCTTTGGGATTAGGGATAACCATGAGCCAAGACAAACCTGAAGTCAGGGCAAAAATGTAAAAATGTAAAAATTGGTACTTTGAATCAGTGAACTGAAATTGACAGAGCAATATCAGTTCTACTGAGGACAAGAAAAACATCAAACAAATGGAGTAACCATTATTAACCCAAAGAAGTTTTAAATCTGTGGATGCAGTCCAAAAGTTGAATGATCTTAAGTCAAGTTCAAGACAAACTAATTAATATTCAGTTGATTGAAGTCTGTGCTTCCACCACAGTTGAAGAAGAAACAGAATTTTTAGGGTTTTGTGACAACATGCAAAACCTAAAACAAAAGAAAAATATCTATTCTAAGGGTCTGAAATACTAAACTTGGAAATAAAGTAGCACAAGGAATAATTCTAAAAGTTTATCTAATTGGATAAAGGAAAACAGGAGACTAATTTTATTTATTTATCAAATTTATATGGATGCTGGTTTCAGAGAAAGTGACTCTAGGTGGTGTACAACAATCCAATAAAACAATAAATATAAAGCAACCGTTATAAATAGTTATTAACAAAAACTGTAAAAACAATAAAAGCAGAAGTAATAATGGACATTTGCTGAGAAAATACAATGTTTATACCAAATGTCTTTTTCCAACAACCTGAAAGACACTACGCATAGACATACCTGGATGTTATAACAGTAGAAGCGATTTGGCGATATCCTCTGAAAGCAAAGATGGAGGACTCTATTTTGTCAGCAAAAATGAAAGCACAGTGCTGACTACAGCTCTCACAGAATGAACATGTTCAAAAACTACAACTTAAAAGAAAGAAAACAAAGGTCCCCATTTTAAAGTATGAGAAGGATATTTTAATAATGCATAACAGCCACATTTTCATGCACAGCTGCATTTCTAAAATGTAAAAGCTTAAGCTATTTTATAATTGCCCTTTAAAAGAGGGGGGAGGGAGAGAGAGAGAGAGAGAGGGAGGGAGGGAGGGAGGGGGAGAGAGAGGTAAATTTCACAGTTGCAAGGGCTGTATTTAGAATGGGAGGGGGAGAACGCAGCTAGCTTGCACCATTCTTTTGTCATAATTTAGCTGAGTCTTCCGTTTCCCCTCCTTTGGCTTCAGTATCTTATCTGAGCCTTCTTTTTAAGAGAATGCCTCTATCTAGAATGACTGTCTTGCTTAGCTGCAGAATTATGACATAGGGTTGAAAGGGTAATGAGTTATTTTTTTTTAATGAAACACATTTTAGAAGAAAGTAGAGGGGATTAATATTAATGGGAGATGAAAGCGTTCAGCAGTGACAGTTTCCTTTTAGAAACAGAAAGCTGCTGTATGTTGTATCAGAATTTTCCCATCCGAAGTTTATCCGGCAGCAGTTCTCTTTCTGTCACTTGCTCCCTTACCCTTTTAAGATAGGACATTAGACAAGCCATCCTGCTGCCTAAAGATAAGATGGTATCCCATGGAATCTGATACCAGTAGTCACAATGCATAGTCATCTCCAACCACACCCAGGCTAGCAGAATACTGTATGGACTCAAAAGAAACCATATCCGAATGACCAGGAAAAAACTCAAGTATGGTCTAGTGGCAAGCGGTAGTTCCCTACACACACACATCCCTTTTACAAATGGGATAAAATAGACCTTATTCCTTGCAAAGAACCTGTAATATTTATGGCTTCCCTTATATTTGGGACCCAATGTTGAAGCAAAAATATTGAAAGACATTCCACCTTTTAAAAGTGTGGATGTCCGTGCAAAAGAGAAATTAGAACAATTGGATCAGTTAAACATTCTTCTTCATTTGGGAGCTTTACCTAGAGGTAGGGTGCACCATCCAGTGAAGTGAGATAGGGAGACAGCAGCTTCAAGAGCTGGAGGGTGTGATTCAGTGGTGGGTTTCAATTTTTTTTTACTACCGGTTCTGTGGGTGTGGCTTGGTGGGTGTGGCTTAGTGGGCATGGTATGGGACAGATACTGTAAAATCTTCATTTCTACCTCACTCCAGGGGAAGGACTCTGTAAAATCTCCATTCCCTCCCCAATCCAGGGGAAGATTACTGCAAAATTCTAAGACTCGGGAGGCAGAGAATAGATGGGGGCGGGGCCAGTCAGAGGTGGTATTTACCGGTTCTCCGAACTACTCAAAATTTCCACTACCAGTTCTCCAGAACTGGTCACAGCCTGCTAAAACCCACCTCTGGTGTGATTGTGCCATCTTCACAATGAAGATTCAACAGTTAAAATGAAAAGAAGAAATAAAATTAATAATAAATTGATGATAATGTGCATCAGATAAATAAGGATGGACTTCAGACTGAATTCTGATGGATGATCACAAATATCTAGAAAGGTCTAGAACAGAGACCCTTGCACTTTACTGAAAATGTGTGATGGGAAGTATAATATTGAAACCAATGTATCACTGATGCTTAGTAAATTCAGAAATGATAACAGACCTTTATGAGCAAGAGTATCAGATGTTGCAGACAAGTCGAACAACACTAATCATGATGATCAATAATTTGCCTGAACCACCAGCAAATTGTTAAGAACTGGACTTAATGCTGACTCAGGTAGAAGGACCCACATGAAATCTTGATTAAAATGAGTCAATATAATTATTTGCTGACAAAGAAGGAAACTTGGCTGAGAACAACTTGTTCAGTGATCTTGGATGAAGATAAAAGAGAAGACATTCAGCAATAATTAGAACAAAATGAAGCATCCAAAGTACTTTTGTTAAAGGAGGTGAAGATAAGCATGTTTTAGAGAATCTGATACCAAAGAATAATTAACCAACCTAGTCAAGAACATCAGAATAAATGAACATAATAGATACACAGAGGAAAAGAGGGAAAGGACCCAAGACACACATTGTATAATGAGCTTCAGAGATGGTTTAACTACCACTTATTTAGTAATTAGTACAAATACTTAATACAAATTAAATTGAGGGTGCTACTATAACAATGTTCTTGGGTGTGTGAGTTGGAGAGTGTTTCTAACCATCCTAGGACAAAGGAAATTTGCAAGATATAAACATCCTTACCAAAACCCTTGATATTTTTATGTCGCTCAACCCTGGGGTAGCCAAGTGAGATTGTTCAGGTTCTCTCCTGATGTTTGGAAGCTGTATGGATTTAGATGGGGATGAATTGTCTCCCACTCAATCCTACTAAGGCCAAGTGGCTGTCAGTATTTGAACATCCAGATCTGGAAATAATCCATCTTTGATTTTGCATGGGGTTGTATTTTCCCTTCAAAGTTAGTATGCAATCCATGGGTCTTCCTGGACTCATAGAGCCTGCTTGGAGACCAAGTATCATCTATGGTTAGCAAGGCCTTTACACAACTTGACCTGGTGCATCAGTAACAGCCTTTCCTAGCTCAGAAGAAACTCTCTTCAGGCAGGCAGTCGTGACCTACTCACCTTGAAGCTTGACTTTTTCAATGGTCTACATAGGGTTGCCCTTGAAGGCTACCCATAAACTTCAACATACGTAATGCAATGACTAAGGCAATGATAGATAAGCCTTGGCATAAGGTCTAGTTACCTGAGGGAGCACCTGTACCTCATAGTATCTACCCTGTTGAATCAATCCTATAGGCTTGGTATGTAGAGGGTTCCTTTGATATAACAATGTTATCTGCTGGGACCTTGAAAGTGCTCCTTCTCTCTATCTGTGCCTGCCCTCTAGAATAAATTCTCCCAAAGATTTGGATGACCCCCAATTTGCTATTGTTTAGAAGAGTTGTGGACACTTAGCTCTTCACCCAAGCCTTTAGTAATGGAGAATGAAACCACTTGCTTTATAGTACTTGCCATCTTTTAAGTTTATGTTTTATGTTTTGTTGATTTTGATGTAATATCTTTGATAATTGAGAGTTGACCGGAATAGTTGGGAGCCAGACAGAACACAAATTTAATAGATGATGAAAAAGTATAAGGAATATTAAAATCCTCAAGCAACAATACTGATACAAAAAGTTACAAGGAAAATTCCTTGATAAAATGACTACTGGAGACAAATAGTCCATGTATTACACTGTAATTAAACACTGTAATGAAAATGTCAACTCAGCAACCAAGAATTTAAAAGAAATACTGGTAACTTCTGAAGGCAAATGCAAACATTTACCATCTTGGTTAAGTAGCAAAGCCAAATTGCCATTCCTGTGCTAAAAGTTTAAGAGCCTATATTAACTGAAAACAGCAACAGGCTCAGTGTCATCTGGGCTTAACCAAATTTCAGAGATAGCAGCAAACGAAATAGATTATTCATTTAAATAATCTGATAAAACCAGAGCTTTAATAATGGTTATTTAAAGCGTTTGTTATTTGCTCAATAACAAATGCTTTAAATAAGCTTTAACAGATTAAATCAAAATAAGATTGAATTGAATTAAAATATTCTTCAGAATAGCAAACAACTGCTTATCTCTGATATTACTAATCAATGATAAGTTAACAGGCTAAAATAAGGAATTCCATATTAATTTAAACAAACATGCTAATAAGCATAAAAGAAAACACCATAGAACCGATATAAAAACTAATCCCGAGGAATGACTTCCCAACTGATTTATGTACAAGTTAAATAAGATAGGAGAATGGGCTGATCCTGGGCATCCCATACTGAATGCCCAAGTGTTTAGCCTCTAATAATTGGACCTAACCATAAATTAGATCCTTGCCTTTCTTGGAAAATATAGGTGGGAGAAAGGGCACAACAGCTTGGATCCAGGAGCCAGAAAGGTGCGTTTGAAAGTGAGGAAGTAATGTCACAGGTCATGCAGGAGGTAGTAATCTGTCTTCTACTTGAAAAAGCCATTCTGTATATTTTAGCTGACCATCAACCAAATCCCCAAACTGCCACTTACAAATAAGATTATTAAGAAGGTGTTGCTGCCCCATAGAGGATCCTTAAGGCCACACTTGGAATATTGCATTCAGTTTTGGTCGCCACGATGTAAAAAAGATGTTGAGACTCTAGAAAGAGTGCAGAGAAGAGCAACAAAGATGATTAGGGGACTGGAGGCTAAAACATATGAAGAACTGTTGCAGGAACTGGGTATATCTAGTTTAATGAAGAGAAGGACTAGGGGAGACATGATAGCAGGGTTCCAATATCTCAGGGATTGCCATAAAGAAGAAGGAGTCAAACTATTCTCCAAAGCATCTGAGGGTAGAATAAGAAGCAATGAGTGGAAACTAATCAAGGAGAGAACAACTTAGAACTAAGGAGAAATTTCCTGACAGTTAGAACAATTAATAAGTGGAACAACTTGCCTCCAGAAGTTGTGAATGCTTCAACACTGGAAATTTTTAAGAAGATGTTGGATAACCATTTGTCTGAAGTGGTGCAGGGTTTCCTGCCTAGGCAGGGGTTGGACTAGAAGACCTCCAAGGTCCCTTCCAACTCTGTTATTCTATTTCTATCCTGGATGAAATAAATTATATGCCAGATTAAGTTTTTGGAAATATCCTAAAAGTCTCATTAAAGATTTTGTGACGGGCAAAGATGATGCACCGTACTTTACACTTTATACGTTTGACAAGCAGCATGTGGCAATCATTCTTCCTTAGCCCAACACAATACAAACTTTAGTAAGAATTGTTTTTATATAAAATTGAATTGACATTGTTAAAACTATGGTTGGCTGGTTTCAGGGTTCTTATTTCTCAATTTTTTAAAAAAAATTAGGAGTCGTTCTTAGGGAGCGCCCATAAGAATTTTGAAGAATTTTGTACAAATCTTTACTTCAACAATCAAACATCCATTAGTCATTTTTATATCTTTTTAAAATTCATATGTAGTTTATTTGGAAATGGCACAAATAGTATGAAACAAGGGGGATTTTTGTTTTATTTTTATTTCTGGATTTTGTTTGGGGTTTTTTGTTATGTTTTGTTTTTATCGGTATTGTAAGGTTTGTTACAATTTACAGGTAATTTAAGACAGACACTTAATTAGGTCCTTGATGCACAAGCAAGAATGTTGACAGGATCAAACAATAAACAATCCAATGCATTATGATGATTAATTTCACTGTTTAATTACATTATTCAGTATAAAAACAAAATTTTGCAGAATTTCAGTGAGATGCACCCTAATCTAAAAATACTTTCCAGTCATTTAAAAAAATTGCTTGATTATGTGCCATCAAGTCAGTGTCAGCTCTTAGCAACCAAACAGATTTTCGCTTTGAAGATCTATCCGCGAACTGGTCCCTCATATTTTCCAACAGTGCATCCATAGCTCTTGTAACTGAGACCATCTGACTTGCTACTGGTCAAAACCTTTTCTTCCCTTTCCTTCCATGTTTCCCAGCATCACAGCCTTTTCTAGAGAGCTGGGTCTTAGTTACACAATGTGACTGAAGTACAACATTGACATTTGTGTCTTGAATAGAAACATAATAAAAACATCTGTAGATCAATTTTCTCTGTCAATTCCATTTTCTGTTTGTTGGTGAGATTTATAACTAATATCTTGGTTTTGTCTTTATTTATTTTCATCCCTGTCACCTCTCCATATTCCTCAATTTTCTTTATCAATTTAGGGCCAGTTTTTATGGGTTCTTCTAATATAAACACTAAGTCATCAGCAAAAGCTTGGGGTTTGTACTTTTCATTTCTAATTTTCATTCCCTTTATCTCTGTATCTTGTCTTCTGTTCATCTTCAATACCTCTAATATTAAAATGACTGACCGACTCTTTTCTAACAGCAAATGGAGACAAGTAAGGATATGGTGGCCTGCAGTACATCTAGTGCTGTTCGCCCACATACTATATAGGTATATATTTAGTCTGTTAATTACAGTAATTGGGACTGGAATTTCCATTGCTAAGCGATGCGGTCATAAAGCACAACATCACATGACCATAACACTTTAGTTAACTGAGGACTAAATATATACCTATATGTGGGAGAACAGCTCTGGATGTACTGCAGGCCTCCATATCCTTACTTATCTCCATTTGCTCAGTTGCCATCCTTAACTGAATCTGCCCACCCAGCTGTTAGGAGAGGATTCAAATCGATCCAAGCCATTCCTGGTTTGGTTCTCCCAGCCATAAGCCTCAGTAAAGTAAGGAACTGCTTAGTCTGCCTCCTCTTCAACTCACCATACACACCTATCTCCCATACAGTGTAAACTTATTTTATTCTGAGCTTCACTGAGCCTTGGTGGTGCAGTAGTTAGAATGCAGTACTGTAGGCTACATCTGTTGAGTGCTGGCTGAAGTTTGGCAGTTTGATTTTCACCGGCTCAAGATTGACTCAGACTTCCATCCTTTCTGAGGTCAGTAAAATGAGGACCCAGATTGTTGGGGCCAGTATGCTGACTCTGTAAACTGCTTAGAGAGATCTGTTAAAGCACTGTGAAGCGGTATATAGGTCTAAATGCTATTGCTATATAAAAATGGACCAGTTTCTAACAATGTTCCTTCAAGGTTCCTAGAATTGTGATTAGCTTGTAATTTTAAGTCTACCAGATCTGGGTTGCAAAGATCCAGATTACCTTTCAATACAAAAGAAAGAAACCTACTGACATAGAGTTGTGATCTGGAATTTTGTACCTCGGCTCTAGTAGATCTATTAAACTATGTGTGGTTTTTTTTTTTTTCCTTTAAAGTTCCAGCAGAGCTAGTAAAGTTGGAAGAGTGGATATATTCATGAACTTATCAAAAGAGTAAAAGAAGGTGTGTGAAGAAAAGGCATAGTGTGTCAGAGGCAGAATCTGCTGCTGTTTGTGGCATCAAACAGAGGACCACATCTGAATTTTGACACAATTTTGAATGGCTAATGCTAACCTTACCCCCTTTTTATTCTTTGCTAGGAATAATGCACAATTTATTGGTTCTTTTTTGTGTGTGCTTACATTTTCTTTTGTGTTTTCTTTTAAAAGCTACACTCATTAGACCAAGGCAAAAGTTGTTGTGTATTTCATAATTCCTAGTAATGCTATTGAAATTGTAAGGATGTCATTAATGAAAATAATATACACTGTTTTTGTCTGATACTGTTGGCAGATTATCAAATGCAGAAGTGCTTACTGTACTTATGTGTTAGGAAAAAAAGAGAAACTCAAGCCAATAGCAAGGAAAGCATTGTGGAAGTTTAGGTTTTTTTTAATTTTTTTCTATGGGCTATGGTTTGAATCATGTCACATTTTCTTTTTTGCAACTAATAATATGGGGGGGCTGCATAAATTAATCCTATTGGTTTTGTTATGGCAATGATAAAAATGTGTACACTTTCTAAAAATTACTCTTTGACAATATTTTTTAACATAGATAAGGAAGAAGAAAGCAGCATGGCCTCTTATTCTACCTGATTTTGTTATTATAGGATTCAGGGGGATTATTTTGAGTATCCATGTAGTTTATACTAGAACATTAGAATCATTACCTTCTCTTTTGTTCCATAGAGACTCTCTTTCTCTTTCTCCACAGCCACCCACCCACATAAATATTGTTGTTCAATCAGCAGTTGCACATGTCACAGTAGCTGTTATATATTTCTAATGGCAAATGAAGAGGCAAAATATAGAACGGAATGAGCAAATTGCCAAATCGGTGCACTAATCCCTCAAGTAAGCAAATCTTGCTGAAGTCCTTATAAAAAAGAATAGGTCCATACCTTGGGAAAATAAAAAGGGAAAATGAACATTCAAATTACAAAAAAGAAGAGGGATGTGTGATCAAATAGCTAACAACAGATAGATAATGGGGAGCTTAAGAACACAATTTACCAATGCTTTTTTGACTATAAAAGGCTATTGATTGTATAAGTCATGTGTAATACATTAAGCAAAAAAAAACCCTGCTTATACTTCTGAGAAACCACTACGATGAACAAGAAGCTACTGTATGAAATGTGCCTAGAGAAACAAAGTGGTTTAGCATATGGAAGTGAATGGACAAAGATGCATGTTGGTCTCATAACCCTTTATCTGATGCAACAGATGTATGATAAGAAATAGCAAAATTGCAAGTGATGATTTGTGGAATCAAAATAGGAGGCAGAAACATTAACATCTAAGTTTGTAGATGTTGTTATTTCATAAGACAATAGATTAGGAGGACCTAGAGGATTTCATAAAGAAAATGAAAATGTGGATTACTGTTAAGTATTTTAAACGACAAGAATAGTATTAATTTACATGCATATTGACCTTACAGTTGGCTGTAAAGAAGTGAGAATGGAAGGTAGGTTGTTTTTTTGGCTTCAGATGGTTAATGTGCTGGAGGAAAAAAAGTATTCCCATGAGAAGGATTATACTAAGGATATGTCTATTACAACAAACATCAAAATTGTCAAAACAATGTTTTTTCTAGTGTTAATGTTCAGCTTTAAAAGCTGAACATTGAGAAAGAGCAAGAAAAGAAGGCAGGTGCCTTCAAATTATGTAACTGAAGGATGTTACTAAGTGTATCATGGAATATAAAATGAAGCAATTAATCACTCCCAAATAAAGACTAAATTGTTTCTTGAAGCAATGATCAGGAAACAAATGTCACATATGTATGACCAGGTGACCAATTGGGAAAAAAAATAAGAATTCTTGGCAAGGTTGAGGAGGTAGGGAAAACAAGTAAGTTTCTTTGTGATCAGAGAATTCACAAAGCTATTGATGGTTACTAGAGACAAGTCAAGATAAGAATGATTTTCTTTGTAATTGCTGGGAGGTGAGCTTGACTTGATGCCACCTACAGTAGTGTTTTCAATACTTCCATTGGTATTGAAGGTCCAACAGTTTGAGTATTTGTCTCTTGTCCCTGTCAACTCCAGCAAAGACATTGAGCCTATCGGAGGTAAATTTTTGACTCTTGAAATAAGTAATTATTCAGTCCTAGCCTTAATGACCTCTTTTCTCATATTCAGCAGTAAACAGTTTATTATTGTTTAATGAAAGCAGCCCTACAACAAAATTAAATGAGTATTTTAATCTCCATATGTGTTCTGCTAAAACATATTTATTCAGTGCAAGCTTTGACTGTGAATGTATGTCTATGTGTCTGTGTGTGTTTATCTCCTGGAAATTAACATTAATATAGCCTTAGGCAAAATAAATATTCATTTTATTTATTTTCATTTTCTTAAGACTAAAAATATTTTTAAGCCTTGTGTCGCCTAAAAAGTCTAAAGTTATCTGTCAATTAGAGTGCAAATCGAAGAGTGAAAAAAGATCTCTTTCTCACTGCTGATAAAATGAGTATGCGCAAGCTTTTAGTTATATGTGTTGACAAACTGGATTAATTTATAAAGCACAAGTGCCTCGACTCTGTAGTATCAAAATAACATTTGTTCTCCACATTATTTCTCTATAGGATTATGCTGAAAAGGAGAATACGATAGCCAAGGCTCTGGAAGACCTTAAAGCTAACTTTTATTGTGAACTTTGTGACAAACAATATTACAAACACCAAGAATTTGACAATCACATCAACTCCTACGACCATGCACATAAACAGGTGAGCAATACGTATGTATTTACTGCTAATAAGACACAAATAGTAAAGATGTGTTTTGCATTAGCAGCACATTTTTTTTCTTCCCATGTTTTTGTCTAAAGGTTGGATAAAGTTTAGAAAAAACTATTTGATACTTGGGTAATAAAAATATTCGCATCAGGATCATTAAAATTCTCCAGTTAGAAAAAAAGGAATTTTCAATTCAGAAATTAAAATGTATGAACATGCTGATGCACCAGATTAAAATAGTTCCAAAGTGCTAGCAAGTGTCTAGTCAACTCATCTCACCAGTCAAAAGTATTGTTTTATTAATAGCATTTACATTGTGGCATTTACCTATTGAATAACTGCATCTGCAATGCTCCTTGATTGGGATTAACAATTAAATTTTAATTGGATTTGTGCATTCTATTAAACTCCAATCCTAGTGATCTACAAAGCACAATGGTTGGCTGCAGGGGTGGGTTCTACTTACCTTTACTACAGTGGTGTGTTGCCCCCGGTTCGCACCGGTTCTATAGAACTGGTAGTAACACCAACGGGAGGCTCCGTCCACCAACCCCGATGTCACCAAAACGCTTCTGCACAAGCGCAGAAGAGCATGCAGCCCCACTGTGAACTGGTACTAAAGGTAAGTAGAACCCACCCCTGCTTTATTACCAGTTCACAGTGGGGCCATGCATGTGTGCTCACTTCACTCACTCACACGCTCTTCTGCGCATGTGCAGAAGCGTTTTGATGACATCGGGGTTGGTGGGCGGAGCCTCCTGTTGGTTTTACTACTGGTTCTATAGAACCGGTGCGAACCGGGGGCAACCCACCACTGGTTTCCTGCACATACACATTTTTAGAAAAGGGGAGAATCTAAAGGGGAGTAGGAAGAGACCAGTGAAGCCTGGGGAATTGACACTTTGTGCCTGAGGAACTGAGGAACCACAAGGCTTCTGTCAATCTCAGATGATCTTTTGAAAAGGGCAGCTCCATGTACTTTTTCTTATTTTGCCTTCCATCCTGGGAAGAAAAGGCATTTTTTCCCGTGCAGCTGACTTCAGCCAGGTAAGAAACCCACCTAAGTTGGAAGAAGTAAATACCTATCTAGAATAATATAGACACAATTAGGATTGTTGGGTGTTTTTATTTTATTTTTTTAATGATTTATATCATTAAAAGCTGTTTCTCGGTTTCCTTAGCCATCTTTTGCTCCCCTTGCATTACATGTGTGGGTGTATGTATGGGTGTTTGAAATTAAAGCCTGCACAGTTCTTGTTAAGAAGATGATGGATAACCATTTGTCTGAAGTGGTGTAGGGTTTCCTGCCTAAGCAGGGGGTTGGACTAGAAGACCTCCAAGGTCCCTTCCAACTCTGTTGTTCTATTCTATTCTATATTTTCTCTTTCTTCCATTCAGTTCTCCACTAGCTCCTTTAACCTTAATTTGCATAACCAACAAGTTATACCTTCTTCTTCTGAAATCCTACTCCTACAAGGCATTTACTGTATTTTTGGGAGTTTAAGACGCACCTTAGTTTTTGGGGAGGAAAATAGGGAAAAAAAATCTGCCTATTAGGTATTCATCTGCCTAGCGTCCTTAGTTTGGTCAGCTTCAGCACATTATTTCGCTAGTTTTGAGTGCGCACATGTGCTCACATGCACCGGGTTAGGGAGAAAAAACAGCTTCTAAAGCACAGCTTATCTTCGGAGAGAGAAGCATTGAGAAAAGCAGGCACAGCACAGAAGATCACTTCACTCGCTAGCACCTCGTAAGGGCTGAAAAAAAGCTTCAAAAAAGCTACATTCAGAGTATAAGACACACCCAAATTTTCAGCCTCTTTTTTGGGGTGTGTGTGTGTCTTATATTCTGAAAAATATGGTATTCTATCAAACAAGCGGCCCATTCTGCAACCTGCAAAAAGGCAAGAAAACGGGGAATAGAAATATTCCTCTGGCTTCTCTTTTCACAAAGGAATTTTCCTGGTAAAAAGTGGATTATGGCAGCAGCCAACCAGATCCCCCGCCCCCCTGTAGAAAGGTACCACAGAAAGGACTGGAAGAAATCCTTACGGATACCCACTGGAGGAAAACAGAAGGACACCTCCACCACATTATTTATGTATACATGTGCAAGTTTATATTCCATTAAGCACTAAGGCATAATTAGTGGCTTGTAATTAACATGCTGCAGAAAAAGGCCCTGATTGTTTATACAGTTGTTGTAGAGGATTAGTGCCACATGGTTTATGTTAACCAGGGGAAAAACTTCTTTTGAACTGCTTTGCATTTATTTCATCAACTTGGGCATCTTTGAGATATGTAGACTACAACTCTCAAAATTTCTCAACCAATACCTCAACCATAGCAGAGAATTCTGGAAAGTAAAGTCCACACATGTAAAGGAAGCTTAGTTTGGGAATGGCCATTGTAAACATTTACCTCTGAACTGAAATATTATGGAAGGGTTTCTTGTGAGGATTTATGGTAGACTAGTCATCCCTGAAGGAATGGGAATGGCATTAGGGCAAAGATTGGAAACCAGACAGTGATTTTTTTCTTTATTTGGGGCGGTCTTTCTGGATGAAGGAGAGATTGTGAGATCATCTATTTGCATTCCAGACAGCTGATCCTTGTGAGTAAACTGCAGGAACTGAGTTTTTTCTGTTGGCCTTGTGAGTTGACTTGGAGTTGAGGTATTTCAACCAAGCTCACAGTCTATACAGTGGGAGAGTGCCTTCACTTCACTCAGCAAGAGTATCAGTAGACTTCAAATTAAGACCTAATGAGAAGGAAGGACCCACTGGAAAAGAGCCTAATGCTGGG
This sequence comes from Pantherophis guttatus, assembly GCF_059756535.1. Classification (NCBI taxonomy): domain Eukaryota; kingdom Metazoa; phylum Chordata; class Lepidosauria; order Squamata; family Colubridae; genus Pantherophis; species Pantherophis guttatus. Next base: position 160,200,086 of record NC_142063.1, read on the forward strand.
AACGATTGAGGGCAAAAGAAGAATGGGATGACAGAGAATGAGGTGGCTGGATGGAGTCACTGAAGCAGTTGCCATGAGATTAAATGGTCTCCGGGGGATGGTAGAGGAGAGGAAGGCCTGGAAGAAAGTTGTCCATGGGGTCATGATGGGTCGGACACGACTTTACAACTAACAACAGAGAGAGAGAGGAGAGGGAGGGAGGGAGAGAGAGGGGAGAGAGAGAGATTATTGAACTTTATTATGTTTGTATAGGAAAGGACTGTCTAAAACAGCATTTTGTTGGAGTTGCAAATATAATGCTTCTTTAAAACATATGTTTCTACAATGTCCTGTACTTAACAAATTTTGGGAGAAAATAGGAGATTATATAAATATGTGCAACAAAAAAAAAATACACAACTTACAATAGTTTGTTTAGTGACCATTCAAAGTTATAACAGATCTGAAAAAAGTGACTTATGATTGTTTTTCACACACAGAACCATTGCAGCATCCCCATAACCATGTGATTCAAATTCAGACACTTGGGGACTGGCTCATATTTATGACGATTGCAGTGTCCCCAGGTCATGTGATCATCTTCTGTGACCTTCTGACAAGCAAAGTCAGTGGGAAAGCCAGATTCATTTTATCATTTTACTAACTTACCAACTATAGTGATTCACTTAACAATTGTGTCAAGAAAAGTCATAAAATGGGACAAAACTCACTTAACAAATGTCTCATTCAGCAAAAAAAAATTGGGGCTCAATTATGGACATAAATCGAGAACTACCTGTATACATGGAATTTGACAATCATACTCATAAATGTCCTCCATACCATTACTATGGATAAAAGATTGATATCGCAGCATTTGAAATAAAAATGTAGGGCTCAATTTATTCAATTGTTTGAAGACCTGATTGCATTTTCCACCTATGAGTGAATTTCCTATAAACGTTAACTTTGTATAGACAAAGTATAATGAAATAAACAAAATTATTTAGGATTATAGAGGGACAAAAACAGATTATGAATAGACCTATAACAATAAGGGAAATCTCTGAAAACATATAGAAGATTAAACCAGGAAAAGCTTCTGGACCAGATGGATTATCATGCTCTTATTACAAAATGTTTGAGGATGAACTTTTACAACCTCTACAAAACACAATGGACTCTATTCTACAGGGAGGGAAGATAGCAGAGTGTTGGAAAAAGGTCAATATAGCACTAATACCTAAAAAGGGACTAATTTAACTTTAACAAGAAACTGTAAGTTGATTTCATTATTGAATAATGCCTATAAGTTACTTACAATGATTCTAGCTGATAGACTGAAAATAGTTTTGCAAGAATTTATTCATGAGGTTCATTGTAGGTTTTAACCTAAAGGACCATTAAAGGATAATGTTAGAAATGTGTGGGACATTTTGGAATATTTGGAACAACATAATGAAAAACAAGTAATATTGATTTTCTTAGATGAGGAGAAGACCTTTGACAATTTGAACGGGGCTTTCTCTTTTTCAAAGTTTTGGAAGATATGATCTTTGGAGAGAACTTTATAAAATATATAAGATTGATTTATGCTTCACAGAAAGCACACATAATTGTTAATGAAGATCTAATAAAGCCGTGTGAGATACAAAAAGAAATAAGATAGGGATGCCCTCTGTCTCCGGATAGAATTGGGGGAATAAAGATTAAAAAAAGAAACTGATAAGTTAAGGATTTTTACAGATCACTTGGTGTTGAATATGGAAGATCCTTTAAACGGGATCGAAATATTAATGGAAAAACTAAAAGAAATGTGATGCTTTAACAGATTTTACAATAAATAAACAGAAGAGGAAAATGTTAACAATAAATGAAAATAGTACATCAAACAGAATTGTTGGACAACTGATGCAGCATGTAAACCGTGGCAGAAGGACATATTTATGTGGCAAGCAAAAAACAAAACAAAAACACAAGCTGTTACAAGATGCAAAAGAAAGAGAAGGAGTGGCTTTACCTGTTTTGAAATTGTGTTTTGGAGCTTTAGTTTGGATGAAAGAGTGGGAGCTGCTGAGAAATAGAAGGGTCTTGGAGTTAGAAGGAAACAATCTGAGATTTATGGGATATAGATATTTGTGGTATGATAAAATCAAGATTAATGCAGATTTTTAAAGTCATTTTGTTAGATTTATCATTCATATAGAATATAAAATAGGTACAAACCCAGGTATCAACACAAGAAGCATTTTATAGATGCAAAATAATAAGCAAACACAAATGGCTGACTTATCACAAGATCCCCTAGATATTTGTCAAGAGGAATGTAAAATAAAATCAAGAGAAGAACTGATGACAGAGGGATATAGTTATCACTAGTTCTCTTAATTACAATGATTAGAAAGCTTCAGGAGACAAAGAATATATGGTTTTGAACATTTTAAGACTGAGTTCGAAGTAAAATTTTGCATAAATTATGAACATGTAATTGCTAAAATACATAATTTTTTATTTTAACTTGAAACAATAGATCAGGGGTGTCAAACTCAAGGCCTGTGGGCCAGATCTGGCCCACAGGGTGCTTAGATCTGGCCCACAGGGCTGCCCTGGAAATAGCGAAGGACTGGCCTCCAGTGCCTCTGCCACTGAAAATGAAGCTCACGAGGGTTGCAGGAAGCCCTCCTGAGCTCTGTTTTAGCTGGCTGCAGGAGGCCATTGTAGCTGAAAATGGAGCTTGTGAGCCTGTTTTTTCTGGCAGAGTGCTCCTGACACGAGTGACATTGAGCTGGCCATGACATTATCCACAATAGAACACTGGTTATTAAAAGGAATAGAACATCCTGAAAATGACCAAAATTATTTCTTTGCTCAGAGAAAAATATCTATGTTTATGGCTGACTGAAAACTTCTTACGTAATTTTGCGTAAAACAGAAATATTTTTATGATTTTGAAGATTAGACAGGAGAGACTATAAAAGGAAGATAATCAAGTTGTAATTTTAGAGTAAGATGTAAATTTATAATTGTACTTGTAATTGTTTTAAAGAGGATCGGAAGCTACTTTGTATCATTTATTCTTTCTTTTCTATTTTTCTTTTACTTGCCCCTCCTTTACATGCACTTCTTGCTTACTTTCTGATTTCTTCATCTCCCTCGTATTAGTTTTTTATCTATCTTTTAAAACATTTTAATAAAATTATATAACAATGAAGTGTATAGGAGTTTACAACTTAAAAACACAAAATAAGATTATTCCTTTTAGGAGTAATGTTTGCTTATATGCATTTGCATGTGCCCACACACACACATCTACACACACAGGTGTTTCAAATATTTTTCATCTAAAATTTAAACTCATTTATTGGGAAGTAATCCCCAGTGAATTCCACAGAGTCTAGTTTTCAATTAAAATGTTTCAGCATAATTGAAAAAAAAAAAAAAAGAGCACTAGAGAATAAGGTTTGACACATACTGCATCATTCGCTGACTGAAATTAAAGTTTACAACAGTGACCTTTTCAAGCAAAAATTGGGAAAGTCAAAAGTCAAGAAGTCAGGAAAGTTCCCCATGTACTTACTGTTCAGCTGCAGCCTTGCTGACAGCTGCCATTTTGCATCCCAGAAAATCCTTGAGAATAGCGGCAAGCCCATTTGAGGATGCATTCTGAGACCATTGCCAGAGGAGATCCCCATATCCTCTCTTAGCCAAGCCTTTGGAACTGCCCTGTGCCATGCCACCCCATGCCATCCTCCCAGCAATGCATTGGGGGAGGGAACATTGAGAAGCAACATGACCATTTTCACTACCAAAATCAGAAGAGAAGAGAAGAGAAGAGAAGAGAAGAGAAGAGAGAAAAGAAAGGAAAGGAAAGGAAAGGAAAGGAAAGGAAAGGAAAGGAAAGGAAAGGAAAGGAAAGGAAAGGAAAGGAAAGGAAAGGAAAGGAAAGGAAAGGAAAGGAAAGGAAAGGAAAGAAATAATGGCATCAGTAATCAGTATTGGTGGAGTGGTTAGAACACAAGTATTGCAGGTTAACTCTGCTGACTGCCAGCAGCTCGATCCCAACCAGT